>NC_050455.1:28965121-29565121 GCF_903995425.1 Onychomys torridus
AAGAGGGGAAAATGGCCAACAGAGATCCTTAAGCTCAGCAATGAAAGAGATTCCACTTGAAAGGGTCTCTCCCTGCTTTCTCTCTCCTTTCTCCCTCCTTCCCGCTCTGTCACCCCCATCTTCGTTAAGAAACAGTGTCTTACAATGTAGCCCAGGCTGGCTTCGAACTTGAGATGCCCTAAGATGAAAGACTCAAAAGGCCATTTTTGAAAGAAAATTTACTATGTTTAGCAAAGAATGATGCTTTAACTTAGCCCGAAATAAAAAAAAAAATGCCTTTAGCATATCCTCTCCTTTAACTTTTAATCTTATTGTGTACATTTAAAAATGACTTTAAAAACATTTTTCTTTCAATGAGCCATTTTGCTAAACAACATATCATGTGATCTTAAATGTTTTCAGTTATCTTAAAATTCTAGGTTATAAAGAAACGAAGAATTGCTTAGAACTTTTTTTCCTTTGTAACTGGCAGATGATAATTACACATATCTATGGCATTTGGTTTCATAGTTTATTTTGTAATGATAAGATCAGGGTGATTGGCTTATTAACAGGCCGCCGTAGCAGACAGTCACTGTCCTGTGCTGTGGGACACCTGAGACCATTCCTCTTGTCTCTCTTTGGAAGTATTTTTTCAGAGGGAAGCTTTCTGTGATCCATATTCCATCAGACTGGCTTCCCGGTTTTCCTCTTTACTACCATCCTGCTGAAATGCTCAGAACAGTGGCAGCCTTGCCTTTATTTAAGTGTTTGCTTTGAAACTGGAAGAAATTGGGTCTCTTTTGAGATTCCCCCCCCCCTCCCCGGCCTCTCTCTCATGGGAAGTTAAGCCGACAGGATTTACAGTAGAGCTGAACCTTGGTTCAGTCTTAGCTTTGGTGTTTAACCCTAGCGTCCTTGTAGAAATTGTCATCCTCCTGAACCTCAATGCTCTCATCTGTAAAACAGGCCTGATAACAACACCTTTTTCATAAGCTCTTGGTGAGCTTTTGGCAGAGAACCTAACATGGTAAGATCAATAAATAGCTGAATGAATGAGGATGATAACGAAAGCCCAGCAAAGTGAAAGAACTTCTCAGAATGCAGAGGTGAACTCTGTACACTACCCATACTCACATGGTTAAACAAAGTCTAGCTGGGCGTGGTGGAGCACACCTTTAAATCCAGTACCCAGGAGGCACAGGCAGGAAGATCTCTGTGAAGCTTGGTCTATATAGTGAGACACTGATTTAAAAACAAACAAACAAAAAACTGTATAATCTCATCTGCACTGGTGAGAAAAGAACTTTCTAACTTATTCTCAGTTGGGATCCAGCTCCCTTGGAGTCCCCCTGATCAGTACAGTGTAGAATAGGCTCTTATTCTGGTGAATAGCCAAGCTATAAAATCTTTCATAAATTTAATTACAGTAGATTGAGGGAGGCAGAGCAGAATGGAGAACAACAGTTGGAATGATAGGGGAGGCAAGCACACATCAAGGTCTATGTACAGTTTTGATACGATGTGGGTCAGCGTCTAATAATATTCCACAGATGATGAGAGGTAACCTTGACAACCCAGCGGATGCAGGCACCGAAAGACTGAGAGGTTCAGACAGACACAGGAGCAAACAGGAGCTATTTTTCTTGGCGTACTGCTGGCTTATAGTATTCACTTTGCAGAAAATTTCTTATAACTTGTAAACCAAACACTCCTACTTAATCCACAAACATCGACTAAATACCAGTAGTATATCCAGAAAGTAAATTAGGCTCTGGGGCCAGGAAGGTACTCTGTACCTGCACAAAGCTTCCCAGGGGGCATGTTCCCACTCACAATCAACCAGGATGCCACTCTGCCTGTGCAGCAGCCCTGCTGGGTCAACACAAAGCCAGTGATTGATTGTGATTGGTATAATGTTATAACAGCAATAGCAACAGGAATACCAAGGATGAGAAGGAATCGGCTAGGTGTTTTGTTTTTGTTTTTTGTTTTTTTTACAGTGGCAGTCAGTCTCCGTAAAACACATTTTTCTGTCTTAATCATGTGATATATCAAGGGAGATTTGCAGAGATACCAGCTCCACAGAGCACTGATCCCCTGCCAGCCAGCTACTTTGGCTACTGTAGCAGAGATGGAGACCATGGAGAATGGAGTAATGGCTCTGATGTGCCATTAGAGCTCACCAGCATGACCTCCTCCCTCACATGGCCTCACTTGAGGTTGAGACCAGGGTGAGCCAAATTAAATGTGTGCTTAGAGCATCAAATCCTATGAGGCTTTCACCATTCGAGTCATGGAGTTGTAGGGCTGACCCTCAGGTGATTTCCCAACTCTGATGGTGAGGTTTGAGCCCGGCACTTGTGTATGCTAGGCCAGCACTCTAGCACTAAACAACACCCCCAACTACTGGCTGATACCTTCAAAGAACAAATGGCCTGTACTTTGACCTTAGGATGTCAAAAGATTCACCATAGTGCCAATCTCTCTGGAGGTGGGTAGGAAATGTAGTATTTCTGGTGTTTAGGAGGAGGAGGTCAGTTGGATATTTGTCTCATAACTTAAGTGTGAAGCCTCATCTGTGACATGTCACTTCACTCTGCCCCTCCCCCCCAACAAGTCAGGTGGTCACTAAACCTGGTGGTTTTCACCAGACATAACAAATTTGCTCCAGTGGTGCTTGCTTGTTACCTTGTCAGGAGCTGGAGTCACCACAGGAATGAGCTCTGGGCATGTCTGGGAATGCTTATCTAGTTCAAATTAATAGTAGCGAGGAGACCCACCCTAAGTATAAAGGCACCATTCCGTGGGCTGCCATCTGGACTTTAAAAAGGAGGAGGCAAGTTGAGCGTGAGCATTCATCACTCACTCCTTCCTGGCTGAGGACTCAGGTGTAGCTTCACACTCCTGCCATCGTGCCTCCCCAGCCATGATGGACTGTCCCTTGAACTATCAAACAGTTCCTTCCTTTCTTGAGTAGCTTTGGTCACAGCGATAGAAGTGAGTAATACATCTGCTGTTGGTCAAGACTAATGCTAGGCACGCTCCTGGTCCTAGCTACTCACTCATTCATTCTCACAGCAACCACTTTGAGGACATGTCAAGGATGAGATGGTCCAGATTTCAAAATGAGCAAACCAAGGTTTAGGGAAATTTGATAACTTGCCCAGAATCATCATTTATAAGATTTGAACTCATATCTGGTAACAATGCTCACACCCGTTTTATACTCCACTTTCATTAAGTCAGCCCAACCCAGTGGCCAGTTGGAGCAAAGGGTCTGGCAAATTGTTGGAAGTATACAGAAGCCCCACTGTCAGTGGCTTCAAGCCTGACACTGATAAACAGTGATTTTTGTAGTTGTTGTTACTGTTGTATGTGTACATGTTTGCCCATGTGAGTACATGTAGGGATGATTAATACTGGAATATCTTCCTCAATTGCTTCTTCACTTTGTTATTGTTATTATTTGTTGTTGTTGTGTTGTGTGTGTCTTACTGTTGCTGTGATGAAACACCATGACCAAAGCAACTTGGGGAGGAAAGGGTTTATTTGGCTCAACTTCCATATCATTGTTTATCATTGAAGGAGGTTAGGACAGGAACTCAAATGGAGCAAGAACCTGGAGGCTGATGCTGAGGCCATGGAGGGGTGCTGCTTACTGGCTTTCTCATCATATCCTGCTTTCTTATAGACCCCAGGACCACCACTGTAGGCATGGCCTCACCTACCATGGACTGGGCCCTCCCCCATCAATCACTAATTAAGGAAATGCCTTATGGGCTTGCCTATAGCCCAATTTTATGGAGGCATTTTCTCAATTGAGGCTCCCTCTTCTCTCATAACTCTAGTTTGTGTTGGCATACAGCTAGGCAGAACAATGTGCATGTATATACACACACTTATGAGAATGCAGAGGTCAGAAAATGACATTGGGTGTCCTGCTCTATTATTCTTTACTTATTCTCCAATCCTTATAGTACTGGAGTTGAGCATGGCCACGCCCAGCTTTCTTATGTGAGTAATGGGGGTTCTTCCAAAGTCAGGCTTTCATGATTGTATTGTTGCCTACTGTAGTAGCTACTTTTCTATTGCTATGACAAAACACTGTGACCAAGGCAACTTATAAAATGGGCTTACAGTTTTGGAGAATTAGAGTCAATGATGGCAGAACAAAGGATATCAGCAGGAACAGCTGAGAGTTGAGATCTTGACTCTCAAGTAGGAGGCAGAGAACACACTGGGAATGACATGAGTCTTTTGAACCTAAAAGCCCACCCCAATAGCACACCTCCTCCAGCAAGGCCACACTTCCTAATCCTTCCCAAACAGTTCCACCAACTGAGGATCAACTCTTCATACATATGAGCCTAGGAAGGATGTTCTCATTCAAGCCACCACATATACCTAGCCATCTTCCCAGCCCCTTCACCTGTTTTTGGAGTCAGAAACGCTCACTCTACCTGGAGCTCCATGTTTTGGCTAGACTGCTGGCCAACAGGTCTCAGCTTCCACCAGCAGCACTATAGCTCGCCTTCTCATGAGTTTTGGGGATCTGAACTCAGGTTCTCATGCTTGTGCAGCAAACGCCTTACCCACTGAGCTATTTCTCTTGTCCCACATTGTGGTTTTATCTTGTGTTTCCAGATAATAATGGAGGGTCATCCGTAAATAGGAGATGTAGGATAGAGAATGTGTGTGTGTGTGTGTGTGTGTGTGTGTGTGTGTGTGTGTGTGTGTGTGTGATTTAGTAATTAGATATGCATTGTCCTCAGTTGTTTTGACCATAGACAAGATGCAGGGTTAAGGCAAATCCTTTCCTCTCAGTTTTTGTTTTAACTCTCTGCTAACAGGTGAATCAGACCCTCAAAGGACACACAAAGTTCTATGTGGACAGACAAAATTAGGTAAGATCATAAGAAAGGAAAAAAAAATTTTTTAAAACATCAAAATATTCTGCAGCAAATCTCAAACACTGGAATTCCCAAATGAAATAAAGACACAAGGCTTGGCTGCTAATGCTTTTGAAAATAATTGAACATTACATTTTCAACACTGAGACATAGACTAATTCCCTAACCATACATAAGTATAAGATCAATTAACTAGAGACATAACAAGAGTTTTCTGTGTAATTGTGGCTGTGATTGAGTATTCTTTGCTGAAACTGTTCATGTGTTTATTTGGAGTTTATTGGGTAGAAAATATAGAGTGAGTGTGAGTGGAAGCAAACTTTGACTCTTCCTGAGACCATCAATGGCTGAGCAGGACATAAAGACAATGGATGCTCCTTACGAAGGAACTGGGGGAGACCAATTAGCTCAATTAAGGGGAGGACTGTTTGAATCATCATTATGGATGACGTCATGTATGCCAGAAGTGCATTAAAAATGTCACATTTTTTGGTGGAAACATTTGGCAAGAATATTGTTGAGAAAAGAAAACGTTCTGCTTGTGTAGTGGGATCTTACTATGAAGAGATGAACATGCCAGCTAACTACTGGATGTCTGCAGAAAGAGTTAGCTTTATATTTCAGACCTGCTTTCCCCCTACTGGAAAGACTAATGTAAAATCAATGATAAGCCGTGGTAAATAAGTATGGGGTAGGAAACAATGAAATGAACATAATATGTAATACTGTACCACAAGGATTATTAAAATAGAGTTCAATTTATACTTGCTTTTATAAGTATGCCAAGAGGGAAATAGAAAACTCTGAAATCCATATGATACAGGCCACAAAACTATGCCTATCTGTTTGTGTAAAATGCTCCAGACCTTTTATTAAAAATTCCTCAGCTATTGTCCAATGTAGGAGTAAATAATGCACATTTTGGAGTTTTGTTTGCATTTATGGTTACTGACTACAACATCCTCAAAATCATCCAAGTTTTTTCCTTTTCAATCTTCCTTTAGCTTCTTTGTCCTTTCCCCTCAATTCCATCTCTTTCTCTGAATTTTTTAGATTTTTTTTTCAGCCTTCCACTAAAAGGAAATCAAAAGAAGAGAAGCTGGGTGTGCTCTAACCTGGATCCCTCTTGGATCACATATGTGATGCTCCTATTAAAGGCAAGACAAGATGTCAGGGACCCAGAGGCTAAAAGCATCTCCAGCCAGTTAGCAAGTCCTTCACAGGGTGTCTCAAAGGGGTTAGCTTTGACTGATGCAAAAATGATGTTAATCTCCTTGCTTCTTCTTGCAGTAACAAAACACTTGAAATAACCTGAGGGAAATATTCTTTCTTCTGGAGCTGAAGGAGCATAAAAGGTAGGCTTTCTTAATCTGCAGAATTCAGTTGAGATAAAAAAGTGTGTGTGTGTGTGTGTGTGTGTGTGTGTGTGTGTGTGTGTGTGTGAGAGAGAGAGAGAGAGAGAGAGAGAGAGAGAGAGAGAGAGAGAGAGAGAGAGAGAGAGAGAGAGAGATTCACTTCCTGGAGCTTGCTAAGTATGCTAGAGAGATCTACTTTTCTCATCCTCTCCAGAGATATGGATTCCATGCCCTCCCACATGCCTCACTTTTAATGTGGATTCTGGGGATGACAATCAGGTTCTGTGTTTGCAAGGCAAGAACTTCACTGGCTGAGCCATCGCCCAATCCATTAAAAGTTCTTTATTAAGAGTTATGATGATTATTGCCTAGTTGTATAACATCACCTATGCTGTCATAGACCTAAGTGAGACTTAGGGCCTCAGAGACTCAGGAAATCTGATATCTGAGTCTCCCAGGGACCATACTCCACCCAGTCCATCTGCTCCGTGACTGTCCACCATCCTGCATTGCTGGTGAGCATCTCATAGGCAGAAATAAGTTCTCCAGCCAAGTCAGGCAGCACGTGCTTGCAATCCTAGCACTGGTGGGAACTGAGGCATGAGGATAGTGAGTTTAAAGTCAGCATGGGGTACACAGCAAGACCATGTTCCCAAAAACAAAGCAAAGAAAGGAAGTCATTTTTCCCCTGGCTAAGCTGGGAATCTCATAGCTCTT
Organism: Onychomys torridus; assembly: GCF_903995425.1. Lineage (NCBI taxonomy): Eukaryota > Metazoa > Chordata > Mammalia > Rodentia > Cricetidae > Onychomys > Onychomys torridus. The sequence goes on from NC_050455.1 coordinate 28,972,086, forward strand.
TGCAGAATGTGCCTCTTTATAGTCATCCTGGATCAATGATGGCATTTCTTCTAGTGCTGCACACTTCCTGTTAGTTCCTAGCCATCTCTCCAAAACTAAAGCCCTGTCATCTGCCACTCAGTATCATTCTTACAGTTCTTACAATCTTACAATGTTGGTTTTCTGAAATTTGAGAGTTAATTCATTGCTCTACAGCCACGGAAAAACTACAAAGGACCAAAAAGATGTGTGGAGTGTTCTGACCAGGACCTGTTGTTCATGAGTCTTGGCCAGGTCTTTGCAATAGTTCTGGGAACTCTTGGAGATCTGTGACTGTGCCTGACTCAGGCTGCCTCTGCTCTTTCCTGCAGAGTCTAGAGCTGTTTCGGGAACATTGTGATTCTCAGTCATTTTACCTGTCAAGCAGGGAATGACCGTCCGTCCCTCCTTTGGCCATTTCTTCTGCTGGGTGCTTTGAATATGGATATGAATGAGGCAGAACTCTCTCTCACTGCTGAGCCTTGGATAAAAGGGTAATATTTTAACACACCTGTCTGTGGTGCTGTCGTCTCCGAACAAAGCAATAGAAATAGAAGTTTCCATTAAAGACAGGGTTAGAGATGCGAAAGGTAAATCTGCCTCTGATGTCTCTCTCAGTAGCCTGGCAGCACATGGTGTTTTCTGTATTCAGTAATAATGACAGCAGCAGCAACAAATGATTATGGGTACTCAGCCCAGACTGAGCTCTGTACCAAGTACTTTGTGTATGTTCTATATAATTGAATTCTCACAACTCCCCATACAAGAGGTTTTCTTTCATTCTATTGATGAAGAAATCAGAACTCAAGGCTTATATGCTCTACTGTCACAGCCACTTCATGGCTGGTAAGTGGAAATAATTGCTCTGAGCTCTGGCTGGTTAGAATTTAAAAATCAGACCTTCACACATGCTCCATTATGTCTGTCTTCCCTTCCTTAAGGACAAAGCCATTTTGTCAAGAAAAAAGCAACATATCAAAAAGTGGTTTGATTCTGTCACTTATGAGAAACAAAATTTGGAACATTTTACTTTTTATAACTAGTCATTGACTGTCTTAGTTAGGGTTTCTATTGCTGTGAAGAGACACTGTGACACAGCAACGCTTATAAAGGGAAACATTTAATTGGGGCTGGCTTGTAGTTTTAGAGGTTTAGTCCATTATCATCAATGGTGGGACAAGCAGCATGCAGGCAGACATGGTGCTGGAGAAGGAGCTGAGAGTTCTACATCTGGATTGGCAAGTGGCAGGAAGTGACTGTGAGCCACTAGGCATGGTTTGAGCTTCTGAGACTTCAAAGCTCACCATCCTAGTGATGCACATCATCCAACAAAGCCACACCTACTCCAACAATGCCACACTTCCTAATAGTGCCACTACCTATGGACTTAACGGAGGTCATTTTTATTCAAAACACCACACTGACCAAAAGATGCAAGTATTATATTGCTACTGTGTGAGTGAGATACTTGGGACCCCTAGTAGGTCACAGTGGTAAAAGGGACAGCCTGTGGAAAGAACTATACCTCACACAGTACTCTCTCCTGTGTGGTGAGGGAGCCTCTAGGAACTTCATAGAGTAAGTTTCTGTTTCATGTTGTCACCAGTACATTATAGTCTCTGTGTACTCATCCAAAATGGTGTGATAATACCACATTGGCAAGCAGAACAATGAACTGACAAGAAGCTAGGAAACCTTACCTTGCCTAGGTCTTTCTTTCCTGGAGGTTGTTAAGGAAACACTCTGCCTAGTAGCTTCTACCCAGCAAAGTATTACTTGGTCCATGAAATGTTGCTTTAAAGCAAGGTTCTGCCTTTCTCACACAAGCATTCTTACACCTTCAAAAGTATAAAAATTAGACCTTCAAACAGGCATGATGTCTAAAACACTCAAGATGTAGAAGACCACTGAAACAAGAGAAAGGCCTTACTTATTTATTTGAATATGATGTTTTTTTTTTTAAAAGTATTTCTCCCACTTCCAGAGAGGAAATACTATACAGTATCATAAATGAAAAATAACAGTTATACCAAAATTAATACAATATCAACCAGGGTTCTGTTTTCAGAACAAAACAGCGATGCAGCCATGTTTTGCATGCAGTGACGTCAGAGTCAAACAGATGGGTACGGAGAAGATGGAAACAATTTCCTGTAAACTGTAAGAAATATGAGGCTAAAGGAAACCTTTCTTTAGTGGCTCCTTCTGAGCCTTTGAGTGATATTCTGCTTTGAGACAATTCCACTTACATGGCACATCCTCTTCATTTCTTTCTCTTTGCTTTTCACTATGGGGACACATACAGATAACCAAAAAATTCATCATGTTTTGTTCTCAAGCATCTAGAGACACACATTGGGAAGAAGATAAGTGTCCCTGTTTGGAGGTTTGGGCTCTGCTTGTAGACTGATGGTATCTCTTGGGACTCAGCAATGGTGGTCCATTCCTTCTGCATCCTGGCCTTCACTTCAGTCCTCTCCTCAGCTTATATCCTCTGCAGAGTAAAGGCTCTTCTCATCCAGAATCATTCACTAATCTGCACCAGGCAGGAACATGCACCGCATGGAATGAGAGAGTCCCTACCTTGTGGAGCTCACAGTCCAGCATGGGGGAGAGGCAACTGACAGTCCATGGTTGACTATTGAACCTTGTGTGATGGATTAGATGGGGAGGATGATGCAGACCTGTGGAGAGCACACTCTAGAGGACTGTGCCAAGTTCCCATATCAGTGAGATATGGGATGGAGAACAGTGGGTGAGGATAAGGCAGGTGGGGAGGGTTCTTTCCTTGTGAACTGAGATGGGCAGGATCAATGAGTGGTCCAGAGAGTGTGTGTCCAGGCAACACAGGCCATCCCACAGCTCCTGTCGCTTTCATGTAAACGTACTTCAAGACCTTAGAACCCCTTTGGCTCCTGCTCCTGCTGGCCTTATTTCCTAATGTTTCCTCCTCCTCGATTGTAAGAGAGGGGCTATTAGGTCAGTTAATGTTCACTCCAGGCTTGACTCTTAAGTTATTTCTCTTTCTGATGTTAGTATCATTTTTTTTTTTTTTCTGGACAGGAGCCAGGAACTCGAGACAACATGCTCTCTACTCCTGCATTCTCTGGAAGGTTTTCTGACTATTGCCACATGATAGTCCCTCTTTCATATGGAAAAAGGTGGAACTTTGGATCAGTGTCCCACTGGGCTTTCCAACTGGTATATATAATTTACCCTAGTTACATTGAAAGGACAAGAGGAAAGCGTAAGACATTCTCTGTCACCTTCATGTCTCACTCCACATCAATTATTCTGAGAGCTAAAGAGCCATACTCACCTTCCCCCATACCTTCTACCTACCATCTTCACTGAGCAGGGCTGTGGGTGGATCTGTCTGTCTGTGGTTCTTAAAATAAGGTATAGTCTTATTTGGACTTCTTGAATAATTCGAGGGGGGGGGGCCGTGTGTGTGAACCTCTTATAACAGAAGGCTAAAAAATACTGTGGACACTATCTGATTATAAATATTATTTTGACTAGAAAATAAAAGGGATATTGCCATAAAACAACTTTGGGGATTAGGGAAATGTACTCATTCAGCAAAGCTTGCCACACAACCTTGTGGACCTGAGTTAAGGTTCCCAGCATCCATGTTAAAGCCAGGCACAGTGGCTTGTATCTGCAACCCCCGTGCTAGAGGTGGGGGTGGGAGTGAGACAAGAAGATCCCTAAAGTTCACTGGTCATTCAGCCTAGCTAAACTGAAGGAAACACCATGTTCAGAGGATAAAGTGGAAAGTGGTTAAGAAAGACACTTGACATCTCTCTTGGGTCTCCACATTTTCACACACACACACACACACACACACACACACACACACACACACATACACACATACACACGTGCAAGATATATCGTGTGTGTGTGTGTGTGTGTGTAATTTATTCATCTCCATGGAGGTCAGAGGACAACTAAAGGGAATTAATTCCTTCCTTCTACCATATGAGTCATGAGACTTGAACTCAGGTCCTCGGACTCGATGGCAAACCCCTTTACCCTCTGGATAACCTTATTTCCAAGCACAGTTTTTGACTTATCTATTGTAGCTTTATCATATTATATTGTAACCAATACTGTTGTCATTATCATTATCATTCTGACTCTCATTTTAAGTTACCTAGTAGAGTTGATTATCTGGGTAATTCATTCATTTATTCATCTGCCCATGCCTCACCCCAATAAGAGAGTCTTGGTTTCCCAAGTTACTTTAGTAACATCATTTTGTCTATGATTCTTTTTTTCCAGACAGAGTTTCTTTGTGTAACAGCCCTGGCTGTCCTGGAACTCACTTTGTAGACCAGGCTGGCTTCAAACTCACAGAGATCCATCTGCCTCTGCCTCCTGCGTGCTAGGACCCCAGATTAGACTACTAGCAAGAGTGGTTAGGGTGCCTGGACTGGTTTACCCTGGTAATCAGATTGGTGAATACCCTAACTGTCATCATAGAGCCTTCATCCAGTAACTGTCAGAAGCAGATGCAGAGATCCACAGCCAAGCACCAGGCTGAGCTCTGGGAGTCCAGTTGAAGAGAGAGAAGAGAAATTACATGAACAAGGGGGTCAGATCATGATGGGGAAATCTACAGAGACAAGTGAACCAAGCTCAAAGGAACTCATGAACTTTAGACCAACAGCTGTGGAACCTGCATGGGACTGGACTAGATCTTCTGCATACAGGAGACAGTTGTGTAGCTGGGTCTGTTTGAGGGGTCCCTGGTAGTGTGATCAGGATATACCTCTAGTGCATGAGCTGGCTCTTTGGAGCCCATTGCCTATGGTCAGACACCTTGCTCACCCTTGATGCATGGGGGGAGGAGGGGCTTGGTCCAGGCTCAACTGAATATACCAGGCTTAGCTGTCCCCCCATGGGAGAACTTACCCTGTTGGAGGAGGGGATAACGGGTGGGGGATGAGGAAGGTAGGGGGAGTGGGAAGAGGGATAAGAGGGGGATCTGTGATTGGTATGTAAAATGAATAAAAAATAATAAAAAACAAAACAAAACAAAAAGGCATGTGCCACCATGTCAAGCTACAGCCAGATTCTTCTCCATGACTTGAATACTTTTATTTTAAAGATTGATTTATTTTAAAAATTATATGTATGTATGTGTCCATGTAGAGGTATGTGTATTACCTGTTGAGGCCAAAAGAAGGAAATGGATCCTTCTAGAGTTGGAATTACAGGAGGTGGTGAGCTGTCTCACTTGGGTGGTGGAAACAAAATTGAGGTCATTTGTAAGATTAGTGGATGCTCCTTATCACTGAGCTGTCTCTCAGTCCATGGCTTGAATTCTTAAGCTATATACAGTTGTGAGAACAATGCTGGCTTGGAGCAAGATGAATGAGTACACACAAAGGCAAGGCGGTGGGCAGTCATTTGGCAGTAGCTTTTGAAATAAGAGACTAACAAAGGCATTTAACTATTTCAGAAATTTGTGTGACTTGCCCTGGGAAAAACCCAAGGTCTTGCACAAGGACATTTTATGAGAAGCCACACATAATAAAAGCTACCTATTTAAGGAATGTGTGCACATGAGGGTGAGGAGAAATTAGCTCAAGACTAACACTGAGAAAATAAAAAGAGAACATCACTAGGAGGAAGGTGGAGAGCAAACACATCCAACCATGCTTCAGTGCAGAGGCAGAAGTGAGGGTGTTGGGGGAGGAGGGGCTGATTCATCTCAGAAGAAATCTCTGTAGTTCCTCCAGAGTCCCTTCAAGTGGGAGGGGGTGAACCCCTTATAACCCTGCTGCCCCATGCCCTGAGAGTACTAACTCTGATTTTGTTTCTCTGCGAAACCCTCCTTATTTCTTAAGACAGTAAAGGAATAGACTCTCACGCCCGTTCTTCCCACCTTCATCTCTCTGCTGGGATTGTTTTATTGGGTATGAGGTATTTATATAGGTTTCCAATCTGACTGTAGACTCACAGACAGGAGTTTTATCTAGCTCATCTTTCAGTTTTCAAAGTCTTGCACAGACATCTACAAATACTTAATATGTGGGAAATAGAGGAAGAATAAAAGAGTGGTTTTGGTATCATTCTTAGACAGAAATAAAAGAGATATTAATTTGTCCAACCAACTGACCAACAAATATCATTACTGTTTACATGTCGACTACTGTGGTAGAACATATCTCTTTTCCTTGAGGGTGGATCCCCATAGTGAGATTAGTGAGTAGGGTGGGGAGGAGAAATCAGCTCTAAAGAGGCAAACACAGCATTGTGGGTGTAATTGATGCCACTGAATTGTGTATATAATCCCTGTCAAAGCAGCATGTTTTATAGTACATCTATTTTATTAATACTAAAACTTTCAAAATAAGAGTAGACACTGCATATTCCTCTTACATGAACCCAAAGGTAGGCAAAGTGATCTATAATGCTGGAAATATGGAAGCACGTGATTGGGTCTGAGGGACTTTCACAGTAAGGTGCATAGGGAAACTTGCATGGCAGATGGAGTGTTTTATGTGTTGTTTGGGTTGATGATGGCCTAGGTATATACAATTGACAAAATTCATTGAGATGGATGCTTAAGACCTGCGTTTTTCATTGAAAATCATTTTATAACAAGAAGTAAAACTAAAGAGAGGAGATAGGAAAGTTATCTGAACAAGGGAGGGCCAGCAAATCTTACTACAGATCAGGGTCAGGCTCAGGGAAGGATTCTCAAGGAGTCTAAGCATATGTGACATTATACATTTACATAGCTGAGGGGTAAACAGAGATGTGTAGATAAGCAGTGTGCCTACCCTGCCACTCATCTGCTTCTTAAGTGCTTTCATGCATATACTTAAATATTTGATGGTTAATATTGTTAATTTGGTGGAATTAAGAATCATCATTGAAACACATTTCTGGGTGTACCTATGCATTTCCAAAAGGTTTAACTGAGCAAGAAAGAACCACCATGAATATGGTTGGTACCATCCCATGGACTGGGGTCCTAGCTGGTATAAAAAGAGACAGTGAGCTGAGTTCCAGCAACCATCCTCCACTGCCTGCCTGCCTGTCTCTGCATCATGCTGTTGACCGTATTCTGTTGCTGCTGCTGCCGCCATCTGTGGCTGCCATCAGAACCCAGATCTGTAGGCTTTCCAGGGTGGACTGATCTAATTGTATTTCCAGGTATCCCTCAGGCGTTTAGTGCCAGACTGGGATTGCTGAAGCATCTAATTTTATGGACTGATCAACTACCAGGGTCTCAGTCCCTCCAGTGTGTAGATGGTATTGTTGGGTTACCCAATCCGCATTGCATAAACCAGTCACCTAAATCAGTCTTTATAATATGTGTTCTTTTTATTGGTTCTGTACCTCTGAAGAATACTGACTAATACACTATCCTTGAATGTACACTTAAAAATAGGTAGAAAAAACTGCCAGACTAGTCTTTTTGATAGGTCAATCAGGTGGGCACTCTTACATGCTTAAAGTTCTTTTTTGGCTTCCTACTATCCTTGGAATGAAGTTCCAAGTCTTTACAAGGATCTAAAGGACCAAGAACATCCTAAATCTTGTGGCTGCTATGGCTTGCATCCTGGACTCCTCTCCAGGGCAGAAGGACTTCCTATTCCTGCTGGAGGGAGAAGCTTCTACCTGGCCTCACCTTTCAGCCCTGAGTCAGCCTGAGTTTAAAATCCAAAGCCTACTTTCTTTGACTTTACTTGGAACAATACCAAGAGAAGCATCTCCGTTCATAAGTCCCTGTTTGATTGACAGGCTGTGCTGTGATGAAATGGTAGCCCAGCCTCTCTCTCTGCCTACTCTTCCATCTTCTACTTCTCGCTGTCTTCCTGCTTACCATCCTCCCTAATGCTGGTAATCCATAGATCCCAGGGAACCAACTGGAAACATTCCCTATCTGACATCAGACCATTTTTACCTCTAACCCAAGCATACTAGGGTTTACCACCCTCCTGAACTGTGTGCTTCTCCTGGATTGAACTCTTGTTCCCTGTGTCTGGATGTCTTTGATCTTTACCTAGTTAGTTCCCACCTACCTTTCAGATTCCAGGAACAAAGGCAATTTCCTCAGGGGGATTACTCCTGACCCAGGGCTAAATTCTCACCGATGTTAACTATTGTCATACCTGTCCTCACTCAGCCATTTACTTCTAATCATTAAGTTACACAGTTAGGTCAAGTCTGTGTTTCCTTCTAGAAATATCTAAATTGCCAGTACTTGCAGTGGCTTCAGAGGAAGCTGTGGAGACAGGAGTTAGGCCCACATGTGATTGGGAAATTCCACATTCCCCAGCAGCTGCAGATATTGCTGCATAACCCAGGAGTGGACTAGTTCTGAATTGAAGGCTACTATTTTATAAATGTCACACACACACACACACACACACACACACACACACACACACACTCATTACCACACAAAAGAGTTTGAGTTTTCCTACATAGGAAGTTATGCATAGTCCAGAAGCCATGGATTACCAAATTAAAAGCCCAGTACTAGGTATAGGAAACTTCCCCTCAAGCTGTTGGTCAGAAGCATCCCAGAGCCCTCCAGAACAAGACAGGCTATTGCTATACCTTGATTGGTAAGACACTATTGCTGAATACAGCACACACTAGTCACAGGAAATGGAGAAATTGGGATAGTACCAACCAGGAAGCTTTTTCCCTGCTGGATATCTTTCCTACTACTGCAAGGTGTTATGCAGAATGCTGGGGGGAAAACCAAGTCTTACTCAGCTGTGAACGCTGTGAGCTGCAATAATGAGTGGCATGGCAAGATATGCCCATGGGTGCAATAATGGCACAGATATTATGGGAAATCACATTCCTAGTTGGGTGTGAGGCCTCCTCTACAGAAGGAAGCACATGTCTGGTACTGGAAAATCTGCCCAAGAATGAATGGTTGGAGAGCACACAGGCCCAAGGCATGAACCTTCCATTGTTCTGCTAAATGGACATAATATCAAACTATTCTCTTAAATTCTTATCTCTCTACTCAAATATTAAAACAACTCTCAGACAGCATGAAAAAAGGTTTCTTGGTGTAGTGGATGGTGGTTAATGCAGCAACTCACAACTGGTCAAAGTACGGAGAATCACTGTGGAGTGCTCAGGCACACATGAGATGTCTATATTGCACTCTCTCCCAAAGGCTCAGAAATGACTGTGAAGAGGGAATGGAGAGACCTGAAGAGCTGGAAGTTGGGGAAGACTGGAGTGAAGCCATGTTTTCTTGATGGGACAGGCCCACTTCACTCATGAACTCACAGAGGCTGTGGTTGGGAGGTGGGCTGGGTCAGGAGGGAGTTGATGAGAGAAGTTGGGAGTGAATATGATCAAAATACATTGTATGAGATTCTCTAGAATTTCACTAGATAACACTCTCTTAATCTTAGGACTCAGGTGGCAGCAACAGGAGGATTGTAAATTTGAGGCCAGCCTGAGCTGTATATTGGCATTCTGTCTTCAAGGGCTGGGAACACAGCTTAGTTAGTTGGTAGAACATGTACACAGGCTCTAGATTCAATCCTTCAATCCCCAACACACACACACACACACACACACACACACACACACACACCTTGTCATGAAGTGTGTGTGTATGTGTGTGTGTGTGTGTGTGTGTGTGTGTGTGTGTGTGTGTGTGAGAGAGAGAGAGAGAGAGAGAGAGAGAGAAATAGAAACACCAGGAGGGTGGTGATTTGTGAGCCTTCTCAACTTGCTTTTTAGCACCGACCAAACTGCCTCAAGTATGAAAGATGATTAGTAAATATATTTGCTGATCAATCACTAAAATTTTATTTGCCTTGCTCTTAGGAACAGGCAAAAAGTACAATCATAAGGGCCTCCAAATAAACGTGACTAACATCAACTTGTTTCTCCATTCTTGGGAGAAAACAGAATTAAAAAAAAAAAAACAAAACAGTGAAAGGAACAAGCGAGCACCTTAAGGAGACTAAGAATGGAGTTCTTGGTGTCCACTCCATCCTCCGAGGCCCCTGGTGATTTCAGCCATGATACGACGAGGAAAGGGTGATCTCAGGAGAGACTGGTAAATTATCTCTTTCTTAACATGGGTCCAGAACTTCCCCAAACATTCACAATGTGTCAGTTAAATCAGGCTCGATTTAAACTGTCACATCCTTCTCTCAATGCTCCTAAGCGTTCAGATTTCACATGCAAATTGTTCATCTTTTTGAGATGTGATCTAGCACGCTATTTTATACCCAACTCAAAAAAAAAAAAAAACAAACAACACAGAAATGCCTCGAAATCTAGAATTCATAAAATAAAATGTTAATAAAGTCTAAAAATTAAACAACTTTGCACAGAAACACTATGTGGGGAGGTAAGTACCAAGAGTGCCCCAGAAAACATCCTATTCATCACTTCATATTAGAGTGTGTTTCTTTCTCTGGTAGATGAGGAATGATTTGATGCTAGCAAGAAAAGGACCACAAGCTCAATAGAAATGGGCGTGACGGAGCTGTCAGCCACATTGAGATGTGCAAGAGCCTTAGCTTCCCTGTGAAGAAAAACTACACCAACCTGTCGCTTTCTTCTTATTGTCCCAACAAGAACAAAAGTGCTCCATCACTAATTCATTGGTAAGGTGGTTGGGAAACAGACACTCCTATTCCCTCCTTACAGCTATATAAAAAAAAATTTGTTAAACTCCTGAGGAAGAGTATTTGACTGTTTTAATTGTCAGTATACACCCTCTTTATCCCAGCAAACTACCTTTAAGAATTTTTCCTACCCGGTTTGACTTGCTTTTCTGTAACTTGGAATGGTATTTTCTTTTGGAAGACGTATTGCAGGTAACACAGGTTGGACCCAAACTCACTATGTACCCAAGATGACCTTGAATTCCTGATCCTCCTGGCTCTACTAGCCAAGTGCTGGGATTACAGGCTTGAGTTGCCATAGATTATATTCTCATTTTTAATTTTTTCCTATGTCAATTTTTATAAGCTACATTTTGAAGAATTTTTCCAGTTAATACAAGACATCAAATATTACTGGCATAGAGTTGTGTGCTTTCTCATCATTTTTATATAATACTATATACTCTTTCAGTCTTGATATTGGTAATTTATATTCTCTTTCTTCCTTAATGGTCTTCCTAGTATTTGTCACTTTTTGTTAATATTTTCATAAAAAATAAGCCCTTTATTTTAATAAATATGGCAATTGTTTGAAAAACTCAACATCAGTATTCATTTGTGAATACAAAAAAATCAGAAGATGCAATTATATGCTAGCACGACAATTTTATAAAGTGACAATCTCAAATAATAGTAAGGACTAGGCTCAGCTGGGACTGGGAGACACTCGTGATGGGAATGCAAATTGGCATTTGGAGGAGTATTCATTTCTTAGGAAGTTTAACACAGACTTTCTATACAATCCACCAAAACCACTCCTTGATATTTAGGCAAAAGAAATTGAAACACATCCACATGGATGCCTGTGTGGTCTAATTTTGGTTATCAGCTTAACCACATCTGGAATCAACTAAAACCCAAATATCTGGGCATGCCTGTGAGCGATTTCTTGATTGGATCATTTGAGGTGGGAAGACCCACCCTAAATCTGGGCCATACCTTCTGGTGGCAGACCACATAAAAGGACATGGAAAAAGGAAGGTTTTGCTTTTTGTCTGCCTGTTCTTGCTCTCACTGGCAAGTTTATTTATCCTGTTGCTGAGACATTCTTTAGGACCTACTGCTTCAGGACTCCAATGTAGACTGAAGATGGAGACATCCAGTCTTGAAGACTGAACACTTACTAGATTATTTGTCTTTCCTTTGAGGGACAGCCATTGTTGAACTAACCAGACCAGAACCTATAAGCCACTCTAATAAATGCCCTTCATGCATGCAAACACACACACACACACACACACACACACACACACACACACACACACACACACAATCGGTTCTATGTCTTTAGAGAACCCTAACTAATATAGCCTGTTTTTTCAGGGTAGGATGGGGGAATATTATGTTCAAAATATATATCTGTATAAAAATGGTCTTATATAACCCATATAACTTTTTTAAAAAGTTATTTTTCATTAACATAATAAAAATATGTATCCATATAAGACAATATTTTCTGTAGACCATTACTTTGAGAAATAATATTGTCACTTTGTTCAAGGTATTAAAGACATTTTAGCCAAATCAAGGCAAAAAAAAAGGCATTGAAATGGAAGTCTGATGGAAATGTTCATAGCATATTATTTGTAAGCTCCCAAACCTGAGACTAATGCTTACCTAGCTGGTGACTGCATGAACAAACTGTTGCACATCCATTGTTCTAGTTGGCTTCTTTGACACTGAGATAAAATACTGACCTAATGCAGCTTGTGGGAGGGAAGGGTTTATTTCACTTACAGTTTCCAATGCATCATGGAGGGAAGACAAAGGCAGGAACTCAGCTGGACGGAAGCAGAAGCCATGGAGGAACACTGCTATCTGTCTTGCTCCCCATGGCTTGCTTAGCTTGCTTTCTTAGACATCTGCTGGGGTTAAAGGCGTGTGCCACTACTGCCTGACTTGAATTCTTTTCTAGCCAAGGCTGGACTCAAATTTCTGAACTTCCTGACTCCATTTCCCAATGGCTCAGAGTAACAACATGGTATTTTAAAATCTATTTACCTTCCAGTTTGCCGATTTTTAAAATGGTTTTTGTTGTTTCTATTTTGCTTTGCATTTGAGAGAAAAAAAAATCTTTCTATGAAAGTTGAAATCTTCCTGTTAGAATTGCAGGCTTATGCCACCATACCTACTGGTATTTGCAAGTACATGGTGCTTGGTGTATGCACTTGTGTTTGTGGAGGCTACAGCTCATCTTCCAGTGTCAATCCTCACAAGCCGTCCACCTTGTTTTTGAGACAGGGTCTCCCCTTGGCTTGGAACTTGCCAACTAGGCCCTTTTGGCTGTCAATGAATTCTGTTGACTCGCCTGTCTCCACCTCCCCAAACTGGGATTACAAGTATTCCACCACTCCTCAATTTTTATGTGGATTCTGGGCATGGAATTCGGGTCGTCATGCTTCTAAGCTCTTCTCGTTCTTCCTCATGCTACATGTAACTGATCCATCTCCCCAGGCCCTTATTGTGGCTTCTAAAGGTAGATTGCTCATTTTAAAGCTTTTTGATGCTTATGTAAACATTTAAATTCATGAGTCCTGTTTTCTGCTACTTTAGATACATTTTCACTACCATTCACTTTGGAGTGTTTCCTAACTTCCTTTATAAGATCTTCCTTCTTCCATGTGTTATTTAAAAATGCATTGCTTAATTCTAAAATATTTTGGGATTTCCTAGCTATTGTTGGCTTCTGAGTTCTACCTTGATTTCAGTGTATTCAGGGAATGTGTTAGGAATGGTTTCAATCTTTTGAAATGTATTGGGACTTACTTTGCAATTTAGTGTGTGGTGTGTCTTGGTGTAACATTCTACCATGCTCACCTGAAAAGAATATATTTTTGCAGTGGTTTGCCTGGTCTATAAATATCATGTAGGTCAAGGTGATTGATAGTGTTTGGATATTCTATATAATTATCTGTTCTATCCATTACTGTCTGCTCGCCTGCATGTGCTGTCAGTTCCTGAGGGCGGGCTTAAGATCTCCAACTCTAATTATAAATTTGCCTAATTCTTTCTTATTTCTAGAAGCTTTTGCATCATTTGTTTTGAACTTGTTTTAAAGTTAGCAGACACCTAAACTTTCTGTGTCCTCCTGAGGAGAGGACCCTTTAGTCATTTGGAAATGTCTGACCTTGTCCCTGATAATACAGCCTGTTGATCATCTCTGATATGAGGGTAACTGGAGTGGCTTCCTCATGCACACAACTTACACAGTATTTTTTTTAACTGTTGTGCTTTTAACATCATTTTATGAGTAAAGCACATGTGTTGTAGACAACATTTAAGTTTCTTTTAAAGCTACTTTGAAATTCACTGCTTTTTAAATGAGCTCAATCTATTTATTTTTAGTGTAATTATTGATAAGGTTGTGAGTAAGTCTATTATCTGGTCATTCTTTCCCTGTGTCTGTCTCTCTGGGTTCCTCTGTTTGTTCTTTCCTGTTTCCTGTTGACCTAATCCAATATTTTTAAATAATTCACTTAATTCCCCTATTCACTCTTCAGCTTTTCTCTGGGAACTAAAGTGTGTACTATTTATTAATGGCTGTCTATTAAGAATTAATGTTATACTACTCAGTTCTAAATACCTAGAAAACTCCTATTCCCACCATGTCCTTGGTACTCTCCTTTTAATATAGCGTCCATCTGACATATATGACATGCTGAATATTTAATGAATGCATTGATGACATGTTAGGTATAGTGTCCTCAAGCAAGGAAGTGGCACATTAGAGCTTTGACAAACCTTGGTCCATTCATGAAGTCTAAGGTTAGAGGCATTTCTATGGCTTCACTGAGGTAAATAATCATGTTCAATTACTCACTTACTTAGGATCTCTGGGGTTTAGCTATAGCTGGCTAGGAAGAACTATGAACTTAGAGGGAGACTGTTCCAAGTTATAGAAAACAAGCCAAACTGGTTTAAGATGAAGACAATTCGAAAATGGCCAATTTCTTTTCTTTTCTTTTCCTTTCTTTCTTTCTTTCTCCCTCCCTTCCTCCCTCCCTCCCTCCCTCTCTCTTTCTTTCTTTCTTTTTTATTCAGAGACAGGGTTTCTCTGTGTAGCTTTTGAAGCCTGTCCTGGAACTCACTTTGTAAACCAGGCTGGCCTCAAACTCACGGAGATCCACCTGCCTCTGCCTCCTGAGTGCTAGGATTAAAGACGTGTGCCACCACTGCCCGGCCATGGCGGATTTCTTAAGTGAGAGATTTAGGAACTCAATTAATCCCCTTTCCACCTTTCCTTCGCTTCCTTCACATCTGCTCGTCGTCGCTGCGACTCTCCCTGGGCTTGCTTCATTCTTTCTTCTAGAGACAGACTCCCGACATAACAGCAGGGATGTTTTTCTGCAAACTCCCAACTTACATTATTTTCAGTGTAGAAAAAAAAAATGACTAGCTGCTGATTGGCTGAGCTTTGGTCACATGCTTTTCCCTGAGCCAATCATTGTATATCAAGAAATGTACTGTGATTTACAAAAAATTAGTCATAGGCTGTCTTACTGGACGGGGAGGGTGTAATAGACATTCCTAAAGGAATCTCATGTAGTAATAGACGAACTTCTCTAAGGAGTCTGAAGAAAGCAAATGGAAAGGATGCACCCAGCTGACAATAACTGGCCCTCCTAGCCTACTGTAATCTCTTCAAGTCCTGGCTCTCACCATCTCCTGTGGGACTTTAGTCTAATCATTTCCATTTTCCACTGTGTCCTTTCCTCTGTGATCTTTGAGCTTTCTTCTGTCTCTGAAAACTCAGTATGAATGCCTCCAAAGAGTGGAATGAATAAATTAATAAATGTTTATATAATGCAAATTTACTGTAGTAGTGAATACAAGTTAGCTCAAATGGCCTATTTCAGCATTGATAGATCTCAAAAACGTAGTGATGACTGAAAAAACTGAAACTCCCAAAGGATTATAGAATAAATTATACCACTTAAATAAAATTTTAGAACACAAACTAAAAATATAGAAATGTAGGTTAGAATTTAGGACTTTATCCACTGCTATGAAGGTAATAGTAGAAATTGGGATAAGAAAAGGGACATGGGGCTTTAACTCTGTCTGGGATATTTTGCTTCTGAAAAATATAAAAATTATATAGCTGGTGAGATTCCTCAGGTAAAGGTAAATGTATTTGCTGCCAAGACTGGTGGCCTGAGTTTGATCTCCTGGACCAACGTGGTACAAGGAGAGAACTGACTCCTGCAAATTATTATGTGCCCACACTTGCACAGACGCATACACTAAATAAATAAATACTGTAATTAAAAACTTTAAAGTATGAGACAATTGGTTAATGTATTATTGATAAAGGTAAGTGGGAGGATTTGGGGCCTTGCTGTTATATTCTAAGCTTTCTATATGCTTAAAACATTTCAAAACAACTTCAAAAGCTGTCACTGTAGTGTTGTTCACCCATCTTAGAATCCCACACAATATCTCATTTAATCTGTGTTAGTTATCTCTTGAAAGGTCTCAATTTCTTGTCACAGAGGCCTCTGCGTGGGGTTGCTCGTGTCTGCGAACACAATCACTGGTGAGTGAGTGATAATTGGCCCACCTGAGGGTTCACAGCATCATTGGCAGGAAGGGACAGATATATTTTCTATATGCTTGGGTCTAGACTCCTCCATTATCAACCCCTGTTACCAGAGTGGTTCATTACAGACACTGAAATATCATAATTACCCAGAGTCTGTAGTTCACTCTAGGATCTACTCTTGGTACATTGTATGTGCTTGAAAGCGTGTATATCTCTACAGTATTGTGCAGAATATTTTTACCACCCTAAAAATCCTTCCCTGTCCTAGTCTGTAGAAAGCAATGACATTTTTACTGTCTGCAAAGTTGCCCTTTCCCCAGAATGACGTATAGTTGAAATCTTCCAGTCTGTAATCTCCTGGAGAGGCTCCTTTCACTTAGTGATAGATCTTTTACCTCTGAAAATCTCAGCTTTCATTATCTGCAGTTTATACAATTAGGAGATGAAGACACAGGAACTTGTTCTAGTTCAGATCTAGGAAGCACCCCATCCTGGATAGAACCCCAGGCAATCTGGTTCTAGGATCTGTTACACTGTGTCTAATGAACAGTGGATTGAAGACATGCCTGCATTAACAGCATTGCTAGGGGCTGCTACCAGAAAGCGTAAGAAAATTACACAGAAGGTTGTAGGACTGAAGACATCAAAGGCTCCACTTCTCATTGGAATGCATGGGAAGAATCAGAGCAGCAGAAACCAGGGGCCTGAGGCTCTGAACTAAAGGTGGAGACCAGAAGGCATCTTGGTAGGATCAGGAGACTGGATATCCAAATGTAAACAAAGTGCCCCAAAACTCCGAGTCACTGCACACACAGGAATGCCATCCCAGGACAGATGAAAATCCGGAAGGATCTCTAGGAAGCACATGACATTTCAGAGCTGAGCATGGAGAGGAATGAGGCAGATCTGAGGGAGGAGCCTGAGAGTCAGGGACTAACATGGGGACCATCTACTAGAGGAGAGGGAAGCAGTGTATGGGCTGGGGGTGGACACATGGAGATGGTCAATCATGTGGCTGCTCTTGCATTTGCCTTCTTGAGTATTCTTGTCAAAGAAATCTGGGCATACTCCCTAATGCCCATTTTCTAGGAGAGACACTGATGCTTTACCTGCCTGCAATCTGGCTCTTACTGGTAAGTCCTTTTGCTCTAGAACAGAAAGATAATCTATGACTGTCAGCTGCTAACACTTCCCAAATTGCACAGTTTTTGAGAACTTCCCGGCAGCAGTGAAGTTAAATGGTGACCTTAAAAAATAAAATCTTCCTAGGTGCTAAAAATAGAAGAGTGAAATCACTCATTATTAGCCAGCTCTTGCCTTAAAAAGTCTTCAGATGGATTCCTAGAATGGTGGAGTAGGATAGAAAATAGCCTCCTTGGCTTTAAAAATACACGAGGGTGTGAGAAGTGGCTGATGCAGTCAGGTTTCCCCAGAAGAGCCCCCGGGAAAACTGGGGAAGGTGTGCTGTGTCTCTGCCCAGGGACTCTTAGTGAGAGATGGAGTGGTTTCCACAGAGGTCTCCTGCAGTGATTGTCACTACCAGCTTCCAGTGAGGTCCAGCAGAAGGCCAAACCCCACAAGTAGGTCTGTAGGGCAGGGGTTTGCTCTCCAATGCCTATAACCTCTGTGGTTGTTTAAAATGTGATGTCTCCCAAGGTCAGGACAGTTGAATAGCTAGTCTCTAGTTGGTGGCTCTTGGGGAGGCTTGGGGAGACTTAGGAGGTATGGCTTTGCTGGAGCAAATAAGTCACTAGGGGCAGACTTGGATGCTTTTCAAAGACTCACATCAATTCTAGTTTCTCTCTCTCTCTCTTCCTCCCTCCGTCCCTCCCTCCCTTTCTCCCTCCCTCCTTCCCTCCCTCCCTCCTTCCCTCCCTCTCTTTCCTCTCTCTGTTTCCTGCTTGTGGTTCAAGATGTGAGTTCCCAGCTGTTCCTGCTGTCATGCTCGGTACTTGCTGCCACACTTTCTCACCATGATGGTGAGGGTGCCTTCTCCTTCTGGAATTGTAAGCCCTACATAGACCCTTCCTTCTACAGGTTGCTTTGGTCATGGCGTCTTATCACAGCAGTAGAAAAATAACCAAGACAGCCTCTTCAGAAAGTAACAGCAGGGCACAGTAAAACCTCAACTTAAATTCCCAGCATCAAATTTCTGTCAGTTGGTCTGTCAATGCCACACAACAGCCAGCTGTTGAAAGAAAGTTAGAGGGTACATTTGGGATAAAGTGACATTAAAAGTGGTCTCTCTGGAGTGCACTAGAATTAATTTTGGCAGACTGTAGGGGGGCATTCCGAATGGTGGTCTTCCAGGGCAGCTGAAATTGAGTAGACCTAGTCCATAGGACTGCCAATTTGGAGAAGCAGGTATGGTGATGCTATTAAAAATGGCTGATGCTTGCTTCATGGTCACTGTGCATTAAGATAATGTGGGCAGAGAACAAAAAAGGTGGTTTTATGTATGAGCTTGACAAGGAAAGTCAGTGGAGGAAGACATTCCTAAATGGACAGGCTAGTAATGAAAGTTCTGGTGCTTCTCATTGGGGTAGATGTATAAAGCATATGACTATGTAGTATGAATACCAGCAGAAATTTAATTTATGTATTTAGCTATGTTTGATAGTTTTCTTGAGCAATGCTGAAGAGATCCACAAGACTCCCATGATATAGAGAGGGAAACTGAGGCACATAATCACTCACTGACCTCTGCTAGGCTGCCATGACATGGATAAAAACTTGTCAAAGTCAAAGTAGATCCATGGGATGACCAAAGTTCTGTGTGGTTTATATATTTATCAGAGATTTAATAAGCTTGAAAGCTTTATGTGTGCTTATTCAATCAATGAATTGTTCTTAAAAAACATTAACATGAAGACTAAGGAGATGCCGCAGAAGGTAAAGGTGATTGCTGCCAAGTATGATGATCTGAGTTTGATCCCTAGGACCCAACTATTGAAAGTTGTCTCCTGACCATATATTCCCTATGGCATGTGCACATGTGTGTACCCCTCACATTCCCACCCTTATGCCAAATAAATGAATGAAAATGTAAAAAAAAAAAAATAAGATAAGATCTGAAGCTGGTTATTTTTTACTCTTTACTCTTTGTGGGCCTGCCACCCAGCTCCCAAATAAATCATACACAGAAGCTTATTCATTTTTTATGAATGCCGGTCCTTCACTTGGCTTGTTTCTAGCCAGCTTTTCTTAAATTATTCCATTTATCTTTTGCCTCTGGGCTTTTATCTTTTTCTGTTCTATATATCTTTCTTGTTTTCTTACTCCATGGCTTGCTGTCTAGCTAAGTGGCTGGTCGCTGATGTCCTCCTTTCCTGCTTTTCTTGCTCCCAGATCCTTCCTCGCAGATTTCTTTTCTTTTCTCCTGCCTTGATGTTGGCTGTTCAGTTCTTTATTTGACCAATCAGGTGTTTTAGACAGGCAAAGTAACACAGCTTCTTTTCTTTCATGAATAGTATTATTTTGAGGAGGAATGGCTAAGCCTTTTGTAGACTATCCTTCAGGATTTTCCTACTGTTTTCCTCCTGCTCATACTGAGGTCATATATTTTATGAAGGCCACAGAGAAGTTTCTTTCTCACCACACAACTGCCATTGGCATTACTGACATGGATCTTCACTGATGATACTAGTGCCAATCATTGGTTGAGGTACCTGTAGCTACCTATAGGTCCTACCTATTATTGTCTCTGAAAGTCCCTAGGCATGGCTTACTTAAGTGTAATTTGTGCTTATCTCTTTGATGGCATCTACATGAAGTATTTACAATTCTGCATGGGAGCTTTGTCTCTCCTCACTTGTTTATTTATTACTTCATTATTTATATATGTATGGACTTATGGAAGACATTTTATGCCTTAGAATATAGTTTATACTGTTTTATTGAAACAATTAGAATTTTCACAATAGGAAGCTATTGAAATTGACTTTGGTGTGCCTTTGACAAGTTCATCTTGCATATCATTATCCCAATCCTAGAAAGACCTGTTTCTCCTAAAAGCCCTGGTCCCCTTTGTTGGAGAATTATCTTTAGAAACCAAGATCTATGAAGGTAGCACAATGGTTAAGAGAGCTTACTGCTCTTGGGGATGTTGTTCCCAGCACCCATATGGTGACTCACAACGGTAAGTCTAGTTCCAGGGGATCTGATGCCCTCTTCTGCCCCCCACAGATTCCTGCACATATGAGGTGCACAAGTATGTATACATACACATGGTGTGTGTGTGTGTGTGTGTGTGTGTGTGTGTGTGTGTGTGTACATAAATCAGAAGTAAATGAATTTTAAGAAAGAGAAACCAAGGTCTAGGCACTAATACAGTTTCTGCTTCCAGAATATAACCCTGGTGCCTACATCCTCTCAGCTGGAAATGGATTATTCCCATTTTATACATTAGAATGGTGAGATCCCAGGAGCTTTAGGTGTCTTATAAAAACATCAAAACCAAGAATCTCACTGTCTTTGGCCAGTCCTCCCTCAACTGTCTATGTCAAGAAGTAGTTCTGTGTTTTTTCTTATGCTCAGTCCTCTGTACTGCCTTGCTCTGCTCCCAGCAGAGTCAGCTCCTCCCCTGTGCTCCTACTGTATGTAGTTTGTTAATGATACCAGAAAACATGCATGGCAGCATGGCATGCTGGAGTTAGCATATGACTCTTCTGCCTTGTGCTGGTCACTTACCATACCTCCCAGGCACTCAACACATGTTTGCCGACCTGTTTGCACATGTGCAGGCATTATTCTTGGAATTTGAAGAGCGAGGGGAGCCCTGAGGAGGACCTCTGTAGCATGCCTGGTCTCTTCCTACTTCTACCATGCCTCTTCCCATTTGGAGTTCTTGGAGACAAGGCCATAGTATACTCAGAGTCATCTAGGCAAGGGTCAACACATGCCTGCCTTTATATCAACTGGGGTCTTGTTAACATGTGGGACTCTTTGCACAACTTCTACTCCAGAAGTCTGGTTTCAGGATGTCTGGGGCAGGGCTACAGCTCTATATTTAACATCTTCTTCCCCTTGAGTAAAGCGTCAAGTAATGCTGAAGTACCATTCTGCAATTGCATATGGGTAATTCCTATACAACACAGCCTTGCCAACCCAATCTGAAATAGTTGAATTTAAAAAAAAAAATTCTGCTAGGACTCAAGTCTCATTCCATCATGCACACATATAAGACAACAAATACATAACCAATGTGGAGAGAGAACAACACAAAGGGACCTCTTTTATAACCCCAAACTCTCTTTCCAAGGTTAAACTGGGCCAAAGCAAGCTTCAAGGCAACAGTTTAGAGTTGGATAACTAGGCTTTCTGTCTGGTCTCTGTGCTTAGGGTTTATTTGAAGCTCCCTCATACTGTGCTGAGGTTCTGAGAAATCCCAGAGAACAAAGGACTCAGTTAACAGGGCCTGGCCTGTCAATCATTGCACCTGTTCCAGATTGGCTTAGCAGGGAGGCCTGGTTCATCTGCTGCTGGCAAAGGTTGTTCCACAGGAAACATGTTTTCTAGTAACAACCTCTTCAGAAGTAATCTGTAGAAGAAATTGCTTCCTCTTCTTTCCCTCTTCCCTCCTGCTACCCTGTCTCTCTCCACCCTGCCTTCCCCCATCTTTCTCTTTCTTTTTTCTCTTCCTTCCCTTCCTTCCTATACTCAGAAAAGCCATTTATTCAACTAAGCCCATTGGTTAAGTTGTGTTAAATCTGACTTTTAGAACATATTAAGTGAAATGCCATTGTTTTTGAGAGACGGTTTCACTATGTAGGCCAGGCTGGCCTTGAACTCACAGAGATGCCTGATTGTGTCACCTGAGTGCTGGTCTTAAAAGCATGTGACAGCCTGGTATAAATGGATTGTAATTTAAGCCGTGCACGTAGAGTGACACACATACAAGCTGAAAACATGGAAGGAAATGCGGATAAGACAAGTTTTTTCAAGGTCAAGGAGCAGAGAGCAAACTCCACAACCAGTGTGAACCCACTGCTTCTGGTGCTTCTGATGACTTTCATTTTGTGTTGTGAAAACACACCCTTCCCCTCCACTAGCTTATTTAGTTCCTTATTTTGCTAAACAGGATGGGTTTTTCCCTACCAGAGAAAAGTAAATAAACATGTTGGTCCCACCTCAAATAACTGACCATATATGAAGTATTTATTTTTGTGATGATGATGTTATTAATGACAATGGCATTAAGCAATGACAATAAAAAGTCAAACACTAGCTTTGCAGTTGCTGACATACACTCATGCACTGTCTGTTCTGGGTAGTTTTTTTTTTTTTTTTTTTTTTTTTTTTTTTTTTTCTCGCCAGGTTAACAGAAGCCAGGATAAGCTGGGAAAAGGGAACTTCAAACAGAGTAAATGCCTCTATCAGAATGGCCTGAGCAGTTGGTCCTGGGTTGTATAAGAAAGCAGATTGAATAAGTAGTGGGGAGCAAGTCAGTAAGCAGCACTCCTCTATGGCCTTTGCTTCAGTTCCTGCCATAGGTTCCTGCCCCGACTTCCTTCACGATAGGCTGCAAGTTAGTTTCGGTCATGATGTTTATCACATCAAGAGAAAGCCAAGTAAGCCACTGTCTCAGAAAGCTGGGAAAGAGCATTATTATTATACCCATTCTCAGAGAGGTTGACTAACCTGCCCACAGCCAAGCTGCTAATGAGTAGAAGACTGAGCTGGATGCTAAGGCACAGCAGGCAGCGTGTTTTTACCACCATTTACTCTGTAGCGCCCCCAACAGTTTTGAAACACACGTTGATGCTGATGATAACAGTAAGGACAGAGAAAGGGGAAATGCAATATATTCAAAGTTCTCTCCAATTTTTAATACTATATTACTGAATTGAAGATATATTCAGGTTTCGAAATGCCTACTTGGTAAGAATGGATTTGTCTCCCACCCCCCACCCTGGCTTTTTTACTTCTTCTTACTTTCTAGGATAACTTCATAGCAACATCAGCAAGGATTTGTTAATTTTGGGGGAAAATATGCTGTTCTTTGCAAAACAAGTATTTTAAGTAGTCATAACTCTGGCAATTCTGGTTCCAAGTCCCCTTAAGGGCAGAACTTTCCATTCTGTGGAACAGCTTTTCTTTCCAACTTCTGGTTTCAAAGTAGACTAGAAGGGTTCAAATAGCTCAGAAACTCAGCATAACCTCCCGTGGACCCTGCTGACCAGTGGACAGTCAGGCAGCTGGTTGTACCTCAGGCTCTCAGGTGTTGCTCTTTCCTGCCTGTACTATGTTCTTAAGGAATAAATGCTTTGGAGCATCAGCCAGTGTGGTCTCTTTGCAGAAACATGCCTCTTCTAGGTTTGGTTTTTGATGCTTCTGGAATGAAAACTATTTCCATCATTCATTTGGGATTTTACCATAAAGCATGTCTCTGAATTTTACATTCATGAATGGTGTGGGCAGAAAGCTATGTTGTAATGATGTATCCCATCAATCCTTCTTTACAAAGGGAGTATGCTTACCAACAGTGAGCTATTCTCTCCATTGCCTGGTTAGGGACCTATTTTAATAATGTGCCATTTTCTACTTCATACAAAATTATTATTCCATGTCACCAAGAGTTTAGGGCATACTTCCTGTACTGATGAGATTTTGGTAACTTGACACAAGCTAACGTCATCTAGGAAGAAGAAACATTAACTGAGGAATTGCATCCATATGATTGGCCTCTAGACAAGTCTGTAGGGCATTTTCTTAATTAATAATTGATGTGGGAGGGTCCAGCCTACTACTGGCAGTGCCTGCCCTGAGCAGGTGGCCCTAGGTTGCATAAAAGTTCAAGCTGAGCTGGGCAGTGGTGGCACATGCCTTTAATCCCAGCACTTGGGAGGCAGATCTCTGTGAGTTCGAGGCCACCCTGGTCTACAAAGTGAGTTCCAGGAAAAGTACAAAGCTACACAGAGAAACCCAGTCTTGAAAAACAAAAACAAAAACAAACAACAACAACAACAAAAACCCCTTCAAGCTGAGCAAGCCATAAGGAGCAAGCCAGTAAGCAACATTCTTCCAAGGCCTCCACATCACCACATCAGTTTTTGCCTCCAGATCCCTGCTTTGAGTTCCTGCCTTGGCTTCCCTCAGTGATAGAATATGATTGGGCCATGTAAGCCAAATAAAACCTTTCTTATCCAAAGGTACTTTTCTTTTCATGATGTTTTATCACAGGAATAGATAGCAAACCAGAAGATTTCCTTTTGGTCATTAGCTTGGCCCTTAGGAAGCTCATAGTCTGTTCCAGAAGGCATAAAACCAGGAGTAATTTAATTTTCATCACTGACACATGCTTTACTTTAAATAAATAAATAGCAAATAAATGGATACTTTAGGGTCTTTATAAG
Organism: Onychomys torridus; assembly: GCF_903995425.1. Taxonomy (NCBI): domain Eukaryota; kingdom Metazoa; phylum Chordata; class Mammalia; order Rodentia; family Cricetidae; genus Onychomys; species Onychomys torridus. The sequence goes on from NC_050455.1 coordinate 28,996,679, forward strand.
GTGGCAAAGTCATAGCCCCATCTCCATCTGGGCTAGCTGATTTCACTCTTTTATTCCATAGTTATCTAAATAAATTTATCCCCCCATCAAACCTACAGAATGCATGTTACTTACCACAGGGTGTGCATAACTGCAAAGTGCATGCTACTTATCATAGGGGTCTGTATAACAGAATATAAAGGTATGCATTCAAGGAACTGGACTAATTGACCATGAATCCAAGTTGGTTCATTTGCCACTGCTACCATTAGACTGCCCTGTAATCTTGTCTCCTGAACACTTGCTAGCAAATATAACTAAGCACAAATTAAACATGGATAAAGACACCACATCTCTGTCTTCAGAGTCGTTACAAGCTCAAAGTTCAAAAGTAAACACTGTTTTATTGTTTTCATGTTAGGGAATGAAAGACGTTTGAACTCAGTCTGAGCACAGCGATAGTAGGGACAAAATACTCATTTACGCACTCCCTTGTTAATTCCATACACTTATCCCCTACCTGTGTTAGGCCAGGGACTCCAGAGGCACCACCAACAGGAACACACAGCTGCAGGTAACCATGAAGCGCAGTGTGCCGCTTACACATTACATGCTCTGCACGGTGTCAGGCGCCTGTCCAAGGGCCTGGCATTTAAACAAGTCTCCGGAAAAAACCAAGCTGCCGCTGAGCCCAGGAAGTTTGCACAGTGTACAAGGGTGAGCAGGGGAAAGGGAGGCAGGGATGAGCTGGCTAGGTGGAAACCGAGTCACCTGATAAGACAGTGCAGAGGGGGCCTTGGAAATTGTGCCGGAGTGGATGGAGCACGGCCTCCTAGGAGGAGGAAGTTTGCGAAGGGAAGCTTCTATTTTTTTTTTTTTTCCTCGCTGTTTGTATGAACGCTGGCTGGACAGTTATGGCTCTGTTTTGTTTTCTTTGCACACACTTTCTCCTACATCATCCTGCCGTCGCATTGCAGGAGTTTTCAAGTTCTTGATTGTAACCTTTCCAAACAGGTCAGAAGTCCTATAGCAGGAAGAGAAACTTACACAGTCCAGGAACTTTGTACCTCAGATCAGAGAGAACTCTCAGAATAGAACTGCCAAACTGGCAGAGTTCCTGGTGCTGAAATCAGTGTGAATTTGTCAAACTTAAAAAAAAAAGAAGAAGAAGAAGAAGAAAGAAATTATGTAACTTGGCTTTGAGAAACACTTTTTACCCTTTTTGGGTGTTGGGCCCCCCTTCTCTGCCTAGTGCAAGGAAATGTCACCATTTGAAGTCAACCCAGACTAGGCCTCCCTCCTCAGGCCTGGTCAAATTTTCTTATTGATTCAGGTTCTCTTGGTGAGTGCAGCTACGGTGATAGAATGATTCCAGTAGCAGCTCGCAGCAAGGAGTGGGAGAAACCTCTGTTACTGGTCTCAGTGTGTACTGGGTATGTAATTTTATAGTTGCCTGATAGACTAAAATGGGACAATAAAATTAGCTTCAGTGATGTAGTTTATGTAACCAAAATGTATCCACAACATTATCCTTTCAACATGGAGTCCATGCTTTCTTTTCATGCTAAGTCTTTGAAAGCTGGTGTGCAGTTTATACTTGGAATACTCTTTAGTAGCCACATGTCCATGATGAGTCAGCTAACATGGGTTAGTAGCTATTTTAGTGGGCAGCTTGGTCTAGAGTTTACATTAAGACCTCTGGGGTAGCTAGGGGATGAGGTTGAGAATCCTCTTTTTCCTTTGGGTGGCTAACTCCTGCCCCTTTCTCCTAAATATAAGTTTGCTAGGGAGCCACCCAAGTCAGGGTGAGAGGAGAGAAAGGCCACATTCAGGCTGGTGCTTGCACAGCATGCCTGTGGGCCAGCGGCAGCCCCGTGCTATCCAGAGTGGGAGCATCTTAGTTGTCAGAGCCTGCTAATATCATCATGGACTTCTTATGCATGGCGTAGTGGAAGCATGTGTCATCCAAGAGAAAAAAGAAAGACTCATTTAATGCAGCTTTAGCTTTCTTTGGAGAAGCATTTAAAGGGACCAGTAACAGAGTTCTGGGATACAAGATGTTCAGTAGAGATCATAGTGTCTAGAATGTTGGAATTAGAAGAGACTTTGAGGGGAAAAATATATTCTCAGAGACTGAGACCCACAAGATTTAAGGGGCTTTGTCAACCATACAACCGGATAGTGATAGTCCAGGTTCTAAAATGTTGTTCTCTCAAATCCTAATCCTAAATCAGATGTCTTGGGCTAATACAACAAAGCTAAAAACCATCAAGAACAACACAGCATTGGAAGAGCAGACATCTGATTTTAAGGCTGAATCTGCCTAATTAGAGTAGAGGCCTTCACATTATCTTCCTAGACACCATCTTCCTAATGTCCTCTATCCAACAAGCAAGCAGCCTGCTGATGTGGTTTTGTTTGAGGGGCTAAGGGTGCTGGTGGGCATGGGCTTTCTTCCTCACACATGCTTGCTTATCCTGACCAGCTCAGGAGATCAGTGACTTTGGGCTACATCAGGGAGAAGAGAGAATCCGGGAAGCTGTGGATAGAAAGTGAAAGCATCTGGGCTAATAGTCTGCTGCAGGAGACCATCTAGAACTGCCCTGTGAAGACAGGATGAATTGTGGCAGCTGTGGGCTCCTCCCACTGCCTCCATTTGGCTTGATTAGCCTACTCTGAGAGAGTCCATTTCAATAAGAGCTGAGCCTATGGTTTCCTGGACATTGCCTTGCAGAACCATGGGTGAAAGGTTTCTGGTTTGGAGTGAATTTTACAGGCGGGGAGGGTGTGGTAAGTATAAACAAGTGATTTGATTACCAGCCTCTGAACTGATTTATTTTCAACAGTGACAACAAAGTCATAGGAACCAGTGACAGGAGTCAAGTGATTGCCCCTCCATGTGAGAGGTGGAGAGGAGGAGGCAAAATGCTCCTATTTCACATCATGGCTTCCAGCCAGACAGCGAGGCAGGAAGCTGTGAAACTCAAGGTCTCCCAGGCTATTATTTCTCTTTGTTATTATTTCTGAAACAAGACCTGGGCAGAATCAATTCAGCCTCAGAAAGACTATTACTTTAATTTTCTACATGAAATGGTCAGGATGCCTGAGTTAGAGGAGAAGACAGGCGACTACCATGTAGGCAGAAATTAAATGAACACATTAAATGAAGCAAAGGACATCTGTATTAGCAAACTCCAGGCATGAGACAAAATATGCCTTTGGGCACAAACTCTCTGGATTAAAAAAAAAAACACAAAAAATAAAAACAAAAACCAGGAACACAAATGATGATGTAATGTCCATGCAAACAAACTCTCCCTGAAGCCTTAGGAAATCAATTCTAGATTGATCGAGGAGAATTAATTTTATTTTGATGCAAATGGATTTTGAAAGCTCTTAATTAGACTTTGTCCTAAAATAAGTGATTTTTCATAAAAATTTAATTTACATTCTTCCCTCCTTAAGTCACTGACATATTTTTTTTTTTCAAATGGGGAAGCCAGGCTGCCAAGCAAGGGTGAAGGACTATTTTATGAATGTGTTTTCCACTGGCCACAGATATCCAGTCTCTACCAGATGTGAGAAGAATAGCCCAAGAGTCCAAGAAAGTTGGTGATATTTATATGAATGAGTTCCCATGGCTAATATTTATGTACTCCATGGGCTGGTAGAATGTGATGTCACCATAGAGCTCTCAGCCTTTGGCTAGTACATGTGGGAAATGGCATCTGCACATGTCCAAGTGTTCTTTGTGGTTATTTTACCATGAGAGAGAAAAGTAAATCTATTTTCATCACCTTTTTTTTCCACATTGCTAACCTCACACTATTATAAACACATCATTTATGGTCTGTTCCCTTTGGCCACTATATGGTCCCTTTTGTTGGGGACTAATTCTGAATTTATGTTCTGCTCTTCGAGTCAAAATCTGGTTTGATCTATGGCCTTTCAGAACTAGAAGAAGTATCTTAGCTTCTATAGTTCAGGGCCTCATTTTATATACATGAGAACTAAATTTAAAAAAATGCTTAGTTCAATAATCATTTAATAAGAACCTACTTTAGACCAGAAAGTGTGCTGGTACCTGGAGCTGCACATAAAATTAAGAAACAGTTCTTACTGTGATTGTTTTGTGGGACTGCACTCACACATTGGTAATTGGGATACTATAAGTGCAAATACAGACATGTGTTTAGGGTATTAGGATGCCCAGAAAAGGTCATGGCTTAGGAGACAATTTCTTGGAGATGACATCTGGCCAAGTTGTAAAGGATGAGATGGAAATAGCAACCTAAATACTCCATGAAGCCAGTGTGATAGCTCACACCTTTAATCCCAGCACTTGGGAGGCAGTCAGGTGGATCCTTATAAGTTGGAGATCAGCCTGGTTTATATAGTGAGTTCCACGACAGCCAGGGCTACATGGTGAGACCCTATATCAAAATTAAAATAACATAAAATGAATAAAGTAGTGTATGGGCGAAGGCAAGGGCTATGTTGGGGAAAAGCATGAGGAAAGTCCTAACAAGTGGGCTCAGCCTGGTGTGTGTATGAGTAGGAGCTACATCTTGCTTGGGAACTCTGTGTTGCTAGGATGAATGTGAGAGCAGGATGAGAGAGTTGCAAAAGCACACAGAGGGCCTTGCATTTGATCCTGCAGGCTATGGGAGTGGCAGGCTGTGGGAAAAGCAGCTGGGTGTGATGAGGAGTTTCAACTGGAGCTGTGGCTAGATTTGCATTTTAGTTACAGTGCCTTGGGAGCCATGTGGAAAACAGATCTGAGAATATTCCAGAGGAGAATAGTAATCTTTTCCTTCTGCTCCCAGAGGTCCATCAGTTTCATACCATGAAGCCCATATGACCCAGCTGGAAGCAGATGCATCAGTGACCCTAAGGGAATCCCTTGGCTTCATGGACATCTGCTGTTTCTGCCAGGTGGGCAGCCATTCCTTTATCTAATGGTGTCAACATCTGGTTTCCTTTTGGCGAGTCATTTCTATTCCTATTTTAATTTGAGCATTTAGGGAAGGTAACTTTTCTCCCCAGACTTCAAGGGCTTGTAACTAACTGCCTTAGGCCTTGTGAATTTATGTCTTTTATCCCTTCCAGGGAAGTCACTGTTCTGTGGTGGGCATGTGATGCAGGCCAGGATGGTGAGACCAAGTTCTGCTCTAGATGTTTCTGTTATACATCTTTTGGTCCATACCAGTTTCATCAGCTATATCTTTGCAGAAGAGTTCTCCCAAATACATCAAGAGATGCTTCTGAATTTTCCCATGCCATAGGTAGAGGAGATTCCAAGTGTCGTGGTAGCAGTGCCAGCCATGCCTTTTGGGGAGTTATAGCTGACCTTCAGATCCAAAGGACTATGGCAATATAAACTCACTAGAAGATTAGCTATGCATAGAAGATTAGCTTTCTTGTTAGATTACAAAACATATAAGCCTTAGGTTTAAAGGACCTCGAAAGCTCATTCTGCTTCTGGGATCCTGTCTCTCTTGTTGTCTGAGTCCCAGGCCAGGTCAGAGGGAGCCACTCAACCAATGCATTGATGGGATGGTTAAGTGAGCCCTTTCTCAGGTCCCTCTTATGCTAGAGTTTGGAACTCTAAGAAGCACAGCTGTTGTCCAAGACAAAACTGGTCCACAGAGTTGAATTTTCCTGTTTAGATCACCCCAGGCAGTACTTATACTTAACAAGGGTGTTTGATAATGTAAAGACAAATAGGGCCAGACCTAGAAGCCATCTTCCTTTCCACTCACCAGCTGCTACGGGTTTAATGGAAAAGTTTTGAAAACTCACTGAAGCAAGAAGAAAAATAAAAAAGATGTTAACAGTTTTGTTGTATTGACTTTTGGGCTTCTATTCCATGCAAATGCATGCATACATACATACCTAAACACACAGAGAACCCAGGGCACTGGAGCCTGACTCTCTTGCTTTATCCCTGGCTTTTTCCACTGCACAGAGTATCTTGGGCACTCCCCCATATGCATATCTTTCTTAAGTAGGCTGGAATAACCTCCAAACCGTTCCAAGATGCCCTTATCTGACTCCCACATTTCCAAATGCATGCCAGCCGCCTGAGAGCAGTATTCAGTTGGCCACTGTTCCAGGGAACATCTGCCGGCTGGGCTGCCTCTTTCTCCTCCTTTGGCAGTGGCCAAGTGATCCATTGAACCGAGGAAAAGTACCGAGCTAAGGTCATGGACAAACCCCAGGATGGAAGGATGAGGAAGTGCTTTGCACTTGTAGATAGCCCTCACAGCAATTCTGCCTGTTTTGCTGTTGATGATTCAAATAGGGATCTGCTCTCACCAGCCTGCTATTCCTTGCTTTAAAATGCCCTGTGACTGCCCATCAAGTTTAGAAAAAAGACTCAAGTCATTTTTGATTCCTGGGTTACTTGACCCCTGGGGACATCGCTGGTGACATCTTCACTGCCTGCCTTCCTAGATGACTTTTAAAGTTCCTAGTCATCTTACAGCATTGCTTACCTGTGGGGGACCCGTTTCCACCTTTTGGAGGGTTCCTATGAGGAGGAGAGAGGGATAAGGAAATTGTAAGACAGAAATGGTAGGCCTAGCCAGGAAGAAGAAAGACAGAAACATAGGATAGCTTTGGGAGGACCTGGGTCAATACCTAATGGCCCAGAACTTTATTCAAAACGTCTTTTTATAACAATGCCAAGGTGTGAGGCAAAAGAACACCCCCTTGCTAGATACAGCCAAGTGTAGACCCTTCCAAACACCTGGTACCCAGGCCCGTGGTCTAATTATCCTCTTACACAGTCTTGGAAAAGCAAGCTCTGATCTCACTAGGAAATATTGGTGGGCTCCCACATTCACCCATTATTCTTTAGGGGTGAGTGTGCCTTGAGTGTCCATATGGAGAAGCTTGTGTTTTTTCCTTGTAGTGTGCCTCATAGTGAACTCAGCACAATTACAAATCCTATCAACCTAAGTGATTGGACACTTAGGTCTTATCTTCCCACCAGACTGCAGGCTCCATGGATAGGTCTAGGCTATCCACTGGGTGAATACCATATCAGCTAATAAATGACAGAGGACGTTGCCATCACTGTTACTTGGGAGAGGGAAGACTGTGTACGGAGAGGACTCAGCATCACCCTGTCTCTCCTCATCTTTTTGCCTGCCACCAGCTCAGGAGGACCCCAGCTCTCCCTGACACCTCTGTTGATCAAGATCCCAGGAAAGCGCCCATACTCCTGGGTCATGCTTCTGTCTTTAGTTTCTCCGCCAGAGTCAGAAGGTCGAGGGAACAGGCGTCAGGGCCACAGCTTTCTTTTCTAAAAGATGCAGCTGTGGATCCCCGGGCAGCTGCCCAGAAAGACAATGTCTCCTAGAGCTTTGCAGACAAAACTGACTGTGGTTCAGCCTCTCTCTCCTTGGCCTGGTGAGGCTCATGCTTTGAAACAGATCGAGAGGAAACTGCAGGAATGAAGTGTGTTTGCACACTCTCTGCTTGGGGTTGGCTCTACTTTCCAGCCTTCCCTCCTGGATGCTTTCTCTGTGACAGTCACAGCTCTTCACAGCAAAGGCCTCCTCCTCTGAGGACTTCCCATCTAGGAGTTTAGAGGATGGTGCAACAGCTGCCTGGGCTGTGTGTTTTTGTCCCTTGCTGCTGAATAGCAGCTTCAATGTGTTTCTGAAGCATCCCCACCTAGTTACTGAGAACGATGGCCTCTCCCATAGCTACGGAACCTCTCTCTTGGCTTTGCACAGTCGTTTTTAGGCTCAGAAAGCACAGATGACTCTTCTATTGGAGAGGAAACCCCAGGTTCTTTGCCAAACATTCAAGGCCTGTCTGGCCCAAGCTTCCTCTCCCATGTCCCCTACCAGTAGGTTACCGTATAGGAAATCTCTGTTTTGACACATGTCATTCCCTGACGCCCATGACATCATTTGGTTTTAGTTTTTGGATAGTGCTGTTCCCCCTTTTCCAGTTGACTGTCCCCCTTCCTCTCCATGCTGGAACCCCCCCCCCCACCCCACCCCTTTTCTCTGGGAGCAGCCTATGTCCCTTTTCTCTAAGTCTTCCCAGTTATCTTGTACAGCGCCAACAGCCTTCCTCTATCCCTGCTGATGTGACGTCTCAGCAGCATGCAGCCCTCTTGACCTCCTCTCTTCTTTGGTCTCTATACTTCCCACCTGATCTTGCCTGCCTTCTTGTCAGGGCACCCTTTTCTATGCAGGCATTCAATGCAAAGAGGGCCCTAGGCACTCTCTTCTCATTTCCAACCTGTTTTCCAGGGACTCACACACTTGTGTTCCCATCTCAGGTCCTTCCTCTAAAAGCTCCTGTCACTCTCACACTTTTGGGTCTTCAGATTTTTCTCACCCCTAGAAGAATCTTTTCTCTGTCATTGTCATCCACTGAAGCATGGAATCCGGAGCTCAGGACATCATCTCAGGCCTCTTTGTTACAGCTTCTGGCTCTCACAGACGTGTGTCATACTGTTTGAGGTCTCTGCGTACACAAGACCTCACTTTCTAAAAATATCACCTTGTCCTGGGAAGTTGAGACCATTTGTCACACAGCGCACCATGGCTCTAGCTTTACTACAGTGTCACAGGGGTATACCACCTGGGGTGTACACAGCAGACAGGTACTCAGGAAGTAGAGGAGAGCTCTCTGTGATTCTTTAGTACTGCCTAATCCAGGTGTCTAATCTAAACAAATGGAGAGGATGCCAAGTCCTTTCCTGCTTTCTGTGCCCTGACTCTAACCAACAGAGAAATCATTAGGCTTTCGCATCTTCAGACACATGTACAGTAATGGGATTGACTTCAGAACAGTAGTTTTGTTCCTTATAGAGGAGTTGGGACAGGAAACAATAGTTCTTCATTTTCGCCCCCAAGCTAAGTCATGGTGCAACACGTTCAGTCGTCAGCACGAAATAAGGCTGAGTCCATTCTGTCGCTATGTGAAGGGTTACGTAAGGGTAGTGCCGTGAGGGAAATAAGAAGCTAACCACAGGCACGGGAAGAGGGCTTATGCATGACATTTGATGAACAAGTATAGATGGTTTTAATATAAAGAAACATCAGGTGGAGAAATGTGAATTTTACACATATTATGGGAGATTTTTAAAAAGTGTATGCAGAAGGACACCTTCCATTTCTTATATTTGGGAAGCAGGGATGTACCTAGTCCAACTCTTTTTGTTTTTTATTTTTCTGAGCTAGGGTTTCTTTGTGTAGCTTTGTCCCTTTCCTGGAACTCACTCTGTAGCCCAGGCTGGCCTTGAACTCACAGAGGTCTGCCTGCCTCTGCCCTGTGAGTGCTGGGATTAAAGGCATGCGTCACCATCACCTGGCTCTAGTCCAGCTCTTGACATCATTCTGTACAAGAGGCTGACAGATGTCAATATTATTTTTGAGTACCCCAGGGGATGAGGCATTCACCTCGCCATCTTAGAACACGTCTCATAACGGGGAGCTTTCCTAATGCTTGAGCATGAGTTCTCCCAGGTACATTTAGCTTCTAATAGTCACCCTCCCCCACTTTTTCCTTGAGTGTAGACAGGCTAAATTTGATGATGTTCCCATGGAGGCTGTCTGAGACAGCTCTTGGTCTCTCAGAATCATGTTTGCGGTTCATTTATTCACCAAATCTCCTTAGGTGCTAAAATTATTAAAATTTATAATTAGAAAATTATTAACTTAGGTGCTAAAAAATTAAAGACATAATGACATAAAGAGCCCTTGCCTTGTATGACCAATGCTTCCACAATGTCTGGCAAATATAAGGAAGTCAATGAATATTAATTTAATGAATGGTGGATATTAATTTAATGAATGAACAGTAGAGGCTATCATTCTTCATTAGTGATGCTTAATCTGGTTGGGAGAAAATATAGGACATGGAGACATATAAGTAATGAGGAAAAGATAATACACTAGAAAACAGCAGAAAATATCAACAGGAAATCAATAGAAAAAAAACCAGCTAACATCATCTGACAAAGCACTCTGTCAATCTCACACATCATCAAGGACACACAAATTTAAAGTGACAAGGTGCCATTTCACACTGAGGTGACTGACTGGCAGAACGAAGAGTCTGACAGTGCCAAAGATTGATGAGGATCTGGAGGGCTGGGACACTAATGCAGTGTGGTGGGTGGATAATTGACAAGCCATTTTGAAGAGCCATTTGGCAATGGTTTGTAAAATTAGAAAGCATAGGACATTTGACTCAGCAAGTCTGGTCTCTGGGCTTACGCTTCAGAGAGATTATTTCAGGTGTGCAGAAGTGGGCACTGAGTTGAAGCATTTAAAAATGTGTGTGTGGTGTGTGTATGTATTTGTGTGTGTGTGTGTGTGTGTTTGTGTGTGTGTGTTTGTGTGTGTGTGTGTGTCTGTGTGTGTGTGTGTGTGTCTGTGTGTGTGTGTGCATATATATGCACATAAGCACGTGTGTGTGAGAATATGCAGGCCAGAGGTTGCCATCAGATATCTTCCTCTATCACTTGCCATTTTATGTTTTGAAACAGGGTTTCTCACTGAACCAGGAGCTCATCAAATTCAGCTCAACTAGCTGGCCAATGAGATTCGGGCATCCACTTCTCTTTCCCCATCCCCAGATCTCTAGATTTATGCCATTGAGCCTAGCTTTCATGTGAGTTCTGAGAATCTGCACTCAGGTCCTTATATTCAAGTGCCAAGCATTTTACCAACTGTGGCATCTCCCCAGATGCACAGCATTGTTTTAACAGCAAGGCGTTGTGACTAATACAAACTTTTGTTATTGGGAGAATTGGTAAACAAACTGTGAAGGACCAGTCAAAGCAATGCTTACCATGTAGTAGTATAGCCAAAGGGGCCAGACAAAACATGCAGAAATCTCAAATACCATAATAAGCTTTTTAAAAAACCAAGTTGAGGAAGGTTATAATACTATTTGGACAAAATATATAAGAAAGCAGGCTGAGTAAGTCATAGAGAACAAGCCAGTAAGCAGCACTCCTCTGTGGTTTCTGCTACAGTTCCTGCCTCCAGATTCCTGCTTGAACCCCTGCCATGGCCTCTCTTGATGATGGACTGTGGCCTATAATGTGTAATAAACCCTCTCCTGCCCAAGTTCCTTTTCGTCATGATTCTTAATGAAGAAGCCAACCAGTCCAACAAACTCCTGGGGACTGATGTTCTTTTTCTTCCTGTGGATACTGTAAGTGTGGGAGCAGTTTCCCTTATTGGTCTCCCTATCAACACCAGAAAGAAAAGGTTAGGGCAAGGCTTCTCTTGCAGTAGATGACACCTTAGGGCTGGTTTCTTCGTATCTGCATCTGGTGCCTCCAGTGTTTTGCTTTAGTGCAATAATTTGAGGAAATTGTGTACTTTTATTCTTGAAGAGTGCAGTCCACCTTTTCTTCTGTGAAAGCCCACAGCTGAGTGATGTGTTTTTAATCACAAGAGCCCTCACATTTTAATTGTAATTAGCTAAAATGATCTGGCACTTTATTTTTTTGATATCAAACCTTTGAAGAGTAATCATTGTTCTTTGTTCTTGGAACAGTGTTTCAGGAGAACGGATAGGAAGGGCGGTTTCCATAGAATCTGCAGAATTCCATAGAATCCTGCTCGTGACTATAACCCCACTGATAATCAAGCCCATTGAGAGATATGGTAACTAGCATGGAGTTTATCTACAGAAGTATTTAAATATATCTCATGTTGCCGACTGTCCACTTGGGACTAGGAAGATTTTAGAATTATAGAGAAGATAGAAGAGATTTCTTGGAAGCAAATAAAATAACCTATTAGGTCAAAATGGTCTTACTGGGAGTTCCTGTGGGGTTTGCATTAACCATGGCCATATAGCAAATACAGGTTGAAGCAATTAGCCACGTCCAACTTTATGCAAGCAGTAGCAATGGGAAGCAGGCCAAGAGGGATGATTAAGGATTAAACAACACCATGGGAACCTGACCAGGAGCTCCCAGAGTTTACTGCCAGCACACAATATTTCTACATCACCACCTCCTTGATTGTGAAAGGCAAGTGTGTGTGTGTGGGGGGTAAGGGGGTGCTCTTCTGAGACCCCACCCCTTAACTTACAGCTTAAGGGAAAGTTGAGGAAGAGAAGGATTCTGTCTCTACCAGCTTCTAACAGGGAACATAGCCAAGAGAGGCAGGAAGAAGCATGCTCATTTCCAACCTTTCTGGCAAGCTCAAGCAAGAGTCGCAGCCCTGCCAATTCTATTTTTTAATACGGCTTTAAAAAGGGTCGTGTCTCCACATGCAGAGGGAAGCTCACAGAGGACGATGTTAATTTAAGCAGCACAACGTTTTTTTTTTTTAATTAAAAAAAAAAAAAAAAAACAAACCTTAAACTTTGCCTGGCTGTCCAGATCTTTACTTTACAGGTGGTAGATACAAATTAGGGTGAGGAACTAGAGAAAGGCTTTCTTTGGTAGCGATGGGTGTGTCACCCAGCTCCATCTCTGTTACTACCAGACCTGTGGAAACAGCCGAAGTTTAGGTGGAATGATCCTGCTGGGGTGATAGCTTGAATCGGATCACTGTTAAGAGAGAACAAGAGCCAGTGGGATGCAAGAGTGAGGAGGAGAGCCAGACAGAATAAAGGCAATGTCACCTGCACCATTTGCTGAGATGAGAACTCTGGGCAACGAGCAACAACGCTCATTCTGCTTCCTGAGGGCAGGGATTGTGGTTGTTTTGTCGTAGTCCTGCATAATCTATGCTGGGCCTTATGGTATCACAACTATTTTAATTAAAATATAGTTATACAATTTTCTCTTTCCTTCCTTCAACCCCTCCAAAACACATCCATCAATCTCTCTTAAATTCATGGCCACTTTTCTGTTTATATATATATATATATACATACACATATACATATATACATATATATGTATAAATACATATGTGTATATATAATATATTTCTTATATGTAATATATAATTTATATATTAAATTATATAAATTAAATATATATGCCTAAATATATAAGTACAATCTGCTCCATTCATTTAGTGTTACTTGTATATATATAATTTCAAGGCTGACCACTTGGTATTGGATAATCAGTTAGGGGGTTCTCTCTAAGGAAGACTATTTCTCTTGCTCTCAGCATTCCTGAGTTGCCTGTAGTCCTTTGAAATTTCCCCCTTCCAATTAACATCTATATTCTTGTAGCACTTGTTTAGGTCTTGTTTGGGCAGCCATATTGTTGAGGCATCATGGGTGAAGCTTCCCTGCCGTTTCTAGGAGACAGGATCTCACAACAGCAGCTTTCTTCGTCCTCTGGCTTATACATTGTTTCTGCCTCTTCTACTGTGATGTTTCCGGACTCCACAACCATTTTTTTTCTAAAGACCCAGACTGTTTAAACTTGTCTTAGGCCACCAGCACAGGAAAGCTGAGTCCCAAGTGTGTGCAAAGCTTGACAGTACTGCTGTTGCAAGAGTCCTATCTAGGGATCTAGGACTCATCTCTTGATAAGGGGAAGAGAGGAGAGAACAAAGAGTGAGAGACTTAGCCTTCAGTGACATCTTACTTCTCTATTTGCTCAGTGCTCACCCACCTATTTGTGTCCACAGCTGCACTCATCCTGGCAGGAGTGGCAATCCTCTAAAGAGACACCAGACAATTGAACAAACGTCCTCAGGAATCTCATGCTGGGAGAAGGGAAAGACCAAAGAAGCCTGGTGCCAGCCCGAGGAAGAACTGGTCTCTTGGAAAGAGATCTCATATAGTTCTGAACAAGTAGCCAGGCCACCTTGCAGGAAAGACTGGAGCCCAGACAATGACTGGCTGGACCACACTTTGACCAGGGCTGCTTAGTTATTTGCCCTCATTTAAACCAAAGCCTAAGGACAGTTCTCCAAAGACTAACTTGGGTGGTTCTCTGGACCTGTTTATTTGTCTCTCTTCCCAATGTGCCCACACTGAATCCATCTCCTTCCTTGGCTTTTCCCTATTATTTAGCTCTTTATTTGGCCACGATTGCTTGTTAGGGTTCCTAGGATACTAACAGCTCCAATAACACTGTCACTGAACGCTTACTACATGATTATGTTTATGTTTAAATCTCATTTGATCATTACTTTAACTTGCAAGATGGATCCTACTACTCCATTTCATGGATAAGGAAACAGGTTAAAAGTCCACATAGTAGATTAGTGACAGACTGGGGTTGGACCTTGAATTCCTCAGACCCCAGAACTGATTCTTTGTTGCCTATTCTGCCTCCCAAGGAGGGCTTTTTGGAATAAGCTAGACTTCTTACCACCAGTCTGTGAATATTTGCCAGTTTGATGGCTTCCTAAATTATTAAAAAAATAACATTTGCTTTTTTTCAATAAAGATTGGTACTTAAATGAAACACTCATTTGCTTAGGGCTACATATAGCAACCTTTTTCAATTTTTTTTGACTCAAAATCATCTAGGTCAGAAATTCAAACAATCAAAACAGATAAGCATAGAAAACCCATTCCCTTCTGTCCATGATGTCTAGGGCAATGGCTGCAGCTGGGTTCCCTATCTGTGCAGGACTATGGTTTCTATACTTTCCTTTCTTCTAGCTAGAGGACTTGGAAACTGCATCTCGACACACATGTTCTTTCCAATTGTTTAACTACTGCATAGAGACTACTGTGTGGGCACATTTGACCTTATTTACGGAGTCCTTAATGGATGGGCATTTTTGTTGCTTCTCTGGTCTTATGCCATCACAAACCATGCTTCAGTTAGCATCCTTATCCCTCTGCTTCTATAGAGTGGTTTCAGTGAGGTCAAGTTTATGGAGTGAAAATTGGGGGGGTCCATTTTGAGGGACCCACAGATCCTAACCATGCTCAGTTGACTACTGAGCACATGGTACATGAGAATGAAAAACAAGGAGATGTGAAGTACTGTGGTCCCAGCCCCAGCTCTGCAACTCCTGGCCTGGATGACCTTGGGTGAGTTATTTAACCTTTCAAAACCAGAATTACTACCAGTTAAATGTAAGAGTAGTAATGCTTCATTGAACTAGGTATATGCTAGGTAGTGATGTTTTTAAGTTCAAGACTCAAGTCATGATAAGATAAAGGAACTATTATAAGGGAAGATGGTCATACCCATAGTAATTGATTGAGCCGTGGTTTCCTCCAGCTTATTTTCTAATCATATCTTCACAAGGGGATGTATGGATTAGTGAGACGATATTTGGAGAGGTAGTAGGATGGGGCACAGAGAGATGTGGAGAGGAAGTGTGTGTGTGTGTGGGGGTGTAGCATAGTGTGTGGCTTTCACAGGGTGCGGCCGCAGTGGTGATGTGATCCCGTCTGATGAGATTTCCTTACGATTTCATTTCTATGAGAGGAAGGCTGGGAACAGGGCGTCATGTGTTTCTGGAGATCTATTACATTGTTTATTCCAGATTAATAGAGCCTGAGGGAGGGAGATGCAGGTTTGTTTGTTTATTTATTTATTTATTTTAGACAAGGAGTCAAATGATACTGAGAAAGGAAGCTATAATGAGAATGAAAAATCACCCTTCCATGTGAGGAAGCCAAAACAAAGGGGTGGAGCTAACTCGGGACCATGACCTTGGCTATGAACAACAGACTAGAGCTGCCAAGGAAATTCTTTCCCAGAAAGTTAAGTACAATGTTTGAGCTAGACTGGCTTCCCAGTGAGTGAATGGATTCCTGCTGACTCAGTACTCTTGCTCTTCATGTATTATCTCATTTAATTCACCCACTGCTGCATGGGGTAGGTGGGATTATTGTCCCTATTTAACCAGTGAGAAAACAGAGGCATCAAGAGGTGATGTGGCTTCCCTGGGGTCTGTGTTCCCATCTACTGCATTTAGTAAGATGAGGTGGTAGGGTTTCTTCCATGGAGAGTGCAGTTAAGACAACAGAGATTTGGACCTGTATCCTGGCTCTGCAACCATCCCACCAGATGGGAAAGCTTGGAGAATATCTTCCTAGCTCCCAGCCTGCATGTTGTCTGTAAAATAGAATAGGAGTAGAGGCCAACTTATGGATGGGGGTTAGATGAGATCATTACTATCCAACCCTGAGCAGAGAGGCTGGCCCATGTCAGTGCTTGAGAAGTACATTAATAACCAAAAATACATACACACACATTTTAAACTGATGCCAAACTCACAATGTTTAAGATTAGGCCCTTTATGTTGTGATCATAAATATTTATAGAGTAATGAATATCGAAGTGTCTTCTGCCCAGACAGTGAATAAATATAGCAGAGCCATGTGCCATTAGCTCCATCAAAGCCAATAGCACTTCTGTAGAATCTTTTTTACTAGTAATCCACTGGACTCCATCTCACTTCAGATTTATTTCTAAGCTGACTGAGCTGTGAAGTCCATGAGGAAGGATCCAACTGCAGTCTATACATTATTAACTAAATAGAGAGAGATAAAGAAAACTGAAGAGAATTACCATAGCTCATAGAATCTGTCCTTGGTGGGTCCTGATAGAAGAATTTGTTCTAGTGTACAAAAAGAAAAAAATACAAGTTGTAGAAGCATATATATGAGAGCTAGCATTTCATCCTAAAGTGATGCTCTTAATGTGAGCCCCTGTTATGATGCAATGCATACAAATCTTAGTTCACTCAATGCATACAAGCTTAGTTCACTCAGCAGTCCTGTGAAAGACAATGCTGTCATGATTCTTCAACAAATAAAGAAACTGAGGGTCAGAAGGAAATATGACTTGGATGTACCAGCTTACCCTAGTCTCCAAACCTGGCAGTGAAAACAGAAATATTACAGAGGCCCTGTATTCAAATAGCTTGACTAAATAGTCAAGAAGATCCTATAATTAATTATTTAAAGATATTCTAGGGGTCGGTGTAAATTGTTCAATGGGTAGAGTGGAGTTTGAGTCTCCAGCACCTACGTAAATTCTGGGTGAATATTACAGCCTGTTTATAATTTTTATACTTGGAGGTGGAGAGAGGATCCTTGGAACAAGCTGCCTAGGGAGACTAGCCTAACTGGCAAGCTCTGGATTCAAGTGAGAGACTCTGACTCAATATATGAAGTGGAGAGGGATAAAGGGAAACACAAGACCTTAAATGCTGCCTTCCACATGCTCTAGTGCACCTATGCACATGTGCCTGCCCACATACATGCAAACACACCTGTTCATGCAACACACATAGACATGTGCAGAAAAGGAGTTCCCCTACACATAGTTATGGCTGAGGGGATGGTGTGTTTATGATTGTTGTAGTCTAGGTTGCCTTGGAAATTTGTAGTTCAGGCTGGCATCAAATTCATAGCAACCTGTAGCACGAATCTCAAAAGGTCTTATTAATAAAAACAAACCTGGTGCCAGTTATTGGGTGAATGCTGGAAGAACAGAGCCTGTCACTCATCCCAATCAGCAAGACTCCTCCAGGGATCCCCTTTCCATGCCATGTGACAGTCTCCTGCCTGAGAACAGTAAACAAGGAGGAAGAAAACTGTTGCACACCAGTGGTTCACCAAGAGAGCACCTAGAGGAAGAATTCAGCAGCAACTAAGAACCACGGTCTGCAATGGTCAGAGAGGCAGGCTTGGATGCCAGTTGTGATTCAGGCCTGCTGCAAACAGGAGGCAGTTGGGGTCTGGAGGTCCCCTCTAGGTCTCCCTGGTGGCCGTCTCCCTGTGTTTTCTCCCGTCTAAAACTGCTAGATATAGTGCCAGATTCATCTCTGCCATAGTTTTCTTTCTATTGCTGTGATAAACACCATGACCCAAAGCACTCTGGAGGAGAAAATAGTTTATTGTCTTACACTGCCACATCATAGTCCATCACTGAGGAAAGTCGGGCAGGAACTCATGCAGGAAACCTGAGGTAGGAAGTGAAGCAGAGACCATGGAGGAATGCCGCTTTACTGGCTCCCTCTGGCTTTCTCAGCTACCTTTTTTTTTTTCCACTATGAAGACCCATCTGCCTGTAGATGGCTCAGCCTATAATGGGCTGGGCCCTCCTACATCATCTAGGAATTAAGAAAAAGGCCTCATATACACGGACGCAGGCCAGTCTGATCTGAGACATTCTTCAGTTGAGGCTTCCTCTTCCAGGTGACTCTAGGTTTGTGTCAAGTTGACAATTGACACTGACTGTGCCATCACCTACTTTGCTCTGAAATGGGCCTCAGCTACCTATACAGATAAGCACACTTTTCCAGTGTCTTCCTCATTATGACTCTGTTCTTCAGGAGGATGTCTCTTCTCTCTTGGCCCCTTGTGAACAACGACTTCCCTGGAGTCTCCCTCTGTTCCCCTCCTAAGTTCATGGCACAGGGCATGAGTTTAATGCCAGGTATTGTCCTTGCTTCTCTTGTATTGTCTTCATGGCCTGTCAGTCTGGATATGGACTTGACTCTCATCATTGATCTAGGTACCCAGGAAAATTTGGGGGACATAGTAAGTGTTCCATAAATGTTTGACAGATAAAAAAGGGAGGACAAGAACTCCCAACCAAACTCTCGGCTACATGATTGGAGCTGCACCATGGGCTATGGCAGTGAAAGCATTGCTAGCTACCAGACCATCAGGGCTCTCCATTAACAACATATTTGAATAAAAAGCTTCAATACACCCATGGAATGGGCAGTTATTAAAGCTCCTTGGAAAAAGGCTATTCAAATTTTAAAATACCATTAGAGAAGAATTCTAGGAGAAAAAGAAAATTAAGTTGGCGTTTGATATTTCCTCAGAATGTCCTAATAAGGTTGCCTAGCTGATACCTCTAATACCTTCTTCCCCTTTGTCTCCCATCCAAGTGTTAACCAGGCCTGACCCTGTTTAGCTTCTGAGGTCAGATAATGTCTGGCATGTTCATGGTGGTGTGGGCATAGACTATTGTCCTCTTTATGAAGTCTCTTCTTGGCAGCATTTCCAACAATATTGTTGTGATAACAGTATAGAGCAAGTATCAGAAGAGGGGCATATTTAATTACCCTGAGAATCCCTTCACAGAGTTTGAAAAGTTGCCATGGTAACATTGACCTCTTGGGTACTTTGCTATTATTTATTGTGGAAAATGAGCATAGAATCTGGATATTTATTAACAGTTCTAAGAAAAATGGACTGGATGAGAGGGTATAAAAGCCAGAGTAAAGATGCAGTATATTTCACTTATTTAAGGTATCCCCTCTATGATCAACAGCCATAGTCTAAAACTGGGAGTATCTGAATCCTCATCCCAAGTCTAGATTTAGGGAACACTGGTAATGGCTGTGACTAGCTGGGGCGGAGGCTGGGTTTGGAAGGGCCAGTTTTAAGTTCAGCACTGACTTGATGCCTGAGAACTGACTTTAGCTTCAGAGCTGTTATAATTAATTTGGGCACACAGTAGGTCTAGTTTTAAAAATATGGACCATGCATTCAGATGATGGAGGAGCTATGGTAAATTATATTGATTAGAAAAAATGAAAATATTCATCTTTTGTAATTTAATAGAGTCTACCTAGATTTCCTTCACCCATCCATTCATTCACTCACTCATTTACTCACATTCAAACTTGAAATTATATCCTGTGAGAACATGTAGTAACTAGGTACCATGTGCCAGGCAAGAATTTAATACTCAGTACATAGGCATTCCTCACTTTTCACAGTGGTGTAAGACCATAAGAACAACTGTGAACAGTATAGTGACCACCATAGTGGGGGAAAATCACAGTTGTTCTGTGTAGAAAATCATCAATCAATCAATCAATCAATCAATCTCTCTCTCTCTCTCTCTCTCTCTCTCTCTCTCTCTCTTGGTTTTTTGACATGGGGTTTCTCTGTGGTGCAGTTTTGGTGCCTGTCCTGGATCTCGCTCTGTAGACCAGGCTGGCCTTGAACTCACAGAGATCTGCCTGGCTCTGCCTCCCAAATGCTGGGATTAAAGGTGTGGGCCACCACTGCCCAGCTTTAGAAAATCTCTTATTGTCAACCATGAATGCAGAGGGAAATGAAGGTAGAGTAAAGCTGATCAAGTTAATGCACAGTGATTTAGAAATTAGAGATACTGGGCATTAGTGTAAAACACTTATTGAAAATAGGTTAAACATTCATGTCACTTAACAGGTATTTTTTTCCTCTGGATATTGACAATTGTCTATTGTTGTGGAATGATCTTTTTGCACAATGTGAAGATGTGTCTCTGCCTAAGGTGCCTTCTTACTGGTTTAATAAAGAGATGAATGGCCAAATAGCTAGGTAGGAGAGACTTCCAGAGATAGAGAGGAACTCAGGAAGAATCTGGGGTACTTGGATTAAGCCAGACAGACACAGATAGAGTTGGACATACAGAATGGAGGAGAGGTAAATTCTGCCATGTGGCAGAATGTAGATGAATAGAAATGGGTTAATTTAAGTTATAATAGTTAGTTGGGAACAAGCCTAACCTAAGGCCAAGTTTTCATAATTAATAATATCTCTTCCTGTCATTGTTAGAAATTACTGCTACAGTTGATTCTAAGCTGGGATCAGCTCCTACTTTTTTTTTCTCTTTGTCTTTCTATGTCTTTTTTTTTCCTATGACTCTTTTTCTTTTTTTCTTTTTTCTTATGGCCAACTTGATATAAGCCAGGGTCTTCTTGAAAGAGAGGATTTCAGTTGAGAAAATTTTCCATGAAATTGTCCTATAGGTAAGTCCTGGGAGCATTCCCTTGATTAATGACTGATGTGAGAGGGCACAGCCCACTGTGGGCAGTGCCACCCTTGGCAGGCAGCCCTAGATTGTATAAGAAAGCAGTGTGAGCAAGCCACAAGGAGCAGGCCAGTACGTACCACTTCTCCATGGCCTCTGCTTCAGTTCCTATTCCGGGTTCCTGCCCTGAGTTCCTGAATGATGGGCTACAACTGTGCTCTGAAATAGCCTTTCTCTTTCCCAAGTCTTTTTTGTTCATGTTGTTTATCATAGTTATGGAAACCAAGACACACCCCTCCCTCTAAGATTTGGTCTCCCTCTTTGTCATGCTCACTTTGCACATTTGTGCCCCTGAGTTTGCCTTCATTGAGTTCTTCTGAATGCATAGCCATAGCATATTCCATGGTGAATGAAGTCCATATTTTGTGGTTAGCTATTTCTTCTCTAATTCCATCTGAGTTTGATTTGAATCTTTCTTTCCAGACTAGTTGCTTTTCCTTCCTTGGATGTACTTTTATCTTTTGTAACTGTTTTCTTTCAGTTCTCTATAAAATAGCACATGGGTTGATTTCTGAGAGATGGGTGTTATGACTCCTGTGCTGTGCCCTATATGTGATAGGTCATCAACAGACATTGGAAGAAGGGATGTCATTTGTAACTAACTAATTATGATGTGACTAGCTTTTATGAGATCATTTGTGGACCACAAAGCAAGCAGCTCACAGTTTATAAAATGGCTCATGGGTCATATACTGTGGTAATTGAAATTTCAATTGTGTTGTTGGAGGGCTGGCCTTATTTTTTTTCCTGTCTTTTTAAAAAAAATTTAAATATATTTATTTATTAATTTTTTTCATTTTATATATCAACCCCAGTTCCCCCTCCCTCCCCTTCTCCCACCTCCTCACCTCCCTCACACTCTACCCCCATCCACTCCTCAGAGTGGGTAAGGCCTCCCATGGTAGTCAACAAAGTCTGGCCTACTAACCAAGTTGAAGGAGAGCCTAGCCCCTCCCCATTGTATCAAGGCTGAGCAAGGTATCCCACCACAGGGTCCAAAAAGCCTGTTCATGCACCTGGGATAAGTCCTGGCCCTGCTGCCAGGGACCCCACAAACAGATCAAGCCACACAACTGTCACCCATGTTCAGCGGGCCTAGTTCAGTCCCATGCAGGTTCCGGAGCTGTCAGTCCAGAGTCAGTGAGCTCCAACTAGCACAGGTCAGCTGTCTCTGTGGGTTTCCCCATCATGATCTTGATCCCTTCTTCTTCTTCTTCTTCCCCTTCTTCTTCTTCTTCTTCTTCTTCTTCTTCTTCTTCTTCTTCTTCTTCTTCTTCTTCTTCTTTTTGTTTTTTGAATGCCGAATGCCGTTTATTGAAGGAGGGAGGAGGTCTGGAGGTCTTAATTACAGGCTTATAGCACAATGGGAGAACCCCAGAGGGCAGAAGTTTGCTTCTGATTTTTTTTTTTTGAGCCTAGGATTGAACCCTGGGCTTTGTGCTTGCTAGGCAAGCACATTGAGCTAAATCCCCACGGGGGGGGGGGGGGGGGGGGGGGGGCGGGGCTGGCCTTATTTAACCAGATAATGACAATCAAAGCTCAGGCATTGCCCGAACCATGTAGGGCAGTGAGTGACCTCACATGAAAAGGACCACTTGAGAATGCTACAGGAATGCTCATCAGATTCAAGCTTACTTGGTAGGTAAGGGGTTTCTTGGAGAAGGTGACCTGCAAGTTGAGATGGGTGGGGTTTAATCTTGAGAAGGAGGGATGTAGGGAAGATTTGTTTCTTCAGGTAGAGAGAAAAATATGCAAAGCTCCAAATGCAAGAGAGCTCACAAGGCTGGGGGTGGGAGCTACGGCTGTTTTATGCTGACTGTGGGAGTGGATCCCGTGTTCCATCATCTTGGCCTTGTCTAGCCACACTGGCTGTTGCTCTTGGTTACCAGGCTTGCTGGCTGCTTTGGTTGGTAACCTCAAATGCTCTGTTTTGGTATGCTCACTTGAAGCAGCCACTGAGGGCAGTCAACTGCCTCCCCTAGATCAAAAGACCCATCTTTGGGATCTGGAAAACAAGCACCAGGAAAATGAAACCAAATCAAGTAAAAATGAATTTAGATATTGGTTTGTTTTATACCAGACATAGACAAGACTAATGATTTAGATCCAAATATTCTAAGCATGGAATGATAGTAAAGTAGAAAGAAAATCTCTTTCACAGTGTACCTTCAAAGTTGTGTGTGTGTGTGTGTGTGTGTGTGTGTGTGTGTGTGTGTGTGCATGCTTGTTGGTGTGGGTTTACATGAATGTGAGTGTACATGCACAAATGTGCATACAGAGACCAGAGGACAACCTGGTAATTGTCTACCTTTATTTTGAGACAGCATCTCTCCCCGGCCTGGAACTGGCTAAGTAGGGTAGCTGGCTGGCCAATGAGTCAGCAGTCTCTATTTCCCCACTGATGCGATTATGTGTGTCCCACTCCACTAGGCTTTGTTTTGGGGGTTGAACTCAGGTCCTCATGCTTGCATGGGAGCACCTGTCTGCCCCTGATCTGAATCTTTAAATGATAAACTGTTAGGAACATTCAAGTTCAACATAGAGTATAGTCCTTCATTTAGTTAAGATCGGAATGGTTATTTTAAAGCACTCAACCTAAATTGAGAGTAGAGATAATCTCAGTTAACTTTCATGTCTTTACAGGGCCACTGTCAATGATTTCCATTTCCCTGATGAGAAAACTGAGATCCATTTACTACAGGGCCATAGGACTCACACTCACTTACTAGTCCTTCATCTCCCACACTAGGAGAGTTTGTCTTTTTCCTTTTTCTGTATCTCCACTTTCTTTTATGAAATTTAAGGTATAACAAAGGTCAATCCCATGACCACATGAATCTAATTGACTAATTGTTCTAAATTATTCTTCTTTACTTTTTAAAAAAATTTATACTATTTAAAACAATTTAAAAATTTAAATGTATTTTGATCATATTCTTTTTTTTTCCAGAGCTGAGGACTGAACCCAGGGACTTGTGCTTGCTAGGCAAGCGCTCTACCACTGAGCTAAATCCCCAACCCCTTTTGATCATATTCTTACACTCCCTCAAGGTTTCTCAGATCTTCTCCACCTCCCTACCTACCCAATTTTAAATTATTTCTCAAAAAGCAAGTCAAAAACCCAATACTACAACAAAATGCCCCAAACCTAGAAAACAAAAATATACCACTCTTTCCCCTAAAAAAGAGAAAAAGAAAAAACAAAACAAAATCAAAAGCACAACAGTGGGGTTCATTATTTGTTGGCTAACTACTCCTGAGTATGAGATCTGCCCTGGAGTGGTTGATATACCCAGTGTCAGTTCATTGCAGAAAATAGATTTTCCCTAGGAAACCGAGACTTAACCAATAACATTAAATGCAGATGTAAAACCCAAATCCTAGCTATAACGCTGCCTCATGGGTGACTCAAGAGAGGTGCTTGCTGAAGATGGAGCAGGAAGAGTCCATCATTTCAGAAAATCTGGGAGTTCTCAAGAATAGCAGTTTAAAGAAAAGTTTGGAGAAACTGAGTAGAATTTCAGACATGAACAATCAAATCAAGATTCCATTAGGAAAACAAAACAATGAGATTATCTCAATTATTGAATTAACAATGAAATTTCACCATCTACATCCCAGCTATGAGTACGACATTTATTTGAATTAGATAAGAAGATATAATGTCATTTGGAGGAGGCCCAGTAAATTTAATAACAGAGATAAATGAAACTGACAATGATCTCACACTTTATAAATCTAAACACTAGACCAAGGTTACGCACAGGGGCCCCAGCACGTGATGAATGAGTTTAAATGCAGCTTTTTACATGAATGGATGGAGGACAGAGTTTGTTTTCTTTCTCTCTTTCTTTTTTAAACACCAAAACTAAGAATGAACTAATCCAATGCCATTTAAACCAAAGTGCAGAAACAAGAAATAACCTTGACCCTTCCCTGCTCACATAGCAGCTACACTGGTAATTTAATCACTAACTGAGTTGTGTAACTCACCTATGACAAATGGTAAAGTACTTTCAGTGTGGCAATCTGTCTGAGTAATTCCTTCATAGGAGTGGGATGGGGGAAGCTTCCTTCACTGGCCCACAGTCAATCTGTCCCCAAGCCTGACTGCTGAAATTGCTTCTGATTTAGGGTAAAACATAGGGATAATTCTCAATTTGACAGGAACATCTCAGGATCCTCTGCTTTCTTACACTCCAGGTCAACCCTGCTTTGCCTTTCCAGGATGCAGCAGTACCCTCCCCCATCCTGTCCTCAGTATTAGCCGAGAGTGACAGATTCTGCATGGTGGTCTGCTCCCTACCTCCTGTGCAGCCCTACTGTATGCCCACCTCCCTTCTTCTATCTAGGCATCAATGTTCAGTTGCACATATGGGAATGTTGAATGCTATTAGTCTACATTAGTTCCTGATGAGGCTTCATGTTCTAAGACTCCCAAGTTACGTGAAACTGTGTTCCCATCCTACATTTCCATAGCATCCCATACTTCCTGGCAGGAAATATGCTTCTTCCACCATCTCTATTAGCTATGAGGGTCGGGGAGGGCTGGTGTACAGCCTACCATGACTGCTGCTGTATCCCACCACCCCATACAATACCTGCATATTGCTTACCCTTGCTGTCACAGAAGGGGTGGTTACATGCTTCCTTTTCTCTTTAAAGAAAGGTATTGTAAGTTATTTAAGATCTATACAAATCTATACAGAAAAACAATACCACACATTCTCATGTAGTAACTATAGGATAAGGAGTGAAAACACCTATACCAATTAAATCCTTGCTTATTACTCTTTGATCACATTCTCCTCTCCAAACGCAACCAGAAGAGCAGTCTCCCTGAAACCATAGCTTCAGTTACTTGTGGTTAATTTCAGACTCCACCCACTAATAATTATTTTGGTTGCGAACAGAGACTCCTTATGTTTTATCGTAGAATATTGTTGTAATTGCTCATTTTGTTATTAATACTGATAGTCTATTTGTTGTGCCTAATTTATGAATTGAACTTTACCATGGTGTGTGTGCTTAGGAAAAAAAAAACAGTAAATGCAGAGTTCACTAAATCTTTAGCTTTAGGCATTCACTGAAGGTCCTAGAACATATTCTCTGTGGAGAAAGGGGAACTATTATAACTTGAATTTAGTCAGTATGATTTTCCTACATTAAATTTCTTTTGCTGTACTAGCACATAGAACAGTTTCTATAATTTGTATAAGCATCTACACACATTTTATATAAAAGGCATGTGGCAATTAGCTTCTTTGTTTCAACATTCATGCTGTTGGTGAGAGGTTATCTTGACTGCTATGTAGTTCTTCACTGTATGGAAACAGACTATTACTCTGCTTTCTTCTTTTGAGTCATTTTCTGAAGATTTGCATTATGAAACACCACAAATGCCCTTGTACCTTCAAAAGATTTTCAAAATTTTAGATTACAGTATATAATAATCTGGCCCTCTTCATTGTTTATCTGTCAAAAAGATCTGTACTGAGGCTCTGAAACCTATGTAAGAGGTTGATAACAACCTAACTCATGGCATTATGGGTTCATGGAAAGTAGGGTAGAATCAGGACAAGAACACAGATTTATTATGAAATATTACTTTTTAATGGTGAATATATACTTATAATAAAATTATAATTAAAGAGGAAATACAGAGAAAGTTGATGCAGATGCCAAACAGGTAGCTTCCAAGACTCACTCATATACTTAGCAAATCTCATTTTGTGAAACTGGAGCAATAGTCTCTCTCCATCTGCCTATCCTCAGAAGGTTATCATGGTGGTGGCATGGAGTGATGATGCTAAGATGGTTTGGGGACTGGATGCACTATGCAACATTCAAATTCAGGATGTATTTTCCAAGCATAATAGTGCAAAAGTGTTTCAGTGAATCATCACATCAACATGAAGTTAAAATAATTCAGGATCACTTCTGTTAGAATTGTTGTCTCTAAGTCAGGCCTTATCTACACTCAATGGGGGGATATTTGACAAATGACATCTCACCCCTAAAACCCAACTAGGAGAAAATTGGGTTCTGGAGAGAAATACTTTGGGATCTGTGTGTTTCTAGTGCTGAGAAAAGCCTACTGAGCATGCTGAAATGGTTTGGCCTGCTTTTAAAAAGGTGTTTTCCAAAGGGATTGTCTTCATTCTAAGATGTATGTTTAGGGAGGAGTGTGGCAATGGTTGAAAGGGCAGGTGAGATGGTTAACAACCTGACTCAAATCTTGGCTCTACTTTCTTTCTCTTCACTGAGGGTGATTAGTCACCCTAAGGGTGCTGTAGGGACAATTCAATGTGCAAATGTCTACAGATTGGCTTTCTTGGCCCTTGAAAGCCAGGCTGAGATTTCCCAACAGGTGAGTCAAGCTTGCTAGATGGCTGTTCCTCTCACCTGATCAGTTACCTCAGCTGAACTCGTCTTTACTTTCTAGACATGTCAGTGCACTGTTCTGTGGGGACCTGCTTCTACTTATTGAACTTCTGAGAACCTAGGAAGCTATGGTCACTGAGCAAAGAGTGGTGTCATGCCTAAACACTTCCAAATGTGCAATTGTTTGGGGCCTGTGAGTATTGACTCTGGCTCAGAAACCAAGAAAGGATAGCCTGATTAATTTGTCTGATTAATAATCAAGAAACTAAAGATAGAGTTTCAACGTAATTAATAAAGCCCAGCATTAATCATTATTCCCAGTCTTAAGCCAAAAACAAGAGCAGATAAGATTAAAAAGCAATGTAGAACTCTGGGTTCCAAACTACTGTTTCTTGCAGATATGCTACCCATATCTATTTGTTCATCAGAATCCTGTTTTATCCTTATGCTTATGATGAGTTAAAGATTCATTGACCTTATATGTTACAGACTGATATCTAGGTTCTTGGGAACAGGCTAGCTTTGCAAGAACACACTTCTCTCCATAAACACCTCTGTATCAATGTGTTTCTACCTTTCCATCTAGGAGGAGGTAGGAGAGAAGCAGAGAGGAGGATGGCAGAACAATGTCCTTTTTATTCTTATAATCTTGGGAAGCTTCCTGAAGTTCACATGCCTGGAAAAGGTGTATAGATATGAGCACATGGAATTTTGCTGTCATGAATTTCATTCATTGTTCTGTGTCCTACACTTAATCACTTAAAGAGGTAATTAAACCTCGGCTACATGGCACCATAGCTTATGGCTTGGGAACCAGATTCCTTATTTAAATTCTTGGTCATGCTACTTGTAAGTTGTGTGATCTTGGACACGTTTCTTAAGCTCTTTGTATCTCAATTCTTCATGTATAAAATGAGGATGATAATACTGTTTCACAGGGTCATTGTTTGGACTAGATAAACTAATTATCTCTATCTACCTATCTATCTATCTATCTATCTATCTATTGATCTATCTATGTATCATCTATCTATCCGCCACTTATCTATTTGTCTTTTAAGAGTGGCTGGTTAATTTTAATCATTTGATATTATTATTATTCTCAGATAGTGACAAAAGTTGGCACTAAAAATAGTAATCCTGTAAAATGTGGTAGTTAGAGATGTGTGGATAATTTTATCCTTCTTCTGGGTTAAGAAAAGACTTGAAAACAAAGCAAAATATTGAGGTGCTAATCTTTTTGACTGTGACATATAGTTAAAATTTAGTACGCTGATACCCAGAATGAGTTTGGAGTGCAAACACACTAAGCAATGTCTAATGGTAAAGAAAAGAAACACTATTATATATCTCTAAATAAGCTGTCCCCTGCAAATGGAAACCATTGCAGTCATTTTAGTTTGCCACTGAGTTCAGCCAATGATGTCCAAGCAGTACAAATGGGTCATAATAGAAAGGTCTACACATAATGTACTGTTCTACATTCAAAGAGTGCATTTCTCTTACATGGCTATTCCCCGAAATTTTCAGAGGGATGATGCATAGAATGAGGAGGAGGTTATTAAGCTAAAAACAAACAACAGTAAAACAGAGGAAGAATTTCCAGGGCCAAAAGAATTGAAGGGAAATCATTAAATATCATAGGTAATAGGAATGGGTGGATTATAAAAAAATCTCATTAGTTGTCTTGCTTCATGAAAAGACCTAGTCTTTCATTCTTTCATGGTTTTGATTCACAGATAAAAAACTCTCTCTCTCTCTCTCTCTCTCTCTCTCTCTCTGTGTGTGTGTGTGTGTGTGTGTGTGTGTGAGAGAGAGAGAGAGAGAGAGAGAGAGAGAGAGAGAGAGAGAGAGAGAGAACTTACATGTTTTTCCAATAGCCCATTGTTCAGCAATGCTCCCAAGAAAATGACTTTTGTGTAACATAAATTCCTCAGGCTGCAGCCAAATCCTCTAAATGATAGTGCTGTGAATATAGGGAAAGCTACATAACTAGAATTCTTGAGGAATGGGTTAGTTTTACTACTGAACTCTTATTGTTCTCCTTAGCTTGGACTCAGAAGAAAACCTACCTCAAGCTTTCTGCTCAGACTCACCACACGTGTGTGTGTGTGTGTGTGTGTGTGTGTGTGTGTGTGTGTGTGTGTATGTGTGCTGTGAAGTGCTATAGAAAGAAATGGTTTTAATCTTTGAATGATTCAGAGCTCACTAGGAGGACTTAAGACTGAACAGGACTATGAATGCAGAGTTGTAATATGGCTTGATTGTGTGCCCATTACACCCTATCTCGGAAATAGTGCTTTCTGTGGGGTGAGGGATAGAAAAACCTTCAGTATGAGAGCCTTCCTTCTGGAAGGTGAAACCAGGAGGGGGAACATTCCCCAAATAATACAGAAAATTTGAAGATTGTAATGTGAGTTATAGTTCATATAAAATTTCTATAGATAGTATAGAAATTTGCCACACACTATAAAATCTGCCCATTGAAAGCATGCAATTAAATTGAATGTTCATAGTATGCTCACAGAATTGTTAACATCTCAAATTTATATTACAATATTTTCATCACTCCAAAGAAACTCTATACCTATGAGAGACCGCACTTCATTGTCTCCCCCACTTACTCCAACTTACAGAACCATTAATTTATCTATTAATTGTTGTATTCTGGACAGTTCACACAAGTGACATCATGCAAAATGTGAGCTTGTGACTGACCTCTTGGACTTAGTATGATGCTTCTAAGCTTCCTTGATGTTTTCCGATATATCAGTACTTCATTTATTTTATATGTGAGTAATATCCTTTCATATGGACACACATTTTATTTATGTCTTTATCAGTTGGTGGCATTTAGATTACCTCCACTTTTGGCTTATCACAAATGATGCTTCTGTGAACACTCATGTGTTTTTGTGGGTAAAGTGTTTATTTCTGTTAGACACATACTGAGGAGTGTTCCTAGATCACATGGTACTTCTGTGTTTACCGTTGTGAGGAATTGTCAAACTATTTTTGACAGTGGCTGTATCATTTTACACACCCACCATGATGTATGAGAGTTCAGACTGCCACATCCTTGCCTAACTTTTATTATCTTTTTATTATAGCCACCATAAAAAGGCCTGGTTCTGATTTTAATATGTGTATTGCAAAATGATATTGAACAGTTTTTCATGGATTTACTAGATATTTCTATATCGTCTTTGAAGAAATGTTTTTAAATTTTTTTGTTCACTTTTGAAATTGAACCATTTTTAAATTTTGAGTTGTACTGAGTTATAAAGATTTCTTTTTTTAAAAATAAACTTTATTATAAGAAACTTACAAATAAAATAAACATCACATACCCAAATTAACCAGACCAACCAATGTCTACACATCTTGATGAATGTCTGTGCTGTTAGAATACCCATTCTGAAGCCATGGAGCTTCACATTGGATTTTATGTTCTCACTATAATTTTTAAATATAAGGTTTATATGTAAAATTTTCTATAAAAGTTCCTCAGAAGGAACATAGGATTTGCATATTTGTATACATAGGATGTATAAAGATTTTTTTTCCATTTGAAGTGATTTTCTTTTTTGGGAGGGGTTGTTTTCTTTGAGGCTTAACAATTTAAAATTTTCATTGCTACATATTCATTAAGCACAGTGATGGTTCATAAGGACACTTTTCTACAAGTATATCATGTGTTTTGGCCAAGCTCTCCTCACCCTCCCCTTCTTCCCAACTTTCACTTCCTATTTTTTCTATTCATTCCCCAAGTCTTATTTCCATTTTCATGCTCTATGTACACAATCAAGTTTATAAATTTATGTAAAACCTAATATCCACAAATCATAGAAAACACGTGATATTTATATCCTTGAATCTGACTTCCTTTACTTAAAAGGGTGATCTCTAGTTGCATACATTTGCCTTCAAACAACAGATTTTTTTTCTTCTTAATAACCAAATAAAATTCCAGTGTGTATGCATACCACATTATCTGCATCCATACACTTGTTAACAGACATCTTTGCTGATTCCATAATGTGGTTGTTGTGACATTGCTGCAGGAACATCTTAATATCAATGATGTATATGTTTCTGGGTGTTACTTTGATTTCAATCCTATGCATCTATGTACAAGAGTAGGATAGCTAAGAAATATAGTAACTATGTCTACATTTTCCTGCAAACTATCACAAATTGCCTGAGCGAGAAGCCTCCAGGGTCAACAAACAGATCTGGTAAGAATCCCAGCTGTACTCAACCCATCAAGCCTCTGATCACCCATCTATGAGCAGAAGTAATAATGTGCTTGCCTTACAGGGTTCTGTGAGAATGAAATAATAGCCCTGAAGCATCCAGCCTGCTGTACTCTTTATCACAGGGCAGTCAGCTGCTTAAAATCTTTGGAGGGAATAAGTGCATTGGTCCCGTGTGTGTGATCTGTCCCATGTAGTGGAGCTGTGTGGCTAATATGCCTTTCCAATGGAAGCTGGGGACAGAATGTTGAACGACTGAGTGGGTGCAGTGCCTCCTTGGTAACATTCTGGAATCTCAACCATTCCTCATCTGAGCCTTCTGGGTAGAGGTCAGACCACCCTGATAAGGGAGGGATGCTGTCCTTCTGAGGGATCATCTGTAACACTGCTAAAAACAACTAGCCAAATCACATTTTTTTCTATTTCCACCCCAAGCAACCAGTTTGGCTGACTTAAAGATGATATTTTTCTCCCTGTGTGTGCCAAGTTTACTCAGCTTAGTGTTTAGCTAGCACTGGAGGGGAATGCTGAAGTCCCGCTGCCTGGCTTCCAATTCTAACTCCTCTGCTTACCATTTGAAAAAGTTACATAACCCTTGCCGGCCTCAGCTACCTCTGAAATGGAAGCATGAATTGTGTCTGCACTGGAGGGCTGCTGAGGGGATTCTGTGGCCCAGAGGACATACCACACAGCTTAGTCCCTAGCACACCCACCCACACAAAGAAGTCACTTCCAGCTGTTAGCCTTGGAGAGGCTTTGGTTTCTGGTTATGAGAGGCTGAAATCCCAAAGCATTAGTTTCATTCAACTCTTGATAATCTTCCAAGGATAATGAGAAACAAAGGGCATATAAAATACCCATTTAGTGACATTTTATTGTAAACTACAGTTAATAGGATTGCCAAATTTTCCATCACTCCCAAGAAGCCATAAATGAGAAAATAAAACAAACCCTCTCTCTGTCTCTCTCTCTCCCTCCCCCCTCCCCCTCTCTTCTTTGATTGCCCACTCATGTACACTTTCTCTCTCCTCTCTTCCTCCCACTGTGTGTGTGTGTGTGTGTGTGTGTGTGTGTGTGTGAGTGAGAGAGAGAGAGAGAGAGAGAGAGAGAGAGAGAGAGAGAGAGAGAGAGAGAGATTTGGGGATGACTGAAATTTAGCCAGTTTAGTCTGAGTTTACAGAACATGAAACAAATCAATGTCCAGACTATTTTATTATTCCCAATGAAGGTGAATGGTCAGTTAGTTCTTTGCTCATAGTATTTTGGATCCTTAGAGGATTTATTGTTTCAGGACTCTTGAAGTCATTCTTTTTGAAATTAATTTTTATTGGCATATATAAACAGGATAAAACAGTGGGCTTCTTTATAGTATTTTTTGTTCTTTTTTTTTTATTTAGGTTTTTTGAGACAGGGTTTCTCTGTGTAGCTTTGCGGCTTTCCTGGAACTCACTTGGTAGTCCAGGCTGGCCTGGAACTCACAGAGATCCACCTGCCTCTGCCTCCCGAGTGCTGGGATTAAAGGCGTGCACCACCACCGCCCGGCTTCTTTATAGTATTTTCATACATGCATGTAACATTCTTTGACTTCCTTCAAGGAATTTATTGTTTACTCATTCTTTC
Source organism: Onychomys torridus (assembly GCF_903995425.1). NCBI lineage: Eukaryota > Metazoa > Chordata > Mammalia > Rodentia > Cricetidae > Onychomys > Onychomys torridus. The sequence goes on from NC_050455.1 coordinate 29,029,619, forward strand.
TTATCTCTCTTGACTCTCTCTCTCTCTCTCTCTCTCTCTCTCTCTTCTCTCTCTCTCTCTCTCTCTCTCCCTCCCTCCCTCTGTCCTTCTCTCCCTCCTTTTTCTTTCTTCCTTTTCCCTGTACATTGGTGGTCTCATATTTCTGTATCAAATGGAAGTATTTCTCTTGTACGGCTGATGGGTGAGTGAAATACAATATCTTGATTCTTCAGTACTCTGCCTGGGCATGTGGCAGCACTCACTACATTTTGTTATGGCTGCTGTTTCTCAGAAGAACTCTTTATCTTAGCCTCTCAGGCATGGTTTTCTAGTTTTGGCTTTCCAGATTCAGTATTGAGAGCAATTTGCCATACTTTTTTCCATAGTTCTTTCTCTGAAGACTGGCTAGCAGCTGTCAGCAATGAGACGACATAAAGGTTGCTAATAAATGATTTGTTTATGCGACTCTTTAGGAGCCAAGGCTCCTAAACTAGCTTCTGGCTAGCTTCTTAGATGAGAATTGATTCCTAGCTGGGATGTGCTTAGGTGAATGTCTGCTAAGAACTCTGGTTGACCCTGTCATGTTAGACCTGTCCCTAGGGGCCTGGGGCAATGCCTTCACTGTTCAAAAGACAGCTAAGGACAAGTACAGCAAGACACCATTTCAGTTCATAAAAGGCAAATGTGAATGTTTCTAGTCTTCCATACTGACTTGGGAGGTACATGGACCTCTAAGGCTCAGTGGGTTGAACCAGTGCATGATCATTAGCTGGCTGGTCTTCTGTGAAAAGTGTTATAGTGATCTACCTCTCCATCTTGGGAGGCAGAAATGGGAAGATCCTGACTCTGAGCCCAGTCTGAGCTGTACTGTGAGACCCTTTTGTTTGGCTTTACCATAAACTGAAAGAGCCAAGTAACCCTGGCCTGAAACACGAGCCAAAATTAACTATCTTGTTTTGTTTTTGTTTTTGAAACCAGAACTTTTAGTTTATGACTGATTGAAATCCTCAAGATGAACTGGATGCTGTAATAACTGCCCTCTTGGGTTTAGGTGTTATTCCTTCACAGAATCAATATCTGAATCTTCCATAGACAATTTTAGGTGCCTCATCCGCCCAGTCCCAGTACTATTTCATTTCTTAGCCCAGGCACTCCAGTTATATCTTCTCTTGCGCTTGGCAAGGTAGCCACATTTGCTGAAGGTGGTAGACCATAGAGCCTCAGTGGCGGCACAACATTTTGCTTTCCAAAGGATGATGTTCCTTTCATCATCTTTTAATGCCATCTGAGGCCAAAAGCTTTTCTTTTAATTTGTTTATCACAGATGTTTTGTCACAGTGACAAGAAGCTAATCATTGGTTATTTGGGCTTTGTGTCTAGATGTTAATTTTATTTAAATACATAATCCAATTTATATAAATAGTCCTTATATAGTGCTTATTTATTTTATCTCATCAATGTTGTAATCATGCTATAGTAATTCAAATTACCTTTTTTTTTGGTCTGAAATGTCTTCTGTTTTGCATTAAATTATCTTCTCATGGTGCTGACAATCAAAGTCAGAGCCTGGTGCATTCTAGGCAAATGCTATATCACTAAGCTAAACCAATATCCCCTGAAAATTCTTTTAAAATTATGGTAAAACACATACACCATGGCATTTACCATGCTTTAAGCTCACACTTCAATGATACTAGCACATTCTGTGTGTTTTTGTGTGATCTACACTGCCATCCATTTCCAGAATTTCATCAGGTGAACCTGAAACTCTGAATAGACACAGCTCCCCATCCTTTCTAATCCCCATCTCTTAGCAACCACCATCCCACTTCTGTCTGCTTGAATTTATTTGCTCCAGCTACCTTCTGTGAGTGTAATCATGCAGTTTGTCTCTTGAATGGCTTTTTTCACCTAATATAATATCCCCAAGGTCCATCCATCTTGTAGCACATGTCAGAATTTTCTTTCCTTTCCAGGTTAAATAATATTATGCCCTGTGTATATACACTACATTTTAAACTTAAGAAATACTAAATTTTTGGTGTATGCATTCATTTATCATGGACATTTGGATTCTTTTATGTTTTGTAAACTGTAAATGATGCTGTGAGGAACACAGATGCAAGTATCTCTTTGAGGTTACCAGACTCTGTGGTCATAGGTGTTGTATTATTAGCTCTTAGACTTCTGACTGAAGGCAGAGATCCTTCTCACCTTGATAATAAATGCAAGACACAAACCATGGCAGAATTTTTCATTTAATTATTCAGGCATTTATAGGTACGTTCATCCCCAACATTTCTTTGATCACCAACTAGGTGATCATGCTAGGAGCTGTAGCTCTTGAGGCAGTATTTCAGTTGGCTAATGTACACAGAAAATTTTCATATGTGTAGTGACTTTTCTTTTTTCTCACGTGCCTCAACATTTAGAAACAAAAGGTTACAGAGAAGTCTACCACAAGCTTGAGCTATACCGTACTCATCTTACTAAAGAGACACTTGCCTGTTCATGTTCATTGCTGCTGTATTCATAATAGTCAGAAAATGTCATGATATCTATTGACGGATGAATGGATCATGAAAATGTGATGCATTTATATAATGGAACATTATTCAGATATTAAGAAAAATGAAAATTATGAAATTTGTAGGTAAATGGATGAAGCTAGAAACAATCATCCTAGGTGAAACAACCCAGGTCCTGAAAGACAAACATTGCATCATGCTTTCTCTTGTGTGTGTGCGTGTGTGTGTGTGTGTGTGTGTGTGTGTGTGTGTGTGTGTGTTGGTTTTATGTCAACTTGACACAAGCTAGAGTCATTTGGAAGAAGAAATCTCAGTTGAGATTGGGCTGTGGGGTATTTTCTTGATTGGTGATTGGTGTGGGAAGTCCCAGATCATTGTGGGTGGTGCTACTCATGGGCTAGTGGTCCTGGGTGCTGTAAGAAAGCAGGCTAATCTAAGTATAGTAGAATGTATAGCAGAATGTCATCAGGAGTCATTTTATCATTACAGTTTTCTTTTCTTTTTTTCGTATTTAGCTTTATACTAGGTCCCTGGGCTATCAAGTCTCTGGTTTTTGGTCACCCAAGTAGTGTTGGGTATAGGTTCCATCTTGTAGAGTGAGCCTTTAGTCAAATTAATTATTGGTTGGTTACTCCCACAAGCTTTGTGCCCCCATTGTCCTAGCCCATCTTGCAGGCAAGACACCACTGTAGATCAAAGGGTTTGTGGCTGGCTTGTTTACATTTCTTTTTTGGTAGCATGCAGAGTACCTTCCTGCACAAAAGACACTGGAACACACGGGTGAAGGTTCTATGTAGACACCAGCTCAACTTCTCCATGTTCAATGAGTTGTGCAGATGCTGTCTTCAGCAATGGGGCCTTGTTACCAGTTTGTGGAGAGCAACCAATAGTCTTGGCAACAGCCAGAGGTGGTGAAAGATTTTAAGGAAACAGCATTTTCCAAATATAACATACACATATTAGCTCAGAGGACAGACAGCATACTCAAGCCAGACAAAATTCCAGAACAAAGGAGGGGGAGTGGGCACAGAGTTCTACTCCTAGCCAAGCAGCTAGTCTCAAAATATAGCTGCTGGGACAGGAAAAAAAAATCAGTTTTCTTCAGTGGACTGATACTGGGTCTATCAACCACACTCTAGTGCAGATTCCATGCTCAGGAGTAGTTGGCCAACACAAGTCAGACTTCCTTCCTTCCTTTCTTCCTTTCTTCCTAACCCTTTCTTTCTTTCTTTCTTTCTTTCTTTCTTTCTTTCTTTCTTTCTTTCTTTCTTCCTTCCTTCCTTCCTTCCTTTCTTCTTTTCTTTTCTTTCTTTCAAAAGAATATGAAGTTGTATGGATAAGGAGTTGTGAAGCATCTGGGAGGATTAGGGGGTTGAGAGAGAATATGCTAAAGATATATTATATGAAATTCTCAAATAATAAAAATAATAAAATAACAACAGACTGATTTCTCCTGGTATTTGGATAGTATTCTGGCCTTAGGTATATCCAGAAACTTCACCTAAGTCCAAGATGAGCACGCTTCTCAGGGGAGATACTTTTCTGCCAGCAGAATATCAAAACTATTCTTAAGACTTTATAAGAATCGGGAGTCTGTAGAGGTAAAAATTCATGGGTAAATTCTGTCAACACCCATGGTCATTATCTTTTAAAGCTCAGAAAAATATTTGGATGTACTTTTTGCCTTTTAAAAACTTAGTTTTAATTATTTTTGAAATAGTGTGTGTGTGTGTGTGTGTGTGTGTGTGTGTGTGTGTGTGTGTGTGTGCAGAGGCCAGAGATGCCAGTGGCTGTCAGGAAACTATCTTGGGTCCTTTGCGAGAGAAGCGTTTATGTTCTTAACTGCTAAGTCATCTCTTCTCTCCTTGCCCCATTTGTCTCCTGTTGTTGTTGTTGAAAAGAGTATTTCATTTTTACTTCAAACAAACCATAAACAAATCTCTGCACTAAAGCACCTTCCAGATCCGTGTCTTCAAACTCAGGGGCAGCTGTCCCGTTGAGGTGAGCCTAGTCCATGTCTCTGGGGAGGTACATCATTAGCAGTCAGACTGCCAAGTGGGAATCCCGACTCACACACCAGCTGTCTGTCTGTGGGCCCAGAACTTAATATCCCAAATCCTAACATCTATAACTCTGAACTTCCCTATTAACAAAACAAGGTGAACAGCGGCCCTAGATTGCTGTTCAGCTTTCGTGAGCTAATACTCCTAATAGACTTGCTTGTCCCAGGCCCAACACAAACTGAGTCCCCGTGCTCCCTATTGCAGTGGCACACACGCTGTCGGAACCCCTCAGATATGCCACTCTCCATCTCCACTGGCCCTTCACCCATGCTCTTTTTTCCAATGGAATTTTCCCAACACAAACCTACTGCCTTCCTAGCTGTGTGCACTCTCTATGTTCTGTCATGGATATTTTCATTACAAAGACTCTTGCCAATTCTGGCTTCAGCTTTCTTTCCTGATCTCCATGAATTCTCTATCCAGACACTTTCCTGGAGGCCCATCACTTTGTGCAGTTATTTCCTCACTAAGCTGGGGACCACATGAGCAGTACCTGTCCCCTGGGAGCTCCAAAGGATCTCTAGTAAAAGAAAAAGAAACAAAGACCTGGGTGTTGTATTACCTTCCACTGGAGAGCCAGTCCCACACCTTGGAGAGCCTCAAGTTCAGGGCTCCATACAATGGTTCCTCATACAGTGACCAGGAGAGGGCTTAGGCCACTGTGTGTGTGTGTGTGTGTGTGTGTGTGTGTGTGTGTGTGTGTGTGTGTGTGTGTGTAATGCTTATCTTGGGACTCAAGCACTGTTTTGTTGCTACCAAAGGGCAATCACATAAAATTCATTACCTTCTTAGGGCACTGAGCCAGGTTTCAGATGGAGCCACGGAAATTTCCCAAGGGTGTTCTCACCAATGAGCAGGGAGCAAGGGTGTCTACAGCATATTAGACTTTCTTTCCTCCTTTCTGCTTCAATCCACTGTCCCAACCCACACCGGCAGTCCTCTGATGTCACTACCCACGTATTTGTCTTTCTTTCATCCCCAAATGAGCGGTAATTAGCTACTGGAGTTGCTTATTGGGTATCTTTTCAGAATAGCGATGTTCTTCTCACTGATAAGACCCTTCTATGTGATTTCAATCCAATCTTTCAATTTCTGTAAAAAAAAAAAAAAAAAAGCATTTCCTCTTGGATGTATTGCAAGCATCATGGCTATAACAGTAATTTTCTTTAACTTTTTAAAAATCATATTTGTGTTTTAATTTTACACATCAGCCATGGGTTCCCCTGTCTTCCCCACTCCCGCTCCCGCCCCCACCTTCCCCCCATCCCCTCCCCTCCATTCCCATCTCCTCCAGGGCCAAGACTCCCTTGGGGATTCATTTACACCTGATGGATTCAGTACAGGCAGGTCCAGTCCCCTTTTTCCAGGCTGAGCAAAGTGTCCCTGTGTAAGCCCAAGGTTCCAAACAGCCAGCTCATGCACTAAGGACACTCCAGGGAGGCTATCTAGATAACGGGACCCTAGGAAACAGTAAATTTTTTTCTGAGTGATTTTCCGTGCTAAACACTGTGTGGGTGTCCCTTTTGGGCTGTGCCATTTAATTTTACCACTACCCTGTGAAACAGAAGTTGTCAATACCCCATTTGCAACAGAGGAAATTGAGGCATGGAGAAAGTTCAGGAAATACAGGAAGAAAGAGACAAAACAGGAACTCAAGCTCAGGTCTGCATAGCTCCAAGGGCTGTGCTCTTAGCCAGGAGACTCGGTATGGTTTGAGTTACCGTAATGTCTCTGTCAAAAGCTCCAGGCACACTAAAAAATACATATGGTATTCAAAGTGACTTCACTACTATGATGTTAGCAAACTGTGCTTGCCATATTACATCTGACCTTGTACTACATTTAAATGAATCCAAATTCATTTAATACATTTATTTACTACATTTATTTACTTTGTGTGTGTGTGTGTGTGTGTGTGTGTGTGTGTGTGTGTGTGTGTGTATGCTCACATTGTTGTGCTGGTGTGGAGGTCAGGAGACAACTGTAGCCCATTGGTTCTCTCCTTCCATCATGTGGGTTCCAGGGACAACTGAACTGGGTTTTCAGAGGTGGCAACAAGGATCATTACACACACACTGACCCATTTCACTGACCCTCCTTGCATCGTATCTTTCATGTGAAGGACAAATGGGAAAGAAATACTTCAGTTTTTTTCTCCTCTGCTTTTTGGAATCAGATATATTTTTTTCTTTGGGATATACAGATGAAAGCTAGGAAATTGTTTATTGGAGCTTTGCTGATTCTATGATATCAGAATTAATCTGATGATTTTGTTTTGGATGGGAGTTACTTTAGTCCTTTTAGATTCCAGAGCTTGATGTCAAGCCTTCTTCACACCAGTTGTGTAGTTAAAAAAATGACTTAGTTAGGGGTTTTTATTGCTGTGAAGAGATGCCATGACCATGGCAACTCTTACAAGGAAAATATTTAATTGGGGTGACTTGCTTACAGTTTCAGGGGTTCAGTCTATGATCATCATGGCAGGGAGCATGGTGGTATGCAAGCAGATGTGGTACTGGCTATATCTTGGCTTGCAGGCAGCAGGAAGTTGACTGAGACAATAGGCAGTATCCTGAGCATAGGAAACCTTAAAGCCCATCCCCACAATGACACATTTCCTTCAACAAGGCCATACCCACTCCAACAAAGCCATACCTCCTGATAGTGCCACTCCCTATGAGATTATGGGGGCCAATTACATTCAAACTACCACAAATACCTTAGAATATAAAAAGCTTTAAAGGATGTCCCTGCACTCAAATCCATTGTTATTAAACAATATAATTTGCTCTCTAATCTGCCTCTACTGCTGCCCCACGTGTCTGTGTGTGTGTGTGTGTATGTCTGCATGTATGCTTGCATCTCATAAAGGAGTTTGGAAGTTTATAGCTTTTGTTTCTATTTCAAATTCAGAGACATAACTTTTTTTTTCACTTTTTAATGAAGTTGCTTTCTGTGTGAAATCTATGGTGGGGGCACCTTAACATTTCCAAGGGGCAAAAGTAGGAAACACTAAAAAATTTTAATCTCATATTTATTCATTTATCTTGTACTTATCGGGGATCACATACACGCAAGGTAGGGTATGGATGTGGCTAGGAAGTAAAACTGCTGCTTTCCCTAAATCGAGGGTGTATGTAAATACACTTGGGAGTTTCAAACAAAGTCAAGTTGGTTCTGGAACAGAGAGAAAGAGCCATCTCCCCAATGTTAACACATGGCTGGCTAAGGCTCTGGTGTAATACAGTGGAAGAAGCAGTGTTCTCTGGCTGTTGTTTGCTATAATTTGTTCTAGGAAAGCATGTCCTACATTTTCTACCTAGCTGGCATCAATAGCAACTACAGTTTGTTTTTGAGATATTTGTGTACTGTGTGAAGATGTATTGGTGTGATTGGCATAATAATAAGGTGAACTGCCAATAGCTAGGCAGCAAGGTATAGGCTGGACTTTCAGGCAGGGAGAGAACTCTGGGAAGACAAAAGGAGAGTCACTAGCCAGACTTGGAGGAAGTAGGATGGGCAGTACAGAGATGAGGTAACAAGCCTTGTGGAAGAATGTAGATTAAAAAATATGGGTTAATTTTAGGTATAAAACATAGTTAGGAACAAGTCTAAGCTAAGGCCAAGCTTTCATAGTTAACAAGAGCTCTCTGTGTCATTATTGCAAGCTGGCAGTCCTGAAAAAAAGTATTAGTACATATGGCAGGATAGACCTCCTGAGGATCTTGGCTGCAGACATGAGAGAAAAAGTCAGGGAAGAATACAGGACAGATGATGTGTATGCTGATCCCTCTACATGGGAACAGCTCTGAGACTGGATGAGACATGATAAATCTTGTTATCTATAGAGTCCTCATGGCTTATTGCCATGACTACATGCTGTCCTTTCATATGGCATGGATAGAGATTTATATCACAGTTTAATCATGCAGTCCAAATGGGCTTATAAAGTTGACAAATGCCTTTCACCTGCTCAAACATAAAACAAAAAAAAACAAAAAAAAAAAACAAAAAAATATCATCTTTAGCTGACTTGTGCACACCACACATTCCATACTTGTGTGTATGGAATAATGCAGAGGTGTATGTTACCTTTAAAAGTTCATGTGTTTTCAGACAAGAAGACCAGACACCAATGAAGGAACATAGCACAGGTGATGCAACCTCTCCAAATGCCTCTGTTTGCAGTTTCCTCAAAATCCTGCATCAAGAACAACTTCAAAGCTGCTAAGTGAGATAATCCAGCTTCACAGACTACTCCAGCCAAGACTTTAGATAAACTCTACACTTCCCCATCACACAAAGACTAAACAAAGAGTAATAAAGATGGCTCTTCCAGGACTTGACCATTATCCCAATTTACTCAGGGTCCCCTAAAGATGTTTTCACCCCCAGACAACCTAAAGCAGTCTAGAGAACACAGTGCTCACATTCCCAAAAAGTGGGGTGGGTGGTTTCTGGTTGATCAGTGGATGTTTGTCATTGTTTAGGGAGGTTGGTTACAAGTTGTTATTGGTCATGGTCATGGTCATAGAAGAAACTAAACAAGAAGGTTAGATTCAGGGATATTTTTCTAAAAAGCTAAAAACAGGGGAATGTAGAAATGATAGGATAAAGTGGTAGATTATTGAATCTACTTTTAAACTAAGAAACAACTATTAATCTCTAATATTTTTACATTGGTATATATTTTTATATATTATAGAAATTTAAGGTTATTTTTATTTTAACATACTGTATATATTCTTCTACTCTTGTTTCAAGTATTGTACTTATGCAGGTCATTTTAAAATTTAATGTAAAGTTCTAGTCCTTAAAGGCTATTACTACAAACTGTTTAGGATAATTAGGAAATGTAGGTTAGTTAGTACAATCAAACTTGTAGTCATATAGGTATGTTTTCTATGTCAAACAGAGATATATTTTAGATAGATGGTCTTCAAACACTTCAAAGACCTACAGAATATGGCATTTAAGATGTTTTAATAACATAAGGCTTTTTATGACAGCAAGATATGCTCCTGAAAGCACAAATCTACTTCATAAAAGTATGATGGGCATCAAAGAACCTCCAAATGGAGTTTGTTTTCTCTGTGGCAAAAGCTAGCAGCCATTTTGGCAAGACCTTGCCCTTGCCTTGACTGCTGACAGTATGCTGTCCAAATTGGGCAAGCAGACACAAAAGAAGGAAACTGACAAACTTTGTCAAGACAGGGTAGGACAGTCCTTAAACTTTTCTGCTTCACAGAAAAGTCTGTCAGATATTATAGGCCTATAGGCTGAAGATGTGTGCCTTAATGTTACAGAGAACCCTTGGGTGACTGTCCAGATAGCCAGATTTCTCTGTCATTTCTATAGTTTTGGAAGTTGTTTGTTATACACTTCCTGTTTACTCAGGCAATATTATTTCCTTCTTGGATCTTTGATGGGATTAAAGACTAGATAATTATAGTTACAGTTCTCCTTGTTACCAAATCAAAGAAAAGAAAAGTTTATAAGGTTGCAAAACATAAAAGCTTAAGTTGCTTATCTAAGAAAATGTTTTAAGATCTGAAAAGATATTTTTAGGATTTTAGGATGGTAATACAAGTTATGATAAAAATAGTTTAGGTAAAAAACTTTAAATTCATCAAGATAGGATAGATAATAGAGTATTTTTTTCTGAATATACCAAATACAAATAGACTGGACATTATGAATGTAATTCTTATCTGATAATTGCTCTTATTGTATATAGTTTTACTATGTTAGAGTAAAATCTTTCCTTTTTTTTTTTTTTAGACAAAAGGGGGAAATGTGGGATATTTGCACACTGTGTGAAGATGTATTGCTATGATTGGTGTAATAAAAAGCTGAACTGCCAATAGCTAGGCAGGAAAGTGTGGGCAGGACTTCAGGGCAGAGAGAACTCTAGGAAGAAGTTGCCAGCCAGATTCAGAGGATGCAGGATGGGTAATATAGAGATGAGGTAATGAGTCTTATGGAAGAATGTAGATATATGGATTTCTTTGAGTTATAAGAACTAATTAGGAACAAGCCTAAGCTAAGACTGAGCTTTTATAGTTAATAAGTCTCCATGTCATTATTTGTGGGATGGCTGTCCTGAAGAAAAAGTATTATTATAAGAGTTAATGCTTCATTACTTTCTATCTATCTATCTATCTATCTATCTATCTATCTATCTCTATCTCTCTCTCTTTGTGTGTAACTTGATCCATTCTTGGTTTGATTTTATTTTATTTTCAGTCAGAAACATAGAAGGAACCACAAGCCTATTTGTGTACCCTCTGAGCAACAAGCCATTGATGATTGTTAAGAAGAGGGGGGGACCTTGAGGAAAGCGATCCTGATAATACTAGAGGACTCTGGGCACTCATCCAGGTTTTGGGAAGGCAGCTTTTGGATGACTGGGACAGGCTTGCTATGAGGCAAGAGCTCTAGAATAGATTTTAGTCAAGAGAAATGGACACTAAAGGTTGTTCTTTTGACTGCCCACTTGCGAACAAGAAAAAGCAACATTGAGAGCAGACCTTCTAGCTTGGTTCAGTTCCAAATGCCAGCTCAGACTAGATGGAGGCAGAAGCTGTGGTGCTATCTGAGCAGGCCTGAGTCTTTTCTAGGACACTAGTGGTGACAGATTATACCTTGTAAATACTGGAAACCCCCAAGTGTGACACAGCACCCAGAGTGTTTGGATGCATCACATGAATCTCAATGTGCTAAATCATCAAAACCTGCAAGAGGAAGACTGCTGAGAACTACTTTAGAGTCTCACATTAGCTCAAATTTTAGCAAAAGGTTACATTTTGAAAACAGGGAAACTTGGCTTGTTAGCAGCTCATGACAGAAGGCCTGACCCCCTAGGCTCTACATGAAACAGGAAAGCTGTGTGGCTCCAGAATGCTTGAGAACAGCAGTGAACTGCTGGAGATGAGCAGGGTGGCATCACAGGGCCACCTGCCCTGAGATTGAATTTTAAGGGTCTCTTTTCTCTAGTCTCCTCTATACTTGTAGACTTGTACCTCTGTAGAGTTTCCTGGTGTCTGGAATTACCTCAGATGATTTTTTTTTTTTTTGGCAAATGTCTGGGTTTTGGAAAGAGTTTGAACATGTTTTGCCCCACATGTCCTCTCTTTAAACACACCCACATGCACTTTAAGAGGAATTCATCCATATGGTATATTCATCAGCCGTTCACTCATCAAAATTGCTATTGTGTCAAAAGCATTTGATTTCCAACTTGCCATTTAAGTTGTTCCCAAAAAAAAAAAAAAAAAAAAAAAAAAAGCCTGTAAGCTTATTTTCTTGAGCTACAATATAGATTTGGTAAAAGAAAGACAATGTGATTTTATTTTTTAGTTTGAACTTAACATTGGTGTTGCTCAAAAATTTTAAGCTTGTTAGAATCCATTCTTTTAAAACTACTGTGACCTTTGCCACCCATTCCCACTTAAAGGATAATGATGATGATGGTGATGATTAATGATGCCGATTGTGGTTATTTGATAGAGCAGGCTTGGGCTATTTCCTGATTGTTCCTGGAAACCCACTCTCCAATAATTATGACTGCAGAAGTCGAGCAGGCATAAGAACTGGGAATTGGTATTTGTAAAGGATATTTGATTTGCAGGCAGAAAACATAGGCTGTGAACAGCCTTTCTCAGAAAAAGAGATTGGAATAGCACCCATTCAATCTTCTCCCCACAGAAGTTCTAGGGTTAGGTGACCAATAGCTGACTTGATAGCTCCCACCCAGAGACTTGGTTTTTGATCTCCAACTCTTAAAATAAGATGAAGTCCTGGCCTAACCTTACATGCTAAATGCAGGTTGGAACATGTGTCCAATGTCTGAGTATGCATTTGGTACCATTTTGACCAATTTTCACTGACGGGGTAAAGGAATATTCTATGGCATCCTTCAGAAGTAAGTAAAATGAACTGGCAGCTGGTGCTGACCCCACAGTTTGATCTTAGTTAAATGTGGTCAAAGATTAGTCCTGTTCTTTTTCCAGTGTACTGTCCTAACAGTGACTCAGTAGATGGGGTAACTGACCCCTGAGGTAGTAAATAATTTTACTTTTATAATCTTTAGTGTATTTTTCTGCTTTTAAACTCCTATTTGAGAAGATGGCCATGAAGAATTTTACTTAGATTGAATTCATCATCAAAGTTACAGGATAGGTACCAAGTCAGAAGGAATGTGTGGGTGGATATATACAATCTCAACATGCGTATTTTGGTGGGCAAAATAAAGGGCTGGGGGATTGTATTTAGGTATTAGATAAATAGGGAAGAAACTAGGTTTTAGTATCCCTTACTTTAACTTTATTTCCTCTGGAAAGTATGATTTCTTCTGTATCGAAATCCCAAGGCACAGTGAGCTTCTAGCAGGCCATACACCATCTCCTGTGCTCTTTCAATGGATGAAGGTTTTTAAACAGCTTTAGTGTCAAGAAACTGTCACTGTAAGGGATCAGTTGTAGCAAAGTTGCAAGCTCATGGCTACTAAATGTTTATTTCTCAAGGATGAAAGATACATTGTTTCCTGAGAAATCTTTCTTCCTTCTATTTTTCTTCCCTCCCTCCCTCCCTCCCTCCCTCCCTCCCTCCCTCCCCCTCCCTCCCCCTCCCTCCCTCCCTCCCTCCCTCCCTCCCTTCTTTTTTTTTTTTTTTTTTTTTTTTTGAAACAAGGTGTCTCTTGGTAAGCTTGGCTGTCCTAGAACTCTGTAGACCAGGCTGGCATGGAACTCACAGAGATCCGCCTGCCTCTTCCCCGCCCCCCCCCCCCCCCCCAGTGCTGGGATTAAAGGTATGCTCCACCACTGCCTGGCTCTGAGCAATCTTTATAATTAATCTAGGTCTACACTTCTTTTAGAGATTCCAGTGCTTTCCATAAGACCAACAGAACTGTAAAAACAGCTTAAACATTTCATAAAAACAGCAACAATGACTTTGATTTTGAAAAAAATGCAAATGGTGCTTGTTTAAAAGAGAGGAAAGAAGGCATACATTTTCAGACACTAAAACTCACTGTCTCAGTAAAAAATTGCCAGGTAGCTGGCTGAGCCCAACTTACTTCATGAATAACGTTTAGGATCAATTAGGTTCAAACTTTGTCAAAGAGCTTGATATTGGTTTGGTTACTGATCTGATAGAGAGTGGTAAATGAATAGTGGGTAAAGGTAAACATCTTAGTTAGGGTTTCTATTGCTGTTATAAAACACCATAACCAAAAGCAACTTGAGGAGGAAAGGTTTTACTTCAGCTTCCTGCTTTCAGGTTACACTCCTTCACTGAGGGAACTCAAACAGGGCAGGATCCTGGAGGCAGGAGCTGATGCAGAGGCCATGGAGGAGTGCTGCCTACTGGCTTGCTTTCACATGGCTTGCTCAATCTGTTTTCTTATAGAACCCAGGACCATTAGCCCAGGGATGGCCTCAAACTCTCAGAGAACTGCCTGCCTCTGCCTCTAGAGGGCTGAGATTAAAGGCATGCACCACCACCATCTGGCTGTATTATACTATTTTTAAGATAGTGAAATTTTTATCACATTTTGTGTGATTGGAAGCCATTATTTCCTTTGAGCAGTCCTTTAAAAGGTATTAATGGGATGAAGGTATGGCTTATTGTTTGTAGAGTGCTGGCCTAGCATGCACAAAGGCCTGGTTTGGGTCTCTAGGACTAGAGACATTAGGTGTGGTAGTGCATGCCTGTGATCCTAGCACTCAATAGCAGGTGGATGGCGGCTGCAGTGGGATCAGAAGTACAACGTTATCCTGGACTACATAGAGAACTAGAGGTCAGATAGGCTACCTGACATGCTAGCTCCAAAAATTAAACAAGAGGCTGGAGAGATGGTTCAGTAGCTAAGAGCACTTGCTGCTCTTTCAGAGGATCTGGGTTCAGTTCCTAGTACCCACACGGTGTCTCACAAATGTCTGTGTAACTCCAGTTCTAGGGAATCCAATACCCTCTTCTGGCCTCTGTGGCCACCAGGCACACATGTGGTACATATACATATGTTTACATAAACATTGATATACACAAAATAAAAATAAACAGATCTTTTTTATTATTATTATATTTGTGTTTTAATTTTACACATCAGCCATGGGTTCCCCTGTCCTCCCCCTCCCGCCCCCACTCCCACCTTTCTCCCCTCCCCTCCCCTCCATTCCCATCTCCTCCAGGGCCAAGACTCCCCTGGGGATTCATTTAAACCTAGTGGATTCAGTACAGGCAGGTCCAGTCCCCTCCTTCCAGGCTGAGCAAAGTGTCCCTGTGTAAGCCCAAGGTTCCAAACAGCCAGCTCATGCACTAAGGACAGGTCCTGGTCCCACAGCCTGGGTGCCTCCCAAGCAGTTCAAGCTATTCAATTGTCTCACTTATCCAGAGGGCCTGATCCAGCTGGGGGCTCCACAGCCTTTGGTTCATAATTCATGTGCTGCCATTCATTTGGCTATTTGTCCCTGTGCTTTTTTTAATCTTGGTCTCAACAATTCACACTCTTACAGTCCCTCCTCTTTCTCAACAATTGGACACCTGGAGCTCCACCTGGGGGCCGGAGGGATAGCTCAGCTGTTAAAGGCTTGACTCACAACCAAAAATAAACAGATGTTTAAAAGTTGAATAAATAGCCGGGCGGTGGTGGCACATACCTTTAATCTCAGCACTTGGGAGGCAGAGGCAGGCAGATCTCTGTGAGTTCGAGGCCAGCTTGGTATACAAAGCAAGTTCCAGGAAAGGCCCAAAGCTACAGAGAGAAACCCTGTCTCGAAAAAACAAAAACAAACAAACAAACAAAAAGTTGAATAAATAATTTTTTAATGTTCTAAGGAGTTGTCTTATTTTCCTTGAACTTATTTTGTTCTTCCCATCTCTGTCATTTTTAAGTAAAAATTTAAAAATCCTGTTTATATATATCTTAGTTATTGTTTAATGTTACTTCATTTGCATTTCATTACTTTTTTAAGTACACAAATATAGCCACAAGCTAGGAAACGTTTTCATATCCTCTTACAATATAGCAAGTCATTAGACCCTAGTTGTCTGACAAAAAAGGCTACAGAATATTCTATTCCCACACACTTTCATTCATCCACTTGTTCATTCAGCAAGCATTTGTGGATCAACTATATGTGTTAGGTGTTGCTGTAGGTACTAAGGACTTTGAAATGGACAAGACAGCTGGGATCCATGGGCAGATGGAATTTATTCTATGGCACTAAACAGTAGATAAAAACCCGTCCAAATATACCACCGAGGAAACCACCCCAAGTGTGGAGCAGATGGGGTACCTATCCTACTACTTAACACAGAGTGGTCCTGGGTAACTCACCATAGACAGTCAGCTGAGGTTGCACTCTGCCTCACTGTGACTGTAGGTTCTGAACTGAGAGGTACAAGGCCCACTCTTCATCCTAGAATTCTACCATGTAAAACCTTACCATTGGATCTCCATAAGCTGGGAGCTGGACATGGCAGCACACGAAACCTGAACTCCAAGAACTTGGGAGGCAGAGGCCGGAGGATTAGAACTCAACGTCAACCTGAACTCTGTATCAAGAGTTTCACATGCTGCATATCCTTCCAAAATTGAATTATATACATTTTCTGTATTTAAAATTTGAGAAGAGACCAAGTGAGACAAAACTAGACGTCTCCTCTGGCCATTCCCTCCCTCGCCCTAGCTTCCTGGGCCTGTGGTTACTGATGGAAGCATACTTAAGATGTGGCTTTCATATTGAGCTTTGTCCATTTGTCTGTTCTTTTTGAGAATTTGAATCAAGCTGTTTCAGGGCTAACTAAGATACCATTGTTTTTTAATGCAACCTCTTAGCATTCTGCTGGCCTTTGCACACTGTATTCATCATTTCTATTGTCCCAGAATGTTGGGACGGTAGCCACTTGGGGAAAGGTGGCTTTGTAGAATAATGATAATCCCTTCATAAAGTGTTGGGTGCTCAGATAAGATGAGGCCAAGCAAGGCCAGTGCGGCTTTTATCACAGGGTGCTTCTGAGCCTTCAACATGCAAACCCACACTGTGACTTACTGAGAGGTAGAAAGCATGTGCTTGCTGTAGGTTTCCCTATGAATTTAACCTCTTCTCTCCC
Organism: Onychomys torridus; assembly: GCF_903995425.1. Taxonomy (NCBI): domain Eukaryota; kingdom Metazoa; phylum Chordata; class Mammalia; order Rodentia; family Cricetidae; genus Onychomys; species Onychomys torridus. The sequence goes on from NC_050455.1 coordinate 29,046,303, forward strand.
TCCTCTTTATCCAGGCCTGCAGCCGCAAGAAGATTTGGAAGACAGGTCATTAAAAGGCAGACACGGAAAATGCTGCCTCACTAGGAAGATGGAGTTCTAGAATGACTGTCATAGGTAGATTTTATGTGTGGACTCGCTAGGAATGGCAAGCCCTGGTATTTGACTAAACTTTTGGGCAAGCCTGTGAGAGTTTCGGGATGACACTAGCATTTGAGTTGCAGGCAGAGGAGAGGAGATTGCCCTCCCCATTGTGATGATCACCACCTAATCTGCACCTGGATTAAAAGAAAAGGTAGAGGGAGGAAGGGTTTTCCTTTCCTAATGCAACTGAGCAGAGACCCTGGTCTTCTACTCTGGCCCTCACACAATTGGTGTTCCTGCTCCCCGGTCTTTCAGATGAGACTGGAATCTACACCTTTGGTTTTTGCTTTCTAGGTCTTCAGACTTGGACTTGAACACACACAATTTATTTTCTCCAGCCTTTGAATCTAGAGCGGAAAAATTACCATTTGCTTTTCTAGCTGTCCAGATTGCAAATGGTAGATTTTAAGATCACTCAACTTCCAGAATGGCATGGGTAAACTTTTTTGGAATTGTGTATGTGTGCTCTGTTTAATTAATTAATTAATTGATTGATTAATTAATTAATTAATGCACGCCAATGAAAAGTGATTTTTACAGGATCAATAACAGGCTCTCACATTGACTGTAGGAAGAAAAAAGTTGAGATGGTCTATGGCTTGGCTAATAAGATTCTGCCGTCTCTCTTATGTAAAGCCTGCTGTCAATTCCAGCAGAAACACAGTGGCACTGGTATGTGCCCATTGCTGCCAACTTGGCTTTCATGGGTACTAGCACACAGCAGGCCCACATCACTGGGGTAATGACCTTTGATAGTGAGTAGAGCCGTAGGCAGCTCTGTTCCAGTCAGGAAGGGAATTCAGGAGTAAAGATAAAATTCAAGTTCTGGGAGTTTGTGGACCTGGTGCAGAGTTCAGCTCTGCCTTGCTCTCCCACAATCTGTCAAAGCCATGGTATCTTCTTCACCATAACATCTGAGTGAACTGCATGGGGGTCTGTGATGATACATTACTGAAAAGACAAAGGAAATTATTGAAATGATTTAGGTCAGGCATCTATATAATATAATCTTCCACTCTACAAAAAAGGCTATCTCCTAGTAATGGAGCCTATTTATTAGTTAAGGCTGCATAATAATAGTTAAAAAAAAAGTGATGTAAGGCAGAGACCAATTGTGTCCCATAGTCTAAATGTACTTGCTGACAAGAAACAGCCCAGATGAATTGTGACAGGTAACGATGAACTGAAAGTGTCTGAATACTTCTGAATCTCATATGACAGAATACTTGTATCTGAGAATTCCTGATGTCAGTTCCTTTTTACCCAGTTCCTATTAGATGAAGCTAGCTATTCAGAAGGCCGTGGCTGGACAGGCCTTTGACATGTTAACAGTACAGAAATTTGGGTCAGAGCCCCGAGGTCAAAGCTCAGGTGAGCTGTATACAGCTGGACACATGGACAGTGTTTCAATTCTTTTTCTTTTTAATTTTTGAGACAGGGTCCCATGGAGCACGTAAGTGGCCTCAAATTTGCTACGTTGTCAAGGAAAACTTTGACCTTGTGATCCTCCTTGCCTCCACTACCAGAATGTTGGGGTCTTTTGGGGCTTGTGCCACCATACCTGGTTTACACCAATCTGGGGATTGAACCCAGGGCCCTGTCCATGGTAAATGAGCTCTCTACCAGCTGAGCTACATCTGGAGCACCCGGAAAGCACAATGCTTGGCATAGAGGGCATGCTCAGAGTGAGTGGAAGCTGGTCTCTTCACCATCCCCAGCACCACCGCTACAACTAGCTGCTTGGTCAGACACTGAAGAGTAATCGGGCTTCTGATTTGATGGAACTCTCAGGCTGGATGGGTACAACTGGGCTTTGATGGCTTGGGTGTATACATATAGGGAAGGGCAGAAGGAGAAAGGACACAGGTTTTGTATTACCACGAACTTGGGTTTGATTTTTCAGCTTGGCTTTTGAATGGTTAAATGACTTCAGGGAACTGGCCTCAGTGGGTTAGTCTACAAAACGGGATAACAATTCTTAGGATTCAGGGATGATTAAGTGTCAGGTGGCATTCAAATAGTTTCAGGCATGTGGATACTTAGTTACTATTAGTTCCTATGCTCAGTGGGAACTGGGCAAGCTCAAGGGAATGACAAAGGAAAATTTTAATCTGCCGTTACAATGTAAAACACCTGGCTAGAAGCAGCTGGTTCTAGGAATTCTGCTAATCCAAACAGCCTGGCTAAATCCCAGCTCAGCTGATCTGGCCACTGCGCCTTTTAGCTCAGCAGAAAAACCCACAGCAGTGTTCACAGAGCCAAGTGAAGCCCATGAGAACATCCAGGACTCTCTTCGAATCCAGGCTTCACTGTTAGCAGTCCATTGCTGAACCATCGGGGGACACAACTGACTCGGTATGGTCTGTTTCCTCAGCGAGGTCTACAGTTTCCTGGCATGCTTCCTCAGTCACCTTAACTCCCAACCAAGAATCATGACGGCAGCATGCCTTCAGGATGACGATGTCTCAATGGCTCTGGTTTTGGCTTCACTGCTGCCAGCCAGTTCTTAGGGCTTGGGTGGCATCTACTCTGGCTTGGTCAGCCTGGCTGGGGAGAGGCTAAAAAAGAGAGAGGAGAGAGGGAATACAGAGGTAGTCTGCAGAGGAAGCCTTGACCGAGGCGTGATCTTGCGGAGGGGAAGACCTGACTGCTTTGAAGTTCTTAAGGGTCATGGAGGCTGCTACTGTAGCATTAGGGCAATAAAAAGCTGGAAGCCCCGGAATGTCTATGCACAGGGATGAGACTCAATGACAGTATAACGCATCTCTCTTTCCAGAGGAAGGATGGTGCTGTAAGGGAAACAGGATGTCCTGGATGCCTGTCACACACAACCTGTGTACAAACAAAGCTGGCTTATGGTTACTATCTATTGTTCCAGGGGCCATGTTAAGTGCCTCCAACTACTGTGCTAACTAATTTGAATCACACAAAAACCAGCACGTGTGTGATATTTCCCCTGCAAACTGAAGACATTTAGCAAAAAGGAGAGAAGGCTAAAAACCTCACCCGACACATCCTCTCCTATTTGTCTGCTTCATTTGTTTGAAAATGTATGTGAACTAGCTGAACTTGTTTGGCAGTGTCTATTCAATTACTTGATTTAATTTGTATTGTGTGACAGCCTTCTCAAAAGAAAACAGCTTCGCCGAATCCTCAGGGCCCACACACAACATGCACTGGAGACCAAGCGGGAATAAGGCACCACAAAATACCGAGAAAAATCTCTTTTTTTTTCTTCACAAAAAGTACATTTCCAAGGCCTTTAGTGACATGGACACACTTAACAGAACCCGTACTTGGGAGGAGGAAAGGGATCGAAATGGCAAACAGAACAAACAACTCATGTTCCAAGGGTTGCAAATAAAAACAATGTACCAGAGATGGCTGGATTAAAATGCCCTTTTATAGACAACAAATGGGTATAAATCCCAGAGGACCAGAGAGTGCCTATTAATTGTTATTATTTATAAAACGTTGAAAGTGCACAGGGAGCTTCAGGGCCATGTCCAGATAGTGAGTGAGTGTGCCTGGAGGTCTCTGCTTGTTTATATGTGCCTTCCCCAGGCAGGAAAGCTAATCTGCCTGTCAGCTCACCACAGAGCAGATTGCAACAGGGCACAGGTGTTTAAAAATAACATCTGAAACCAGGTAACTTTCAGAGGTTAATTTTGGTACAGAGCAGGAATTAAGTTGTCCTTGATTCTATCAATGCAACCGAACATTGTCATAAACAGACAGGACAGAGAGAATAGCAGGTGTAGGAATTGCCCTTAATTCCACTGTCAGAGGATTTCTGTCTGTCAGGTGGTGCTGGTAATTATTACTATTTATGAAATATTGACAGTACACTGGGAACTTGAGGGCCACATACAATGTACCTTATGCTGTTGTAATTTGCCCTTGAAAGGCTCCCCTTGTAATACTCTAACAGTCAGAGAAGTTCAAAGACATTGTTAAATTGGATAAACTCTCAGGACAAAAGATTGAATGCCAAACTGGCACAATTACATAGATAAATTGAATACATCAGTGTATATTAAATAACTTGAAACCACAAAGACTTGGTGCCTTTCTCAAAGGACTCTACATCCTATATAATCTAGAAAGTTCCAAACTGTTCAGGGACATTAATTCTTAACTTTTTAAAAAATGTGTTCTATAATTGTATTTTATGCGTATGAGTTTTCTTCCTGTGTGTATATCTGTGTACCACATGTATGCCTGGTGTCTAGAGGTGAGAAGTGGCATGGGTTCCCTGGAACTGGAGCTACGGATGGGTGTGAGCTGCCACGTGGGTGCTGGGAACCGAACTTGAGTCCTGTGGAAGAGCAGCCAGTGCTCTTAACCTCTGAGCCACCATCCCAGCCCCCTTAATTCCTATCCAATATAAATCATTTGGGAATTATGAAAAGGGGAATACCCACATATACATTTTATGTGCAACAAGCATGATTTTATGTATTCTAAAATTAAAGGATAACATGTGAAGAGCAATAATAGATCATTTTCACTTAATAACAGATCATGCATTCAAAAACCATAAATCAAATATTAGGGAGATAAACTCTATTTCACATGGAAGAGATAAGGCAAGTATAACAGACTCCTGAGTTTATCAGTGAGTTAACTTACTGAAGGAAAGAAAAAAAATGTATGATTTGTATCAACTAAAACCAAAAACTTATTAGTCTCAACAAAAAGCATATTCAGCACTCTTAGGAGGCTAGAGATATGGATTATGTTCTTTTACTTAATAAAGTTTATTTACACTAAGTAAGTGTTTGTGCCTCATCCTTTAGCATAGTTCCCTTTAAGAGAAGAGGCAGGCTTCCTGCTGCCACAAGAGGTCTTGGCTAAAGCCAAGGGCAGACTAATCAGATTAAAGGTTAAAGGGGCATGCTTTCCTTCCATTTATTCATCCAGCTTCTCTGCAAGCTTCCACTTGTCTGCCCATTGTCTTGTGACTCCTACAGCTGTCCCCTGGGGAGAGGACACTTTTTACCCAATTTTCTCTAGACTTAACCACAGGCTTGTTTGGGGCAATGGGTAGGAACAGCATTGGCTGTATGCCAGTTCTGAGCAAAAGCCTCAGCACCCACAGTGCAGATTTGCAGGCTCCCAGGGCTTTCCCCTGCCATGGGAATGAGGTGTTCTTGATTGGAGCCATCTCTTCAGGTTATTTACCAGGGTAAGGAAAAAGGCAGACACCAGAGCAGAACTGCAGCCAGGTCTATTCAACACATCACAGGAGCGAGATGGACTTCCTTTGACATCACTGAGTGCAAGAGAATTGTTAGTCACTACAGTGTAAGTTAGGGGGAGCTGGCTAATACAAAAAGAAAGAAGTGTCTCACCTGTACATTTGATCATCCATCCAGCAAACCTAATTCCATGTATTAGAACCAGCAAGTAAACTAAGTAAAATGATTTCATATGAGGTCAATGCTTTAAAAAGTTTTTTTTTTTTTTTTAAAACAAAAAGCACTAACAATAGCCTGTCAGAAAGAAGATAATAATTATTCCCTACCAGCATGAAATCTACTAAGTATATAGAAATTCATTGTATTACTAAAAATGTGAACAATACAGTGGGGGAAAAAGCCTTTAAAGTAATAATGAAAGACATTCAAAACAGAAATCAGTTATTTACTTTTAGATGAGATAATAGTATATCAGAAAGATAAACTACCCCATTTAATCTATAAATGTGTTAGGGCACACTAAAAAACAATTCTACTCAGATTCTTTTGTGTATAGTGCTGGGACGAACCCAGGATCATATCCCTTGTTCAGTGAGCACTCTATCGCTAAGATATGTCCCAAGCCTTTTGCTCAGATTTTTAAGAAAATGTGATTAAAAAAATACTTAAAATTTTATTGGAGTAAAAATCGTTTATGAATGACTTACTAGCATGAATAGAAGGAAATCTTATATTATCATATATTAAAATACCCATTCAGAGATAACACCAAAATTAGTGTCATGGGGGTGTACCACAGCCACCAAAACAAAGCGTCCACACAGACAAACTAAAGACAACTGGGACGATTAAGACAGGACAGAGAATTCTGACTCTTCTGTATAGGTGGGAGCTTAAGTATGACAAAGAGCGCATCACAGGTCACCATCTAGCAGCTCACATTGGGACAGCTGGCTCACTGTGGGGACACTAACTTGGATCATTGCTTCATATGTGAGTGTGGGCTCATCATGGATTAAAATTCAAGGCAGAACTACACAGTCCATGGAACATGAGGTAGGAGGATGTCTTGGTGATGTAAAGACAAGGCAAGGTGACCTACAGATAAGGACATTTTTCCCCCCAATAGTCTCAAAAAGCATAAATTGTAACACAAAATACTGATGGCTTTGAGTCCATGAACATTAAAGCTTCCTGTTTGAGAAAGGCTAATTTGTTACACTGATAACTATGTATAGAAAATTATAAATGCTTAAGTTGTGTGGATAACACAATCCCTGCAAATCAATAGAGAAAGGCAGAAACCCCAATAGAGGAAAAGAAATAGGTCCGAGGAAGAATTCCAATCACTACTATACAGAAGTGATGCCTCACATCCTATGCAACCTGAGGAATGTACGTTAAAACAATAGAGCTCAAAGATGCAAGAGGTCCATCTTTCAAATGCTGGTGGAGATGTGGGGTAGAAGAGCCTCACCATTCCTAGTGGGTTATTGTGGCCTCTCTGGAAAGTATCTGGTAACTACTTGGCAAAATAAAGGCTATGGATATGTTTGATATATAACTTAGCAATTCTCCTACAGATAGGTATTTCAGATAATCTCTTGCTTGGGTTCTTAAAGAGAGTACATAGAGATATTTATTGCAATTTTGCTTAGAGTTTGGGAGTATTGGAAGCAGCCCACGAGTACAATACCGGAGGGAATACATATGCTGAGGACACACACATGAGTTTTAGAAATAGCATTGAGAAGGAATGAATTAGATGCATACACAGCAACATAGGGCATATTATGAACCTCAAAACATAGGGTCTCATGAAAGAAGGAATGTCTTAGTTAGTGTTGCTATTGCTATGATGACCATAACCATATGACATGGTTGTGACACCATAACCAAAAGCAAGCTGGAGAAGAAAGGGTTTATTTGGCTTAAACTCTCACATTGTAGACCATCAGTGAAGGAAATCAGGACAGGAACTCAAACTGGGCTGGAACTTGGAGGGAGTAGCTGATTCAGAGACTATGGAGGGGTCTACTTACTGGCTTGCTCATCATGGATTGTTCAGTCTGCTTTCTTATAGAACCCAGGGCTGGCCCCATCCAGAATGGGCTGGCCCCTCCCCCATCAATCACTAATTAAGAAAATGCCTTATAGGCTTGTGCATCCTATGGGAGCTTTTTCTCAAAGTTCTCTCCTTTCAGATGACTATAGCTTGTGTCAAGCTGACAGACAACTAAGCCAGCACAAGCAAGTTCAGTGATGAAAAAAATGATAATTTCATACAATTTTGAAAACACATTACAAAATAATACCTGTGTTTTTCTCTCTCTTTCTCTCTCCCTCATCCCCCTCCCCTGCCCTGGGATGGTTGACTAAGGTGGAGTGGAATCCAGAGAAGTACAGAAAGTCATCCTGAAGCCCATACCAATACCCAGAAGTGATGCAGCGGATATTGTATATCTATATGATGGCTCTATATGACCGTAATAATGGTTGCCAGTTCTAGATCACATTCTGTGGGCTGGGTGATATTCAAAATACCTAACATACATCATTCCCTTAACCCTCATAACATCAGGAAGCCAACTTCAGTAATTTAAGAAGACCGTGAAACAGTGAAGAGACAGACAACCAAATGGGAGCAAACATTTGATACAGGGTTAATATCCAGAATATATAAAGAACTAAAATCATTGCCAAACACCCCAGAAAAAAATTAATAAACAGACAAATGAATTAGATAGTTTACAAAAGAAGAAATACAATTAGCCAGCAACTAAATTTAAAATGTCCAACATCCTTAACCATCAGGGAAATTCAAATTAAAACCACATTGAAATTCCATCTTATCTCAGCAATTTCCCAGCTGGTAAGGCTGTGGGGAAAGAGTAATCTTTATTGTCGCTGGTGAAAATATGAATTATTCCATTCACTATGGAAATAAATACAGAAGGCTCTAAAACACTAAGAATAGAACCACTGTATGATTCAGCTTTACCATTTTCATATATGTGTGTGCACACACACATATGTAAGTAGGGATCATCATGTCAAGTGAAAAAAGCCAGATACATAGTAGAATTTGAAGAATTATGATTAAATATACACATGCATTCACACTCACACTTGCACACACTCATACACACTTGCAAACACACACACATACACATATTTGCACTCACATACTTACACACACATGCACAAGCATGCTCACACACATATACACACATTCACATGCACTCTTACACATACACACATCACACACATGTACACACACACACACACACACACACACACACACCTATCTTTAAAGCAGAATGTAGGAAGGAGAGGCTGGGAGAGGGAAATGAGAAAGAAGTGTGTGGTGAATAAAGTACAATGATAGACATGCATGAAAGTGTCATAATATAAACTATTATTTTGTATGACAATTAAATAAATACAAAAAATGAATGAGACTTAAAGATTAAACAATCTGCCCAAGGTAATCCAGCCAGGCAGAGAACAGATTTGAATCCATGTACTCTGATGTTGTCTTAAGTACAACACTAGGTTGCTTTTATCTAGAGTTAAAGCTGTGTGATAATTAGAGATCCTGTTTTCTATCCCAATCATGAGATCACACCACACCGCTGCTTAATAGCAGATTATTTTTCATTTAATTGTGTAACGAATCTCTTCACATTAGTCAGCATACGTCCTCAGTGTCATCATAGTTTCATTTTAGTTCACTGGCTGAAGGAAAACTGTCACAGAGAGATGGGGGTTATTTCTGTCTCTCAAAGAGACTGAGGAGAAAGACTCCACCTTTCTCAGTCTTGAGATTATTCAAGATGGATTGATTGTTAATAACTTTGATGAGCCAAGGTACCACATGCTCTTTCAGTATATTTGAGCACTGTTTATGAAGTGGATGAATGTGAAGAATTTGCTTGTGGGAAACAGTGCCAGCAGATAATGTAACCAGGACACTAGCTTTTTTTTTTTTTTTTTTTTTTTTTTTTTTTTTTTTTTTTTTTAAGACATAGACTTTGGAGCAATATTGAAAGATGCCAAAGGAAAATGATAAATTATGTTCCTGGATTATTCTTAGCCCTTTAAAACCAAGACAGCAAGCGTCCCTCACAAGTGCTGGCTTTCCTTGGGTAAACGAAAAGATGTTCAAATGACTCAAGCACGTGAGATGGGGCATGCTTAGCCAGCTTGTGATAGTTACTCAGTAATAAACATGACCTTGGAACAGAGTCCTTTCACCACCCCCACCGGGAACTAGCCAATGAGGTAGACAGGGTGAATGACATTATCGCATGGATTGAAGTCTAGTGGGGTGGTAAGCCACACGTGTTTAAAATTGACCTGAGTTGTATAGAATTGGAATGTTACAGATTGGGAGCCAAACTATCTTGGGCTCTTTTTAGCCCTCCGGTAGGCATTATTGTACAACTCCGTGTGTGACCTAACACCCTTGTGACTGTAAGGAAAATCCTTTTGGAATGTATAAACAGCCTGGTTTGCACCAACTCAAAGGCTAAGCATGTTATCAGATAGGGTCTAAGCCTGTAACAGACATTTCCCCTCTTTGCCATACTTTGTCTATCTGATGTTTCCATTAATGGTTTAAAAAGTACCTTAGGTTAGTATTTTCTTTGTTCTGTTTCTTAGAATGCTTCATGAAACTGTGCTCATATGGAAACTAGTCTTTGGGGTAACCTGGATCTATGGTTCCAGGCCATGTCACTCATATTTGACTCAAGAATAAACTATTTCTTGTTTCTTTGAGAGGAGAGCCATGATTTTGTGATAACAATTGCCTTCTTGGAGATGAGAAAAATGAGGCTCTGAAGGTTTAGGAGATTTACCCAACTTCACAGTATCCTGAAAGCACCATGTTCAGGGTTCTTCTGGCTACCACACATTTCCTCAAAACTTGGAGTGGACCCGCATTACTTTTTTAGCAATGTAGACAGAGGTAGAGTATCAAGAACTATTAGAAGTAACTTCTGCATGTGCCTAGATGAGCTTACTCTGTTGTGCACAAGCCACTTGCAAATTAATGTTTTAACCAGTAGAATGTAGTGCAGAAGTCAATAATTCACCCCATCTCACCCAGGGATTTTAGTGATAAAGGTGAGGTTGCTGGTGGTGAGGATGGAGTGTAGTGTGTGTGTGTGTGTGTGTGTGTGTGTGTGTGTGTGTGTGTGTGTGTGTGTGTGTGTGTGTGTGTGTGTGTGTGTGTGTGTGTGTGTGTGTGTGTGTATGTCTTTATTGGATACAAGGACATGGGTGGAGTTCATCTTAGAGTCCTTTGTGGTTTTAGTTAGTACTTCCCCAAATGTTAGTATATTCTTTTATGGGAGGAGGAGCTTATGTTTATTATCTTTTATTCTATTTGACTTTATTTCCCTAGGCACATGAAATAGAGATGTAGCTGGGTGATTAAGAACCTTTTCTAGTTTTTTTAGCGTCATATTTCCATCCCGATTATCAGCAGTAGTGTATGGATTACCATCAAAGTTTCAATCTCTGTCTTTTGATTCTTAAAATGGTGAAAACTGGACATTTTCTCTTTGTTGTCTGCTGTTTGGTATCCCTGTATGTCTGTGTCTGTCTTGTTTCTTTTAATTTATTCCTTCTTTTTATTTTTAACATTTTACAGTTTTATTTATTTATTTTTTGGTGTGTGTGTGTGTCCACATGTGCCATGGTGGGTGGGGGGCCGAGGACAACTTGCAGAAGCTAATTCTCTCCTTCTACCATGTAGGTCCAGGGGACCAAACTGAGGTTGTCAGGCTTGGTAGCAAGTACCTTTGCCTGCTGAGTCCTCTTGTTAGTACTTACTTATTTTTTCTCATCTCAACTCTTCTTTTCTTCCTCTCCTTCCTAAATCAGACATGGGGGTTTCTGATTTGAAGATCATTACTGTTTTCATGAGCTCTGAAAAATTCTAAGCCCCTCTGTTCTTCAAAGGTTTCTACTTTCATTCTCCCTGACCTTTCTATAAGTCTAATGAAATGGTTGTTAGACTTTATCATTATTTTGTCATCTAGGACCTGACTCAGTGGCATTTGTTTCCACAGTCCATCTACAGGAGAGCACCTCCTTCTCCTCTTCTCCTGCTCACCAAGGAGGCCTTACCTATGAACTATGAGCACCATGACTTTGCAAGGACAAAGTGTGTGTGACGTCCTGCTTAGATCTCAGGATTTTCTTTCTATCTGTGAGAAGAAAGTATGTCTAAACCCCAGAGTCTGTGTAGGGACTGTCTAGTAATCCCCTCATAAACACCACTCTAACACGCTCACCCCTCTGGAGTTGTATTTTTAGCCTCTAAGGAATTCCTTTACATTTCTGCCAGCTTGACATGCACATGTGTGTGTCCAGCATCTTTAGGTGTGCTAAGCCAACATAGTCTAAATAGCTAGTCTGCTTTGACTCGAAACAGAAGTTTTTATTTGGATGCCTCTCATGTGGTTAGGAGGTGTCTCTTTCTAAGCTCTAGCTAGTCATGCCTTCCTCAGAAGCTTCCAGTAACTTTCCACCATCAGATGGCCTGCACAGCCTGGTGAATCTGACTTCCTGCTGCCTTCTGACCTCAGCTTCTCAGACTTTCCTCTCTGCTCATCCAAACATACTGGCTCCTTTGCGGTTGTTCTATGACTGTACTCAGGCCCTCAGGGCCTTTGCATTTGCTCTTCACCCCCCCCCCCAGCCACTCTCCACAGCTGTTCCTAGAGTGTCATCTCTCCTGATGTGCCACTTATCCTTTGTAAAGTAGTATTTCCCACCACTCTCTCCCTGTCTCACTTTCTCTTTCTGTATAGCAGATGACATATTCTGTGTCATGTGACTGTGTACAGTTCTTCACTTCCCAGTATATAATCACCATAGAAGTTTGTTTGTCTACCTCTTCTCAACTGTACTCTACTTGCTTCTGATAAAATGAGGTGTATGATATATTCTCAGATACTTGTTGAACACACAGGTGGACTTTTCCCAGTTTTTTTTTCAATTAAAATTGAGTTATTCTCATATTTAAAAAAATATTATTTTATTCTTACTTGTGTGTGTGTGTGTGTGTGTGTGTGTGTGTGTGTGTGTGTGTAGACAGCAGAGGCCAGAAGAGGGCATCTGATCCTTGGGAGGTGGAGTTATAGGTGGTTGTGAGTTACCAGATGTGGGTGCTGGGAACTGAACTCCAGTTCTTTGCAAGAACAGCCAGTTCTCTTCGCTGCTATGCATCCTAGTCTCTCTTTTTAAAGGACCTATATTCTGAAGCCCATGTCTTTGAAACTAACCCTGAAAAAATAACCTGTAACATGGAATAGTTTATTAGGAAGTTCACTCAATTTTTGTAAAAATGAGCAGTCCTCAAGCAGCTGCCCAAAGGTGAGGCAACTCACCTCCAAGCTTTCCTCTAAAATTCCTTTTTATACAAAGTGCTAAATATCTACTAAGTATCAGGGTGCTGAAGTAGTTGGTGTTAGAGAGGAACTGTATTTCAGTCCACCCAGTGTAGGTCTAGAGAGATGTGGAGGAGACCTGGTTTCTTTTTTGAGAGCCCTGTGGATTCTCTTTCCAGATGGGGAGATGGGATTATAGAAAACGTGGTGTCATTATTAGTTGAGGATTAAATGACCCATACACGACTCTCCCCCCACTTCTTCAACCTTCTTTGTTACATAGAAAATTTAGATTAGAAGATAGGAAAGGAACTTCTGAGCTTCCTAGTTGCTCCTGAAATGTCAAGATGTCAAGATGCTTCCAAGTCCAGGAAACTAGTAGCTTTATATGAAAGTAATCAGTTCACTCCTGGATATGATATTTGAACTGAACTGGTTCAGTAAAGAGGCTTACAGTATATCCCCAGAGTATGATTTCATGAGTCCATCCTTACTTCAGGCCGCTGCCTCCAGCCACAAGCCATCCTCCCAGACCACAGCGACATTTCCTGTATTTTCACATAGCTTTCACAAATCCTGAAGTACCTGCTGGTCTTTTTCCTCTGCTTTGTCAACCATTTCCTTAAAAATACACAAGGACTTCCTAAAACTTGTGTGTTAGCATCCTATTATGCCTTCCTTTTACATCTTTGTGTAAGTCCATGTCTACCTTTGCCAGCCATTGTGGATATGAACTGTCTACCTGGTTAAGAAGAAGACAGGAAAAAGCCATACATGTGGGGGTAGTTTTACAATGGAGAACTATACTCAGTCTAAGACATCAGACATCTACTGTAGCTAAGAAGGAGCTGTACAGTGAAATGGAAATTACTAGCTAAGGCTAAGTAATAATCCCCAGTCCTGACTTAAGGATAAAGTATACCCTAAATCCATACCATAGTAGAGAATTTTACCTATTTACATAGGAAAGGATTTCAGAGGCAGAATTATAAAAATTGGTATTACACTACATAGGGTGACTTTACCCAACTCAAACAAACACACACTAAATAGAAATCTGTAACACAATTCTAGTTGTGGTGACACACAAATGAATATTATGATGTCTTTACAGTTTGTATATAAGAAGATATGAGGCATAGCTTGTCTATCTACTTGGAATATTCACATCATATGTGCATACATAAACATACAGATATGGATAAATTTTGCAAAACCCCAATTTAATTCAATAATAATTTACTGAGCATTCACCACATGCCAAAGAACCTTCTAGAATACAAAAATGGATCAGGAATAGACTCTGCCCTTAGGGAGTTCAATACAGTTAAATGAAATACAGACATACTTTTTTTCATTCCTTCCTGGCAAGGGTGCGTACAGTTTCCAAGACCCAGGAGGGGCTAAACCATTCATTTATTGCTTTAGCAACCACATTGCTTTCCAAAGTTGTTATTTGGCTTGGGTTGGGCAGTATGTTACAGTTTGGCTTTTTTCTTGTTTCTTTCTTTTATTTTTTTTCAAATACACTTTCAGCTTATAAAAAAAAAAATCCAAACCCTGCAACTAATTTAAATAATTAAATTATTGCTTAAGATTTCTTCTAGTTTGGCATAGGAGATGGAAATTTTTTTCATTATGAGAAGTGAAAGACTGCTTAGTGTTAGATGTTTAAACTAGACTCAACCCAGCTTGGTTCCACTTATCAAATATCATAGTTAAAAAGGGGATGGGGTGGGGGAACACATAAATCCCAGAGAAACAATGAGAGGCGTGTCAGTGAACCAATGACACTTTTTCTTGTCCTGGAACTCACCTCTGAAGGCAGAACAAGATCAGAGGAACACACTTAGTGGAAGCTAATCTCTCTAATCTCTTTCTTTGTATAGAAAACCTTCATTCACACAACAGACAATAAATGCTGACTGTGTGCCAGGCCATTTGCTAAGCATTGAGGAAACAGAAATATAGCAGCTAGAGTCCTGTGGTCTCTCTACCTTCCAGCAGTGTGTGGTTTAATTGCAGGGGAGGGGAGGAGAGGGAAAAGAGAGAGAGAGAGAGAGAGAGAGAGAGAGAGAGAGAGAGAGAGAGAGGTTCTAAACAATAACGGGAGAGTAAATTTTTAGTTTGACTAAAATTTTTATCTTTATTTGATGGACATTGGTGCTTTTTAAAAACCTGCTCGTGGCATTTCATGTTAGTTATCCATTCCCTTTGGCAAAGCGGAGGAGCACATGTCATAGACCTGGCTTCTTGTCAGAGTTGTGCCAGTTTCCAGGTGAGTGGCCTTGGACTAGTCCTGTAACCTCTGCTGCTATTAACCTCTGCTGCTATTGACCCACCTGACACAGTGGATAGGAGGACGTCCATATGGATGAGAAGGGCCCTAAGTATGTAGGTGTAACTCTAGTCTTCACTAGTGATATTTGTGTGGTTGCTAATTCTTCCATTGGTCATTCTCTCTATCAAGAATCTAGACCCAGATGAATTAATGCTTGGCTTCCAAGTTTGGTCAGTAGCTAAGTTACCCAGAACTGTGTATATATATATATTCTATGCACATGGTATACTTTTGTGGTCCTTCAGCTTTCCTCATGCTCTAAAAGGGTTTGTGGTAATTAATTTGTATGGTCAACTTGCCCAGACTTGGGATCACCTAGGAGACAAATTTCTAGGCACGTCTGTAAGGGCATTCCTAGAGAGCTTTAACTGAGGTTAAACCTAACCTGAGAAAGGGCAATACTGTCCCATAGGCTAAGGCCCCAGGCTGAATAAAAAAGTAAAAGAGAATGTCAGCATAGGCTGCTCCATTTCTTGGTCTTCTTACACATGAGGAGTCCCATCTGCATGCTTCTGCTGCCAAGCCACATCTTCCCTTCCACGTTGGACTGGATCTTCCTCAACTGTGTGTGAAAGAAGGTCCTTCCTCACTTATGTTGCTTCTTGTTGGCTATTTTACAATAGCAAGAAAAGTAATTAATGAAAGCTACAAAATGAGGTAAGAACTGTTGCTCTAGGGAGAATAGTTTGGGGACATCAAAGACCTTACTTGTCTTGGTGTCTGAATATGCATGGATGGCATACAGCCTGTCACATTCAAGCATTCCTAAATGCATTACACGAAGCATCAAAGTGTATGTGTAGCAAGTTGACAAATATTAATATTCTAGACAAGCATAGCTTCATCCCAGGGATGGGACATTGAATTCTGATGAAGCCTGTCACCGGCTGTCAAACAGGAAGAGGTACCAATTAAGAATGCTGCACAGTTTTAAGCAATTATTTTTAGAAGTTCATTATTTCTTTGCTTTTGTTTTTTTAACCAACTTGAGAGGAAATGCTTGTTTCTTCTCTGTTGAACTTGCATATGGTTTTATTTGCTTGTGTCAAGGTAGAAGAGCACTCAGCCAATGCAAGGCTATGAAGGACTCTTCAGAACACACAGGGCTGGCAAGCACATGCCTCCTCTGGGGGAGGGTGTGGCTGGAAAGCAGAGGCCACTCTGGAGGGGCAGACACAGACCTTTAGTAATTTTCTGATGTTCCTTCTGATGGAAAAATTCTTACAAAAATGAAAATCTCATTCTGTCTAAAAATTTCCTGACACAGTTCTGTAGACTGCAAAGTTCAAACACAGTCTCACACTTCAGAAGAGTAGGACACCTGAGAAGTTCATCCTGCCCATTGGGATCCTGATCCTGGTAAAGTAGAAGGCTGTCCTCTGTGTAGTGATAGTAATATTAGAAAGCAGGAAAACAAGAATGGACCATCCCCAGGCAGGAGACAGGTTAAAAGAATTTACCATGTAGCCTAATGATAAAATGCCCACCAGAATGGGATAAGTGGAGTGTTTATAAGTGGAACTCTGAAGAGAGACATTATTTAGTAGGTGTTTATAAAATATTGTGTTTTAAGTATTTATAGATTCACTTGACATTGAGAAAAAGACTATGGTAAATTTTGGATACACTTTGTGCAGCCTTCTCTAAAGACACATTTTAAAACATGTCTTAAAGGTAGCTGCAATAGGCTGAAGATTGGTATACATGGTAAAATCCTATTAATGTCAAAATAAAAGTAAATACATTAAATTGTGAGCACTGTGTATCCTTGGAGAGTGGCTTATTATGTGTATAGGAGGAGAGGATGAAGGACCTGAACTTGTAAATTTATTAAGTGTCTCTTCTGTAATGTAGTGACCTTTATATTGATCTATTCATATAGATACATAGATATGTACTCCAAAGAGGATTTATGACAGTTAAAAATCTCAAATAGTAAATTTGGAGAATCATTCATATGACAGAAAGTCCATGTAAATTAGTTCAGGCTTTAGGAAATGAGTTATTTTAAGTTGGGCGGATTTATAAGAGAATGAATGCTTATACTATCCATAACTGATGCCAATTCCCCTAGAACCCACGAATATATCTCCGTAAGATAGCATTGTTCAGGAATCACAGAACATATGTTCCAAGATCCCACGGATTTGGCCCTGTAGGCAAGACCAGCAGTATATACTTGAATACCAAAAGATAAGGTAATTCTTAAAGGTAATTGTTAATTCAATTCTTACATTGAATTATAATATTATCATCATGATTATGAGGTAGCCATCTTTCTGGAAACCAGCTTTTGGGTGGACATGTGCCAGGAGTGGTTACAACTCCAATCTGGCCTTGGTATGCAATCTTGACTATTTAAAGCTCTCAATCTCCTCATATATATATATTTAAATCAGCCATTCTGTAACTGTGTGAATTTTCTGGTACATAATCGAAAGCACATTTCCAGCTGTATGTACCAGTCAGTAGAGGGTGATGGGGCTTTCCAGTGTTGTGTCTCTTGAAGCTTCAATGTATGTGTTTTATGCTTCATCCTATCTACCTGGGGGAGTCCCAGACACCACAGGCTGTTCCGTGGTGGGAGATGAAAGGGAAGGGGAAGTTGAAATAAGCCTGCTGCTGGGCAACTAGGGTGAGTAAAGTACACTCAGTTGGTCACTGCTAATGTGTTTAAACGTTTGTTTAGTGAGCAATTTCTCCTTGGCACATTAGAAACTCATTAATGGTGCTAGGAGCAATTGCTGTTTCTGTGATTAAGATGTAAGGAACAAAGGCGCACAGATAACAAGACACAGTATTTACATGATATCTGTAGGTTGCATAAATAGAATTTTCTGCCTTGAATGCTAGCCAGAGGCCTATGAATCATTCATAGTGTTTATGTCACTAAATGAATTCCTTCAGCAGAATTAGCAAAGACACAAAGAATGCTAGTCTACTCTCTATTTTCAGAGCAGCCTGAACTTAAAAAAAAAAAATACACTGTGCATGTTGGCTAGTAACATTGCTATTTCCCCGAAAGTCACACACGGGCATGTATAGACACATACACGCAGGCGTATCCAGCCAGTCATTCATTCATGCGTGCCTCAAGTCATCCACCCAGCCAATGTTTACTCCAATCCAACTATGCATCAGGCTCCCGTGTGAAGCCGAGGCTACAGTGAGAACAGAAATAGATTTTGTCTCTGTGCTCAGAGGGCTTACAAAAGCTAGGGTGGAGACTGCCATTAATAATGAATTACCCAAGTGATTATTTGATTGCCAGCAAAGTCAAGTGCTCAGAAAGAAAAGAGTGTGTTCTGTGCGAATGTACCATGTAAGACGAGAGGGGGGAGGGAGGATCAGACTTACCCTGCAGGTTAGAGCTAACTTGGGGACATCAGGGCAGGCTTTCCTGAGATTTGAGTGTCTAGCGGTTAACTGAGAATGAGTAGGCATGTGATGGTGAGTATGAGTGCTGGTGAGTATGGGGGTGGGGCACATGTGTATATGTGTGACTTGTCACGCACTGAGTGGGAGGGAAAATGAAATGTCAAGGAATTGACAAAAAAAAAAAAATGACAGGCAGCTGGACTACAGAGAAACAAGGTCAAATGACTGAGCTTGAAACCAGGAAAAGAAAGAAGACCAAATTATCAGGGCCCTGGAAACCACGATAAGAAATACACAAGAAAGGACCATGATGAAGAATTCTAAGCATGATCAGATATACTCTTTTTTACATCAATCACATAATACATTAAAAGATGCTTGAATGCCCCTGTGTGTGTGTGTGTGTGTGTGTGTGTGTGTGTGTGTGTGTGTGTGTGCCATAGTGTACACATGGAGGTTACAGGACAACCTCCAAGGGTCAGTTCTGTGGATTGAACTGAACATTGGTCTTCAGGTGTGGCTGCAAATACCCTTATCTGCTGAGCCATGCCATGAGGTCTCATCTTGTTTTTCGAAATAGAATAGTCTCACTGGTCTGGGGCTCACAAATTAAGCCAGGCTGACTGGTCTGTGAGCCTTGGGGATCTGCCTACCTCTGTCTCCCTAGCTCTGAGATTATAAACTCACTACTACCTTCCCACACGGATTTGGGAATCAAACTCAGGTCTTCGTGTTTGAGAAGCCAACTTTTTACTGCACCATTTCCAAAGAGGCTCCTTCACTGGGCTTCTGGTGTGGCTGACACATGTGAGTTCCTATGGCTAACCTGCTGACACCAGAGAGAACATACAGGGTTCCCAGCTGAACCTCTGAGGTCCCAGATGTGTTTTGGCCCAGATGTGTTTTGTTTGGGTTTTGTTGTACTTTTATAACTACAAGAACCTCACACCTTTGAAGAAAAATGAGAAAAGTCAGTAGAAGCTAGTATATAGCACAGTGGGTAGGAAGAATGCCAATTAATAAGAGTATCTCTGGACTCCTCCCTCCCAAATGTTCTAGTTCAATTGCATGTTCATCTCTTATTTTGAATCGCAAAGATTTTTTGATGAGTAAGATGTGTTTTACGTGGTGAGTTCCTCCAGAAAGCCTTTGGCCTGAAAGACCACAGCTTCTCAATTGTTTCACATAATTCATCCACCATCTAGAGACGAACTCACCCATGGAAAGCCAGCATGACATAGTTAGGGGAGAATGCCTGTTGTGACTGAGACCATAGGCTAGTATTCATTCACCATAGTTTTGTGATTTGACCATATTCACAATGACACATCCATGAGGCACCATGGCAGGGAGCCAGTAGCTTACTATGACACAGAAAGACCTGTCTTGGATCTAGAGTACAGACTTCCCCAAATATATAAATAGATCCTCTGTGAACTCAGCTGAAATATTCATGTCATGGTTGTGGAAATCCTGAAGAACACTCATCACAGGGCAAACTCAGGAGGGCTTGTTTATCAACAAATTCAGAACAAAGAAGTTGAAGGAAAAAGGGAAAGTTAGGTATCACACATATGTATGAATGTAGTCTTCTCTGATGCAGCTTTTGACATGACAGCAAGTCCTGGAGCATAATAAGATGAAAAGACTTTTATTTATAACTTGTAAACAAGATTCTACCTATTCAACAGCCAGTCTCAAGAGAATAATTTTTTTGAATCTGGAGTGGAACACTTAACTTTGAAATTATTCTTTGCAAATATTAACTGAATGGTACACAAAGGTCTGTTTGATGGCAAAGCAATTATAACCCAAGTGGGCAAATCAGTTTGTTGGTTATAAATTTCTGTGTACTGTGCTAGAAGCAACATGTGTATACATTTGCATATGCATGAGCATATGTGTGTGTACATGTGTGTGTGTGTGCAGTGTTTTGCATGTGTACAGGGAGTGCATTTATCCAGGGGCAGGGAAAGACTTTCCTTCAATCCTGACCAGTCATATTTTTGACAGAGTAGATGAAACTGACTGTTGTGCTGTCATGGAAACCTAGCCATGGAAACCTGATAGAAATATCAGGCTATGAAAGGAGAAGTGTTGAAGAAATCATCATGGACAGACTGCCGCCAAGAGTGTTGTCTAGAAAACCATGCTTGCAAAGCTTCAGCTTTTATATGCTGAAAACTAACTCATGATTCAGAAAATAGTGACACGCTCATCTTAGAGAAATGAACTCTTCAGATCAGAGTGCTGTGGGGATGAAGCCAGCCTGTAAACCTGATGCATTCCGACAGCTCCACTATCAGCAAGCCTCATAAGTTCTGTGTCAAAGAAGTGTTTCCAGTCTACTTCTAACAATGTGTACCTCTAAGCTATCACTTTCTATCTCCAAAAGTCCCTCTCAACACTTTCTTCATGGCGTGCTGTATCTTTTCCCAAGCACTAAACTTGCTTCACATTCATTTGTGTCCTTCTCTTTCTTCCTTTCTTCCTTTTATTAACTCATTTACATTTGCATTCAACAAATATTTACTGGGAGCCTGTTCTCGTCCAGATACGGTTCTAGCCGCTGGTGACACAGTAGTGAAAAACTACAGGTCTTTACTGCCATGGAGCTGACATTTGAATGGACACAGACAGTTACAAGTGAATAAATAACAAGCAAGAATAGTGCCTCCTGTCTCATTGGGAAGACAGACACTCAGTCCATTATCCCTCAGTGCCCTGAGCTAGCATCACACAAAACAGACCAGGTCAGTCTCTGCCAAAAACCTCTCAATGGCTTCCTGTTGCAAGCAGAGTAAAATACAACTACCAAACATGACCTAACCACATTGACCCATTCAAGGTATTACTTTGGTTTGTACACATTATGTGAACAAAGTATCAAATTTACTTCATGAAAAGAAAGGGGATTCTTCAAAGAATGAGGATCTCCCCCAATCTCTTCTTCTTCATCTCCATTTTCCTTTGTACCAGCATATATTTTCTTCAAGTGCACTCCAATTTTTTTTTTTTTTTGAAAGGCTGGTTTCCCTTTGAATACCAGACCATTTCCTGGGAAACCGGATTTGACAAACTCTTTGACTTCTCCAAGTTTCAGTGTTCTCATCTATAAAAGGGGTGGTGGTGGCAATATTTCCCCTCCTCCATCTGATTCCCTGCTCCCAAATGAACATTTGATTCCTTCTTCCCTTTAAGCAAATAAACATCTTTCATCCTTGATTGTAGATGAACTTACTGACTGACAAAGGAATAAGAGACGTCACTGAAATAAGAACATGATTGCTTAGTTCACCACAAGATAATAGCTGAGGCAAGACACTTCTACATCCCCGGAGACTGCTAACCTATCACAGCATCCGAGCTGACACCAAGCCTTCTCTTAAGCAGGTGTTTTTGCGCATTTAACCTTCACTGGACTGGTGATTACGCAACATGTTTGTTCTCTAAGCACATATTGTTCTCACAGGGCCAGTACCATCACTAAAAATCCTACTTTACAACCTTCCTATTCATAAGTACCAGGCAATGTCACAGAAAGGCCTCCCTGGCTGAGGACCTGACCAGTTCCTGAGATGAGGATTCACCTCCCTCCATCCTTTGTCTTTTTCCAGAGATGGAGGCTGTTGGACTTTATTCCTCAGTCTCCCTGGGGATGCTGCACTTCAGCACACCTGTTCTGCAAAGGTTTCAGTTACTTTGTCAGCATCTTCTGCTGATCCATGTGACATGGAATCAAGAGGTTTAGAGAGGGAAAGAAGCAGGGCAGGGAGAGAAAAATTTCTAGCAAGTGTGAATAATGAATATTACCAGGCAGTCTATTTTCTTCCTACCTCCAAATAACAATACCATTTGATTGACATTGGGTTCTGGCCTTTGAGATCTTTTTTATTTTTTTTCATAGACATATTCATCAGTTAAGAACATAGATTATGGAATAACATTTTCTGACCTATATTCTAGTTGTGCCAATCTTTAGCTATGGAGCTGAAAGGGAAATGACTTCTGGCTTGTTTGCCTCAGTTTCCTTGACTTGAAGAAGTAGAAATTATCCTAGAGAATTGCACAGGTTAGCAAGATCACATTTGAAAAATAGCTAGAATGTGCTCGGTATATAGAAGTGACCCAGTGAATGCTACTTGGATGTGCTGATTGTGTTTTTTTGTCAACTTGGCACAACTTAGGAGGTCATCTGGGAAGAGGGAATCTCAATTGAGAAAATGATATGTAGGCAAGTCTATGTGAGCATTTTCTTAATTAATGATTGATGTGAGAGGCACCAGCCCACTATGGGTGGTGCCACTCCTGGGCAAGTGGTCCTGGTTTGTATAAGAAAGTAGGTTTAGTAATCCATGGGGAGCAAGTCAGTAAGCAACATGCCTCCATGATCTCTGCTTCAGTTCCTGCCTTCAGGTTCCCGCCTTGAGTATCTGCCTTGGATTCCCTCCATAATAGACTGTGCCTGGGACATGTAAGTCAAATAAATCCTTTCCTTGCCAAGTTGCTTTTGTCCTTGGCATTTTGTTATAATATATACATATATATTCAACACACACATGCACACAAATATATGTTGAAATACAAACACTTAGTCCATGACTTGGGAAAGACAAGAAGGTCTCTTGCTCATAGCTGAATCTAAGAGCACATAGTAGACACTCAATAAATGAATGGAGAAATGATGAGTATGGAACTTTGGGATCTAAGTGCAGAGAACCACTTATTTACTACTTTTTTGGTTTTGGTGTTTTGAGATATGGTTTCTCTGTGTAGCCATGGCTTGTCCTGGAACTTACTCTGTAGACCAGGCTGGCCTTGAACTCACAGAGATCTGTCTGCCTCTGCCTCCTGAGTGCTGAGATTAAAGGGGTGCACCACCACTGCCCAGCTACTTACTTAATTTTTAAAAGTTTAAAACATTGATCATTTATGTATTTAGTGTATATGTGTGGGCCTGTGCACACCATGGCACATTTGTGGAGGTCAGAGGATGGCTTGCAAGAGTCTATTCTCTCCTTCCACAGTGTAGGTCCCTTATATAGTGAGCCATCTTTTTGAATCTTTGAATCTCTGTGCTTTCTAGGGATATTGGTAAGATTTGCATTGGGCACTTGCTGCATTCTTAGTGGGAAGAGCAGGACCACAGTCTCTTGCTGGGACACAGGGGAACGATGGAACCACACATCCAGCCAGGTTAGTAACTGGTACCCTAGCTCTGCTTCGTTTGTTGTGTTACCATGCAACCTTTCTGAAGGCACTGAAGGCTGTTCCTGAGTCTGGCTCCTGCTTCTCCACCTGTGTGGAAAGAGGCCTTTGATCTGGGAACATGGTGATGCTCCCCTGTCTCCAAAACCACATTGGCTCTTGTTTCCTTAGGCTTATGGACACTCTTGATGAAATAATAGAAATCTGTCACTCAGCACCAGGTATCTAAAAAAACAATTCTGGCAGATTTCTAAGAGATCTGGAGGATCACCCTATCCTATTTCTAGCCCTAAGCAAGGAAACATCTGAAGGTGGAAAAAACCCTGTGGTCTTTATGGGGGACAAAAGCAAGCACTGGTGTTTTTAGTCCTGGGGTTCTGAGTAGTGCAGTCTCAAGGGTCTCAGAGAGGGGGTGTGTAGGGCAGTGTGACAGGCTGTGGCAGAACTCCCGAGGGCCTGTCTGAGGCCAGGGCAACACAGGGAGATCTCACACACTGCTCTCAGTGAAGTCTGTTTTCCAGCATCGTCAAAAACCATGACATCACTCTTCAGTTACAGGAAATCTGGAGTGTGCCAGCAACAGTATTCCCTGAGATCCAAGGCAAACAAACCCACCCCTCCCCATCCTGAAGAATGAAACCCTGTGAAGGAAAAGGCAATTCTCAGCATCCTTCCACTGGCCTGAGAGTGGAGTGCCAACCTGAGGTGAACCTTTGAGTTTATAAACGGGTAGGTATCAGGATCTCTCTCTCTCTCCCTCTCTCTGTGTGTCTTTCTCTTTCTTTAGAAACATTAACTGAACTCCATTTTTTTTTTTTTCATTTAACAGACCATGGGTCTGCAATTTTAGCTCTTCTATTCTCAACCCGTTGGAGATCAGAAATTGCTGATCCTCAGACCCTTCAAGTGGGACCATAACAGGACCGATTTTTAATGGGAAAAAAGGAGAATTAGAAGAAAGTATTCTTGTGCTTAGAGCAGTGCTCAGTCCATGTCACAAACTCAGCAGACATTTTCTTTTGTTACCATCATGAAGATGGTGAGTCATTATGAAGGGCCTGTAATATTTCCCCTAAATACTGTTTTAAATAAAAAAGCAAAACTTGAGATAAAAAAAAAACCCACACTGAATAAAATGAAGTAATGAATGACCCCCACTCACTCTGTGAATGTGTCTGTGTTGTGGAGTGGGCAGCTCCCTGAAACCTCTTTGTGCCCTTTCTAATCACTGCTCCAACAATCCTGAGTACCATTACTACATAGGCCCAAGCTCTAAGGGAAATCATTGTTCAAACCATTGCCTAAATCAAGCTAGAGACTATCCCCAGCAACTCAGACCAATCCCCAATCCACCCAAAGGTAACAGCTCTTTCAATTTATTGTAATAAACTGAGGTTTTGTACTTCTGTAAGTGGAATTTTACAGATCATATAGTGTGTGTGATTCTGTGTCTGGATTGTGTTATTCAACCACATGCTTGTGAGACTCCTCCATGGTACCATGTGTAGCGGATGTCTTTTTTTTTCTCATTGCGTTGTGTTACTGTGCTATGTGAATGCTCTATGATGCATGACTCCTGCTCATGAGGAGTTGTGCAGCTGTGGTGTTTCTCTGTTGTAAATAATGCACAGGGAAATTCTTGCACATGCTTTGTGTAGCACATGTACCTATTTCTGATTTTATATTTTTAAGATAAAATGGGCTAGATTGTCAGGATCATATGCAATTAATTTTAGTAAATGATACCACAATTTTAATATTATACAAATCCTCCCCAGGATAGCTGTTTAGGCGAGTTCTGGCTGTTCTACATTCTCACCAACATGCATGATTAAAGGGGTTTCTTTAGGGCAGCCATTGTGGCGGTATGTAGTATTATCCCATTGTACCTTTGATTTGCATTTCTTGCTGTGAAGATATTGTCTCTGACAGTAGTCTCTCCCACATCTCCTTTAGGCAAATGTCTGCTTGTCACTTGACCTGTTTTTCTACTGTACTATCTTTCTTTTTCTTATTGATCAATGTGACGTTTAGAAGATACATTTTATATATACTCTGTGTTAAGTATAGGTATGCACATACATCCCGTGTTACATATAGGTATGCACACACATCCCATGTTACATATAGGTATGCATACACACTCTATGTTACATATAGGTAAGCACACACATCCCATGTTACATATAGGTGAGCACATTCACCCTATGTTACATATTTATGCACACACTTCTACTCTATGGTTTCTTTTCACATTTTCTAATGATATCTTTTAAGGCTTAGAAGTTTTAAATTTTAATATTCATTTTCTAAAAGTTTTTCTTATGGCTGATATTTTAAATGCTCTGTTTAAGGAATTATTATTAGCCCAGTGTGGTGACAGTATTTGCCTAGGTTATCTCCTAAAAGGTTAGTTTTTCCTTTTCACATCGGAATTTGATTTTTAAGAGTGGCACAGGTAGAGGTAATGAGTCTCTTTAACCATGTGAGGATCTGATGGGCTCAGTACCATTAGTTGGAAAGGCTACCATTTCTCCATCACAGAGTAAGGACACTACTGGAAAAAATCTGGTAGCCATGTGTCTGGTCTCACCTGGATTTTAGTCCATTTAGTTTATTTGTCTGTTGGGATGCCATTATTATTCTCTCTTAATTCCTGAAACTTCATGATATATCATAGGGTTTGGCAATGTGAGTCTTCCTGCTTTCGTTTTGTTCAAGGTTATATTCACTAATGGCTTGCCAATTTTACATCCCTCACCCAATACCTGCTGAAATTTAAATTCAGATTATAACCATATTTGGGAAGAGAAATGTTTTTAAACAAAAATCATGGTAGAGTCCTTCATCTATTTCCAACTTCCTTAAATTCTTCCAGTAACGTGCATTTCGGTGTAGATGTCTTAGACATCATTCATTAGTATTATTCTTGTGTATACTATGTTTGTTTTGGATTATCACATATGGTATTTAGAAATTTTTGATTTTCTAAATCTATGGATATTGCTAAATTAAGTTCATTTCTAATTTCAAGAACAGATATGAGCTAGGTGTAGTAGTGCACACCTGCAATCCTTGCACTTGGGAGGAAGAGGCAGGTGGATCTCTGTGGGTTCAAGGACAGCCTGTTAAATATAATGAATCCCAGGACATTCAGAGCTACATAGTGAGACCTGGTCTCAGAAAAAAAAAATAGACATGCTTCAAATTCTTTTTTCTTTTTCTTTTTCTTTCTTTTTTTTTAAACCTTTTTTTCTTTATGATTTTGTGATTGGCTGAAAGATTTATGTTTCCCCAAGTAACACGAACTTACATTGACAAGAAAATTCTCTTTCCAAATATACACTCTAATTTCTTACACTGAGAGATTTAATTTTTTTTCTTTTTTTAAATCAAGCCATAGAAGGAAGTTATCTCCAAAGACAGAGGACTGAAAAAATAATTACAAGTTTGCACAGGAACAGGCAGGAATCTTCTCATACAGAAGTGATTTCATGTGATTTATGACAAGTAACTATTTCCCCAAATGTAGTTAAATGCTGCATTTAATAAAATCACCAATATCACCCAAGATGCTACTATTTAGAGGAGAGATGATGAATGCTTCATACATAGATCCCATGGCTACCTCCTGCCATCAAGATAGACCTGATTAATCAATCACAGCATTCTCTATTGTGAAACCCAGAAACTTACTATTAACTGCTTAGATTTATCATAAAAATAGGAACTATTTGTATCCATAGAATTTCTGACTGTATTTAAATCCACTGCATCCTTGGGGCTCCAGAATTCACTCTTTCCAACACAATCATCTTCTTTCTTTCCCTCTGAGTTGTCTCAGAACTGAGATTAATTGGTGATCGACTGATTCATTGTGGGGATGAGGACATAAGTCTGCAAAGGCTTAGATGCTCTGCTTTTTGCTATCCCAGAGATTTTCTCTTTAGGAAAGAGCTTCCTGGGTGACTCAATTAGAGATTGGAGGTTTGGTGACTCTGAGCACAGGCCAAGGTCTCCAAGCTTTCAGCAGCTTGTTTTTAGCCTCAGAACATCATCTTCACATTGAGAGAGAAGAGGGTAGCAATTTCCTCTCAGTATGCAAACACACCATTTACTAATCTGGAATAGGGCCTGTTAGGCAGTCAAAAAATCTTAAATTCCTACCGTAGATAGGAATAGTACATTTTAAAAGATTGCTTTGTCTAGGTCTAAATGTCCTAAATTAATGTGAGAACCACAAACACGGCAACCAACAAAGAGAAAATTATTTTTCAAAGTCAAATGTGCAGTGAGTCTGGGATGGTACTTGCAGTGTACCCTGTGACTTCACTATAGCCTTGGCTCTGAGCACAGACCAGGAACACTATGCTTTATGTGTGCCACCATGCTGCCTGAAATGCCTTAGATAAGATGTGAGACTTTTGCATGTCAGGAGTTGTAGTATTTTTAATTGTACACACTAGATTTTCTGTTTTCATAGAAACATAATAGCTTAGTTATGAAACAATGACTTTTGACACTTTCCTACCAATTACTTCAGCTTGTAAATGAATGTCCAATTGCTATCTTAGTATAGGATTGTATTGTGTTAAAAATGCTCCTTGAAGTGCTGGGGATGTGGATCAGTGGGCAAAGTGCTTGCTCTGCAAGCATGAGGACCTGGGTTTGTGCCTTCGGCACCTATGTAAAAGCTGGGCGTGGGGATGCATGTCTATAGCCCTAGGACTGTGGGCAGAGGCAGGTGGTTCTTTGGCCAACCAGTCCAACTGAAATGGCGAGCTGCCAATGTCAACTTCTGGCCTCCAGTCTGCCTGTTTGTATCTGTCTTTCTGTCTGTATCTGTATCTCTCACACATGCACAAATGCAATGCTGCATAAGTTGCTGACTGAATTTCATAAAAATAACTATATGAATTTTGACTTAGGATTAAGACAGAATTCCCAACAATTTCTTTAATGGCCTCCAACATTTTTCTGCCATTTTGCACTACGTCTTCATGTGAAGAGGTGGTCAGTTGGTGAATGTAAAGCATTGGTGAATATAAAGTCAAAATACAGACAAACTGAAAAATGTGGAAGATGCCTGTGTCAAAAACTCATCCCACACTTAATTCTTTACCTAAGGATAGTTAAAATACCTTATCTCATTAGTATACAATTTGTTTTCTTAACAAATAATTATCTTAAGATAAATTTCTTAATGATTTACTAATAGTGAATGTTTGACTTGTATACATTTCATAAACCTGGGATTATGTAAAAATTTCTTAGGCAAAAGGAAGCTATGAGTGGAAAAAAATTAGAAGCCTTAGTCTAGACTATAGCAAATCTTTAAAATTCTTTTGCTCCTTCTTGGAGGCCAGAATTTATTGGGTTCAATTCATAAAGTACTTGTTATTTTCTGTTGAATAGTTTAGTTTTGAACAAATGCTGAAAAATTCTTAAATGCCCAGTTTCCTTTCTCTGTACTTGCTACTCACTCCTACCCTCTTCCGGCTGTGCATGTTGTGTATCACCTACAACTCTGTCATAAATGCAGATTCTCAGGTCCCACCCCAGACTGTCTTTGGATGAGGCCCCACTCTGCAGGAGAATCTGGCACACATGAGTCTGAGCAGCCCTGGTTTCAGAGTTGTCTTTTTCTCACTGTGTATTGTTCTGGCTCTTCTGAGCTCTCTGTCTTCCAGTCGCTATGCAGAGGTGAAAATATGGTTGCAAACAGGAAAGGGCATGAAGGCCAAGGATGGATAGGAAGCCAGTGGCCATCACAGCCCTCCACTACTTGCTGGCATCCACCTGGTCCTTTCCAGAGCAAGCCTGACTCAGGCTTTTGGCCCTGTGTAAGGAAGGGAAGCAGATTAGGGCAGTAGCAGGCAGCTGGTTTTAGAGTACTCCAAGTGAGAGATACGAGCAGACAGGCAGCCCTGGGTTGGTTCAAACTAAGTTGGCCTTGGTTGTACTCACACCTCTTTCTATATTGATATTGAACCATGCCAGGCCAATGTTTCCCTAACAGACCTCTTCCCATGGATCATAACCTCATGACACAGCAAATTACAAAACAGAAGAAAAACTGCAGTTGCAATCTTGCCTGGGGAAAAGGGACCCAAGGTGAAATTATCTGCTATCAAATAAATACAGGACTTCAGGCCTGGAATTTAGTTTGAAGTCAATGGAGAAAAACATTTTCCTCCTAACAGATTCTCCTTAGGAAAAGGACGATGTCAATAAGTCTAAGAATAAAGCTTTGCAGTTATCTGCCTCATCAATGGTGTTTGTTTTCTCTCTACCTTCATATGTTGCTTTAGATGAAAATAATGATCAATTCTAGGCATCACTGGTTTCACGGAGTGACTCCCAAGAAACCTGGTTTCTGACTGTGATAGAGAAATGCAGGTTGATGCTTTTAGTCATTCAGAGAGGGGGTATGGTGCTAATTTATATCTAGTAAGCTTTTATTGAACACTTGCTAGGTTTAAGACACTGCCAGGAGGTAGTGGTACCAGAAATAAAAAGAGCATTCCACCCAAAGTGTTAAGAGCTGGCTTTAGGTCTTAACTTCACTGCTTCCTAGCTGTATGCCATTTCACTGTCCAGAGACTAATTTCCACCTGTAAAATGGTATACATTCAGCACACAGGATTGCTGCAAAGGGACACTGAGAACCAGTACTTGTACACATATAAGGTGGCATCATAGCGTTTGAGTCTCTTTCCTTGTCATTATCAGTGGACATTATCCTGTGGCCAGGTTGGCATAGTGCTAACTCAATAGCTGTTTGTGGAATAAAAGAAAGGAAACCAGCGAAGAGAGATGAGTCTAATGAGAAGGTCCTTGGAACCCATGATTCGTTTTCAGCTCTCCTGGAGCAAAATTCCACGATGAAGAGATTAAACCATCTGGGCTTGCATGAAAGCTGTCTTGGGCCAATGGTGAGATTTGCTGATTCATCTTTGATCAGGCTGGGCACAAACCCATAATCTCTTGATCACTGTCTGTTGAGCTTTGAAAAGCCCCTTCACTTCTGAGCTGAAGTTCCCTCTGAAGATGGATGTATGTATTACTTCTCTCCTGCCCACTCCACTGAGCTGTTACAAGGATGAAACTAGACGGGTGTGATTGGGCCTTGGGAATTGTAATACACATCATAGACAAGATGCTTTCCTCTCTCCTTTTTGTGCCCACTCATCCAACCCTAGTCCATTAAATAAGAGGCTCAAGGGATGACTCCTGTTGATTTTGCTGGTTAACCTTCATTAACATGGAAACCACTTGGGGAAAGTTGAGAGGAAGACCTTTCAGAACAAGGACAAAAACTAAGTGTCTGTCCTAGTCACCTTTAGTAGAAGGTTCGCAGAAAAATGGCAAGAGAGTTGATGAGAATATTGTTGGAAAGAAAGAGAATGGAACTAAAGATCAACAGCAAGTGAGTATGGCACAAAGGAGAAGAGGTGGATGGGCAGGAACCCATGGCTGATGGTAGAGACCACGCTTGATGATGGCAGCTGTGGTTGCTAATGAAGATGATGATGGCAGCTGTGGCTGTTAAAAGCTGTGGCTAGGGATGGAGACTGTAGTTGATGGCGGAAGCCGTGCTTGGTTGTGGAGCCCAGGACTGGTGATGGAGGAGGCTGTGACTGCTGGCAGAAGCCATGACTGATAGTGGAGGTCATGGCTGATGGTGATGTGATAATGGCTGTATTGATGGCAGAGGTTGTGGCTGATAGTAAAGGCTGTGGTTGGTGGTAGAGGTCATGGTTGGTGGTAGAGGCTGAGGCAGATGATGGAAGAGCAAATTCCTGTTGAAATGGGAGCAGAGTGATCTCGCTGGATGAAGAATGCCTAGCCTATAAGAGGTCTGGGTACTGCTTCCTTTGCTGTGTTGTTTGTTAGGCAACATCTGCTTTTCGAATTACAATTTGAAATGTGCCCTTGTCCTATACGTGAGACTTACCAGAGGGTCACTTTTCATGCATCTATCAGAGTCAAACAAGATGTCTGCAAACAAATGTGTTTACAGGGGAAAGAAATAGGGAGTTATGGAAACTGCAAAAACTTAAGAACATACACCTGAGCTAGAAACAGCAGCTGTTCCAACCCATTGAAATCTGATGGAACAACACCAGTATCTCTAGATCACTGACTTGTTCATAAAGTATGAAGTCTGGATTTGTTTGTGGTCCTGAGGATTGAATCTGGGACCTTATAAATGTTAGGCGGATACTCCCCAACTGAAGTCTCTACCCAGCAGTCTAGACTTTATATTCAAACCTCCTAATCTCAAATGTAAAAAGGTGATGGGAGAAGAACCAAATATCTGATTTGCTTTTTTTTCCATGCCTGCCTGATGCCCTCATGCACGTCTCAAATCTGCTCTGAGGAACTGGTGTGGATTTGTCCCAAGAACTGTAAGCCTGAGCCTTATGAAGTCACTCATCTCAGCACACCTTGACAGCCTCTCTATTGGAATAGCTGCCTACTGTACTTCTCCTGGGAGTGCAGTGATGCATCGTGAAGAGGATAAGCTTAGGTTCACAGTGGGAGGTCTCTAGGTCCAGGTCCCTGCACGTGTTTTTCCAGCTGGATGACCTTGCATTAGATACTTAAATTTTCTGAGCCTCAAGTTTCTAATCTGACATGGAGCTAATTATACTCTGTTCTTCAAAGAAGTGCTGTGAGGATTAAATGAAATACATATAAACTATTGTGACTATTCCTGGCGCATAGAAAACATTGAAAAATAAACACTATCATTGTTAATATAACAACAGTTGAGTTGTTATTCAAACACTTTAGTTTACAATTGCCAAACTTTCTTCTTTATAACAGCAATTCTTTCTCTCAGACTTCTAGTTTATATCTCCAGAGTCCTGGGCTCAGCATGGGTCCTCAAATGCAGAAATGTGATGTTGGTCACCACCATCATCACCATCAGCATCACTATTATCCACCCATGCTTATTACTGCCATTATCAGCAGCAACACTTGAGCCGTCATTTATCAGGTCCCATTGCATCCCAGCTCCTATCTTGATTTCATGTTCCATTTGCTTTGTGAATTGGGAGCCACTTTATAAATGTGGATGACGAAGTTTTAAGGAAGTAAACATCTTGCCCAAAACCCCCAGAAAGGAGTATCAGAAGTAGGATTTAGACTCAGACCCATCTGACTGCAGACGGAAGTTTTTCATACATCACACTCTATTAACTTGGGGAATATGTGATGGGACTTGCAGATTATGTAACTGGTCTTAGCTAGCTGGGCATTCTGAGGTGTGTGTCTCTTTGTATTTTGGTACATTGCTATCCTTTTACTTCTTTCAGACCACTGATGGCAGTTTATTTATAACTGAGAACTGACAGTCTGTTTATCCAGATAGCTCTTTAGAAGGTTTTGGTCTGTGGTTCTGCTGCATCTCTGATGGCTAATGGTAGAAAGCCAAAGCCATGCTCTGTGTGTTGCCCAATTAGGCACAAACACAGCAAACTGTTGCTCTTTCAGGGGGAGAGGCAGCCATGCTGCTAGAGAGGTCAGTTCTAAGCATGACCTCCAGAGTGGACAGACAACGGTTACCTTTTAAGCTCATGTTCTTAGTTGTAATTAATTCCCCCCAAACAATTCAATGTGTCACAGATATTACTGGATAGTTGTCAGTCTTGGGTGTCTTCCAGAAAGTAAACTTAGTTTACAATCTCTGCCACAGGGATATGGCCCTACTTGCCATGCTCTGCCACACCAAAACAATCTCCTTAAGTTCCAGTGGCCTTTCAGCCAGGCAGGCCACTAAGACAGAACAGCTACTGTTAATAGGTGCTATGCCAAACACAAGATACACACTAACAAAGGAGGAATAGAATCCTGGCTGTTGAATAAGACTGAGTATCTTGATGGTAGAGGGAGAGATGAGATCAATTTGGCAACTGGTTGGGTGCCTAATATCTGGAAACTGTGTCCCCATGTGATCCTGAACTTCTGAATGCCTCTGCACAGCAATGGAAACACTCTGTCAGCAGAGACAGTGTGGCTTGGAGCACAGGTTAGCCAAATCCACCATAGCCTCTGAGTGCCTAGGCCTTCCACTTCTGATAGGGTAAAACGCCCAGGCTTGTCTTCAAGCTTTGCCACGCACTAGCTATACAGCTTGAGTGGAAAGGATAATTCTTCTGACGTCACTTTTATTATGCACAAAACTGGGAAAGTACTAACCCGCTTCCAGAGTTAAACTAGGTATGGAAAGTACCGAAAAATGTTAGCAATGACAACAGGCACATATATGTTGGCACATGCTGAAGCAGGACAATCTGACTAGGCTACCTAACAAGAAGAATCTGTTCCCCAAAAAATAAAAATAAAAAATGAAATTGAACAAATAATAAAATTAATATTAATAATGTCATTAGTTTGTTCTGGGGATCAGTGCTAAGTCCCATTTTTGTCTTTTTATTTAATTTTATTTTTTATTTTTTTTTATGCTACACTCATCCATGGGGATGATTGCATTCTTCTATGACTCTAAATAGTGTCTCCATACTTGCATCTCATGAACTTCACACTCTCATACACAAACATGCACACACATACACATACACACACACACAGCACACTTATTTGTATTTTACACAGACATTTAATGAGCCTTTAAAACTCTGCAAGCTCATCATCTAACACCTGTTTATTCCTTATTCCACTAGGCTTTCTTTTTAAGTCCAGGGATGTCAGTTTTATCTTTCATAATACTCAAGCCAAAACACTTGGCTTGGCACCATCTTTGATGCCTTCTCACTGTCCCCTGTCTCTTCCCCAAGCCAGCCCTGCCTGTATGCTCAGGGTCATTCAGAATCCAAGAATTTCTCCTGACACCCATCACCTGAACCCCAGCCATCACCTCCTTTCTCCCCATGGCTCAGGCCTCCTCCCTGTTCCCCCCATCACTGCCTTTGCTCACTGTGGTGGTTAATCTTAATGACTTGATTAACCTGAGAAATACTTGTGAAATCAGTGAAACACACCTCTGGGGGGTACCTGTGATATTATTTCTGGAAATAATTCGATCGTGAAGGCTCCAATAAAATGAAAAGATCACTCTCTCAAAAAGACGCGCTGTGTAATGACATTGTTGGGGTGTGTGTGAAAAGTAGGGAATATGATCTCGTTGGAGGTGTGTTTTGTTCCAACTTTGACTTTTCCTTATATTGCTCTTCCTTCTCTGTTTCCTGGCCGCTCTGATAGGAGCTGCTCTGTTCTGTCATGTTTTCTCTGCCATGATTGATAGACAGCTTTGAAATGGTGAACCCAAATAAATCCTTACTTCCCTGAGTTGTCCCCTTAGTCTTAGGCCATGACAAGTAAAAGCTTGATTAATACACTCCCCTTCAGTTTGATCTTACATCAAGCTGAAAAGATCTTGTTATAATTGAAGTTGCATCAGGACTCTGCCCTGCTTGGCAGCCTCCAAAGTCTTCCCATCACCCTGAGAACAAAGCAAAAAGTTTCCCAAAACTCACGAGTCTCCTTACCTTGGCTCACAGCTGGCCGTTGACTTCATCTTCCAGCATCCTTGCCCTCTGTCACTGTATTCTACATTGTATAGGTACCTCTTCTGGGCTCTTCACTTCCTGTTACTCCTGTCCCCCCCCCACCCCCGATATCCAGTAGATCAGTCAGGCAGTCCACTAAGAACAGCTACTATTAATGGGGCTGGGTCATTAATTCCTCACATCCAAACCACATGCGACCTGTATTAATTGCTTTGCTCATCCATTTGACTAAATATGTGACATGATAGATGGAGGGAGAAGAATTTATTATGGTTTGTACTTTCGGAGGTTCTGTCCATGGTTTCTCAGCCTATGGGCTTAGGTAGAGCATCATTGAGGTGGTAGCACTCAGCAAAGGCTTGTTGTGGGCCAATTTTTTGGTACACTATGAATATGTATTATTCTTATTGTCTAATAAAAAGCTGATTGGCCAATAGCTGTGCATGAAGAGACTGAGCATAAGAGCCAGACTATGAGAATTCTGGGAAGAGGAAGGGCAGAGTCAGAGAGCTGCCTGAAAACACAGAAAAGCAAGATGAGAATGCCATGCTGAGAAAAGGTACCAAGTCACATGGCTAAACAAACATAAGAATTATGGGTTAATTTAAGTGTAAGAGTTAGCTAGTAATAAGCCTGAGCTATCGACCAAGTATTTATAATTCATATAAGCCTCTGTGTGGTAATTTGGGAAGTGGCTACTGGGTATTTGGGAACAGATGGGCAGGACAAGAAATTTCTATTTACAAAGGCTGCTTTTCATTTCTTGGTAGATAGGAAGGAGAGAGATGAGAGGGAAAGAGAGAGAGAGAGAGAGAGAGAGAGAGAGAGAGAGAGAGAAGATATATCCAAGGACCAACTCAGCGACCTACTTCCAGCTAGCTCCCACCTCCTATGAACCTCCCAACATGAGTCTGTGTTTGAATATGACATTTCATATTGTAACCAAACACAGCCAGTCAGAGAGGTTCTCCATGTCTCTAGCTAAAGGCTAAGTCTACCTCCCACCTTTTTTTACCCTCCCACCCATTATTTTGCCTTGGGTTTCTTCATGGCTTGTACTCCCTTCTCACATCATATGTTTTTGCTGTTGTTTTTGCCCCTTGGTACCTAAAGAAGCTCCAGGAAGGCAGGGTTTTGTTCTGTTTGTGGTTGCATTTCATCTAATAAATACCATCTTGCTGTGAAAGAAAAGAAGGGGAGATGGAGGAAAGAGAAACAGACAAGGCTGGGGAGAAATCCACCACGAGGCTCATTTTTCCTATCTCTACACAGCTGGGGTAGCTCCCTCCAGCACAAATATTTCATGTCTATTCATCCACCAGGCCAGAAGTTTTCTCACTCACTGACACCAGCTGTGTGTCATAGCAGGTCCAGATCCTTCTGAAATCCAGATTCCTCTTCCCAGTACATCAAACCAGGCGCCACTCCCTGCCTGCCAACACCCACGGTCAGTCTGATGAGCTGAATCAGATCAGACCATCTTTGAAAACAGTCTGAAGCAGATTTCAAACTTGCTCCCTATCAGCCCAGTGTGAGTTCCTTTCCATCAACCCGATGTCCTGAGGGCTGCTCCTTCAGGCTTTCTGGCTTTCTCTCTCTGCTGTCTGGGTTTGGTCAGTAGGAGGAGATCAGAGGTGGGAAGAGAAGGGAGCTGCAGTGTTTTCCACCAGCTTCCCCCCTCTTCCCAGCACCCTCCAACCCTAGTCCTGTAGATAGACAGCTCTGGCCCCTACAGGCTCCCACAGCACCCTTCTCTGCAGCTCTGGGGCTGCCAGTCCTTAAGCTTCAACCACCCTAGCTGGCTCTGATCACTTGAAAATAATTTCTCCTTCGTTAACCTGCCAGGACCTTGAGAGTAGCAAGGCTATTTCCTCTGTACTTGAAAGGAGCTGGTGAGAGGCAGGCACAGTGCCTGTTTCTCTGAGCATAGACTTGCAACTCTGCAATGCCTGTTTGCTTTTTTGGAGCTGAGCATGGAGGCCTTTCACAATCTGAGGGGAAAATCAGTGAGGTCTTTTTACACAGTTTACTTCCGGTGAAACAAAGACTTCCTGGGGAAACTTCCACAGATTGATCCACAGTGGAAGTTATGCCAATGCACACTCCAGGGCGGAGCTCGGCGAGCTGAGTGTTCAGTTTTAATGTTCTTACTGTTTAAACGAAACTCTTCACTCGCCTTCTGCCCTGAGCAGGTATGAAAACGCTCTCTGCATGCCTTTCTTAGGAGATTTGGAATTCCTTGTCTGTGCTCAGAATAGTTCTGCACATTCTTGAAGAAACAAGCCTCTAGTCCAGAAAGCTGGGGGATGGCCGGTGGCAGTGGGCCCGGAAACATGTTATCACGCACGTCAGTCAACTAAGAAACCAGATCATTTTAAACTTGGGCAAGTTAAATATAAAAATGAAGTGAAGCATAGCCCAGGAGCCCTCACAGAGGTATTGTAGATGGGGATTGTAATAACAAAAAAGTAAAAAAAAAAAATGTGTGTGTGTGTGTGTGTGTGTGTGTGTGTGTGTGTGAGAGAGAGAGAGAGAGAGAGAGAGAGAGAGAGAGAGAGAGAGAGAGAGAGAGAGAAGAGAGAAGTGAAAAAACTTGAGGGGAAAAGTTGAGTTAATAAGGAGATGCTTCATTCCTTTCTTCTAGTACTTTTGCTAGGGACAGGAACCTATCTCTGAGGATATATGTCTTTCAAAAGAAAACATCCCAGAGAATCTGGGCTATGTAGCCTTCACAACAAAGAAAAAGTAAGTTTCCTTCCTGATGTAAAAGGAACTCAGTTCTCAGATGAGGAGCTGAGAGAATGGAAAAGGCTCGGAGGGATTCTGTATGCTCTCTTCACCCATGGGGGACTGGGAATCTGTGTATCAAACCACACAGGGCGTTAAGTTGAGGTCACCAAATAGCAGTCTCCAGTCCTTGGGAGGGACACTGAGGGCAGGAACCCTGCTGACTTTGACAATGAAGTCTTGACAGGACACCCCCACCAGATGCTGAATCACCCATCAGAACTCTCATAGGCAGCCCGGGGGTCTGTGACTTGAGACAGGGCCAGGCTAACAATACTTTTGTTTCAGTAGACATGTGAGAGTCTCCCTAAGACTAAGCAAGCTGTAAGCTCTCCCTGTCCTTCTGTCCCGGAGAATCCTTGTATCTTTGAATTAGACTGAGGACCTCCCCTCTTCCAGCAGACTGCTAATATTTCCTTTTTAAATAAATATTTCAACTCACACATAAAAAATAAAGATTGTACATACTAAGGAGTACGAGGTAATGCTATGATAGACATAGGTATTGTGCATTGTTTAAACAGGGATAAACATATATTTGCCTCCTCATATACTAGATGATGAAGACATTTGGCTCCTGTCTTTCTGCCTTTGGAAATGTACAGTACATGTCTCTGATCAGAGCATCTCACTGTACACCAGACCTCTTGCTGCTCTCTGCTCTAACTCAGGACCCACTGACCAACCTCTCTGCTCCCTCCCATCCCCACTGTTTCCAGCTTCTCTAACCACTATTCTCCCCTCAACTTCTGAGAGAGGCCTTACGAGACGTTAGTATACTTCATCCTTCTGTGTGCAGTCTTTTGTCCGCAAACGAAGGCTGCATGCCACATTATGTTTATGCTTGGTTTTTCTCTTAGGAGCTAGTGCAATGTATTGTATTTCTCTTTTTGCTTTGGTAGATAGGGATCTTAGAGAAAATTCAATAGTATTTGGTGTTTTTAGTCATATCCTCCAAGTATATTCTATTTATACATATAATATCACTACCACTACGCAGTTATGCTAGGCATCATTAACCATTCCCCATGTTCTGATTTTAATTGGTAAACTTTTTAAATTAGCATTTAAAGATCAGTATGCAAAGTGGTTTCATCATGGCATCTTCATATGTGTATCATCATGCTTGGTTCTCACTCATCCCCTTCTCCCAGTGGCTGCCTCCACTTCTGCTGTCCTATTGCATGTGATCCTTTGCCCTCTCTATGTCCTCCTCCTATAAGATCTCTTCTCATTCATGATCCACTTTCTCATTCTACATATTCACATATATAAACACACAGGTGAAAAATGACATGTAATTTTAAATCTAAGTTCTGCACATGAGAAAAAGCATGATGATTCTTTCTGGGACTTGCTTGCTTATTTCACTTAACACAATAATTTCTAGTTCTATCCAGTTCCCCTCAAACATCATGATGTCATTAAAGCTGTACAAGATTAAGATCCCATTGTGTATATATCTCTTATGTCTTCATTCACTCACTTATTTTTGGATAGCTAGGTCAGCTCTATTTCCTGGGTATACAGCAGTAAACATGGATGTTCAAATATCTCTGTGGTATGTTTGCTTAGAGTATGTCAGGAATATAGCCAAGAGTGGTATAGTTGGATGATATGGTAGTTCTAGTCTCAGGTTTTTATGCGGTATCTCTATACTAATTTCCATAGCGGCAGCACAAGTTTATAGCCCCTTCCAATAGTGAATATGGGTTCCTCTTTTCCACACCCATACCATCATTTCTTGTCTTTTGTTTTCTCTATGATAGGTATTTTGACTGGAGTGTGATAGGATATGAAAGCAGTTTTAATGTACATTTCCAGTGTTTTTGTTTATTTATTTATTTTTTTTGCAAAATTTATTGAATGCAAAGCCCGTGCAGAAATGCACTGTAAAAATAGCTACATGGGGTTTTACCCAGAGTAGGGTAGAGGGAAGCATGTCCATAAACATGGTTCCTGTTTTCCTTTGTGATCTTAGGCAAAGGAAGATTTCTCAAGATCCAGGAAACATTAAGAAGAAAGACTGGTATAACTGACTATTACATTCATTTCTATATTTTTTTAAAGCCACCTAAACTAGTAAACCATCTATTGAGAGAAGATATTTGTAACTCTTATGATAAGAAAAGAGCCTGTTGATGCAACAATTCATTGCAAATGAATTGGAAAAAGAACACCATTTTAAAAGGTGGACAAATTAAAAAAGCCACTTCTGGATGAGGGAAACTTCATGGGGCAGTGGAGTTATGGAAAGGTGGTCAGCCTTATTTAGAGTTAGGAAATTATAATTAAAAGAGTAATTTCAGACACAGCAGATAGGCAAATGTTTTAAAGTTCTAGTAAAGAATATTGCTTCAGAGATTGTGGGGGAACGCTGCTGAGCCTCTGGTGTCTATGTAAACAGAGCACCCTGAAGGCAGCTGGCCGTGTCAAGAGAACATGGGAGTATTCAGCCTTGAGGCAGAAGCTTTCCCTAGATGTTTATAAATACCTGCACATGCATATATATAGTTTATATGCATATATTATAAAACACAAACATATTTGTGTGTACATCTATATATTCTTCTAGAGATGATACATATTCAAGAGAGCTCCAGATAGCAGTGTTTGTAACAGCAGAAATCTTGGAAACATGTTGTAATTGTACATTTGCGCTGCTATAGTGCATAGTGCAACACCTCAGGCTGGCTAATAGATGAATAAAAGACAAATCTCTCACAGTTCTGGAGGCTTGGAAGTCCAAGATTATGGGCCCATCTTTGCAGAGCATCTTTTCCTGAATTATTTATTCAGTGACAGGAGCTGGGCAGGTAAGAGGGTGAGAAGGAGCTGAATTGGTTTCACAACAAAGCAAATCTTATAATAATGAACCTATCCCTGTGGTGGTAACAGTAATCCACTCAAGGAAGAGCCTTCATAATCCTACACTCTTCTTCAAAGACCCAACTCTCAGCACTGTTTTCTTTGCTGGCCATTAGGTTTCTAGCAATAAATAAATAAATAAATAAATAAATAAATAAATAAATGAATAAAAACAAAACAAAAAACCAAACCAAAACAAAACAAAAAACCGAGTGTATCAACACACTAAGTTGCAAATTTGCCATGGAGTATGCATTCAGTTACTCAGTGAGACAAGTCAGATCTACATATAATAATGTGAATGAGTCCTGGAAAACAGAACAGAAAGGACAAACTGCAAAATGAAAGACGTACTGTATCACACAGTGTGCAGATGACACAGTCCCTACATGCTATCTGCCTGCCCCTGATGGAGCCAAAGTGTAGAAACCAGATCGAAAGGATTTCTGCCACTCAGGGCAGTGGTTCACATGGGGAAGAGCAGAGGAGAGAAGAGATGTATGGTAACAGGGGTGTGGAACATTCTTGTCCTCCTCACTCAGCAAAGATTTGCATTAAGGATGGAAAACTATTCATATTTGTTAAGTTTAGATGGTGAGTAAATGGATTTTCACACTGTTGTGTGTCTTTGAAATTTTATAATAAAAATCACATGTTTCCATAGAAACCATTCTTCAAGTGAAATTAAGTTATCTCTATAATATACAGCATAATTCCTCTCAACCATCTTCATTATATATATATATATATAATGTATCCAAGGTCTCATGTATTCCAGGCTGCCCTCAAACTCACTATATATTGGAGAATGACCTTGAACTTCTGATCCTCCTGCCTCTACCTGTCAAGTGCTGGGATGGAAAGCATATGGTACCACCCTGATTTCTTCCGTGACAATGTCAACCCTGGGCTTATAAAGTGGCGGGTAAGCACTCTGCCAACTGAGCTACAGCCCTAGCTCTCTGTGTATTTCTTGATCTTTCCCTCTTATTATAAAGGGCTTGGCTACATATGTCTAACTAGGGCACTGGGAGGGTATATGTTTAAAATGTGAGGACATATGCTAAAGGACCCATCATGGGGTCAAACATGAGATTGGCATGTATGTTTCTACTCATGTCATGCTACTTGAAGGCTTTCATGAGCAGGTATGCATGTATGAACGCTAGCTAGGTAGCTGGTAGCTCTTCATGTTCCTCATCATCAACACACAAATTTACCCCACATCTGTGCATACCAGAAGCCCAGTCTAGGACATCTCTGTCTACTGTAAGCTGCATAAGATCTAAATAAAGGTATTGATTTTGTCTAGAGGAGTATCTCCTCCCAACCTCCCCCAGGTATCATTGTAGTACAGTTAGCAGCATCTGTGGGGTAATAGTCCTGCTTTCCTTCAGGTTTCATGGTCATGGCTGTTCTTAGCCTCCAGGGCCTTCCCCACTCCATGGCTCGCTGCCCTCTTTACCTCCAGAAGAAGAAGGTGTGGGCAGATGCCCTTTCACCGTTTCCTTCCTCTTTCTTCTCATCTGCCCAGACTTCTGTCGTCTGACTTTTCTATCATTGTGAGGAGACACCATGACCAACACAACTTCTGAAGATAAAGTCAGACCTTTTCAGTCACACAGAGCGAATCAGCCCTGGCTCTTGTGGTCCATCCACAGAAACATCATAACACTGATGCAGTCCTGGGTCTGATGTGTGTCATGCATACATGTAGGGAGGATGTACTCACACTAGAACTTAAAATGATCAATGGTAGAAAATGGTC
This sequence comes from Onychomys torridus, assembly GCF_903995425.1. NCBI lineage: Eukaryota > Metazoa > Chordata > Mammalia > Rodentia > Cricetidae > Onychomys > Onychomys torridus. Next base: position 29,088,938 of record NC_050455.1, read on the forward strand.
ACAATATATAAAGTGAAAGTAGTTGATGATAGACTAGAAAGCACCTTGGAAGTGCTGGGAATTGTACTGGGTACATCAAATATAAAGTAAGTAAAACTGACAGATTTATATTCTAAGTTGTTGAGAGACTGACAATCACTAGCAGGCCCTGAAATTTTGTATGTATATGGTATATTAGGAAGTATCTTAGAAAAATTAGAACAAGATAAGGACAATCAGGTAGGAAGGGTGGCTTTCAATTTTTGTAACTTTTAAAATTAAAACTTTTTGCCTTTTATTGAAAATAGAGTTTTTTTCCTCCTGATTATGGTTTTCCCTCCATCTGCTCCTCCCATTTCCTCCCTACCTTCTCTCCCATCCAGATTCATTCCATTACCGTCTCTCATTAGAAAGCAAACAGGCTTTCAAGGGATAATAATGAAAGAAAATATAAGATAGAACAAAACTAACACATAGGAATAAGACAAAACAAACAGAAAGAAAAGAGCCCAAGAAAAGGCACAAGAAACAGACAGACACAGAGACCCGCTGGTTCACGAATTCAGGAATCCTGTAAAAACACTGCATTGGAAGCCATAGTATTTACACAAAGGACCTGTATATAGATAGGTGTTTATATACTGTAGGTTGTATAAATACCTATCTATATACATTCTCATATATTCATATGTATTCAGGAGTTCAAATATATATTCATATGTATATGAAAATAAAAATAAAAAAAGATTAAGAAAATAAAAGCTGGGTGGTGGTGGCCCATATCTTTAATCCCAGCACTCAAGAGGCAGAGGCAGACTGATCTCTGTGAATTTGAGGTCAGCCTGGTCTATAAAGTGAGTTCCAGGACAGCTGGGGTTACACAGAGAAACCCTGTCTTGAAAAATGAAAAAATAAAATAAAAAGCCCTGACATGACATCATAAAGTAAGGAATCTCCAAAGTGGGTTTTGATTTTCAAAGTGGGATCCTCTGGTGAGGTCCATCAAGGAGTAGATACTGTGGCAAATTCCTGTAGGAGCAAATACTTGTGGATGTCTGTGGTGTTTTCCAGCCATCAGGAACCCACTGCAAAGCCTCTGAGGTGGAAGTATGTCTAGTGTCATTGAGGTAGAGCAAGAGGACCGGGACCCTGCTGGTAGTGGGATGAAAGGGTCGCATGGTGGGAGAGGATCCAGTGAGTGACGGGAGAGCTGAGTTACATAGGACCTCAGCTTTAACCTGGGTCACAGGAATTCCAGGATCTGGTGTTTAGTCTTGGTGTGGCTGTTGTGCTGAGGACAGAGCTCACAGAGTACATGTAGAAGCAGAGTGGCTAGCAGTCCTGGCAAGGTCTGACCCAGGGAAAGGTCAGTGGAGAGGGTTCACTCAGGCTCTGCCTTTGCTGATACATTTGTTTGAATCAAGTACTAGAGATGTTTGGGGTCCTGTTAACTCAAATAGGAAAGTACAAGAATTTAACAGGTTAGATAGACAGAAGAAGTGGTGGGAAAAGTGAGAATTTACTTTGGACCTACTGAGTTAAACAACAACAACAACAACAAGTCTACCTGTTGTGAAGTGGAGATGTAGGCTTTTCATCGTCTATGAGTCTGGGGTTCAGGAGGGTGTTCTGGACTGGAGACAAGCCTCTTGGAGCTGTCAATGTGAGATTAAAGCTGTGGGATGAATGAGGTAATCACAGAAGAGAGTGGAGATGGAACCAGCATCCCTACTGTGCTCCAACTTTGTAGACAGAGGAGGACTAAACACAGGACAGCATGGTAGCCTGTAAGCTGGTGTTGAAGTCAAAACCTAATGACTGGGCTTGGTCACGTGGGGTTCAGTGATGACCTTGACAAGAGTGTCTTTTTGATGAAGTAGCGGGGAAATGTGGCTAGAGTGGACTTAAGACCTTGGAGATGGGCAGGAGTGGGAAGCTCTGAGTTCAGTTCCCAGTACTGGAAGGGACAACAGGGAAATGGGCTATAGTCCTGGGGGATATTCAGATGTTGTCATTATTATTAAAGATAGAAGAAACAGTATGTCATGCTGGCTGCAGGGAGTGGCCTAACAGGAATGAAATGTTCTAATTATGTGAGCTAGAGGGAGGTCAGAATTTCTGAAGAATCATTTTCAGTACCGTTGGGGGAATCGAAGTCAGTGCAAGTGTAGAAGCCTCAGGACTAGAAGTGCCACCCATCAGTGAGGACATGGGAAGGGAACTCGTGAGTAGCTCTGTCATTTCCTGGTCAACTAGAAGGCATTTCTCTCTTGGTCACTGCACTGACTGGAACACTTAGTATGTAGAGGGTTAGATTCTTTTTTTTTTGTTTTGTTTTTGTTTTTGTTTTTTGTTTTTTGAGACAGGGTTTCTCTTTGTAGCTTTGTGCCTTTCCCAGATCTCGCTCTGTAGACCAGGCTGGCCTCAAACTCACAGAGATCTACCTGGCTCTGCCTTCTGAGTGTTGGGATTAAAGGCATGCACCACCACTGCCTGGCCCAGGGTTAGATTCTTGAACCCATTATAGCTAGTGTTCATACTAAGGCTTCTAATTCCACACATGCGCACACACACACACACACACACACACACACACACACACAGCCATGAAAAGTTAAGTTCACTCAGCATGTTAGAAGAGTGAGACTCTAGGAAAAGGTAGAGATCCAATATCCTTATGGATTCAGGACTGGGTTATTTAAAATAAGTACACAGTTGAAATTTTACTAGGTACTCAAAGAGATGTAGTTGAGGAGAGGAGAGAAAAACTCAGATGAGCTGACTGCATTGGGGCTTTACCACGTGTAAAGACAAAGTGAAATCATTCTGAGTTCTGCAGGAATGTGTTTTGGGTGTTCCGTTGGAGCATTCTGCTTTATTTCAGAAGATCTGTGTGGTGACCTGCCAATGCTTATGTCTTCTACACACTACACGCCAGCCTTGTTCAAATCCGTTCTCTTTGACTGAAAGAACCCCTGCTCCATGGCCACAGATTATTCCCAGACTAAAAAAAACAAAAACCAGATCTCTACCAAGGTTCCTAGGGGCCTGAGAAAGAAGCCTGCAGCTCAGCTTTATGTCTGTACAGCCATGTGAACAGAATAGGAAACGCACATATCACAACCACGTCCAGCCAGTGGACTGTCTCTCCACATAACAAAAAGGGTGTGTTCAGTCTAAACAACATTTTTTTTAAATAGGAGATGTGTTTATTTTATATGTGCGTATGTGTGCCTTTGTGAGTTTATTTGTACCATGTGCGTGGAGGAAGTTATTTTAGAAGCCAGAAGAGGCTCCTAGACCCTCTGGTGTTCCAGGTGTTTGTGAGCCATCCGACATGGGTGGTGGGAATGGAACCCAGATCCTCTGCAAGAGCAGCAAGTGCTCTTAAATGCTGAGCCATCTCTCTAGCCCATAAATAATACTTTTCTGTGAAATAGCATATATTTCTAATTTTTTTTGTGTGTGTGTGAAATCTAATGATATCAAAGAGCTGTGCAATGCAGAGCCAAGGCAAATGACATCAGAGTCTGTGGATGGGGGTTTACACAGGAAACCACTCTCAGACTCACTCATTGAGGTTATTTTACTTGATCACATGTTTAGGCATTTATAATACACCCTCCCCCCATTACATTATCCAGAAAATGGGTGGGTCGTAGGTGCCAGGCTTGTCTTTTCTTTATGAGACAGCTCAAAGACAAGGAAACGAAGGAAATAAAGGAGGGGGATAATTGAAGCATGTCACGGAGGGAATTGGTGCTGCTGAGGCAGGCTGGGGTGAATCCACCTCACACCCAGCAGGTCTTGCAGCAAGAGACATCAATAATGCACTGTAGCTGTCTGGCTGCTGGTGGTTTTGAGCAGAGATTCTCACCCTTTGAGTCATGCTGCATAGAGAGTGTTTCGCATACCATTTCTGCTTGTGCTATGAATGGGGACACTTTTGTGCTAGCTGATGACCTCCTTTGCAGATGATTGAGAGTTCTGAGCTCGGTCATGGCAGACCCCCCCTCCCCCCCCCTTCTTTACTTGTCAGGGTGTTGGATGTGGCTACCGACCTCCCAGGTCTCCCATTCCTCACATCCCCACGACCAGAATCCATGGAGTAAGGCTCAGGGTGACCTGCCTCTGGCTTTTAGAAAGCAACATTCACAGACTTGAGCAAAGGGAGCCATAGCTCCGGGGAAGACACTGATTTATTTTTCCTTGGAAGGAAAACCAGGGCAATGGTTTGACAGTGTGGAGAGAAGGAATCTCCTCGATGTGTACCGGACTGATGTGAAATTGCAGCCACTGTCACTTTGCTACCATGAGTGACAGCGCTCGATGTAGCCAGCAGAACGGAGAGAGCAGATCAAGAGGAAGCGAATGACTGCACATGCGCATACACAGCACAGACTCACGCATGCGCATCTTCATCCACCACGAATCTTTTAGTTACAGGAACTAGTACACTCCACTTTTAAAGTCAGCCTAATGTTATGAGCTTACTGCCAACACTGACTTTTATAACTAAACTTTCAGTGTTGTGGCTGAGGGTCTCTGCAGTCAAACATTTGAGCACTGAGCTCAAATACCCTCAGGACTAAATGTGTAGCTCAAACTTGTGATCCTTCTATCTCCTCATCTTTAGCATACCCTCCCAGCATGTGCAACCGACAGGCTAAGAGTCTCTGGTTGAGAAGAAGGTCAAATCAAATGCAAATGGCTTAACTAATGCTATTAGGAACTAATGCTATTTAGAAGGAAGCCCTTGGGTTGGGGTACAGTAATACTTGTGGGGTGGCTCCAAGGAGATGGGGCAGCAAAGGCAAACTCCAGATAGGGTTTCATTAGCTCTAAAATATATGCAGTTATTAGAGGGGGCTTCTAACCAGGAAGCTATGGATTCAGAGACAGCACGATAGTGTATTGTTAGGACAGGAGGCCTCTGTGGACATTGGGCAAGAAATGCTAACCTTCTGAGCTCATGTCCGACTGTGCTGATGTCTAAGCGTGGGGCAGGGCTATACAGCAAGTGAATGCGATTAACATTCATGCATAAAATGAAAAGTAAATGTTCCAAGCACACACATACAGCTGGTTGGTTTGTATGACTGTAGGATATTTAATTTGTGTGCGTGCCTGTGTGTGTGTGTGTGTGTGTGTGTGTGTGTGTGTATGTGTGTGTATGCTATATGTATCTGTGGAAGGCAGAGGATGTGGGATGTCTTCTATTGCTTTCCACATTACTCTTGACACAGGGTCCCTCACCCCACTTGAAGCTCACTGATTCTACTAGGCTGGCTGCCTAGTGAACTCCTGGGATCCATCTGCCTCCCCTGGCTGGGCTTACAGGCACTCTCAGCCATATCCAGCCTTTACACAGGACTGGGGATTCAAACTCAGGTACTCATGTTTGCATGGCAAGAACTCTTACCCATTGACCCATCTCCCTAGCTCAAAGGTTATCTGAAGCAGCTTGTTAGAAGGATCTATGGTGAAGGCTGCACATGTGTGTGTGCACCCATCTCTGACACTTCCCATTGGAACCACTATGTCCCTCAACAGCAACATCTGTGACTTTCCTTTAAGGTTCCTTCCCTTCCTCCCACCCCCCTCTCCCTCTCTCACTTTTCCACTCTTTCTTCGGTATGTGATGCTGACTGTGATGTACAGTTTTCCTAGTGGACTGACACTGTTAGTGTTGGTGACTTTAGTTATCATCTATGAAAATGCAGCCCAAGTGGTTCTGGGCAACTCCTCAACTATAACTATGTTCACAAATATTATTCCTGAAAATTCTGAGTCAGCTACAGAATCTCTGATAAAAACACATTCTATGAGTACTCTGTGTATATGTAGACAGAGAGAAGACAAAAATATTCTCTTGTTCTCCAGTTCTTCAGATAATAAGTCAAGGATCTCTTTCCAGGGGGTTCCTCTGTATAGGGAAGACAGTTCCAACTGGATGGATGGGCAAGACTCTCTTGCCTGCTGTGTGGGAGAGTGAGGGAGAAGACAGTGTGGTGGGCTGTCTCTGAGAGCCACAGAGACGAAGCCTGTCATGGAGTGAAGGATGGACACAAACCAGAAACACTTTTGATTCTTGTTTTTCCAAACACATCTTTTGTTAGTATCTCAGCCAGCTGCAGGAACAGAAAAGGGTGAAGTGTGTTTCCAAGTGAGGCAGTTTCTGTCTCCAGGTCCTGGGTTCTACCTTTCTGATCTTAGACTAGAAGTGGGCAGTCACATACAGCATACAGACATATCAAGTATGTGGGTGGTTAAGCCTCACAAACCAAGCCACTCTCTGGTACCTTTTCTAGGGTAAGACAGGCCTGGGAACCTCCTAGAAGCTGCCCACCTTGAATGAACCTTCTATTCTCCTTCCTTCTCTCCCCTCTTTTTCCTGCTGTCATTCAAGAGATGTCTAAGGAACTCTAACAAGCACCAAGACACACAGTAGGTAATGGGAATACGGAAGTGACTGACAAGTTAGCTATCCAGGAGGAGTCAGAATTGACACATGGAAAGGTGAGTGTCAAGGGAACACAGGCCCTGAGCACAGGAACCCAGCTGCACCTTCTATCGTGAGCTTGGACTGGCTTCCAGTTACCATGAGGTATGAGCACTTGCCAAATACCCCATCAGAGCCAGGAACCAGAGTTCTTCCGCTCAGGGGTGTCTCATTCTAGGAACTACATCTCAGACACAGGAGGTCACTCTCATAATGTGGTTTGAGAACCTGGGTTGGTAGAGTTTCTATGTTTTCTTTCATATCCTGTTGGGGAGGAAATTATCTGTTTAAAAAGGACTGGTAAATGGTCAGATTTTCTTTCTAAATTAAAAGTTGACATAAAAATACTTTAAAAAAGAAATTCAGCACTTCAGTTATTCTACTTCTAGTAATGGTCTTTCATATATTAAGAACATATAGTAAACAGATGTGTAAAAGTAAACCCATTGTAACACTATCTGTGATAGTAAAGACTTACAAATTATGTGAGTGTCTACTTACGGGGAGATGGCTGAGTAAATCATAGTATGTGCGGGAATACTTTGCAGCAATTTAAAGGATAATATGGAGATTTATTCACTTAGTTGTTGAGAGAAAATAATGTTGCAAGTGATTTATGCGGCCTGCTGTCAACATCAATTATGATTTAAAAATTAAACACATACATAATTGCCTATCTTGTTATGTAGGAGAAGCCTGTGCTCTACTTTCCTTTCTGTTGTTGTGATAAAACACTCTGACCAGAAGCAGCTCAGGGTCAGAAGGGCCATTTCAGCTTGTAGCTTATGGTCTATCATTGAGGGAATCCAAACTAGGAACGCAAGCAAGAAACTGATGCAGAAATCACAGAGGAATGCTGCTTGGTGGCTTACATATAGGCTCATATTTAGCTAGTTTCCTTATGCAGCCCAGGACCACCTGCCTAGGGAATGGAGAGGTACTATGTCTTCTGTCTTTTAGGGACAATTTCATTTCATAGACTTTCCAACTTGTCTACCACAGAAAGACTCCTTGGGATTCACATGCACCATTCTTGGGCTGTAGCAAGGCCCATCCCAACGCCTTTGGTCTTCTACAGAGGGGCAGACTAACAGGCAGGCATGAAGTTCTACTTAGCTTCTTGGAGTGAACACTTTGTGGGTACTATCCGGTGGCCTTTGCTCCAGTCTCTTAGCCAATACAGTTATCACGATGAACAAAATGCTTCCAGTCTGGAGAATTCTGTAGAGCTGTTTGCCAGGCTAACCAATGAATGTCCAAAGAAAGGCTTTCCAGCTAGAAGTCAGACTCTAGAATCTGAATCTCTAAGGCAGTGATTCTCAACCTGTGGGTCACGATCCCTTTGGGGATTGAACGACTCTTTCATGGGTGTGTGTGTGTGTGTGTGTGTGTGTGTGTGTGTGTGTGTGACATATCAGATATCCTGCATATCAGATATGTACATTACAATTCATAACAGTAGTAACATTACAGTTATAAAGTAGCAACAAAAAAAAACTTTATGTTGGGGGTTACACTACATGAGGAAGTGTCTGAAAGGGTCACAGCATTCAGAAGGCTGAGACGCACTGCTCTAAGGTACTAGACAATCCTATGAACTCAGCCCTTGAGCACCAGTGAGGGGCCGTGGTGGCTCAGCCTATAAAAAATGGGAGAGATAAGTCTCAGACGCAAGTTGTGAGAATTAAATATATCGGTTTCCTTATACTCTTTACTTTACTTTTTGATGTTTTAGCCTTTCTGGTCAACTGAGACCTGAAAATGTTAAAGGTGAAATTCCAGAAATAAACATTGACAAGCTTTAAATTGTGAACCACTTTGAGAAATGTGACAGAACATCTCTCAAGGACTCACAGTGTCCTGGGTGAGGTATCAAGTCCTGCCCCATATAGGAAATTCATTGTTTCTTCATCTAGTGTATCCAAACTATGCTACCTCCCTTTCAGTCAATGCGCCATCTGGATTCCTGGATCATCTGCTCTGTGTGGTATGGCAGTGCTTGTGTTGAGGTAAACCCCTTTCCCCCTTCATAATTGCTCAAGAAGTTGTGGAGAGACTCCAGGGCATGGAATGAAGAAGAACAGGTCAACTCTGGAACTCACTAGAACAGTGTTATACATGTAGAAAAAAAATCACACCTTATATAGAGTTCAGTACTTTCTGTTTTGAGAACCAATTGGGGGTCTTATAATCTATCCCTGGGTATTGGTTACCACTATACATGGTAAATGTTCATGGTGTAATGTGTACTGCCCCTGGTGTCTTCTGGATCCCTACAACTGCACCAACAGGTATGTGGTATTGCCATCCCACAGTGAGGAAACATAGGCTCAGGTATGTTGAGAGACTAGATGAGTGGAAGTGAGTGGCAGATCTAGGGCCCTCCATCCTGAGGTGATTAGATTAGGTCCTAAATACCAATGATACAGAGGATCCATCCCTGACTGGAGGGCAGAAGCTAGGCAATTAGCAGCTGGTGAGAGAAGTATAAATGTGTTCCTTTATTATAAGCCAGGAGTGCACTGTGTTAGCAGTTTCTTGGGATCCCAGTCAGGTCTCGGGGCTCCTTTCCCACGGCTCCCAAATCGAAAGTCTTACTGCGCCACCAATGTTCCTCTTCTTTGCCACACCCCCAGGAGCAGGCGTGCATTCTTTCTAGAGTCTTCTCCACAGTGGGAGAGGCCAGCTGGGCTCTTAGAACTGTACCTGGAGAAGTTCGAGAGTGGGGAGTGCAGGACCCAACCACACATCAGCAGAGCAGGCGCGAGCCCTTTGAGTCTGTTCCGCTGTGGAAAAAAAAAAAAATTAATTCCCCAGTCTCCCACATGACAGGAAGCTGCCTCTCTGAATAAGTCAGTGCTCAGCCTGCAGCTGTGTGGACACTTGGGGCATGAGCCAACAGGAAGCTATGTTAGGCAGTCCAACAAAGGGGGGAAAAGATAGGAAAAAAAGGCCCTGCAAGACATTTTAGGACATTTTGGAATTTTTAAAATAATGACACGTGATCTCTGGTCTGGGTTTGCATAAGTTGTTCAAAATTTCTAGATAGGCTCTTTGTTGTAAGACAGCCTTTGTTAGTTCTCCAATGTCATTTGCCAAGTGTCTAAGTGACATACTTTCAGGGTGTCCTGTAGGGCAGGGAACATGCCTGCCCCCCACAACACACTTTTTCTCACAGGAAGCTCATGTTCTCAAGGGGAGAGAGGTGTGAAACAATTACTTAGAATAATAATTGTATGATTTATGCAATGAGTTCGTATAATGCAAAGAAAGAGCAATATGGAAGAATCTGTTCTAACTTGGTGGGTTGATCAAATCTTTCTGGAGAAAGCAATATTTAAGCTGAGGACCAAAATCTACAAGGAAGATTGGCCAGGCACAGAGAGAGGGCCTAGAAGCATAGGCACTTGTATTCATTTACCTGTGTACCATCCATTCATATGCTCAACAAGTATTTATGAGTTATCTCTTATTGTTGGACAATGTTTCCAGGAGCACTCGTGAATATATAAGACAATGTATCTACTTTCACTGTTCAATTCACAGTTCTTAGCATTTGTTTATGGATGGTTATATGGCCAGCTGGTCTCCACACTTGTGGAATTAAAAACATTTCATTTCGGTTAGAGTCAGGAAAAGCCTTAGTAGCTAGTTTATCTTCACTCTGGATAGCACTGTGCATGGCAGCTGGTCTGGAAGGAGTCCTTTCCAGCTGGCTTCTTCTCTCACTGGCTAGGGCAGGATCAGTTGATGCTGGCTAGAGGCTGGTTTGCTCATATACAGAATGGCTATTCCAGGAAGCTGTTAGGAAGCTTGGAGGGTTTTGTGACCTAGCCTCAGAAGTCCTTAAGTGTTACTGGTGTTACCATTTCTTGGGCCAATGCAGATTCAAAACACATGGCAAAGCTGAATCTTTACAACAGAGACTGTCTAAAATACAAAGAGTAAATCATTCACTATCTAGCTTTTCCTAGAAAATGTTTGCTGACACCTGCTATATAGATTCTAATAATTAAACACTTGTGTTAATTATTAGACTAGAGATGTACACTAAGACATTTAATACTCGTGACAGTCAGTCAGTCAGATGACAAAATATTAACCTAATTTTATAGATGGAACATGAAGATTCGCGGTTCAGAAACGTTTCTGAGATCATATTACTAATAGGTTATGGAGATGAGACTTGATTCATGTTGTTGACATTAAAGACCTGGCCTTTAAGGACTTCTGTGGTAGATTTTTTTTTTTTTTTTTTTTTTTTAGGTTAGTAGCCATTTGAGCCTGTTACTACAATAATGACAAGTGTTGTAGGCAAGGTGCCCAAGTGGTCAACTGGAGAGAGGCAGGTCCTTTCAGGCCAGGATGAGGTGTTCATGTTCTGGTGAAAAACAGGAAAAGACTATGGGAAAGGACAACAGTAGAGGCAGGACCAGGGCAGACTGCTTGGGGCTCATGCCCGTTGGGCCATGGGCTTGGAACTAAGGTGTGTCCCTTGGAAAAAAATTCTCTCCAGCCCCTTATATGGGTGCTGCTTCAAAGTGAGGACTAGAGAGAAAGGTAGGGGTTGACAACAGGAATTCAAAGATGAAGGCAAATGAGAGGAACCCAAAGGGAATTGTTGGAGCCAGATTTCCAGAATCCATGAATGTGCTAGTTTATACAGCAGAGGAAACCCAAAGCCATGGTTAGAGTGAAGATTATGAATAAGATGACTTTGAAAGGAGGAGATAAAACCTAGATTATTCAATAGGTCCAATGATAGCACTAGATTATCTAATAGGTCCAATGAAAGCACAAAGGCCCATCAAAGTGGAGAAAGAAAAAAAAAAGAGTTAAGAGGAGATATGAGGATATGGAATAGCTGACTTTGAAGATGTAGTAAAGGTTCTTGAGCCAAGGAATGCAGGAGGCCTCTGGAAGCTGAAAGGGGCCATGTACAGGATTCTCCTCTGGAGCTTCCGTTAGAATCACAAGCTCACCAACAGCTTGACTTTCACCCAGTGACGTACATCTCAGGCTATGGACCTTCAGAATCCATCCCAAGACAAACTGCCTCTGTTTAATCACTATATTTGTGGTAATTTGTTACAGCAGCCATAGAAAATTATGACAGGAGAACAGCTTGCTGGGTATCATGTAATATAGCAATCCCACATATACAAGGGGTGCTAAATCAGGAAGGTCTGGATCAAATTAGGATTGATATTTTTTTGTGACACAATATCATAATTAAAGACAGTGGTCTGAAGGTAACATATTAGGTATATTAATAATCATTCCTGCTCATGCTAATGATGCCATCTGTCACTGTTACTATGGATGAGCATTTCCTATGAGCCAGACTCTACAAATCTCATGACACCCATATGAAGAAGATTTTGATCCCATTTTTATAGATGAAGGAAGGTTCTAAGAGCTTACAGCTATACCATTTTTGGGCATACATCCAAAGGATGCTCTATCCTACCACAAGGACACTTGCTAAAATATGTTCATTGTGGCTTTATTCATAATAACATCAAACTGGAAACAACCTAGATGTCCCTCAACTGAAGAATGGATAAAGAAAAATGTGGTACATTTACACAATGGATTTTTATTCAGCTGTTAAAAAAATAACATCATAAGATTTGCAGGCAAATGGACAAAACTAGCAAAAGTTAACCCAGACCCAGAAAGACAAACATGGTATAAACTCACTTATAAGTGAATATTAGCTATAAAGTAAAGGATAATCATGCTACAATGTACAGACTCAGAGAGGCTAACTAATAAGGAGGGCTCAAAGCGGGGATGCATGGATCTCTCAGGGAAGGAGAAGTAGAACAGATATCACATGTAAACTGAGGGTGAGTGGGGATGGGAATAGGAGGGATTAGATGGGTGGACGATGGAGGGAGAGAGCACTGGGAGAGACAACTGAAATTTGGGGGCATCTCAGGGATGACTTAGAAACCTAGTGCAATGGAAACTCCCAGGAATCAACTAGGGTGACCCTAGCTAAGATTCCTAGTAATGGGGATGATGATCCATCTCCTGTAATCAGGCAAGACTTCCAATGGAAGGACTGGGACTCCAATCCAGTCACAAAACTTTTGACCTACAATTTGTCCTGCCTGCAAGATGTGCTGGGGTAAAGATGGCACAGAAATTCTGGGAGTGGTCAACCAATGACTGGTCCAGCTTGAGGCCTATGAAAGGGACCCCAACCTTGATACTACCTGGGGAGCCAAGAACCAGAGGCTGGATAGGCCAGAGATCTAGGATAGAAACAAACATGACCGGGGAAAAAGTCAATGAAATGAATCCTAATGGTACTCTGCTGTACTTGTAGACAGGAGCCTAGCATACTCGTCATCAGAACAGCTTCATTCAGCAACGGATGGAGACAGATGCGGAGAACCACAGCCAAACGTTAGGCGGAGCTCAGGGAATCCTGCAGAAGAGGGGAAGGAATAATCGTAGGAGCTGGAGGGGTCAAGGATACCACAAGAAAACCCACAGAATTAACCTGAGTTCATAGAGGCTCACAGATACTGAGCCAACAATAAGAGAGTTTTCATGGGACCAACCTAGGCCATCTGCATGCATGTTATGGTTGTGTAACTTGGTATGGGATGCCTAACATTGTGAACGGGGGCTATCTCTGACATTTTTGCCTGTTTTTGGGACCCCTTTTCTCCTTCCTGTGTGGCTTGTCCAGCCTTAACATGAGGGGAGGTGTCTAGACTTATTGCAACTTGATATGACATATGTTTGTTTGATATTCTTGAAAGGGTCATTTGACCTCAAAGGGGTCCCAACACAAAGGTAGAGAATAACTGAACTAAAACAACATTTGGCACACAGTAGGCACTCCATACACAACCTTTTTCCGTTAATGAAGGGATAGATGGATAGATGAAAATGGAAACCTAGATTAGAATTAAAAAAAACCTTTGGGGCCAAATGTGTCTTAGGAAACGATGTACAACATTATGATGAGTGAAGAGAGCACAGGCTGAGTCCCAGTGAGCAGAAGAGTGTGATCCTATGAGTGATTCAGAAACTGCTTTGGGAAGGAGGGGCTGGTCTGGGATGAGCAGACGTTTAAGAAGCACAGGCCATAGGATTGCAAACCAGCAATTCGCATTTAACTGATTCTATACCAGATATGCTAAGTCGAGCTTCACAAAACAAGGGCCTGTGTGGGTGGCTGTACTTTCAAGACTAGTCATCCCTAGGCAGTGGGAAGCAGGGGATGCCCAAGCAGACACAGAAGGGGAGAGGGAGAACCTTTAAAGTAGGACTGTTTGTTTTTCAGACCTTGATGAAATTATAGACACTATAGATGACCTGGGAAAACTGGAATTTTCACTTCAGTTCCGTGGTATTTTACTTGTTGAGTCATGAAAACCCAAGGAAAGAAGAGGCTGCAAGCACAGATGGGTAAAGAAAATTGAAAGTATTTTCTTTTTGTAAAAAGGATAAAGAGGATGTAGGAATATTTCTTCCCTCCAGAGGAGTGAAGATGCCCACATGCCCTGCAAACATGGGCAGACCATGGTGGCATGGACCAGCTGAGCTGCAGAAAACCTTGTGGGCTTTCTATTGGGCCATACATTTAAAGACTGGAGGCTGAAGTGAGAGAGAAAGAACTGGGGATATAAAGTGCTGTCTTCTTAGTCAGGCTACAGTAGATTTTGGTGCTTTCATGGGCTGAACAAAATAAAAATTAATTTTCTCCTTGTTCAGTGTGATTAAAATACATACAACAAGGCAGCACTAAGAGACTGATTTTTGGAGGACTGGTTCTTTGCATAATACAATTGGTTGCATTTCATTAAGATGTACACGGTTTATCCACAGAAGAAGTAGAGGCTAAGAACTTAGAGATGGGCCCTTCTGTGCTTACCATGGGCATCAGCAAACTCGTTTATCATTCTTTTCATCTGTGGATCAGAATAACAATGGGGACCTTTCATTCAGGGCTGTTATGAGCATTATGATGGGCAAATATGACATGCTTTCAAAATACATCTTATTTTAGTGTCCAGTTCTAAGCTCCTTGGTGAGATTTTTCAATTATTACAGATATTTCAAAAGAGCTGCTATGTGTTGTGTGGGTAGCCACCACTCTAACTGGTTTATTTACTTATTTGATGTCTTTGTGTATTTGTGGGTGAATAGTACATGTATGTATAGTGCCTGTGCACATGTATATTCACCTAAGAAGGACATTGGTATATTGTTTTGTCTCTCCCATGCCTTATTCCTTTGAGACAGAGCCTCTCACTGAACCTGGAGCTGAGCTAGGCTGGTGGTTAGAGAGCCCAGTGATTCTCCTACCTCCATCCCTAATAGTGCTGATTTGACAGGCATGTGTGGTCATATCCAGCTTTTTATATAGGTTTTAGGGATCCAAACTCGGGCCCTGATGCTTGCACAGTAAGCACCATTGCCCCCTTAGCCCTCTCTCCAGCCATGACTGCTTTTTAAATATGAAAATAAAAAAAAAGAGTCTAGAAGAAATGAAAAGACCATTTAATCTCCAGCTCTGCAGGCAGCACAAAGAACCAAGCAGTCTGTGTGTGGAATATAGTCTCAGTCAGTTTGGGCTCACCCTTTTGCT
This sequence comes from Onychomys torridus, assembly GCF_903995425.1. Lineage (NCBI taxonomy): Eukaryota > Metazoa > Chordata > Mammalia > Rodentia > Cricetidae > Onychomys > Onychomys torridus. The sequence continues at coordinate 29,104,033 of NC_050455.1, forward strand.
CCCTGAAATGTATGGCCAAAATCTCATGATGTGGCTGGATGCCTGTCTTTGCATATCGCAAACCTGGTAAGTTTGTTATGTTGTTTGATGGTCTTTCTATCTGTTCAGGCCTTTTACCTTCAGGGACAGACATATATATCTTTTACTCAGGATCCCATGTAGTAGCCCCATGATGCTTCTTCATAAGGACATAAGGACTCCTGGTGTTTGCTCTGTTTACAAGTATTTGATGAGCCAAACCATGAGATGTGGTCCAGAGAGGATGGCTGTGTTGATCGCAGGGGGCTGGGAGATTTCCCTAAATCCTGGCAATACAGTGCTGGGGTGGAGAAGTGTCTGTTGCTTACTAAATTCTTCACCATACCTATTTGTGGCTTACGTCAGTTTTGCGTCTTTGAGCCTTAATTTTGTAGTGTTTTTTAGTCCTCAATTTATTTTTTTTCAGTAAACTGCATAAATGACTCATCGCCAGGAAATGTGGATAAATAGTCAACCTAACTGAAAATACAAATAAACACTTTTTTTTTTTTAGAGTGGGGGAAAGAACCTTGAGAGGACAGGCAATAATTTCCAGGCTGTCTTCTGCCTTTTGTGGGGTTCTAGCCCTTTTCCAGGAATGGGGAATATGTGAACTCATCTACTAAGGAGGCTGCTGTCCACATGGGATGTGGGGCTGTTGGCTCACAGATAGCAGCCTTTACTAGGGATGTACGTGCAATCCTGCTTGTGTGTATAGGGTCTGTTTGCTCTGTCATCTCTATGATAGATCTTTCTGGTCACTCACTGGAACGATGCTGTGGCCTTCTACAAACAGATCTAGTCTTGCTGTTCACTCAACAGTAACACGGGGCACTAGCAAACGTACCAGAAAAGAGTGGAATTAAAACTAGCATCTAAGTGGAATCATTACCATATGGGCACAGACGTGTGGATAAAGACATTATCTTGATTACTGCGTCCACATGCCCCATGATTCCGAAATCACCCTAATTTCCATATAAACACTTAGGTTAGCATGGCAATCCCAGGGAGGGGTTACAAGAACCTGTCTTGTATCTCTTCACCAAGATGAAAGAGAAGCGAAACGGTGGCGGCCGTGATGAAAGCATCGCCTTTCCAGATTTCGTGACTGGATGAAATCCAAGTTTCAAAGTTCAGGGGGCCCCTGAGCATGCCAGAAACTTTGTTGGGTGACTCACCAGAGGTGTAAATAGTTCGCTCCCTTTGTTCCTGTCCGGTAACAAACTTTGTTTGCTCTGCCATCTTTTCCTCCCGGCACATACTGCATGAGGTATTTCCCTGTCTCTCCCATCCAGCTGCATGTTTCCCACCATGCTGCCTTCTGTTTGTTTTTTTTTTTTAAATAGAAAATATGTATCTTTAATTAATTTTCTGATAGCAGTTCTCAAGAAACATGACCAGTTAAAGATAAAATTCAAGGTAACCTATTACCAACCCACAATGAAAATGAAATAATATGGACATTTAGAGAGGGTTTTTCTATGACTTAAAGTGATGCTAGCCATTCCCAAAAACCCTAATTAATTCCATTAAACTAAGAAAAAAAATACCAGGATGCAGTGGTTGATAATATTGGCTACACCCAAGTGTCAGGCTTGGGTGAAAGATTCAGGTTAGACCCTTCTGCCTCTGACTCTGGGAATTCCCATGTAAGAGAAACATAAAGAGAGAGGGGACCATTTCAGAAGGGCCATTTGAACAAATCTTGAATGTGATTCAGCAAACATCTTCGTAATTTGGTAAAGAAATTAATCATAGTCATATTCTTAGAACTATGCTGATAACCCTGTTAGTCTCTTTCTGATTTCATTAGGATTTTGATATCCAGTGTTCAGTGATCACTACTAGACACTCTAATACTAGCAGCAGCTAACACAGAGCCACTCTCTGCTAAGCTCAGTTCTAAGCACTCTGCCCTTGTGATCACTCTGTCTTTGCAATGCACACAGGTTAAAGGTGCTAATACTACCCACATTCTGAAGATATAACCATGGAGGCACTGAGAGATGCCCTATCATGCCCAAGGGTACACAGTGGGTGTCAGCCAGAGGGATTTAACTAGCAGAAGTATGGTTTCTAGTCAATGGGGCAAACCCATGCTGAGGACCAAGGCTGTTTCCCAGCAGAGCGTAGGGGATCTTTCAACTTTGCTCACAGTACCCTGCTTCCCTAAGTTCTCACATCACAGCCATTAACAGGGAGTTGTCTGTTTTCTTTCTCCTCCACCCAACTGTAAATTCTTTTGAGGGCAGGAACTGTGATTATTTGTGTCATCGCTGAATTCCCAGGCCCTAACAGTGGCTCGTAGTTGGTAGAGATAAAATAAAGAATTACTGAGTAAAGGGATCTTTTTTTTTTTTTCTTTAGCTGATAGAGTATCAAATAGCCCAGGCTGGCCTCTAACTCCCTAAGTAGTTGAGGATGACCTTCACTTTCTGGTCCTCAGGCCTCTACCTTCAGAGTGCTATGATTTCACTATTACCAAATTTGTGTGATACTGGAGACTGAACCCAGGACTTCATGCATGCTAGGCAAACACTCTATTAACTACATCCTCATCCACCACAAAATGAATCTTACTATGAAGATTTATATACTACATATATCCCTAAAATTAGGATAACCATTTCCTTTCAAAACACCTCCTCAACCTCACAGATTACAATCATTTACTAATGGCATAAAAGCCATATTTAGAACAGTGCTCATTATGGATTATGAGGGGTGGGGATGAATTCGCTCTTTGGAGCAGTGCACACAGTTGTGCATATAACTTCATTTTATTTTATTCAGCAAGGTAGGACAATATCGCGCAGAAGACCTCAAAGGCTCGATCCAGGTACCTTGGGCTGGTGTTCTGAGACTCATTTACAACCTGGGATATATGGAGAATTCAGTGTGACTCTGTTTTCTTGTCTGTAAAATGGAGCTAATAATAAAACCTATCTTATAAGAGATGTGAGAATTAAAAGAATCAACATACCTGAAGCTTCTGGAATTGTGCGTAGCAGAAAGCAGCTTCTGTAGAAACAGCAGTAGCACCCTATTTCTAGTGTGTACCATCTCTATATTCTTCCTATTCTGGTTCAGCTACCTTATCGTCACTGAACATTGTTTCTATTCACTATTTTAGTTTGCAGATTTAGTTCTTAAGAAGTTTCAGGTTTACAGTAACACTGAGAGGAAGGTAAGGTGGTATGGCCCCTTCTCCCGTTCTTGTCTTGCCTTCCCCATTATCAACACCTTTGGCCCTGATCAGCCTTGTTCATTGGTTACAACTGGAAACTCTACACTGAGCCCTCAGAACCTCAATGAGATGATAGTGCACAGCAGTCAATACCCACTCTTGGAATTAACTGCAGTCTAGGCAAAGGTAGAGGGTCATGGGGCTCCCAGAAATTGAGACAGTTTCACCATCCAAATCTTCTGTGCTCTGCCCATTCATCCTTCCTACCCCACCCATGGACAGCACTGATCTTTCCTGTCTCCGGAGTTTTGACTTTTCTAGAATGTCATGTGTTTGGAATCCTGCTGCATGCAGCCTTTCCAGGATTGCTTCTTTGCTTAGTGACATTTTTGTTCCCCTCATCCCTCTGTGACTGGATCACTCACGTTTTCTGACCTCTCACTTTACGTAAAAATGGTTTTATTTATGCAGTCTTCTGATAGGTATTTTGATTATTTATAATGAGGGAAGAAGGTAAGACTTTGATTGCTTCTTCTGAATATTAAAAAATGGTAGCCATGTCAATTTATTAATGTGCACATTTAATTATAGATGCATTAAGTGGTCTCTCTTATTTGCATGTATTTTGGGGGACCTTACCAACATTTTGCACTAATCTATTTCCTAGGTCATCCTTCCTTCTCCTTTAGTACTCTGAAAATATATAAATATGCATCTCTATATAGGAACCAATGATCTCTATACAAGAACAAATTTTCCTATATCCTTATATAGGAACCGTTCTTCATATCTAGTCATTCCAATGAACCTTCATTGTTATTGTTTTGTTTGTGAGGCAAGGTTTTTGCTATGTGTTTCAGGCTAGCTTTTAACTCACCATGCAACTAGGCTGGCCTCAAATTTGCAACTGTCTTCCTGCCTCAGATTCCCAAATGCTGAAATTACAGGTGCAGACCACCAGGTCTAGTATTCCAATACACGGTTAGTTAGCATTTCCTAACTGTTGTCTAGTAGAGGCCAAGGGATGCCATAGCAGCCAATTCCCCAAGAACCTTCTCTTCACAGAACTTAGAGTCCACCCAGGAGACAAACTTTATTGCAGAAAGCACAGAGTTGCACTTCTAAATTCAAGTAAGATCTGTAACAGAGAATGGGGGAAAGTGATGGGAGAGATTCTTACTAGACTATTTAATTTAGAATGAAGGGCTAGGAAGGGAGCCCAAGGAAGTGAAAACCAAAGTGGGTACCCAAAAAAGGACCTTGCTCATCTGAAGCCCCTGAAGGAAGTCAGGAGTAGGGAGTGAATGGGGGTATGGCTGGAAAGAGAACAATGTCTAGACCTGGGAGGGTATTTTCATGGCTCTATGCCTTATGTTGTGTGGAAAAAATGAAGAAGGAGGAGGAGGAGGAGGAAGAGGAACAAGAGGAGGAGGAGGAAGGATGGGTAAAAGAAAATAAATCTCTAAAGGCTTAGAAATTATATAAACTAGTTTTCATGTTGGAAAGATAACCCAACCCTCTTGGGTAATGTAGACTGGGATATCTCCTGAGAACTTTTCAGCCTTGTGCAAGTCCTGAGCTAGGAACCTCTTTACCTACTTAAATGTATCAATGGAGACTATCCCTGCTAACATCAGGTCTTGTCACCACAGAGCACCACAATGACTTCAAGAGCTGGTAGCCCAACCCAGTGGTCACCCTGAAGTTACATTGAAGGAAGCACACAGAGGGATTCATTTCAGGGAAGCAGAGAAATACCAGGACTTTCACTTTACAACCTGATCAATGAATGCAACTTTAAAAGTATCATTCACAATGTGCCAAAATAAAAAAAACTGGAGTGGGGGCTAGAGAGAGGCTCAGCAGGTAAGAGCACTTGTTGCTCTTGTCAAAGACCAGGATTCCATTCTAAACACCAATATGGTGGCTTTCAGCATCTCTAACTCCAGTTCTAGAGCATTTGATGCCCCACTCTGACTTCAGAGAGCACCAGACATGCAGGTGGCCCAAAACATACAGAAGTGCAAACAATTATGCACTTAAAAGAAACAAATCTTTTAAAGAAAAGTGTGATGTTATCTTATTTAGGCTTTCTGTTGCTGTGATAAAACAACACAACCAAAAGCAACTTGGGACAGAAAGAGTTTCTTTGACTTACACATCCACATCACAGTCCGTCATCATGAAAGGAAGTCAGGGCAGGAACTGAAGCAGAAACCATAGCAGAATGCTGTTTAATGACTTGCTCCCCATGGCTTTCTTGGCCTACTTTTTTAGACAACTCAGAACCAACTGCCCAAGCGTGGCACTGCTCCTATCCACAGTGGGCTGAGTCCTCTCACATCAGTCAAGATAATGCCCTACAGACTTGACCACAGGTGATCTGATTGAGGCGTGTTCTCAACTGAAGTTCCTCTTCCAAGATTATCGCAGTTTCTGTCAAGTGGACAAAACAAACAAACAAACAAACAAACAAAAAACCCAACCAGGACAGGAGTGCTCAGCCTTAAATGATATGTTCAAATCGCACCCCTCTGTCAAGGCCTGGAGACGTTTGCAGAAGAAGTGGAAAGGGTAAGAGCCGGAGGTGATAGGTAACATAAGGAAACAGTATGTTGCCCACACAGCAGAGAAAATGCACACATCAACTCACAGCAGCTGTGCCAGCACTAGCCAGACCAAAGTCAAGCATAAAGGTGGGAGGTGGGGAAATTGGGGTCTGCTGACTGTGAGGAGGGGAGAGTTAGTAATCTTGAATGATGTGACCCCTGATAGGCCCACCCTATACCCAGGCAATCTTACCCACACCAGTAGCCAGGCCACAGGAACTAGACTCACTGGGGGAAGAAAGAAGAAGAAGAAGGAGAAGAAGAAGAAGAAGAAGAAGAAGAAGAAGAAGAAGAAGAAGAAGAAGAAGAAGAAGAAGAAGAAGAAGAAGAAGGAGAAAGGAATGAAAGGACTGATTTCAAAGCTGGGTATAAAGGGTTAGGAGGGTGGAGAGGGTGGTCATAGGAGCAATGGGGTGGGGGTAAGAGGGTGAATATGTTCAGAATAGATTTTATGGAATTCTCAAAGAATAAACATATTAGGAAAAAAGTTTCATTGCCAATTTGTCTGTTTTTATATTTTAGAATATACAAAACATACTACTGTATGTGTACAATTTATAAACAAATAAATACGTACCTATTGTGTGGTCCTTTTTTTCTCAAGTGAATATCTTTTCCTTCCATTCTATGTACCTCCTAAGTGGGTCCTTGAAATGACAATGCCAGTATGTCATTGTCATACATGGTAGGCATTTAGGGACCACTGAGGCCAAAATTTATACTGAGAGATTAAAACAAACAAATAGGTATGCCAAAGTGAAGAGTCTGCTTGTCTCTTGTGTCCAGCCTTTTCTAAGCCAAGGACAGTGCTGGGCGACAGAGGGGGTTCTCAATGTATTCTTTAAGGGAATAAATGGCAGAAGGAAGAATTGTATGGTAAAAAGACTCTAACTCTGATCGTCAACTCACCTACTAACCATTGGAAAGTGTGAACAGTTCAAGTGACCAGAATATCACTTGCCAGAGCAGAGACATTTCAGGCATCTTTCTTGTTCGTTCTTCTTCTCTGGTTTCTGTTGGGAGCCGCTGTTTTCACCTTGTACCCATTGTCTGCTTTACCTTCTCTGGCCTTCGACATCTCTGGCTTCCATGCATGGAGTCGCCCCTCCAGATCTTTCAGTCTGTTCACTTTACTCTCCCAGTGGGACAGCAGAGTCCTAGATGAGGTATAAATCACCCCTGCCATGCATCCTACTTTCTCCAACTAGACTGAGCTAGGATTCCACGCTCCCCACCCCCCATGCCAGGAATAACATAGAATGATAAAACAAATATCACTGGTTTCTAGAACGTTCTTTGATGCAGTCCAGTTTCTAGGGTAACAGAGGATCCAGATTAAAGGTTGTAAAATGTAGATCTTTTCTTAGTCTGTTTTGTATTGTTATTATAAGATAACCGAGGCCAGATAGCTTATGAAATAAAGAGGTGTAGTTAGCTCACGGTTCTTGTGGTTGGAAGCTCTAAAGAGCATGGGTGCCAGTCATCTGGAAAAGGCCTTCAGGTGCTCCACAGTGTAGTGAAGGAAGTAGAAAGGGAGCCACCCTCCTGTATGGGGAGGGATGGGTTATGTGGAAAGACAAGAAACAAGAGATTAGGGAGTTCACTCTTTATGGCACCCACATTCTTGGGAACTTCCACCCTACTAGCCTGTCCAATCTCACAAGACAGCACTGACCCTTCCTGAGGGTGGGACCCTGTGACCTGGTCACTTTCTGGCAGGCTCTTTTCATTTTCTAATGTGCTGGCTAGCGCATGAGCCTTGGGGGAACAGACTATTCAAGCCGTAACAGGTGACTAAAGAGCAGGCCACAAGAAAAGGGGAAGGCAGAAGGTTTGAGCATCCAGAGAACACAGACAGGGGTATTGTCATGGGAAGTCATTTTAAAGCTGGGTATCAACTCAGCTGAAATGTCGTTTTGCCGTGGTCTCTGGGCAGCTTTTGGGACCCCCGCTCTGCAGTGAGCACCCGCGGTTTCCTGCCACGGTTCCTCTCCTGTTTACTTTGTCATATCCATTTTTGTCTTTCCTCTCCCACATCTCAATGGCTTTAAATTAGTACGTGCTCCTTCTTCATTCCTTAATGGCAGAGAACACATTAAAGAGACTCATTGTTAATAACTTGCTTGGAAAATTATATATATATATAAGTGTATAAGGGGTGGGGGCGGGAGAAGCAAAAAAAAAAGGGAAGAGGAGGAAGGAAGAAAAGAAAGGAAAGAAGGGAGGCAGGGAGGGAAGGAGATAATGTCAAACCACCTTTTATAATGGAGGCTCACAGCTGCAGGGAAGATTCTGGAACAAAGACACAGCGGTTGAAGGAAGTCTGGCCTGACTTCCCCCTTTGCAGCTCCCAAGGCCCTTGAAGGAGTCCCTAACTCTACACTTCCCCTTGTTCTCCTGGCACGTGCTTCCTTCCCATCTTCCTGCTTCCAGGGCCATCACCTCACACACTCAGACCTAGGGCCTTTTGCACCCAGGACTGGAGAAAACTTAAACTTCCAAGCACCCTGCAGAGTAGCTCTCTGGGGTGAGTGTGGTGGGTTTCACACACTGAGCAAAGCTGTGCCTTGTTTCAGTGAATGATGGCACCTTGATTTTTTTTTTCCCTTCTGGGAAACTACTGCCCCCTTTTGGGTAAAAGAGAGGCAGGTACCCTTGCACGTGCCCTAAGCTTCCTATTTTGGGGTTGTGAAGGGAGACTGGTTCTCCACAGGTAAATCAGTGAGAGGCACCAGAGATAAAAGCCATGTTTGTTGGCACACAGCTAACCGGCGCCCTCTTCGCCCAGCACTGCTGATGTGCTTTGGGGGAAAGGAAGGTGCTCGGAGGTAGGTCCTGCAAGCTGTAGGTGAGGAAGCTGAAACGTGGAGTTGCAGGGAATCAGCCTCACCTGAGTTGCCGTTTGTCTTCTGATATGACGAATGACATTTGGGCCGTCGCTGGTTTGTAGGCCTGTGCCTCAGTTGGCTTATCTGCAAAGTGGTCACAATGATTTCTCACTTAAAGAAGTATTCTGAGAATGAGTGAGGTCTTATCTTCAAAGTACACTGTGCCTCGAAAGTACACAATGTGACTGAGCAAACAGACTGCTTTGTGGGGTTCACATCCTGCAAAATCAAGCAACTCGGTGCTGCCTCGAATGCACGCTCCTTTTAGTCAGGAGAATGTCAGCCATCCCAGACCCACAGACACACCTAACACAGCCTCCTGTGGGAACACCATTACTGCAGACATTCCAGCATGGCTTTCTACCATTGCCCTGTGGCATAAGACAGGGTTGAGAGAGGGTTGACAGATGCGGTTTGTCACTTTCTCTTGTGACCCGGGGCAACTGGCTGAGATTCTCTGCATACCTGTTTTCTCATCTGCAAAGGGGCAGGAGCAGTGGTGGCTATGATTGTACCAGGGCATGCTCAGGATACTGGCTGGTCTTCCTGAAGCTCCAGGTCCAAGCTGAGCATTGAACATGATGAATTGGCAGGATCTGGTCATGGAGGCGTTGTGCCTGGCTGCAGAGGCTCTTAGCGACATGGGGAGTTTCAGTGTGGAGACGGAAGAACAAAAAAACCGTGAGGGTGTCACAGGACACAGGTTCAGATGTATCAGCCCTGGTTCCTCACGCAAGGCCTGCAGGATGCAGTGTGGCTGCCAGCTGTGTGCTGCTTGCAGGACACATCATTCCCTGTTAGTAAAGGGAGGAGAAAGGGGGATGGGGAGTACAGAGAAGGTCTGGCCTTGGGGTGACTGGCCTGCTGTGAGTCTGCTTCAGGGCGGACCCCAGCCTGCATCCTTGCAAAGTCCTCTGGGTCTCCATGAAAAGGCTCTTTTCTCAGCATCCTATGCCATCCTGGATCCCATCACCAAATAAGCAAATACTTATTTTTCTAACTACTTGTTACCTATATCTGCTCCCTCAAACTATGAATTCCACTCAACTGGGACTCTGTCACCTCTGAATCCTTTCTAACTGCCACAGCCCCTATGTGCAGTAGGGTATCAGTAAATGTCAGCAGAATGAGGACATGCGTATGTCATAGGCTTTCTATTCCTTTATACACCTGGGAACACAAGGGAATCAGCTGGATGACGTTTGTTATAAAACTGCCCCTACTTGGGAGGCCCGCCACTGTCCTGGCAGCTCCAGCAAGGTTCTTCATGTATGTTCTTCAAGAGAAGTTCTCAAACAAGTTAGAGACTAAATTCACAGTGACACTTCTCACCTGGATTAATTCAGTCTCCAGCAGCTTGAGCCAACTGTGAGAAATGGGTTTGACTCATATTCAACAAGGCAGAGCTTCATTCAACAAACCACAGGACAGTCTGTAGGAACTCAGCAAAGAGCTGGGCAAACAAGGTTCTGCTACTCAGCCAGCCTGAGAAGGCAGCTTTATATGGTTATGGAGTCATGTGGAAAGATCCAGAGGGATGACAGTTGAATGGAGAGACTGAGTCACAGAGGGATTGGCCTTATGGGGACCTGAAGAGAAAAGGAAGCAGATGCCCTCTGGGGTATTCTGGGAATGTCAGGATCAGAAACAAGGTGACTGAAGCGTATTGAGCATTCAAAGAAGGAGGTAGATTTTTTGGAGTCAGTAAGACAAGGCATTTAATTTAAGCATGAAGGGAAGATGTAGGAAGGCTTCAGTAGGAGACAATGTGTTGTCAGGAGTCAAGGGTCAAAGAAGGCCTATTTCAGTCAATCAGGTGAGGGATATGGGAAGCTTTGGCTAGAGAGTCAGGTCTGGATAGAAAGGTATGGCTGATCCACAAGGGACTGGGTATATCGGAAGAGTCAGCAATGGCCCTGGAGGTATGCTTGGGCAACTAGGTGAATGATGGCATCTCTAGCTTCTCTGGGGCAGACCAGGAAAGAAATGGTTTCACCTCCACAAAATTCTGTTTTGTTTGAGTTGAGCTTGGGACACTCACTAAGGAATCTTTTAGGAAAGTCTACACATGTTTCAAGCTCTATGCAGGGGTGTGGGTCTTGAGGTCTAAACACCATGGTTCTCCATGAGGTCAGTGACAGAAAGTGTATAGGTCAAGATCAAGGGAATATTCAAGTATAAACACTGGTGATTTATTTTAGGGTGTAAATCATGCTGATTGTTTTAATTTCCCTGCACACTTTGCATTTATACTTCTGAAGAACCAGGCATCCTTATTAGTTATTTGGTATACAAATTGTTACTGTAAGTGCTCTGTAATCACATTCTAGAAATCAGTTGGCGGATAACAGATGTACATTTGACCACAGGAAATGCCAAAACCACTTCCCGTGGCTGCTCCTCTCGCATGCACGCTTCTATTTTTAACAGGATTGCAAGGCAAGGCTCTTGCCACTTGGGGAAACTGTTTCCCAACAGAGACCCAAGGGCAGTGGACAGAGAGAGCATGTCCTGGCCTGTGTGCCAACATTCATGGTGTTGATGGGGCAACAAACCTCACAGAGACTTAAGAATTACCTTGGGTAGTGGTAGCATGGAGGCAGGGCTTAGGTGGGTGGGTGGGTGGGGCAGTGTGTGGCTACAGAAAACAGCTGTATAGTTCTAAGGATTTCCTAACATGCCAGAATTTCCAAGAAAGCTTTGCTAACTTAGGACTTCTTGACTTATTATCAGAAGTATTTACTCATCTCTTTCCTAAGAGCCTATTAAACTGCTGGGTGGCATGTTCTTTTTTAACATATGGTGGCAGTGGTGGTGGTGGTGGTTCAATCAAAACAGAAACACTGAGGATCCAAACCCTGGTAGCCCCTTGCCAACACCCCTAAGCCTCACTCATAGACATTAAATTGGAGAGCTAATTATTGCCTTAATTAATGCTTTGTATTAGCTACAAAGAACTGGTCTATGGAATGGGTCATGATCTGCGGGGGCACTGCTTCCAGAAGGTCTACTTCAAAGGCAGAGGCCACTGGCTAATGCTCCAGGCTCTGTTGATGGGAAGAAGCCAGTAGGCACTTATAGTCTTTAGTTTTCCCATCCACAAAATGAGCACTTGCTATGGTTTGTGTAAGTGCCCCTCCCCACAAAGTCCACAAGTTAAAGGACTGGTTCCTTGACATGGTGCTCTTCAGAGGTGGTGGACTCTTTAGGAGGATGGGCCTTGTGGGAACTTCTTAGGGTGTTGGTGCCTTGCCCTCAGAGGTCTTTGTAGGACCCTGATTTCTTCCTTGTCTTGTTCTTTGTTTCCTGGTTCATAGTGTAACCATTTGTTTTATCATGTGTCTTTGCCATGGCATGCTCTTTTACTGGAGACTCAAAGCAACAGGGTACTCAATCTTGAACTCTAATGTCTAGAACTAATAGGCAACATAACCTTTTATCTTTATAAGTTAATTATCTTGGGTATTTTGTTATAGTGATGTGACATTTACTAGCACAATATTATTGTCATAGCTACCCCAGAGTCCTACCAGGAGTGAAATGTTGTTCTTTCTCTAAACTGCCAAGTGCCAAATAAAAGTTTAGATGGTGGAGAAATCCTTACTATCTTCTCAGTTTGTTCAATTTGAGGACTTTTGGAAGAGAAGGGAAGGCTAGCAAAAATCCTGCCATGTCTGAAGAGCTCCTGACTTCATGTGTTCTCAACCATAGTGGGACTAGGTTACACTCATCACATCTTGCTTTACAGCAGGATGTGGGTGGATATACATCTTATCATCCTGACTCAAGATGTCTCATTAAGAACTTTCTGGCCTGGGTTACATCAGATTGAGGAGGACTCAAACGTCTTTTGGCCTGTGTGACACAAAACCGCATTCCCTTTCATATTTCTGTGTTCTGTGCTTTATCTTACTTACTGTCCTACAATCCTTCAGTCTCACTTAAAGGAGGCTTTAATGATCCTTTCTTCAAACTTATGTGAATAAAAGGGTCAATCGAACAGTGTATGTTGAATTTAAATTTTAAAATGTACAAATCAGGGGTTCCCAAAACTGTTATTTAAGAATTTTAATTATACAGATTCACAAAAACAGTGTGGTGTATAATAAAACATGTACAGTAGAATACTGAAGAACCCGAGACAGCCTATGTCTTAAGGATTTATGAAATTATTACAATATTTCTATACAATGGGGTATTATGTAACCCTTGTAAAGAGTAAGGAGATACATATGTTCCAATGTAAGAACACCTTATAAGTATGGTTCTATGTAAAAAACACAGTAAAACTTTATGATTCTATTTAGGTATAATAATAAACAAATATATGTGCATGTATATTTGTAAGATTTCCTTATAGATAAAGAATAACCCCTACATAGTGTGTATGCTGATGGAAAGAGAGATATAAATATAGATATGCATAATGTTTATTTACTGGCAAGGATAATTACTATGGACTCAGAATAGAGGAAGCTTTTACGTTTTACTTCATTCCCATGATCATAAGTTATTTTATACATATTCAATTCAAAGTTAGTTAAAAACTATATTAGCCTTATGGAAAATTTAGAAGACTCTAATGTCCCAAGCATCACATAGAGGACCCAGTGAGAGTGCATCCAGACCAGAAGTGGAAGCACTGTCAGTTCAGCATTCTGTCCATCTCTTGTTTCTGTCCCCTCCATACCTCTGTATCATTCTTACTCTTAGGTCTAATCTTCGTACTTCTCCAGACCTCATGGCAGAACAAAGCATCCCATGGCTCTCAAATTCACACATAGGAGTCTTGTCAAGTTGGAAACATACATCCTTTCCCCTTCCTTATTTCAAATTCTTAGGAAGTCTGTGATTGGTTCAGCGGGTGTTCAGTGTCCAGTCCTGTCAAGTCATCCATGGCTAGTGGGACAGAATCATACAGTAGCAAATGACTGTCATGGGTTCATTGAGACAGAAGGTAAGGAGAATTATGAGGAGAGGATACAGGAGGCATCAGGACCAAGACCATCAGATTATTTTGGGTCAGTAGGTTACAGATGATGTCACTTTTCATTGTCAAGTCTTCATTTGGTCACACTACTGATCTAAAAGAGCATATAGGAGAACTTATAGCAAAGAAACATTGGGAAAAATATATATATAATGGATATACTTTGAGGGCTATAAAGCACACATTAGGTATATTTAATAGTCAGTTTATGCCAAATGGTAACACAGATTGGGCCATCACTTGGTGACAGACTCAATATCATATCCTAACTACAGTTAAAATCCTGAGAAAGGAAGCCTTTATCATCATTAGACTGAAGATTGCAAATCCTCAGTCAGTTGACATACCAGAGACTAATAGAAGGACTATTGTTCAAATATACTATTTTTAACATTGGTTTTTTTTTTTTTTTTTTTTTTTTTTTTTTGGACAGGGTCTCACTATGTAGCCCTGCTGTCCTGGAACCCACTGTAGAGACTAGATGGCCTTGAGCTCATGGAGATCCATTTGCCTCTGCCTCCCAAGTGTTAGGATTAAAGGTTTGTGCCACCACATCTGGCAAAATATAGTTTTTAAAGACACCTTGAAATATATAAGACTGGAAGTATCCTATAGACAAAGTGTGTGGTTACATCTATCTATCCTCAGATCCATGCTGTTAATACTTATGCAATTTCTTCTTGAGGTCAATGTAATGCTACTTATGAAGATCAAAAGACAGTGATGTCACTCATCTGTTCTGCAGAAGGTCCTAGACTTGGGAAGGTTACATTCCTGTCAATGAAAGAGCAAATAAACAAGCATACAACAACAACAAAAACAACATGTGTAGATAGAGATAGACACAATTGGGAAAGCAGAACTCAGAGTACAGGTGTGAGTGGATGCCTTAGACACTGCTTCTGCCTCTGTGACTGAGGATAAATGGTGAATGCACTTTCAGGAAAGTGAAGAATGAGTCACTGTAATTGATTTCCTAAACATCTGCCTCTGAGATTCAAGATGGCCTCTCATTCCTTCATCAAGAAAGAAAATAGTTACTGTGATGGCTAATTTTAAATGTAAACTTGACCCAACTTAGAATTACCTGAGAAGAGAATCTTTTTGTTTGTTTGTGTATTTGTTTTTTGTTTTGTTTTTTTGAGACAAGGTTTCTCTATGTAGCTTTGGAGCCTGTCCTGGAACTCTGTAGACCAGGCTGGCCTCAAACTCACAGAGATCTGCCTGCCTCTGCCTCCCAAGTTCTAGGATTAAAGGCATTTGCTACCACCACCACCCAGCTCAAGAAGAGAATCTTAATGAGGAACTATCTATATTAGGTTGGCCTATGGGGGATTGTCTTGATTATTGATTGATGTGGAAAGATCCAATCTCCCATGGGCAGCTCCATTCTCAAGGCCTGAAGGAGAGTCCTAAGGTAACTGAGAGTAAGCAAGTAAGTTGGGAGGGATCCTTGCCTTTATCTCTTTCTGCTCTTGACTATGGATGCAATGTTTTAAATTCCTGCATTGACTATTTCCACCATGGACTATAATGTGGACTTGTGAACCACACAAACTCTTTCTTCCTTAGGTAGCTTTGGTAAGAGGTGTTTATCATAGCAACAGAGATGAAACCAGAGCAGTTGTCCATTAAATCCCTCATTGATTTGGGGTTCTAAAGAAGAAGCCATACGCTTCTGTTCTCTGCCCTGTCAGGTCTACACTGAATTTGGCACATCACAAGTGATAGTAAATGTTTTATGGAAACTTACACAGAAAAGGATCATAAATGATGGTTCTCATGATGTCAACATGGCTACCAAGATCAAGGAAAAGTCTACTGCTAACACCCCAGAAAACATTTATGTTTCCCGTCAGCTACTATTCCTGGAAAGATAATCAACCATCATCCCTAATTCTGAAACCTCAGGTTGGTTTGGCAGGATTTGGGACTTCATATAAGTAGAACTACTCAGAGTGCCCTGACATGCAGTGGGCTACTTTTGTTCAGCCTTATGTTTTAGAGACTCGCACACATTTTTGCATTTATTTTAGATTGTTCATTCAGTTCCTATTTAACATCCCTTTACCCTTAAAGGAGCACCTTTTTGTTTGTTATGTGAATGTGCCTTTAGATTCAAGGGTCTGAAAAATGATGCTGCTGTGAACATTCTGGAGTCTGCATTTTGGTGCACACAGGTCCAAATTTCTGTCAAGAATATACCTGGAAATGGAATAGTTGGGTCATGAGTCAATTCCCAGAGCATGTGTTCCACATTAGTAGGAACTGCCAATTTTCCAGAATGGTTATTGCAATTTACATTCCTTTCAGCAGTATATAAGAGTTTCAGATCTTCCTTCTGCTTGCCAGAAACCAGAGATTATCAGTCTTTTATTGTAGCCATTCTGGTGGTTTGTAGGGGTATCTCATTGTGGCTGTAATTTACATCTCTCTGCTGAATAATGATGCTGAGCACCTCTCTGTGTGTTTGTAGTGATATAGATATCCTCTTCTGTGAAGTACCCTTGAACATCTTTAACCCACTTTTTTATTTTAGTTATCAGTCCTTTTCCTTGTTGATTCACAAGTGTCCACAAATATTCTGAATGTCATATATTGATGTTGCAAATACATTCTTCCTATATGTGGCTTCATTTTCAATGCTCTTAATGGTGGGTTTTGGTAAACACAGGCCTGTCATTTTGGCTTTGGAGACAGGGTCTCTATGTAACCAACTCTGACCTTGAACTTCTGATCCTCCTGCCTCTACCTCCTGTGTGATGAGATTACAGGTGTGCAGAACCAAGCCTGGCTTAAACACTCTTTCTTAATTTAATGTAACCCACATGAGCCTTTTCTTTTATGGTGTAACCACTTTTTGTGTCTTGTTTGAAAAATGTTCATTATCTCAAGATTGTGAAGATGCTGCTGTTTCCTTTTCTAAATTAATTCATTCTTTGACAATTTTCATACATGTGTATGTTCTGGTCACATTCAACTTCATCCTTTCTTACCCCCTCTTCCTCCCACCATCCCCTCACCTCCTTCCAATAAAGTCTCTTTCAACTAGCATGTCTTTTGTCTTTGTAACCCACTGAGTTTAATCAGGACAATCCATGTGCACCTGGGTGTAGAGCTATTCATGGGCTCAACCAGTAGCTACACCATGGAAGACAATGACTCATCCTTCCATTTTTTCCAGCCATCAACTGTGAATAGGTCCCCAAGAAGGAGTCATGTCCCATGAGTTCCTCATTTCCTCTCCAAATCCACAACTGAATGTTGATCAGCACAACCGTATACAGGCCCTGTTCAGATAACTGGAGCTACTGTGAGCTCTCAAGAGCAATGGACGTAATAGCCCCAAGAAATAATATTTCATAGCCTTCCTCCTCATTATTATTGGCTCTTAGATTCTTTCTATTCTCTCTTTGCTGTTTTCTGAGCCTTATAGGGATGATATGGACACCACTTTAAGGGCTGAACACTTAATAGTCACTGATTCTCAGCACTTTGATCAACCATGAGTCTCTGTATTCTCTGCTGTTTTTTGCAAACAAACTTTTCTGACCAAAGAAGAGGGCATCACTAGTCCACAGGTATAAACACATACATATTTAGGAGGCAGTTTGACAACATAAATATCTAGCAAGTAGTTCAGAAGTATCAGAAGTAGGTTCAGGGCCATAGCAATAAGCAAGCACTTCCTCCTATGGAGTGGGCCTCTGATCCAATCAGAATGCAGTTGATTACCCCATAATAGTTCTGACACTATTGTACCAGTGGGCACATCTGGCCTGGGAGGCTGGTATTGTACCACTCAAGGCTCAAAGCTAGGTAAGGCTGTTGATTGCTTTTCTACTCCATGTCTACGTAACAACCTTGACCACAAATGAAAGCTAGCCAGCTGGGAGGAAGCTTCTACCTCTTTCCAGCTTGATTTCTCTACAGCCTATATCCAAAGTGCAGTGTCTTCAGCAAAAGGGTTTTACCAACTAGTTCTCGTGAGTAACCAAGAGCAATGGCAATAACCTGTTTTGTTTTGAAGGAGCCTGAACCCTTCCTTGCCAACAATTCATAGGCAGGTATCTCATGCTCAGCACTGGAATTTTCCTTTAATTACTCATGGCTTCTGGGATAGAGACACTTTATTATTTAACAACTTAGCTTATTAACCTTCTAACTTAGGTATATCATATAGCTAAAATATATTTTTGTTTCTTTTGTTACTGTTTATTTATTTATTATTAATTTTTTCCTTTTCCATACCAACCACTCTTCCCCTCTCTCTCCTTCTCCTCCTTCCCCTAACACCCCCATTCCCACCCCCATCCACTCCTTATAGGAGGTAAGGCCTACCTTGAGTAGTTAAAACAGGCTGACATACCAAGTTGGGGCAGGGCCAAGCCCCTCCCCACCGCATCAAGGCTGAGTAAGGCATTGCACCTTAGGGAATGGGCTCTAAAAAGCCAGTTCATGTGCCCAGGATAAGTCCTGATCCCATTGCCAGGGGACCCACAAACAGATCAAGCCATATAACTGTCACCCTCATTCAGAGGGCCTAGTGTGGTCCCATGCAGGCTCCCCACCTGTCAGTCCAGAGTCCGTGGGCTCCTAATTATCCTGGCATTATTAATTGAAAAGGATACCCTTACTACAATTCCATTATTTATATGTAGATATGACCCTGTATTCTCAATTCTATCTTTTTGTTCAATTTATCCAGTCAAGTGCTAATACAATAAACTACATTGTTAATTAAAACATCAATTAAACTGTAGATTCATAATGATTACTTTTGAAGCAAAGTTCTGCTTTGTAGCCCAGACTGGCTTTGATGTCATGATTCTGGCCTCAGCCTTCTAGGTGCTGGGATTATATAATACCTTATATAATAAATTTTGATAGTCCATCTCATTTTTTTCAACTGCTTTATTCCTGTTCTAGTTAGCTTTAATTATCAGTTGAGAGGAAGGCATAGACTGAGGGATTTCTAGATTAAATGGCCTATCAACAGGTCTGTGGGATATCATCTTGCTGTAAAAGGGTCCATACCTGTGTGGGTGGTACCATCCTTAAGAAGGTAGTTTTGGGTTATATGAGGAAGCTGGCAAAGAGTGAGCCAGCAGGCAGAGTTCCTCTTTGGCTTCTGCTTGAGTTCCTGTCCTGACTTCCCTCGATGATGGACTCTGATCTAGAAGTGTAAGCCAAATAAACCCTTTGGTCCCAAAGTTAATTTTGACCAAAGTGTTTTATCACAGGTACAGAAAGGAAACTGGGACAGGCCTCTTGAATTTGTGTTTCAGTTTTAGGACTTCAATGAGATGATAGAGCTAGCAAGATCGTTCGCACGTAAAATTTCATGCTGTGTGCGCAGGTTTGACTGACCTACTTTGATCCCCAGAACCTGTGTGGAGGTGGAAGGAGAGGAATGAAGACTCCATGAAGTTGTTCTCTGACTGCCACATGGGTGCTGTGGTGAATGCGTATGCACGCGCGTGCAAGTGAATTAGCAAATTAGCAAATGCTTTTTAAAGAGAGAAATTTTAAAATGTCTTTATCTGCTCTCATGAGAAGTTTGATCTTGCCTCCCTCCAGGCTATTGTATAAATACAGCATTTTGGTGGGGGCTGACATTTGTTTCATGTTGGATTTTTCCTGTCATCCAGCATACCACACCTTTCCATTTATTTATCAGCATTTATACTTTCTCCCAATGATGCTTTGTGGGCTTTTCATATAAAAATGTTGTACATTTTTGGGGGGTTCAGAATTATACTTAAGTGTCTGTTGTAGATTTGGCTATGACAAGTGTTTTTGTTTTAAACTTATTCTTTTCTACTCATTACTGACATATTTAAGTGAATGAACCAAAAAGAACAAATCAATTAAGTTGAGAAATGGTAAAACTAGTGATTTGATATCTACCAGATGAAAATAAACACCTCTAGAATATTTCCACTTCAGGATAGAACATGACCAAGGGGGCCTGAGGCACACGGGGAAGTTGGGGGCTGGGAAGCCTCAGTGAGAAGGCAGGTGGAACTGAGAACAGAGGCCTCCTCTCTGTCATGAAGTTGGCCTCGCTTTGGGACCATCTGGCTTACAGACACATTTATTTGATTGGCACAATGGTTCCTGTAAGAAGAAAGAAATTGACTCAACATGTGAAATTGGAGTTCTTTTAAATGAGAATATAACCTTCTATATTTGAGAAGTTGGAAATCTGACACATGAGGCTTCAACATCTGTACAGCTGTGATGGGCCGAGGCTGGGCTGGGCAAGGGCACACACACCACTTTCCTCTCTGTGGACTGGACTCAATCCCCAGCTTGGCTGCTCTGTTTAAAGTTCTCTACTTATCAAAACCCTTAAAAGAGTTGTTTAAACAAAGTGTTCCCACTTTCTTACCTCTTGCTTTTGTTCTGATCCTTTTCCAAGTCTTTGCTGCCTAAAATTATCCCAAATGTTCGGCAGTTCTCTGCCATCACTGCACTTGCTCTGTTGGTATAGTCCAGCCAAGCCCTGGTACCTGTGGGGGTCTGGTTTCAGGATGCCCTATGGATGGGAAAAACTACAGGTCCTCATGTTCTTTGTGCATCATTTGCATATTAAAACCATTGTTTGGATGTCTGTAGGCATCTCAAGTCAGTGTGTCCCAAATGGGACCCTTAACATCAGTGCCCAAACCTGCCCCTCAACTTCTCCATCTCAGGAAAGGGAGTCAAGCCCACCTGTGCTTGGGGCAAAACCTAGAAGCATCTCTGACTATTGCTTTTGTCTTAAGCTTTTGCCCAAGCTAGTCCCCAGCCTTGTGGTTTCACCTCTACCATGCTCCCCAATGCTTCTCACCATCGCCCCTTCCTCTGCTCTTGTCTTAAGGACCAATAGCTCTCACCTGCCTTTCAAATTCCTTCTACTTCCTCTCCTTCTTTCCACTGATTTATTTTCCATGTAGCTGCAAGAAGAGTTTTAAAAATGCATATGAGATTAAGGGGAGAAAAGCCTTTGCACTGGCTAGTCATTACGTGTAGCATTTATCTTAATCCGCATGGGTTGCTAAAGCAGAGACATTAGTCACAGTTCTGAGAGGGAAGCCTCTCTTGAGGTGTCTGCTGAGGGCTTGGTTTCTGCCTTGCTGGTGGAGCTTCTGGTTGGTTCTCAACATTGCAGAAGGGGTGAATGAGCTTTTTGAGGCTCTTTTTAAAAGGCAATAAGACCATTCACAAGGGTACTTTATGACCCAATCACCTCCTAAAATCCCCACCTCTTAAAATTGTACACCTGTGCTAGATCAGGTTTCAACATGAATTTGGACATAGCAGCACCCAAAGGCCCTAACCTGGAGTCAAGTGCCCTATGCCCTATGTGAGTGGCTGGCTGCATGCTTTCCAGTGGGAACCTCACCCTCCTTACTGCCACACACTGACCACACAAGCCTTCTGTCTGTTTCTGGAAGGATACAAACATGTTTCTTCTCCTTCTCCTTCTCCTCTTCCTCCTCCTCCTCCTCCTTCTCCTCCTCCTCCTCCTCCTTCTCCTCCTCCTCCTCCTCCTCCTCCTCCTCCTTTTCCTTCTTGACTTTGGCATCAGTTCTCGTCTGAAAATCTCCTTTTCCAGACGCTTACATAGCTGGAACTTCATTTAATATCTGTGTAGATATTACTCCTTATTGTGACAATTACAGATTTAGAATCATCTAGGAGATATGTTCTGGGTGTGTCTGTGGGGATGTTTCCAGAGAGGGTTAGCTGAGGATGGAAGATCCACCCTGAGTATCTAAGGCACCATCCCACAGGCTGGAGTCACAGACTGAATAAATACGAAAAAAGGAAGAAGCCAGCCGAGCACCGGAATTCATCTCCCCTTACTTCCTGACTGAGTGTGGCTGCAATATGAGCAGCAGCCTCCTACTGTTGCCATGGCGAAAGCCACACTTGCCAACATCCTTCCACCACTATCATGAACTGTATCCTAACACTGAAAGGCAAAACAAACCTTTCTTTCCTGAAGTCGCTTGTGTCAGGTATTTTGTGAGGGCAATGAGAAAAGTAACACACAATCTAGAATTTAGCTTAAGCACTACTTCCTCCAAGAGGCCTTGGCCAATCACAGCGTGCCAAGTAGCCAAATCATTTAGCCTTTGTCTGTCCACTTTTTGCTCCTCTCTTTCTGTGCTTGTGTATATGCTCATGTGTGCGCTCATGTGTGCAGGCGTGAATGAAGGTGGAGGCCAGTGTTTGATGTCAGGTGTCTTCCTCGGTCTGTCTCTACTTTTTTTTTGAGGCAGAGTCTCTCACTGAACCCGGAGTTTACTGGCTGGCTAGACTAGCTAGCCAGTAAGCCCCAGTGATTTCTTGTCTCTCTCCCCTCCCCATGCTGAGACTCCGGGCACATGCTGCCATGCTTGGCTTTCTGTGTGGGGACTGGAGATCCAGACTCATGTCCCCATACTTGCACAGTAGCTGTGTCACCAAATTAGCCATCCCTCTAGTCTCCCACTGTCTTTTAGTTAGGTTTGGGTGTGTTGTCTATCTCTCCTATAGGATTTAGCTCTTGGGGGGTGGGGACAGAGCCTCTCTCTCTCTCTCTCTCTCTCTCTGTCTCTCTGTCTCTCTGTCTCTCTGTCTCTGGTGTCTACATAAAGTGACTAATGTTAGGAGGAAATTCAGCAAGAGCTGGCTCAATGAATAAATTCTGGGAATGAAGACTCCCAATGATTTCAGATGTCCCTAGTCCGCATCTTTCCTCAGCCTTGGATTCCTTCTCTCTGACGACAAAAGAGTTTTGTGACTGAGATGGGACATATGGCAATAAGATTAAAAAAGACAAAACAAAACACCACCACCACCACCAACAACAACAACAACAACAATATCCCAATGAAAATAAAGAAAGCAAACATTTTCTTACTGTGTTTCACAAAAATGGCTGCACCAGTTTAATATATACGATGCAAGAAAGGGAATCTGAGGATAGACCCTCTTGCATTTAGTATCATTCAATAATACTTTCAGTGGGGATGGGAAGCCTTTGGAGATGTTTTTCATGCATCTGGGTATCTGTTGCCACAGAGGCCTGAAGTTTACCTTTGCCAAATGTTCCTGGGAGACTCTCTCCTAGATGACTAAGCACACTGAAAGATGACAACACTGTATGTGTGTATACTGAGCAGATCTTTACATAAATGGCAGTGCTTAACCTCCAGGCTATCTGTGTGTATTAATTTTTTAAAGTCACAAGAATGCCTTTCCTCTGCTAGAATCTCCAAGCATGACCATGTCTCTCACTCACTGATGGGAACTATTGTCTTTTAAATGCTATCTGGGGCACAAGCCCCGACCTGCTCACTACCTTTGGATGAGTCCCTCCCATTGTGTTCAAGTAAAGCCTTCCCTCATCTTTTAGGGTTGAGACAAAGTCCGCTCCCTTTAGGGAGGAACCCACAGAATAAAGAAGGCTGTTAGGGATGTAAGAAGGCCGGATAGCTGCTTGCTAGATGTAATCTTCTTTGAGCTATTTTATAAAGATGATTAATTATAGCATGTGCTTAATCACATGGGTATCAGAGCCAGCTGTCTGGGAATGAGAGCTAGTGGGATATTAGTCAGGCTCTGATGGAATCTGATAGCTAGGACAAGACATGCGCTCTTTCCTTTCCACTCTGGTCCCTCCACCTGTGCTTTCCATCCGGGCTCCTGATGAGTCTGGCTTTTCGTGCTCTTGAATTCTTTCCCTCTGCTGACCAGTGAGCTCAAATACCTCTTCAGTGGGATCAAGGAAACAAGGCTTTAATTCAGTTATTAATGTACCCTTTTTTTTGGTATTTTTTCTCCTTTTTTAAAATTAATTAATTAATTAATTATATTTGTGTTTTAATTTTACACATCAGCCATGGGTTCCCCTGTGCTCCCCCTCCCACCCCCCCCCCCACCTTCCCCCCATCCCCTCCCCTCCATTCCCATCTCCTCCAGGGCCAAGACTCCCCTGGGGATTCATTTAGACCTGGTGGATTCAGTACAGGCAGGTCCAGTCCCCTCCTTCCAGCTGAGCAAAGTGTCCATGTGTAAGCCCAAGGTTCCAAACAGCCAGCTCATGCACTAAGGACAGGTCTAGGTCCCACAGCCTGGGTGCCTCCCAAATAGTTCAAGCTATTCAATTGTCTATTCAGAGGGCCCTGCTCCAGCTGGGGGCTCCATAGCTTTTGGTTCATAATTCATGTGTTTCCATTAGTTTGGCTATTTGTCCCTGTGCTTTTCCAATCTTGGTCTCAACAATTCATACTCTTACAGTCCCTCCTCTTTCTCAACTATTGGACTCCTGGAGCTCCACCTGGGGCCTGGCCAAGGATCTCTGCATCCAGTACCATCAGTTATTGGATGGGAGTTCCAGCACGACCATTAGGGTGTTTGGCCATCTGATCACCAGACTAGGTCAGATCAGGCTTTCTCTCCACCATTGCCAGTAGTCTACAGTGGATGTATCATTGTGGATTTCTGGGGATCTCTCTAGCACTTTGCTTCTTCCTGTTCTCATGTGGTCTTCATTTATCATGGTGTTATTCCTTGTTCTTGAACTCCTGCTCCCCTAAGCCATCTTTCCCTCGAATCTTGCCCTTCATTACTCCCACTGTCATCCAGGTTGTTCATGTAGATCTCATCCATTTCTCTGTCATTGGGCGATCCCTGTGTCTTTCCTAGGGTCCCATTTTCTAGGTAGCCTCCCTGGAGTTGTGTAGCAGTCTAGTCATCTTTGTTTTACATCTAGTATCCTACTATGAGTGAGTACATACCATGTTTGCCTTTCTGAGTCTGGGTTACCTCACTCAGGATGATTTTTTTCTAGATCCATCCATTTGCCTGCAAATCTCATGATGTCATTGTTTTTCTCTGCTGAGTAGTACTCCATTGTGTATATGTACCATATTTTCTTTATCCATTCTTCAGTTGAAAGGCATCTAGGTTGTTTCCAGGTTTTACCAAATGGTCAGTAAGCAGAAGTTAGAGCCTAGGCTTTTTAGATATAGGGTGGATAACCCAGACCAAATGATCGTTCTCAGGGATCTTATATTTGAGGGAGAAGGAGGAGGACGTGGGATGAGAGCAGGGCCAGGGGGCCAATAACAGATGAATGAAAAAGACAGTATTTGCAGTGTCAAGCACTTTCTAGAGAATAAAAAAGGTGATGAAATTGGTAGTGATTAGTAAAGTGGAGGCAACCACCCCAGTCTAGACTGGAGCTCTGTCCCCTGCCCTTCATTTGGGTCAAACTTTCCAGGACTGATGAAGCCTGAATCCTTGCTACAGATTCCTTCCCTTCTTGTTTAGTTTGGCATCATGGAAACAACTCCAAGCTTTCCTTGAAGTTGTTAAACTTAGTAGACCTTTGGGGTCTGACACTATTTGAGTATCCTCTTCCTTAAAGCCTCACAGTAGTCTAACAAGGCAGGTGCTGATATTCTTGATCTGCTTTACATATTGATACTTTACCCATCCTTTCTGCTTTGCCTGTGTGGCCCAGATCCATTGCATAACTGGCCCAAGGCTCTCAACTGACAAGTGGAAGAAGGTGCTCACCATTTCGACTGGGCTACCCTGCCTTTCATCCTTTTTCCAGGATAGACTGGGAAGTCTATCTTTTCATCCCTTTCACAGGCAGGGATGCCCAAACTCCCATATTCAGTTCCCAAACCCCTACTGAAGCCCTTCTGAATTCTCCACCTAGTCCTTGACCTTGGAAGACTAGTAAGCTGTATCTCCCACTGTGGCTACCTTTCATCTCTTCCATACCCTTGAATGGACCTCATCTGCATATTGACCTCTCTCTGCAAGGTCACTGCACTTCCAGGGGGTGACTGTGGAATAGGAAAGACATCTATCATTCCCAGAACAGGAAAGCTTTGAACTTGTGAACTTCCTGCCTCAGCCTGGCAAGTAACTAGAATATTTATGCCACTACAGATGGCCAACACAGCGTTTTCCACCACTTTTCTCAATGAGTAAGGGCATTGTTTTTAGTAGTAAGAATGAGATGAAGTGAACAATAGTGACCAGAAAAGGAATGCAAAACAACAACAACAACAACAACAACAACAACAACAACAACAAAAACCCAGATATTTTTCTCTTGCTGAGCATATAAAAGATAATATTGCAATGATGAGAAAGGGAAATGGATTTGTGTAATTTAATTATATATATATTAACAGAAGCTTGTATCTTAGTGGCTGGACTCCCACAGATAAGACTGTTTCCTGGGCTTAGACCAGTTATCAATGTCATCAAAATGGTTCTTCCCACATATTTGTGTTTGGTAGATATATAGCTAG
Organism: Onychomys torridus; assembly: GCF_903995425.1. Taxonomy (NCBI): domain Eukaryota; kingdom Metazoa; phylum Chordata; class Mammalia; order Rodentia; family Cricetidae; genus Onychomys; species Onychomys torridus. The sequence goes on from NC_050455.1 coordinate 29,130,039, forward strand.
ATCTTTCAGCCCATGGTAAAGATCACATTTAAACATCATTTTTAAATATCACACAAGGCAATAGATACAAAGGAAAAGCCTAGAACATAACTGCAAATAATTGTTTTTAAATGTATTTCTTTATGATTTATTATTAGCACACATTTGACTTGCACACCAATTTTATACAACATATCTAAGGTCGTATAAGCATTTCTTGGGTGATAGGGACTTTGCATGGAGTAGGTTTAAGAAACCTGGTTTTTGAGTACCTGGCTCAAATAACGTGTTCATTAGGTAGGGGCTATCACATCTGAAGTTCCCTGATCTGAAGGTCCAAGCATCAGAGATGTTTAGACTAAAGGTTTCAGGAGGTGTAACAGTTTGATGAAGAAACAAAGCTTTGGTTAGGCACAAGTCACCTCCTCAAGCTGGGTGTCTACGGTTCACCTCTTTGACTCCTTTGCATTGTACTCTGTCACCACCATTTCCCTCCTTTCTGGTGTAGCTATTGCATGGATGCTGGTTGGCGATCAGTGAGGCAGCAGGAGGCAGGTCTCAGGGGAAAAAAATCAACTCATTTGGCTTTGGGGGAGGGTTGAATCTGTGGCTTTGTATGAACAGGGGGCAGAGAGGGAAAGAGACTAGAAGATGCAGTTATTGACCTAAATTATTCCATGTGTCAGGCACCACAGTATGGAATACATCACTAAATGGAAGGTATAAGAGACAAACCAAATCTTATGAAAAAAAGAAAAAAAGAGAAGAAAAGAAAATCCACTATGGGTAGTATACAGAGGGCCAAAAGTTCTGAGCATTTCCCTCTAAGACAATACAGTCACTTCTGGTTAGCAGTGGGAAGACAGCTAGGGCTTGAAGTCAAAATAGATGGCCAGCAAAGAGCTGTTTCTCCTGATCTCAGCACAATTTCTATTTTACTCTGAATGCAGAAGCTGTTTCATCTTCTTAATTAGGAGGTGTGAGTGGAGGGATGATTGGAAGATGTATCAACAGCGGGGTGTATGTGTGTGTGTGTGTGTGTGTGTGTGTGTGTGTGTGTGTGTGTGTGTGTGTGTCTTGGGGGTTGGCAAGCAGAGGAAACACATTTAACAGGGGAAAAGCAAAGGAGACCTTCTGGGAATGCACGCCAACCAGCTTGGAGGCCAAGGGCCCTAGCAAGAGGCTCCCTTCCAGGAGACCAAGGTGGAAATTCCTCTAAGAAGGCAGATGACAGAAATTGGACCTTTGGGCTCTGAAATCAACTCATCCACCCACATTCAGAGTAAGTCCTGGTGTTTCTTTGGAAATGTGTGTTATTATCTGTTGTAAGCAAACAAACAGGAGAGCACAGGCCAAGGCATCTACGCTATGTGACTAGTCATCTCACTGTGTTTGGCCTCTGCTCTCCCACCTCTCTCCTTAAAGGCACCTGTCTGGAGATAAGCAAGGCTGCATTTCAGTGATCACTGCTACAAAGAGACACGTTTCCTCACTGAGCCTTTTATTTTGCTTTTTAGGGCCTGTTCTTATACCTGTGGGTTGAAAAGGGGGATTATATCTGGGTCAAAATTAAGAACAGATTAACATGTACTGAAGGAAAGGACAAGAGATTCCAGTAGGCTACTGCATATGAAGTCACACCAATACATATTGTAATTAAAAAAAATATGTATTTTATTTTATATGCATGAGTGTTTGCCTGCATGTATGTATATCACCTGTGTGCATGATGCCCTTGTAGGCTAGAAAGGGATTCTAATAACCTAAACTGGAGTTACAGATCATTGTAAGCCATCACAAGGGTGCTGAGAACTATCTTCTGCAAGAGCAGTAAGTGCTCTGAACCTCTGGGCCATCTCTCCAGCCACATGTTGTGATTTTTTTTTAACTTGTCTTTTCTATGCCTATATATGAATGAATGTTGATCCACGCTGAGTGTGCTATAGGTTGCCAAATTTCTCTGTTGGTGTCCTCAGGTATTGAATTGTTTATCCTAGTGGCCACAATAGAAAAGCACTGCTGTCAATTGTTTTGACAGACAAGGAAACTGAGGCACAGCAAGATTAATCACCTAGCTAACAAGTGCAAAGGGCAGGCCCATATTCAGCAGTAGGCCTTCAGGTGCTCTGGTCTTAATCCTTGTGGTAGACATCGTAGTCCCTTTTCTTTGTTTCTTTAACAAATACATTTACACAACTCTGAGTTACCACTTAAAGGGTTTCTCTTATTGCTTGGTCTGCGATCTAAAGCCCTAAGGCCTGACACATCCCAGGAAGGGAATCCCACGGCTACCTTTCAACCAAAGGTGTTTTAGATTTCTGCTAAAACCATTTCTCCAAGGGGATCTGGGAAGTTGTTCACCTTTAACCACACTAATTACGAAGGTGTTTCAAATTCATGAAAAGAAATATAATCATCAAAAAGAAGATCAAACAAAATAAAGTTCTCCATTGTGATATATATTTTTTTCTAGAAGAAGTTTGTGCATCTGTTTAGAAGTTCTCCATGAATGGCTTTGTTCATTCTTATACAGGTAAGGACACATGTGTATTTTTGTGTTCATTCAGAATTATCTGTTGAGAATTTATTAAATGCTAGGCACTAGGGAACAGTTGGAGAAATATAGACAAAGATTGCTGTAGTCATGGAATTCAATTTCCTGTGGGGAAACTGGGCAAGAAAGAAATGAATGAATAACCCAGGGATGAATACAAGGGAGAGATAGGAAAGAGTGAAGGGGCCTGGAGAGTTTGAGATTTTTAAATAAGACAAGCCCTTCCAAAACAGAAGACATTGGAGACAATGCTCAAGACTGGAAGTAATGGGCAAGGAGAGAGAAAGTTCTAGTTTCAGTACAAAGGCCCTAAGACAAGAGGTACTTTTGGGCTGAGTAGACTGAGTGAGCAATGAGCAGACACGGGCTTAAAAATGTAACAGATATCAGGTCCCAAGGCTCTTACGAGTTTTGGTTACCATGTCAAATATACAGATCCACCAGGGAGCTTTGTGTCAGATATACAGGGCATCAGGGAGCTTTGCATCAGACAGTACACAGGGCATCAGGGAGCTTTGTCGGCAACAAAGGCATGATCTGACTGAGGTTTCACATGTGATTGAAATATTTTATACCCTGAGAATCTTCTAGCAGTTTATCTAGACTTACATTTCTTTCACTCTATGGTAATCTATGATGCAAATGCAACTTACTTTTCAAAAGCAATTCTTGGGGTGGAGAGATGACTCAGTTGTTAGGAGCACTTGCTGCTCTTCCAGCAGACCTGAGTTAGGTTCCCAATACTCCTATCAGGTGACTCACAACTGCCTATAACTCCAGCTTCAAGGTATCTGATACTTCCCACAGCAGCTGCACACATGTGACATACACCCACACAGACACATAGGCATACACATAAAAAAAAAAAAAAAAAACTTTAAGATTGAAAAAGGCAGTTCTTTACTGATAGTGAATTAAATTGCAAGGTTTTGCTGCTCTAGATAAAATTAGAGATCCTTTGTATCTGAAGATGTATATAATTAGCTATCCTTTGTTCCTGTAGATGAGCTTTTTGAGGCTATATCTACAGGGTATGTTTCCAGGGGTGATATTGTCAAATCAAAGACTTACTTGGAAAATCTTCTTCAAAGAAGTGTCCCTCCAAACATGTATATGGGATGGTGCTCTCCAATGGCTTATGTAAAATATCTATTTCACACATTCTTATTAGCAATATAGATTGTACTTTAAATTCTATATTTCCTTACTGAGTTATTAAGTTACATACATTTTCCATTTCTTCAATGATGATGATATTTAATGTCTACCTTTCATGTTCAAGAGTCATTTACATTTTATCATATACTTTGCTCATTTCAATTTTGAATCTATTTCTTATTGATTTGTAAGAACTACTCAAATATTAAGGAATTGATTCAATTTTTTAGATTGTTTGAAAAATATAGTATTCAGTATAATGCTATACTGGAGGATAAAAAGACTGTGTGTGTGGGTGGAATGTGGGGTGTGTGTGTGTGTGTGTGTGTGTGTGTGTGTGTGTGTGTTATGTGTGCAGGCCTGTTCTATAAACAGGATCATTTATAGTTCTAGACAAACAAATGAATCTTAATTTGTAGTTTAGTCAAATTTATTGTTGCTTTTCTTTATGATTTTTTTTTTGGCTTTATAGCCTGTCTTCCCCTCTCTAGCTATTTTAATGACTTTATTTTCATATTTAAATTTTTGACCCACGTGGCATTTACCTTGGCATGGGAATTGGAGAACTAGCAGAGCTGACATTTCTATTGGTGTTTTCAGTGGTGCTGTGATGGGAGACTTAAGTGACTCAGTTTGAGTCAAGACGCCCTTAGGGTTTTCATGCTGCAAACATGAATTTCCCTACTCTGTAGTCCACGTTGACTTCAAATCCAACACCCTCCAGCTTCAACTCCTGAGTTTGGGGATTACTGGAGTATACCATTCTATAAGGCTGTTGTACTTGTGTTTAATGAAGGTTTCAAAGCTAGAGGAGGCCTGGAGCTCTTTGTTGCTTTCCTAGCCTCTGCCTGTGTTTCTATAGAAGCTAGAGAAAATGTACCTTGTCAAACGTCCTTTTTCTAAATCTCTCCATGAGAAAACATGAGGAGCTGGGAAGAACTTGAGCTAACCTGGGCAGGGCAGTCCTTCATCTCCATAGTCATGTCTATGCCTTTATTTCAGTGGTGCTTTGAACAAGGAACCCTGACACCTCTGCCATCCTTAGGAACGCTCAGTCTTGGGGAAGGGGCAGAGGCAGCAATATTAATGTGGGATGCAACTTGGGGCCTGGAAATTTTAGGATCAGCAGTGTTTTAATTTTTATTCCATCGGCTTGAAGTAGGTCCTCAAAAATAGTAAATTTTTTTCAACTAGGTTTTCATTTTTTTAAAAGTTGGTAAAGAATGAAAAGTAACTCTATTGCCTTTAATAATTCAAGCAGGGCTACATGTGAATTTCCCCTAGTTCAGCAGGGGCTCAAACACGGGGCACAAGCAGAGCTCTAGCTGCTCGGGACACCTGGTTCCTCAACCCAGATGTAAGTCCACTGCTACTGAAGTGCCTCTGACCAACATGTGGTGGGGTACTTCCTAAATAGACATTTGTTGAGTGTAGCCTTTAATAATCATAAAAAGTTTCACATCTCAAGAAACAGAGAACAAAGTTTAACTTCCACTCCCATGTTAAAACTCTCCTAACTAAATCAGTAGCAGCAACTTCCTGCCGGAGCAGAGGAGGGAGGCATTTCCCAGCACAGACAGCATTGCTTTGGTTAGAGAGTTTATATACAGATTTGACAGAGACTTTGGTAAAATAATGCACATGGATTCTACCTCAGTGAGCACAACATCGTAGCTATAAGAGTTGGGTAAAGGCTCTGTCAATGGCAAGGTAAGTTTAAGAAGGCTCAGAAGTCATCTTTAAGGGTTTGCAATGCCTTAGAAACAAGTCAGGGTTAGTAGAGAATGGCTCCCTCTTTAATCCTTTGCCAGTCACTGTTAAAATCTACTTCAAATAAGCCAATTAAGTTTTAAGAGAGTGATTGTAGATTTTGTCAGTTTTTAAAACCCATGTCTTTGGTTATGTAGTATATTATTTCTTTCTATACTTCATCTCCTAAGAAGATGGGCATGGAGGCTCTCATGTAGGCCATGCTTTCTCTAGTGGTGTTGCCAAGCCTTGACCATGTGGCATGGGATCTCATCTACTAGTTCTCGCTTGTGATCTTTGCTCACTCTCAAAACTAAGCTCCTAGGTCTGATATTTCCAGATATTTTCTTACACTGTTCCAGAATGAATGGAAGATATATTTGCTTTCTTGGGTCTCCTGGGCACTTCAATACTTTTCAAAGAACTGTCGGAATAGATGTGATTTGAGCTTACTGTGGGAGTACTTAATCGATATTCGGCCCCTGTGGTGACCATTTCTTCCTCAGTCTACTGCAGGGAGAGGGTTGCCCAGGTCAACATTTCTCATTTCTTACTCAGCCCGCTTTGCCCTACCCTGAATAAGCTCCAGTCTTAACAGTGTAGGCTAGTAGGAACTGAATGTGGCTTCCCACTTTTCTTAGGGAGATTTTGAGATGTTTAAAGACTACAATAATTTTTAAAAAAAAAAAAAAGCCTTAAATGCTTCTGTTTACCAAATTCTTAACCACATCCAAGCCTTCCCTTTGTTTAGAAATTATCAATAGTTTCTCATTATAATCAGAACTTACAGAGGGCACTATACCAATGATTCCCAAGACTCTACCTTGACTGCCTCATGGGACAATAGTGAAATACAATAACCTTTAAATATCCATAAATAAAGTATCCATCTGTCAACTTTGACAGGCATTTATATAGCCAGGAAATCATCACCAAAATCAAGAGAGTAAAATAAAGGATCTATTATTCTTTAAATTTTTATTATGTCATATTTATTCTCCCTGTCTCAGTCTCTGTCTCTCTATCTGTCTGTCTCTCTCATTTTCCTTTTGATTTTGATAAGCCTAGGCCTTGTTCATGCTTGGCAAGCACCCCACCACTGAGTTCATCTCCATCCCTTATGGCCCTTTCAATCCATGCCCTACTTCACCCCCATCCCAAGCAACCATCGATTTTCTTGTTCTTGCTATCTGTTAGTTTTCCTTCCTCCTTTGACTAAGCACAGTTGAAGCCCACTCATGATGTTGCATGTTGTGGTGTGTAGGAGTGGTTTGTCCCTTTTTTTTTTAAACTAAGCTTTAATTAAATATTATAGTGTATGAATGTACCACAATGCTGCATTCATTTGCCTGTTGATAGACATTTGAGTTGGTTCTGGTGTTTAGGTAATTATTCTGATTTATTTATTTAAAAAAAGAAAAAGAAGAGATGAGTTATTGCTGAAAATAGAAAACAAGTAGGGTTGGACTCTAGCATGTAAGCCATACTTTAGGAAACCTGTTCCTGCGCAAATTGACAGGCATCCCTTTCATCCCCAGCCTCAGCCTGAGCAGACCATGGTGGACAGGCAAGATCAGAGTGGGGAAATGATACAGTATCTTGAGACTTGTCAATAAAAGAGCCAACTACATTCAACCCTCTTCAGTCACAATGGACCACAACATCACAATGAGAAGCTGTATAACTGGACAGATGATAAGAGAGGATGTTCAGTCACTCACCAATTAAAATAAATCCCTTATCTATTGTTTGTTCAATGGACCTGGTGGTAAAATGGTAAGCCAAATGATGAGAGGCCTGTTTTCATGAAATTATTTATGGCCATTTGTACATATGTGTGGAGACCAGCAGATAACCTTGGGTGTTATTTCTCTGGAGTCACCCACCTTATTTTTGAGACATATTCTTTCATTGGCCTCGAACTCACCAATTTGACAAAGTTGGCTAAGGAGTAGACTTCAAGGACCCACTGTCTCAAATTCCCCTGGGCCATCATCATAGTGGCCTTTTTACAAACACACCATCATAGTGACCTTTTTACATGGTTGCTTGGCATTAAAATTTGGTGCTTGTGCTTGCAATGTGGGTAATTTGGCAACTGAGCTAGCTTCATACCCCCTGTTCACAGTCTAAGGGAGGAGACTGACAAGAAGACGAGGATTTTAATTTGACAGAACTGTCTCTGAAAGCACAAAGCCATACACTTGCACTCACAGAGGCTGCCTAGCTTAAGATGGTGACCCCAAAGGTAAGCAGGTATCAGAATGGGAAGTGGAAGAAGTAGGGATGAGGAGACAAGTAGGTTCTAGGAAGACCTGTAGTTAATCCAAGAACAGTCTTAGATGTTCAACTACAATGTCATTTCAGCACAGGTGAGTTCATGCTACTGAATTTCTCTAATGCCCTCTATTACACCTGTCCAGATGCTAACTGAGGTAATATAGATGCTTGTAGACAAGAGTGTTTAATGTTTTGAGTAAGAATACATATTTGACTTACACCTTGTAAATGTTAAACATCTTATTTTATATACCTAATGCCAAATTACTCTATAGAGAATGAATCAGGGCCTTGGAAAGTCAACAATACAGTCATAACAAAACTCTGATTAATTGAACTAATCTGAACTACTTGAAGCCAGTGGAAGTAGTGATGAACTAGATGAAGGACAAGCTCAGAGTCCATCCACAGATCTAGAATGCTGAAGGGATCAAAGTCATGATGGTGAGAAAGGGTCAGCATTAGGAGAAATTGGGGCACTGTAGCAGGCTTGTGTGCATGCTACCCAACACCCACTCCTTCTCTGTTCCTCCTTAACAAACCCTAGCTGCATCTGGAATTCACTTTCTCTTAACAGTCACAGTCTTCGGGGCAATGACCCCATTCCCAGCTTGGAAATGGCTCTGATTGGACTAAGTCAAACACAAGCAGCCATATCCCATTTGACAATGGGTAGTTAGGTTATGAGCCTGTGACACAACTCTGGCCACAGAGAACTGAAGACCTGAGAGGAAGTCTGCTGGGAGCTTATAGCAAAGGTTCCTTTAGAGACCTCTTCTGGAGTGGAGGGGAGGTGTTCTGCAGAGAACTTATTCATGATTCCCTGCATGCCATTGCCGCTAGATATGACAACCTATTGCCTGTGACCATGGGGAAGGAGAAGCAGCTAGGGGGCACTTGGGGAAAGAACTGAAGAGGAGAAAGAATCTGGATTCCTGTGGCATATGTAGCCTTAGGCTAACTAACTGAGGAGGGTTAATTACAAAGTATCTACAACGCTCAGAGTTCAGTCTTCCAGAGCCAACAGCCCTAAAATCCTAATTAATAAGATTTCTTTTAACACTAATGCATGCAATGTTTTTGCTTTCAAGGTTGTAAAATTAATTGTGTCATTATTAATTAGAAATCCTACTTCTTCTTAGACATAACTGACAGAATGTGTTTAAGAAGTAATGTTTTAGAGACTATTTATAGATACGTATTATCCAACTCTATAGTATCCCATCATATTTGGTGCTGTTTCTGTGTCTGGGTATGAGACATTGCATTGTGCTCTCTCTGTGTTCCTGGCACTTAGAGGCTATATTTGGAAGACAACTAGGAAGACACAGTTTTGCAAGGTAGAACTCACATGAATGCCCCAGAAGAGGTGAGCAAATGCCTGGCCTGTGGAAGAGAAGACTCAGTAAGGTACATTAGCACAAGTTCTCAAAGAGAAGCCTGCTACATTCCTGTTGGTTCAGGGTGCCAAAGCAGGATCACAAGGGCAGATGTAGGGGACACTTAACTCAGCCTGGAGTTTGACCTTATTAAAATTAATAAGCATTACATCAAAAAGACCGGATCTTGGCACAGTGATCTGTCAGTAGAAGTTGTGTAGCTCTTTCTTCTGAGTTGAAACAGTCCCTCCTGGTGAGAAGACGGAGGCTGGAAGACTCAGGGAGCTAATGAGATCTAGGAAGTTCAGAAAGGATGGAGGTGCCTTCTCAAGTGGGCTAGTTTGCTTTTCTATTGCTTTGATAAGCACCATGACCAAAAGCAACGTGGGGAGGAGACGGTTTGTTTCACCTGTACAGTTATAGTTCATCACCAAGAGAAGTCTGGGTAGGGACTTAAGGCAAGAATATGGGGGTAGAAGTGAAAGCAGAGACTGTGGTGGAAGCCTGTTTACTGGCTTGCTCCCTATCGCTTGCTACACCTGCTTTCTTATACAACTCAAGACCACATGCACAGGGGTGGCACTGCTCACAGTCTGTCCACTGTGAGTATGTGCTTCACCCATATCAATTGTTAATTAAGAAAAATGTCCTACAGGCAGGCTCACGGGCCAGTCTGATGGAAGCTGTGAGTCAGTCAAGGTATCTTCTTTCCATGTGACTCTGGTTTGTGTCATGTTGACAAAGACTAACCAGCACAAATAAGATTATAAATGACCAACAATTGCTTGGAAGATGATACGGACTTTCGTGGAGTTTCCTGCAAGTTATACATGGAGCTCCAAGGATGCAGCTTTTTATGAGTGGTCAAGGTGCTAAGGTCAGTTTTTGATGATGTAGCTATGTTTGAGTCACTCAAGTTTCAGTTTCTGCAATTAGCCCCAATAAACTCATTGGTTCAACAAGTTAGACTAGGAAAGAATCATTTATTTGCATTATTTGCATTGTCACTTGCCCTAGCTGGGGTGAAGAGACATTTGTTCATGTCTCCCCAGGAAAATTCAGGCAACATAAATGTTCTAACAGATAGTGACACATGTGTAGAGAATCCATCCAGCTCTCATTGAGGACCTACTAACAGCTATTGGTTGATAGGTGTAGACTATGAAGATGAACGCAGACTAACCTTTGACCACAGCACATTTCAAGTATACTGTAGGAGGACAGCAGGCAAGTAGCTATTCATCTATGTGCCAGTGATATTGCAGCATATGTAAACATCTAAGGAGTGTCTATGGAGAACTTTATAAACTGATTTGGGGTGATGAGAAGATACTACACAGAATGTGTATTTACAGGTTATTGAATAATGATTTGGAGTCTTGCTGTGAGAGGGTAAAATAGCAACACAGGGAAATTCAGTGATAACAAACTCTTGAAAATTCTTTAGAATTTACTCCATCTTTCAAAGGAAGACAAACAATATAGAGGGAAGGTCTAAGACACATGGAGTGTACATGAATTCAAGGGACTATGTTAGATCGAGCCTTGTATGGGTACATGGAAGGAAAAGTTGCTTTGTCTGGATGGATGATGTCTGTGACTCGGGCTTAGTAGGTGAAGCAGAGATCAGAGGCTTGGAGTTGAATACAGAAGAGAATATACCCACCACATAGGCAAGCAAAGCATCCAGGGAGTGGCCTCTCTGCTTTGGTTTGCTTCCAAATGGAAAGCTTTCTGGTTAGTTATTTTGTTAGTCATTTCAGATGGACTGATATATGAGAAATCCCCCAGGCTCAGGGGTGCTTCTTGGCTCAATGGTGGTAGTCAAACTAAAGTTTATGGCCTCAGATGTGTTTAGAAATTTAGCTGGAAAAGGTGGATGTGGTTTGGAAGGGTAATTGTGTCTTGATTTTTAAAAGAGGGCTGTAGAGTCAGATGTAACCCAAGATAGAAGAAGCAACTCTCAGTGTCCCATGAGAAACAGTATGGCAAGCCATTATAACTGACAGCTCCTTTCCTCATCACCAGCCTAGAATCAATGAAAATGGGATTCTGAATATGATCATTTGAAGAAGACACATCATAGTTGTAGCAACAAGTAGTGATGTGAGAAGCTGGAAAACTCTAGAGAAGCAGTTCCCTGTTTAAGGCCTAGACCTTCTGGGTGATGAGACTGTAGAGAAGTCACCTAACTTTTGAGTTTATCAGTTTTATTTGCAAAAGATACAAGTATGTAGATCATATAGGGAAGATGTGTGAATTCCATGACTCAGTGTAATGTCTAGCTGTTTAGTGAGGACAGTCTTACCCAGTTGATAGGGTTCATTAATTATATTCATCTTGATTATCTTATTCTTAAAAGTAGTGGAGGTCAGGAATGAGTTACTAGTCTGGTCCTACTGAACTTTATGGTCAACAACTGATTCAATATATATGAATGTACTAGGAACATATCGGAAAATCCCATCTCCTTTCATGGAATTGCATTCTACAAAGAAATAGTGATAAGCAAGGAAACAAGTGAGCATGGTGTTTATAAAGTAAAGATTAGAATGATGAAGACTCAAAATGTCCAAGCCATGAAAATCTTCACATGTGCTGTGAATGAGAACACTGGCTGGACCTGGATATCCAAACCTGGAAGTCAATTCCTGAAGGCTGACATGAGGTCTACATCAAAGGTTACACTGATATGGTGACTTTGTATCCCATAAGTCCCATGCTTAAAATGTCTTAATGAAGTCAGGTTCCAGACACATTGGCTCCTTCATCTCCAAGGCCCCCACTTTTCTGGTGTGGGACTAGTTGAATGACTCATTCACTAAGCATTTTGGCAGAATCTTCAACTGAGTGTATTTTTAGAAGTGAGTTCATGTATGAAAAAGAAAATACATTTGGAGGGGTTGGATGAATAATGGGAGAACAGAATAAAGAAGCAAATAGGGTCTTATACCAAGTCATAGTGATAGAGTAGAATTTACCAGATGATTTACAGAGTATATGAGGCTAAAAAACAAACAGAATAAAAATACTGTTTTGTTTAAAGTCTCACACACAAGGGTTTCAGTCATGAAGCAGGAGTAGGGAGACAGAAATACACTGGAAGAAACAGTAACCTTTTAACCTGTTAAGCTAAATAAATATACATTTGAATATCATCATAGTTCGGTATCACTTGCCCCTCAAAGGTTCACATGGTAAAGGTTTGGCTCTACTGGGAAGTAGTGGAACCCTTAGGAGATGGGGCTAAGAAGAAAGTCCTTAGGACATTGGAAGCATGCCCTAAAATTGGATTCTGAGACCCCATCTCTTTCTCTTTTGCTTCTTGGCTACAAGGCTACCAGTTTGCTTCACCATGTACTCCCTGCCATTTCCATCTGGCATGCCCACCTGAGAACCATTGGTTTGGTCCAATGTTGTGCTTGCCTTTCCAAAACTGTAAGTCAACTCCCCCCCACATAAGCTAATTAGCTCATCTATCACATTATAGTGATAGAATGCTGACTAACATAGAAGTGAAAATGGAAAACTATTTTACAAGAGTTTGGGCAGCCTCTCTAGAGCCCACACGAACAACTTAACACCTAAATACAGGGAGAAATCATATCCTGCCTTTGAATTTGCAGTTTGACCCTGGAGATGTGCACTTTGGGTGGCATAATGGTGTGAAGGGTTTTCCACAACAAGAGTATGTGTGAAACATGGTACTAAATGCTTAGGGATTGCACATGAATGTCGAAAGAGAAGAGGGTGAACCGTTAATTATAGCCCCATACTGTGCAACCAAAGCTGTTAACTGCATGTACTTTACACTTAAAATACTTTAATACAATTGTGTCATCACTTCAAAACCCATTCTGGAAAGTATTTCCAAGATTTAGCTCAGATTCTTCTACTGTTATGGGGAGCTAAGCGCCTGGTTCAAAGCAAATTAATCATTTATTTTACTGTAGGTGCCTAAGCCTCAAATCTGCCTTTTATTTTAAGTCTGTTTGCTTTCTGTGGAGTGCTGCTTTCCCAGTCTTCCTACAGGGTTTCCTGTACCCTTCAAAATGTAGATAAAATATCTCCTCCTCCTCCTCCTCCTCCTCCTCCTCCTCCTCCTCCTCCTCATGTTCATTCTCCTCCTATTCACTTCCTCCTTTTCCCTTCTTCTCCTTCCTTTTGTCCTCAAGTTTATCCTATTTCTCCACTTTTTTCTCCTTTTAATTTTTGAGACAGGGTCTTTTTACATAGCCCAACCTAGCCTTGAACTCATGACCCCCATCTCAGTCTCCTATATACATGGGGTTATGGTGTGTACCAGCATAGCAAATGACTACCTTTGTCAATTTCCTCTTAAGGAAAGCCACCCATTTCCAGATTTTATTTCCCATATTATTTTTATTTAAATTTAAATTTCCTGTCTATCATTGTCTTGCTTGCTGTTACCTGTGATGTCTACTATATATTGGCCATGGGATTAAACATTTCAGACAAATTCCTTCATCAGTATTTGCTACACAGCATTATACACAGCCTATGAAACAACCACATCTGGCTCTCTAATGTTTTTCTAAGTGACAGAGAGATTTTGTTACTTCATTGATGATGTGAAGTTCCTTACTTGATGTCAGTGCACTGGCAAGAGCTGGAAGCAGAATTTCAATCCACTGCTCTTATTTCAAAATGTGTTTTCTCAAGAACAATGCTATGCTACATGGCTTCTTGTACCTATGTTAGCTTGTATTATATTTCACTCATGTTAAAATTGGTTTCTCTACAATATATGCCTCCATATATTGTACAGAATTGGAGGTGTGAGTGGATCCCAGGGCTGACAAGGAGCCTAACTACCAGTTTTGTCCATGTCATCAGGACCATTGGGAGATCACATAAACAGAGCTGAGAGCAACAGAATCAAAAGCGATGAAAATCATTCAGTAAAACAATAGCAAATAGGAAGAGTTAGTTATGAAGGCTTACATGTTTCTTAATTTGGGAAAAATTTTACCTAGAAACAAGATGTACCATTACGTGTGAAAGAAACTTTGTTCTTTTTCATTTAGTATCCTTAATATGGAGAAGTGCTGTAAACTTCTTAAAGTTACACATAAGTCTCATATAACTTTCGAGACTCTTCTGCTACATCAATTCCTGCTTATTTAGGACTTCTGTATATTTCTAGTATAGTTCTTATTGCCACCTGTTTCAAAGCCAGTCAGTCACAAACAGGAAAGTAAGAAAGCAATCATTTCTAAAATGACTGATTTTGGAAAAGATGAAATATATACATTCTGGAAGCATGGCATACAGTGCTTTTCTTGGTGGATGAAGTTCATTCAACACTTGGCAAATGTAGACAGACAGAACTTCAGAAAGAGTATGCCATAGTTCTGTTTCTTCTCTCCTCCCTTTCTTCTGGAAAAACAAAAATCCTTTCACTTTGATAACACATCAAGGCCTTAATATAACTTGAAGTAGTATATATTGTAGAATTAAACAAAATGGGCAGTGTTTTCATTCTGGAAATAATAATTGTAACTATTAAAGACAACATCTAGCCATTGAGCAAATTACTAAATCAAGCACTCAAAATATTCATCCATGAATGACTATAAATTGAATATCCAATGTGTGCAAAGTTTTAAGTAAGAAATCTGGGACATAATTGAGAAAAAATGGATATTGTCCATGTTCATGCTCTCTTTCTGCTTTTTATCAAATAAGGATCAAGAAGTTTAAGTAAGATTATAATCATGGTAAGTGTCACACTGTATAGTACTGAGAGTACAGAACAGGGAGGAAAAAGAAACATGGGATAAACTGGAGGGATCCCAGGGACAGCTGGATCTCTATGGGTCTGAGGCTGTGATAAGGATTTACACCTATCCTAAAATGCTGTGAGGGTTTTAAGCACTGATTTCATATACTTAGATTGTGCTTTTAAAAGACATCTGTATAGTGTGGAGAAAGAGGTAGTGGGCTAATGGGCAATGTGAGGACACTGTCCCAATGACCTTCTTTGAACTAAGTGAGAGTAAATAGCAATAAAGAACAGCTTTTTTGTTGGGTGAGTGTGTGCTTGGGAATATGCAAATGAACTCATTTCCCGCCTATGATTCCAAATGGAAGACTGTTGAGCCACATTTTTGGGGAACACTTGTCAGCAGCTGGAGCCAACAAGTCATGCACCTTGGAAGAAAAATTTACACTCAACTCATCAGATTGCTTTGGCCTGATGACGTAAATGGATATTTGTGATAGGCAGGGGAAATAAATGATTATTAAGGTATTGATATATAACTTAATTCCTTTCTGCTTTCAGCTCTAGTTTAATCATATCCCTTTACAAAAGGTTTAAGGATACTAAATAGTTTGCACTCATTCAATTAGTCATCTATCGAAAAGATTTTTTTAAAAGCAGGACAAGGTAGATCACACATGTAATCTTAGCACTTGGGAGGATAAGAGGATTGCAGTGGGCTGACAGGGTGGCTCAGTGGGTAAGTGCTTTTGCTGCCAAACTTGATGGCTTGAGTTCAATCCTCAGGACCCATATGGTGGAATATGAATTGCAAGGAATTGAGGCTAGCCTAGGATACATAATAAGTTTCAGATCAGCCTGGGATACAAGAGTAGTAGCTTGTCTTTAAAATTCCTCAAAGGACTGATATTATGTCTCATACTTAGCAGGCTGAGGCAGGAGGATTGCCATGAGTTCCACAATACTACTCAGCAAGTACTAAGTTAGCCTGGGACTAAAATACCAATAAAACTGAAAAAATAAAAGCTTTTTAAACTTAAGAACCAGTTTGGAGCTATGATTTGACTAGAGCAGGGTCTTATTTAGCCTTTGTATTCCTCATGCAGAGTTCTAGAACACAATTTCTTTAATTGAATACTTGAAGAAAAGAAAGAAAAAAATCTCACTCAGATAAAGAGGGATATCAGACAGCAGAAACAAAATGAAAGGATTTGGTAACTTACAGCTTCATGGGAATGGGAAGACATTAGGCGGGGTGCCAATCTTTTCTCCTTCAGTTGCCGGCTGCTGATCTGATTTGTAATTTGTATTTGTCTTGCCCATCCCTTTCCATCCACATGTGCAAATGCAATATATTAAGTGGTTATTGCTGGCCTGGTTATCTGTGGTATTTCCAGAGGTCTTTAGTGCAAGCATGAAAATAAACACTGTCTCTAAAAATTCTTGCTTTCTGAGAATTGGATGGTGGGACCCAGGGAAACGTGATACACCCAGACGTGTCTGTCTCCATGGCTCAGTTTTGATTTCACAGGCGGGCACAGCTCCGGGTAAGCGCTAGGAGCAAGAGTTATCAGCAGCTATCTTCGGCATCTGGAGGCTGAGTGTTCAGGGAAACGAGGGCTCATAAAGATATCTAGGGAGGAAGAGATGACAATGATGGATGTATCCTGGGCCAGGAGCAGTGCTCTGAGGCCAGTGGCTTGGGGGAGTTATTCACAGGGCGGTGGGTGTTTTCTTAGACTTTATAGCTGTTGGAAGGCCGAGGAGACTGGATGAAGGCCACAGAAACAGTGAGTCAAAGCCCTGGCTGGTCCTTGACCAATGAGTGCGAGGCCAGAGTTGTCTTTGTTGGTAAAGCTCTCTTCTGGATTAGACTCCCCTTGCAGACTGGGTCCTCCCTGTCTTTCCTACTCAGAGGCATGGCCATTCATTATGTTGCCAAGGCTGAACTTGTGTGTTCACTCTCAGGAGCTTTGGACTCTAACAAGTGTCACAAATACACGGAACAGCCAGGAATAAGGCAAATGATGCGGAAAGGCCCTTGAGCAACTGGAGGCCTTCAATCATAAACCTAAAATCCTTCGCTCTTTCTCTCCTAATCCAAACTGGCACCTTGGACTTGAATTCATTCTCACGTTCTCCTTTGCCCCTCAGCCATACACCTTAGATTGCTCTGCTGAACTGAGTTTATCTTTGATTCAGCCATTGAGTCTTGATCCCTCTCTCTCTTCACGTCGCCACTGCTTTAATCCAGGGTTTTTATCTTCTCTTTCTTCCCACTGGCCTCTCTAACTTCAGTTTACTTGTCCCATTTTTCATTGCTACCTTGTCTTGCCAAAAGAGTCATCCTTAGAGTCAAAGCCTGAGAGTAACTGTGGCACACCCTTGTTGGTGAACCGAGAAAGTCCCCCCCCCCCACACACACACTCACACACACACTCCCGCCTATGGGCTAAGGGTGGACCTCGGCCTGGCTGAGTCAGACTACTTTTGCTGTCTCATTCTATGTTATTAACTCCACCCTCTTGTCCCATAGTGTTGGACCTCAGACTACACAACAGGTTGTAAATGTCCCTACTGAGTATGGGGAGGAGTTGGAGAAAGGGAAATGCTATGTCAGCTAACTCTCTGTATTGTTATTTAATCATGGTGGCCTCAGCTTCGTGCATGGACAGGGGCTCTTGGGAACCCCCATACTCAGATCTTCTGATATCAAATTCCTCTAACCAGAGCTTCTTTGGGTTATATTCCAAAGCTCCATCCATGTTTTTTGTTAGGTTTCATAACATTTTGGGGATCATCTTCATGGTTTGTTTTCTTGACCATCTTTGGCACTCGGAGAGCTTGATATATCTACCATTTCTACCATATCTACCATGGGCTTTATCCTGTTTCTGGAACAACCTCTACAATAAGGTCATCAGTCAATATAGGTAACACCTCTTCTCATGCATGTAGTATAAAGAAGGTTTCAGAAAAGGTAGGACAATGTATTATATTAGAAGAGAGTTATAGGGGGCCTCATTGGAGAGAATTCATATAAACACAGTAATCATGAATACATGCATAGGGCAGTTTGTTTCTATATATTATCTCTTTACTATATGTAGTTACCTAGCTATCTACCTACATCTCCATCTATATATGTGTGTGTTCATATTAAAAAAAATAACATTCAGCCAATGTTGCAAAGGACCAAATAAATAAATAGGGATGTGTGTGCATGCATTTGTGCCTGTGGTCCTATATTCTTTCTTTGACTTGGTAAAACCTATCTCATGGCTTGTATCTTGCTGTAATGTCACCTAAACCCTGAGTATTCTTGGTCTAGGAGCAGTAGAATTTCCTTGGAGCTTAGCCCAGAACTTCAGGCCAAACATAGATCCAGTGACCAGATGCTGCATTAAAAAAATGCCAAGGTATTCTGAAAGCTTGGAAAGCACTGGCCAACTCTGCTACTCAGTCAATCCCTCCTTCCCTCTCCAGCAAAAAGGAAAAAAAAAAAAACACAACAGGTTCTGCTCACGCACTTAGTGTTACTCTAGTCTCTATCATATTATATCACAGAATGTGCCGAAGCAGTCTGCTCTTTATATGATACCTGCAGGTAGACACTTTACATTAATTGATTAACCCCTTCTCTTAGGCATTTCACCCCCGAACTCTGACTTTCTAGTTTCCCTGACATTCAGACTACCCATAGGCCACTTCTAGCAACAAGATGTAAGCAGGAACTGGCCAGGACTCTCTCCTGTCTTCTTTTCTTTTGCATGAAATACAGCTATCATGTGTGTGGTTTGGGGTGGGAAGAGAGTGCAACTTCTGCCATTGTGAAACCAAGAAGTACAAGTCGAGGATGGAAGACCCCCAGAAGGAAGACCTGGATCCCTGAAGGCATCTCTCTGACCTCAGGCTGCTTCTGTATGTACCCTCTTATATGAGACAAATACATCTCTGTATGCTTGAGCCGTTGCTTGCTGGTTGCTCTTAACCAAGCTAACTGCATCCAACCACTACATTATCTAATCATTCAGATGGGAAAACTTGAACTTGCTGTCTTTATTGAGCCTTCTTAAAGATACTTAGGGTAGAGAACAATAAGGTACCTGAACAACAGCTTTTGAGTCACACACACTCACACACACACACACACACACACACACACACACACACACACACGGAAACATTTGATTTAGAATAACAATTATCCTTAATTTTTTACCAAAGAAAATTTGGCCACCAGACATACAGAACTTACATAATGTGTTGCTCTTTCCAGAAATTTAGCTGAAAGTTTGGTGAAGGTTACACATTATGGATTATTAAAAAATTGGCCAAAGGCACTAGTCAACAATCAGAGAAGAAACCCCTCCCTCTTCCATTCTAGATATCTTGGCTGCCCTGGAAACAGGAGAGGGAAGCCCCATTGAAGTTCTACCAGGCATGTCCAATCCATGTCCATCACAGGATGCAACCCAATATAAAGTCATAAGTTTACATGGAACAATATGAGTCTCTTTGGTGATTTTTTCCTTTAAAACTTCATTGTGTGGTTCTTGAGAGTGAACTCTGAGGATGACAATGTCCTCATGTCTCACCCTCCTAAGTGGACAGGTTTTTGCAGAGACTATTACTGATGTAATCACAGCTTTATGAAGACTTCTTGCTTTGAGTGTGTTTAGCTCTAGCTTTGTCTGACTCAAGCATAAGGATACTTTGTGTGGTTACAGCCTCCCAAACCAGGTTATGTACAAGGTCCATTTCCATGGAAAATACTGCTGGCTGACTGGGAGTTGATGATGAGAATGAACTGAGTAGAGGTTTGTGATGTTAGCTCCCCCAGACTACTTCATCATCTCTAGATGGCATTTTGCCCAGCAGCATGGCTAGATTGTTGTCAGAGTCTAGCAGCTGTTTTGTGGTCCATCACTGTCAAGACTGCTCTTGGAAGCCAAACCACATTAGGAGCAGTCTCGGGAGCTTTATCCACCTATTTCCTTGGTGCCATCTGGCCTCTGACCCACAGCTTTGTGCCTCCTGGAATATATCAGGTTATTTCACAGTTGGGCCTCATCCCTCCCTAGAAGAGTCACTTCTCAGGCTTTTTTCGGATGGACTTTATCTAACAAATCCTGAGAGGATACAGGTCCAGCAGAAGCCACAAGTCTTAGTGAACATGTCTCTAGACAAGTGCCCTCAACTCATTCTTCCATGGTCTTTCAGCATAGAAACCTTTGTCCTCTCAGGTTCCGTCTGAGTTGGAGAGCCCAACAGAATGCATTCAGAGATGGAGCCGGGCCTCCTCCAGCTGTTTGATTTATTTTATTTTATTTTTCTAAAGATCCGCCCAAATAAAGAGATCAATCAACAAATGATCCCTGGTCCTGTTGCTGAAGCCAGTTTCTCAAGGGAAGGAGGTCTGCTTAAGGAATAAAATGTCTCCTCATCCCAGAGTTTCTGACCCAGGATACATTTGTTTGAGAGAAGGTTCTTCAATAGACAGCTTGGTTGTCAATCCTGAGTATTTTTAAAGGTGCGATACAGCTGCATTCTCACTCATATTGACCCCTGATTGTCAATTATCTTTACTTCTCACATGGTTCATAGAGCACCCTTGGTGTCAAGTGTATCACCGGGCATCCCACAGTATAGATTTAACTGGAAGGAACATATGGCTCTCAGAGACCACAGAGAAGATGGGGTGGTGCAGGTACCATAGGGAATCGTTAGAGTAACCATAAACTTTGGACAGTCAGCCATTCTAGGCCTGGTCACTGAGCTCAGAAATGATTTTGCTTCTGCACTTAAGATTTTAGTATTTGCACCTTTTGGATATAGCCATGACTCTGGCGTGTGGTCCAGGCTTGTGTGGTCAGATGTCCTAGCTACCCCTTGGCCCTACGTTTCCCTAGTGTTTTTTTCCTGAGTTAGGTACATTCAAATGGAGCTTCTGGCCAGCAACACGTTGTGGAGTATGTTCAAGATTTCTAAAAGGTTCCTGGTTGGATTTCTAACTTCTTCCTCACTGCACTTTGACCAGAAAAGACACCCACCTTTTGTAACTCTAGGGTATTAGTTGGCTACATTATTTCTTGTAGTTTCAGGACATGTATTAGAAATTGACCCATCTTTTCAGGAACCTTTCATTATTCAGAGCTTTTATAGCCTGTATTTTCCTATTTTAAAAAATTATGATTCTACTCAGAGAACAACCAATGTCCTTCAGAGGACAGCTGTCTTCTCCCACAGAGTGCTGCCACCTGGTCCCCAATCTAATCCTGCCTGTTACACTTGGCCATAGCTGGCCAGGCAGCTCCCATAGATGAGGCGTGGTGACAGGCACCATCCTGTAGATTTAGGGCACTGAAGCTTGCCCGCTGCTCTCAGAGACTTAAGATAGTGTTAGGAAGCCATAGGACATTGGGTGGAAAAAACCTCTATTCCTTTCTCCTCTTCCTCTTCCTCCAATTCCCTTTCAAGGGAAGTCATGCTCTGCCTCATACCCCATGGATGAACCATTCACCTCAGCAATAGGACATCTACAGCTGGGTAACAGTGCACGTTCCAATGAGATTTACACACATGGAGCAGGAACAGGACCCTTATTGGACAGATTCCTGCCTTTGATCCTTCCAGGTCTGGGAATTTCAGAATCAGTACTCAAATACATGTGTTGGGTACTCTGAAGAGAACTAAACAGCCATGCAGTTTACAAATATTTGCATTCTGTCATTGTCTTCGGGGAAGCTCCTCTGAGTTGAGTCACCAGGACCACGTTTGTTCTCCCTCTCCTGGGCAATGAGCCGGGGAATGGCTAGCAAGTCTCATTTCTGCCACTCAGTAGTTAATGGGTACTCCTTCAGTCTGGTCACAGCTCTCCTTCAAAATGCCACTCCACCAGGCTCCATCCACCTGCCTGCCTGTAATACCAGTGACCCTAAGGGTTACCAAAGAGAGGGCCTGAATTAATGAGGCTCAAGATCCCTTACTGCCAGCCACTTGTGCTCTTTCTTCCTGTCCCTGTTTCTCCCACCTGTCCCTGGCCACGATGAATCTGAATGAAATCCTTTGGATGGGAGAGTTTCCTTACTGTCTGCTGACAGCCAGGGGTTGGAGTTTTAGGGGATTAGATTTAAAAAAAAAATTGAATGTGGTATTTTAATGGGGTTGTAACTCAGTTTAATGGGACAACTTAGGGACTATAAAGGCATCTCAAAATGAGGATACTGAAACTAAACATTCTGATTGGCTGTGATCTGTTTTCTCTTCAAAAGGAAAGAAAACAGAGCCAGCTGTTTTTTACCTATGACATGAAAGGATGGAAATACGTTTCTTCAAAAAGTTTCCTCTTATTCTGGTTTTGACATTGATGGGAAAGTTGGGCTTCAGAAAATTCCAGGAGGATGAGCTTGGGTGAATTTCCTAGGGTTGAGGCAGTAACACCCCCCACCTCATATACACACATCTGTTAGCTATTGAAACTCGTAGGCATATTGAGAGCTCTTCCTGAGACCTTGGAAAATGTTTACTTTAGAGAGTGAAGTGGACCCATTTGCTGGTGTAGCTCTTGACTGGGTGTTCACACCTCTCTGAGGTTCCTAGCAAGCTGTGGCCTCTCATGTATGAGGACGTGGTCTCAGTGCACCATGCACTGTACAAGTGTTAGCTTTGGGCTATGTTTTGTTTTGATAAAGCGCATGCTCTCAATGCTTACACCATAAGTCAGAAATCACAGAATGTGAACCCCAGTGATCAGTGAGGTGGGGTCCTTTCCCCCTCAAGGAAACAAGGGAAAAACTAAAAACATGCTCAGTTATCAACGTATGGTGGTGGCTGCTGACACCTGTGCTGTCCAGGCATTGGGTTCTTTTAAAATCTTGCAGTTTCTCTACTTTTATGCTGTGGCTATGCTATGGGATATTGCCCAGGATTCTGACTCCTCTGTTGTATAATGCAGGCTTCCCTTTGGTCCTAGACACATATCTTCAGTGATGAGAAAGAGAAGAAAAGACAGACACACAGACACCTGTACAGTAAAGCTGGGATTGGTGGGCTGTTGTTGCCCTCATGGAAACCTATCATATTTATTTTATATATTGGAAATGAAGAGGCAGGTTTATAGTAAGCAGCTGAACCTTAGCTAATCTCAGTAGGAGGTCACTGTAGGGGAACAAGAGGAGGAAGCTGTGGTTGCTATTTTCTGCACACACATTCACTTTTGGACCAGAGGGAGGTTTTGCCATCATCACACTAGAGGAAGGCTTTGTTCTCACTCTGAGATTCACCTGGGAAAAGCTTTGCCATTTCCATGGGTCTGAGGCACTGGACTCCTTATATGGCTGTGTTCATGTTAGCCACACACATTCACTTAGAACTTCACCAGCTCCTCATACTAGAGCCCAAGAGGCAATGAATTCTGGCTCTTCTGTAGCCAGTTGACATCCACATTCCTAAGGTCCAGCCATGTCTCCATCATCTTGCCTCATTCTCTGAGAACTGCTCTCTTTGCTCCTCTTCTAGCCTCAAGCTGTCCCCAGGGAGCTTCAACTTGTACAAGACAGGAGATGCTCTACCTCCACACATCTCTTTGTACCTGTCTACTGCTCAGGAGAGGGAAACTAAGGCCTACCAAGCTGTTGGGAATGAAAAGGAGGAAGTGGAGTTTGGGAAATGTGCAAAGTGCCATACAAAAGGTAACTGAAATGGATTCAAAGTAATTCTGGAAAAAAGTAGAAGTTTATGCATTGAAGACTGGGCTGTACACAAGATGCTATCCAAAATGCAAAAGTGTGTCCTCATGGTGGAAAGGCACTGGAAAACAAAAGTGTGTGTGTGTGTGTGTGTGTGTGTGTGTGTGTGTGTGTGTGTTTAACTCCATGCCAATTGAGTGCCCAGAAGAAGACAAGATTTATCCAGGCTCCTCATGTATATAACAGGAAGGATAAGGAATGAGAGGGAACAGATGAAAAAATGACACTATATTTGGTAGGGATTTGAGTGACTAGAAGATGAAGAGGTGCTATGAGAGGGAATGTTATAAAGGGCATTTTGGAAATTATGAAATGGAAAAAGTCAGGAAAAATCTAAAAAAGTGAGTCATGGAATGACCTTTACAAGTTCATAAATAATAGTTACTATTTTGTTAAACGCATGCTGCCTACTAGGCACTATTCTCAGAATAAGCAATATAATCCATAGTTCATTGAAAAGGAAAGCAAAGCTCTTGGTACATCACAGACATAGAAAGTATGGGCACTAGATTGGAATGTGAACAAGCCTAGCATTTGCTCACCCCAGTAGGGCTAACTTTTTTTCCTGAACTGCCTCTGGGATTGGAAGGAGTGGATTCTCTGCTTGGCAAGCCTTGATACTTCTACCCACCCCTGCACCTGGCCGAGGAGTCTATATAGCCTGGAACATGGGCAAGGAGTGGTATGTTTCCAGGAGAAAATAGAAGTGATATTTTCCAAAGAAAAACAATGAAACAATAAGTGTCGCCCAGTGACAGAGAGGAGATGCTTTGGAGGCTCATCTGTGCCCCCTTGCTCCCAGTATAGTGCTTGGAGCATCCCTCTGGAATGCCTATGGACCAAAGAATAATCTGAAACCTTTGGCCTTGAACTGAGAGGGAGGATGTAGAGATAAACACAGAAATTCCTTGAGCAACAAAACAGATGTTACCAAGTGCAAGTACTTTATAAGGGAGTTCCTCCCATTTCACCCAGAAACTATTTTTGGTTCTGTTTCAAATAGTTTTAATTAGTTTGGTTATCTGGTTACCCCATCTCAAGCCAACCAAAGTAAACCAGGGGCATCCTCTGTGCTCTGGGATATAATGTCACTCTCCTCTCTCACTTTCCAGTCAGCTAGGATGGAAAGACTGGAGTGTGAATCTTGTTCGCGTAGCTGTGAGACCTTGAAGTGTCCTCTGGTGAGTCAAGTGTTAATGATTTCCCCTCACAGGAACAGTGTTCCCAGGGTGATTTTCATTCCATTTCAGACCATAATGGTTTGTGAGAGCTCTAAGTGTGCTTGGTAATGATTCAAGGTTCAATATTATATTTGGCGCTGCTTAGCCGGACTAGGGGGAGCCTACCAACCTGGGTTTTACAGATTGGTTGGTCGTGTGGACTGTACATTGTCTAAGGAGGAAGTGGAATTTGGGAAATGTGCAAAATGCCAAGCAAAAGGAAATTGAAGTGGATTCAGAGTAATTCTGGAAAAAAGTAGAAGCTTGTACATGGAAGCCTTTCTTTAACTCCCTCTCACACTTGTAATCTCTTTGTTGCTTTCTGTGTCTCCCTCTGTCTTTGCCTCTCTCTCTCTCTCTCTCTCTCTCTCTCTCTCTCTCTCTCTCTCTCACACACACACACACACACACACACACACACACACACACATACACACTTGTAATCTCTTTGTCTCTTTCTGTGTCTCCCTCTGTCTTTGCCTCTCTCTCTCTCCCTCTGTTTCAGTCTTGTTCATCACTGTACTTCTGTTGAAGGCTCACTATGCCAATGTGAACTTTAAGCCTCCTAGGTTAATAATGCAAAAACATTTGGGCTGTCTGTTTTCTGAGAGTTTCTTAGCCAGAGGCACATTCTGTCTTCCAATATCCAAGGTGAATAAACACGGACATCAAGACAGCAGAGGCTTCTTCTCAGTGGTAGAAAGGACCAAAAATATTCTTCTGCTTCACTAGGGGACTGTTGCTGGAGATATCTAAGTTGGAAGCTAGGGTTGAGCTGGACTGATGTGGATAAAAAGGACAAACTCCAGGACTACACCAGGTTGCCTCAGCTTTGAAATGGGAGTACTATCAGGTCTCAGGGTGTCTGTAAAGCTCAAGGGAGAGGAAATGTACAAAGTGCTTAGCAACAGCACAGGGTCCAGACAGAGAAGCACTCTGCAGCAGTCAGCTCTTCCAGTTATTATCATAATTGGTACGATTTCTGGAAATGCCTTGCAGTATGCCCAGGTAACTGAAGAGTAGGAAGAATGTTCTCTTGGACAAAGGTTCAGTGAGAGGTTTTGTTTACTTCTTGGATGAGCTTTGGAGTTTGATAACGTGGGACTTGAGTCCTGACTCTATAGCTTATTGACAATTTGCTTAGGAGCGGCTCTCTGACCTTTAGCACTCTTGAAGGAAAGACTCCTTTAGTCCATGTAAGTGTAGTTAACAAAGGACTTTTGCAGGAGGCTCATTCTGATGAGTAAGTACATGACAAACACTCAGTAGAAGCTACTGATGAATACTTCGAATACCTACTTTTCTTTGACGCTTGAGAGGAATAATGTGCTAGGAAGAGCCTGGTCATGTGCCTCACGTTTAAGTAGGGAGCTGATTTGCTCCAGTGTTTGTGGCTGTGAGCTGTCATTGCTTTGAGAATTTTGAAAACTGGCAGTGTTGACAATTGGAAGTGGGGTACAGGGTGAGTTTTTCTTATCACTGGACTGTAACTTTTTGAGACAGACCTGGATGTGAGCCATAGCTCTGCTCCTTAGCTAGGTCTGTAGTTTTGTCACGACAGGTCCCTCAACTTCAGTTCTTCTAAGTGAAAAAAATGGGACTCCTCTTAGTATTTTCTTTGTAGTGTCATGATAATTAAAAGAGATAATTTGGGACCAGTAAAATGGCCCTGTGGGTAATATGTACCTGCAGCCAAGCCTGAAGACCTTAGTTTGATCCCTAGGACCCACAAGGTGGAAGGCAAGAATTGACTCTGATACAATTTTTCCTCTGATCTGTACAGGTGCCATGCAACACACACACACACACACACATACACACACACACACACACACACACACACACATACACACACACATACACACACAAATAAATAAGTAAATATATAAAAAGATTCAATTATCGTTTTTCTAAAATTTAGGTGACATATATTACTACATAGTATTTTTTATAATATATAATATATTACTACTTTCTAGTAATGAGCAAAATAGCTGTTTAGGCTTGATGAAAAATGGTAGCAAAGCAAAGGAAAACAGCATCAAGTACACTTACTTGCCTCTATTTAGGACAATGAACAAAAGACCTCTGATTCTCCATCAATTAAACTGCCTGGTCTTAGAGTCAGTGACAATTGTGTTGTTAAATCAGGTCATTTGGATCAATGTATGACACTTGTTTTATGATTAAACTTCAGACCACAAGAGGAAAATAGCACAATCATTGTATTTAATCAGATGTCTCATTGGGGTGGGATGAAGGCACTAAATATGTCTGGGAATCATTGGGAACCAGGCAACAATCCATTCAGTTATGAGCTGCATTTGTGCAAGTGGTACCCATACTGAGGTCAGTGGGCTGAGGCACTTTGCTTGGTTGCTAGGCAACAAGGGACCTGCTATTCTGAAGCCCATCGATATCAACACGGAGCATTAATGAAACCACACTCCTGGTTCCACTTACGTGGATGGCTGCATGGAACTGCTGGATAAGGGAAGAAGATTATGTAATGTGGAAAAAGTGAGAGTTGGCACAGGACCATGAGGCTTCATCTTTGAAGTAGGAGTGATTCAATGTGCAGGATCATCTGCTCATTGTGGTTTCTGCTTAAACTTCAGATGTTGGTGCAACCATGCTACATGGTCCCAGGCCAAGTCTCTGACCATAAGCTGAAGCAAAAAAGAAAAAAAAAAGTGTGTGTGTGGGGGAGTTTTCAGTTAACATGACTCCTTCCCACAAATAAGTAAATAATTGTTGTCAAAATACATAATTTATAAGGCTGATTACTGTTTGCCTGTGAAGTCACTGATTTGTCAGTCTTCCATGGAACAGTCACTTGAAGTTTAAACTACCCCAACAACCAGTTCAAAGGTGGATTTGACACTCACCATGCAGAGAAAAGTTTAATTTATGTAGCCTCAAACAGATGCCAACACAGTTATATTTTAGATTATAAATCTATTTGCACTAGAATTTATGGAGTTCTTTACCTATAAATGAAATTAGCATTGTAGTAGGGTATCAAATCATTCATTTAATCAGCAGTATCAATTGCTCTTTTGTGAGGCTAAAGGAGAGCTGACTACATAAACCACAAACCCTAATGCTTTGGCCCCTATCTATTAAATGAGGAATAACAAACAAGAGCTTTATTGAAAATAAAATTGTCAATCAGAGAGTTGGTGTACTTGAAATATTATCTCCTTGAGTATGAGATGCCCAAGGATATTTCTTAAAATCCAATAGTAGGTCCAAATTTCTACAAGAAAACTCCAAAAAGGTAATTAGAAAAAGTCATGGAACAATGAAATAAGAAAAGGAAGGAGATAGGTGGAGGGTTTTGAAGAACTGATGAATTGCTGCAGGAGCACAGGTAAAGGTAGTGGGGAGGAAGGAGTTGTAAGATTACAGTAACTAGGTGAGCAGAACGGTCAAAGTTAGTTGGTGCTTTTATGTAGAGTACACCCTAGCTGTTTGACACAAATCTCATTGTTTCTTTTGACCTTTAGTTCCCACATGCTGGATTAGGGGACTAGTGGGAATGCCCTGCTCAGGGTTCTTCAAGGCTGTCCCTGTAGCTGTTAGTGGATTCACCAAAGGGTAGGATTTCATTGACCACCGGCTAGAAGGTAAGTAAGATTGTGAAGGAAAGGGCCCTAAAGGAATATGCTGGGGAGCTTCTGCATGGCTGCCTAGAACCCCGCTTGTGCCAATTAAGTTGTGGTCACTGAGCCAACTTCTGGCATCCGTTAGTTCAGCTTAGTTTTTCTCTAAGCTCTGCATGGGTTTGGTTCTGCCGGGCACACTAGCCATCCCTCAATAACACAAAACATCTTGTTCCCCAAACTTAGGCTTGCTTATGCCAGAGATAAGTGCTCAAGAAAATGTATGTCTAGTCAAAACAGGGGAGCAAAGGTCCTAAGAGGTTATAAGTAATCAAAAGGGGCATGCAAGACAAGCATTTTTCAGAGGACCTGGATGCATTCTTACATGACCAATTTCTTGACCTTTATACTGGTCTTAGTCATGATTTCTCTTTCTAATACAGACCAGGAGAGTTTAGAGAAAACCCAGTGAAGACCCAGAACCACTCAGAATTTCATCATTATTTATTGAGAAGTTCGTGTTCTGCTTCAGGCACAGTGTTAGACTCTATGTGTTTGGCCTAAAGTGAACAAAACAGATATGACTCTTACTTATTATGAAAACTTGAAATTGCTTTTAACTAAAATATTAACAAATAGAACCAAGGAGAGCATTTACAACATAGTATGTCCTAGGAAAGTAGTCTATATCCAATGAAGGCAAGGATGGTTCAATAAGAGAAAATATGAATGTAATTAAACCCAGTAATACAATAAAGATTGCAACAGGCCCTCAGACTTCAGTAAAACTGAACTCATGATGGAAGGACCATTCAGACACTGGAATCGAGGACACAGGCAGTGACATGTGCCATAATGAGAACAAAGACCTAATCTATCAGAGTCCACAGTTTGGGGAAAGTCCCTGTGTGTACTAAGCTTGCTTTTTGGCTTCTGTGGTTCTGTTTCTGGCTAACTGTTTTTGGTAACTGAGGTGTGTCAACCCAGGATGTGGTTTGTGTGCTTCAAAGCTCACCCTGAGAAAGACTCGGGACTGCACTCAGGTACTAAACATTCAGTATATTTGCCTGCTGCCTAATAAAGACTTCCTATTGGCTTGAACCCATGTCCTGTTGGTCTTTTTTCATGGATACTCCATGACAAGAGAGTAGATAACTTTTTTTCTGTTACATGTGCCAAAGTTGCATTTAATAGACTTTATTGGCCAATAGGATTACTGATAAAATAGTCTTCCAAATCAGGTGCATATAATTTATAAACATAACAAGAGTATAACATATCTCAAATTCACTTAGTAAAAAAGTACAAGACTTATATAAAAAATATTAAGACTGTGTCTAATAAGAAAACTTGAACAGATTCAAGTATCTTGAGTAGAAATAGTTAATCTCACAGAGACATTACTATACTCTGTGTTGATAAATCAAATCAAAGTCACCTTAGTCAGAGTAATAAGGTTCCTGCTCTTATCCCCAAACTTATCTTGTTGTTTGCAGAACTTGGGCTTCTTAGAAAAGTCCTGATAGAAAGCCATATGAAATAAAACACAAATTAATTTATAAAGGCAAAACTCTGATAATTCTGAAAAATCAATATTCCTATAAAGGGAATTACTTGCTGGAAAGAATTAAGACTAAGTGATAGAACAGTTCTGTTGTATCATAGACGGATGGAAGATTAAATGCCTCAAAGTCCAGAAATAAGTTTATATATTCAAATAGACAGACAAGGGTTTTAGCAAACAAAAACAAAAAATTCATACTGAAGAGGAAAACATAGTTACTCAAATAAATGGTTTTGAAACAACTAACATTTTTTTTTAAAAAAAGGTAAGACCTTATCACATGTATGCATTTAAAGAGTAATGATTGCAAAGTCTCAGAGAACAGAAGAGATCAATCTTGCCAGGCAGACACTGAAGGTAAGACAAAAAGCAAATCATACATTCTCATCCACAAAACTTAAGCCTTTTGTATATCAGAAATGAGCACAGAATGGTAAGAGTATGTTCAGCACAAATACTGAAACAGAACAACCCTTCCTAGTATCAAAAGAACTCTTGTAATCCCAAAGGTCAAAATTAATCATACAATGAAATAGGGGATGCGGAAATAAGAATTTTGAGTTTCTAGAAAAAGAACCTCAAGTGGCTTATATACATGTTAGACTATAAACCGATGCAGACTGTTCAAAGAGAATCTGGGACGTGTGTGTTAAATTTTAGATGCACATATTTCTTGACTTGGCAGTTATAAATCTAGAAATTCGTTCTATCAATATGTTCATTTGTTTATGCAAAGTGAACCAACACTGTATCTAACTCATTATATTTCACTTCAACACACTAATCCAAACATGAAACACACAAAATATTAGTAGGAAACTTAATAAATATATTTGTAGCTTGGTAAGTTAATTTTAAAATGCAAAAATAAATTAGTGTTGTTCTATTTGCTAAAAATTAAAACACCACATACATACTTGATATAAATGTAGAATTTCTGTAGGGATATTTAAAAGGTTTTAAATGGGTGTGGAGTGTGTGATGAGGGATGAGAGGAAAGTGTTTGCATTGATTTGGAATCTGTGCTATCGTTTAGCATCCTGTCCTATACACTTACTGCTTCCCTGATGAAGGGAATGGCCCTTCCTTCCTAATTGCACTTCGCTTTTTACTGAGGATCATACATCTACTAGTGCTGTTTTGGGCAAATGCTGCTCTGCTAAAAATCTCAAATGTACCCTCTCAACCCTCACTTACCTGTATAAAGCAATCTCCCACCTTCGGGAAATACATTTAAGTGGTTAGCTGGTAACTAAAGACTTTGCAAAAGAATTTGCTTCAAACATGTACAACTGGACACATTTCAAATTATGGTTTCTTAAGACAGATAATATTATTCTACCAATATCACTAACAATTATATATACAATGTGTGCTTGAGATGATGATCTTCATCATCATATTTTAAAAACACATCTGTAAAGCCCTTAATCTTTCAAATAATCATCTCAACTGATCAGCATGTACTTGCTCTCAAACAGTGGTTCACAACCTGTGGGGTGTGACCCTTTGAGGATCGAATGACCCTTTCACAGGGGTCGCTAGCACCATAAAAACCACAGATATTTACTTTACTGTAGCTGAAATTGTCTTCAGTCCTGCCCAGCCCCATGGACCCCACAACTGCTTATAAAATAATCACTCAGAAGCTTATATTAATTAAACTGCTTGGCCATTAGCTCAGACCTACCATTGACTAGCTCTTGCACTTAAACTCAGCCCATTTCTGTTAATCTATATGCCACCACGTGTTCTGTGGCTTTACATGCTACTCCCTCAATGGCAGGCTGGTGTCTCCTGAATCAGCCTTCCACCTCCCAGAATTCTCCTCTCTCCTTATCTCACCTACACTATACTTCCTGCCTGGCTACTAGCCAATCAGCATTTTATTTATCAATCAACCAGAACAACACAAGCCCCAGCACATTACTATCTATAACAGTAGCAAAATTACAGTTATGAAGTAGTAACAAAAATAGTTTTATGGTGTGAGGTCACCACAACATGAGGAACTATACTAAAGTGTCACAGCAATAGGAAAGTGGAGAACCAATGCCCTAGAAAGTGGCCTAAGGTTTCTGTGTTTAGAGTTGTATCAAGTAACTGAAACCTTTAAGTGCAAAGTAGATGCATTACTAAAGGACATTCCCCATTATGCTCAAAATTTCACTATCAAGGAGGATTTTGTGACCATTCTGGCACACACTGGATATAGAGCCATTATGCCTACAAGGTCTCTTAATAATGATCAGATGTTTCATGTTGGACCCAATGAGAGGGGAAGGAGAAGAGCTATTAGACTTTGAAGTCAGAAGACAATTTGGTAATCAAGAATTAAGAATAATAGACAAGCCTCAATTTTATCTAAAGTCAGGAATTCAATCAAATATGAAGTCTGTAAATATTCCTCAAATTGTCTTCTAATTCATTGACTTTCCCCTGGGTTACACAAAGCAATCACTCACTATTGTTTCTAGCAATAGTAGATTTTTATATTTTAATAGAAACTGAAGTTAGAAATGGAAAATAATTTCATCTGTGGACTTTGTAGGCCACTCATAAGGTCTTCAGTGAGAGCCATATTGGATCAACAATCTGAGTTCCTGGAAAGGCATTTTCTATTTTAAGAGATGAAATTATGTTCACCTGCTTGGTTCATCTGCATCAGTCCAGAGAACTATGAACCTCAGGGTACTGAGAGGATTCAGTTCTAGGCCCTGAAAGGGGCTCTGGATCCTGATTCTGGCTTTCTTGGATGTTTTCTGAGTAACTTGGGATAAAGCACTGAATCTCTGGGTTGCTCTGTTTTTGTACTTGACATAAAGGGACTGAAATAAAGTTTTACAAACACTTTTAGCTTTTACCTTAAATAACAGGTGATGAGGGGGGCTGGAAGATTTATTTTAATATAATGGCAAAAAATCTGAAGATGCTGGCTGTTGCTCTTCTTTACCAACAGCAGTTGTATCTAAAGAGATTCTGTACCACTCTGTGACTTCCTGTGAAACACACAGGTACCTGATGCACTCAACCCAACACAGGGCCAAGTACTACCTAATCTACTGGTGAATGAAAGGCAAGATCCCTACCCCTGTGGGTCATATAGTGTCCTGATACCAGGTGGGAGGGGAAATCAGTGGAGGGAGGCCCAAGCAGAATAAGGCAGGTGGACCATTACACCAAACTTCAAATAATAGATTGAATAGTATACCAAGTGTTCAAGTCTTGGAACTTGGTAAAAGTCTCATTAATATAGTATAGGAAACTCAGTCTGTAACTCATGAATGGCCCATGTATGCTATTACTATTGTTTTTTTCTCTTGTAAAGGGGAATGGGAGGGCATAGTTTTGATATTTAGGAATCTTATTGCTGGTGGTAGTATTAGGATCCTAATTTGAAATTGTTATAATTACATGGTGAAGAAATTATGTTGATAATTTCTATATTTTCAGGAGAGAGAGAGAGAGACAGAGAGAGAGACAGAGAGAGACAGAGAGAGAGAGAGAGGATTAAAGAAGCAAATTACCCAACTAGTATTATTTGGAAGTACCTATAGGAAATCATTTCTTTTTCTTTTACTTTGTAAAAAGGCTTGGAAGCAACAAGCATCCAGGCTCAACTCACACTCACAACCTTAGTGCTCAGATTATTTATTAATGTTTCTTTGTAAATGGAACTGGAGCTCTGAGAGAACTGGCTAATTCCAGGCAGGCCTATAGCAAATTGTGGATTAAAATAAGCCTGGAGACACTTTGGCTGGAGGGCAAGGGAGCCCTAAAGACCAGCAGAGATCATTTCAGAAGACAGAACACCTAACTACACAATGCACCCAGCACTCAAATAGGACAATCTGAGTGTCAAGAAGAATGAGCATAAGGAGCTATTCTTCCCCAAATATTATCATTAGGAAGCAAAACTGTTAACTTACTTACCAGAAAACTGATGAGGAACACCATGAGTTTACCCTGCATGCCCAAGGCTAGACTTGAACTTGCAGCCATCCAGCTGCCTCTGCCTCTTGATTATAGGGATTACAGATATGTGCTACTATGTCTAGCTGATCTTTCTTTTCTTGTACAGATTATATTCCAGGGTAACCTCATAGCTGGTGAGAGAAAGTTAGGCATGGAAGAATTCCAACAGAGAAGAAGATTGAGACAGTCACTCCTTGGCAGTATATAGACATGCTAAGACATGGAACAGTTAGTGGGGGAAGATTTTCAGAGAGGGATCAACTGGGCTTACAGCATAGGGACCTATTGATCAGTCCCTG
The DNA here is from genome assembly GCF_903995425.1 of Onychomys torridus. Lineage (NCBI taxonomy): Eukaryota > Metazoa > Chordata > Mammalia > Rodentia > Cricetidae > Onychomys > Onychomys torridus. Next base: position 29,164,297 of record NC_050455.1, read on the forward strand.
AAAATAATACTACATGTCTCAGGGTCTGATACACAGCATGTGCAGTGCCACCCACGCATGATGCATTCTTTCAGAAAAAAATGTGAATGAATGCTTGAGTTCTAGATCTAATCGTTGTTCACGACAACTATGAATGTGAGAGCAGTAGCTTCGATGGCAATAGGCCAGATGCAGAACTTTTGACATTCTATTCCGTTTAGTTTGTCATTAAGGACAAAGATGAACAGCTAGAGGGAAGTGATGCCCAGTGGAAAGTGTCCCCAGCTTCGCCATCCTCTAGGCACTGCCAGAAACTCAAAAATCAAGAAGCTTTTTGAACTCTATAGTTGAGGTGTGTGGTTGTGTGTGTGTGTGTGTGTGTGTGTGTGTGTGTGTGTGTGTGTGTGTGTGTGTGTGTGTGTGTTTGCATATGTGCTGATACATGTGGGGGGTACATATGCACATGTGGGTCTGCATGTAAACATCGGAAGTCAACCTCAGATGTTCCTCAGTGTTGTCGACCTTGTTTTCATGATCCTAGGATTCACTAAGCAGGCATGGCTGACTGTCTAGCAGGCCTCAGGGTTCTGACCTTCTCTGTGTTCTCAGCCCTGGGATTACAAGAGCATGCTACAACACCTGGTTTGTGGTAGTTGTGTGGGGTTTTTGTTGTTTTTTCACATGTGTTCTGGGCATTGAACTCAGGTTTTCAGGCTTACATCACAAGTACTCTACTGACTGTGTTATTTCTTCAGCAGGATGACTGTTCAGGAAGCTTTAGCACATGGAGGATTGTCCAGTTCTTACCACAGTCTTCATGCCCTCTGTCTCCAGATCATGTTAATAGTGTAGGGATGAATGTTCTAAGCTTCTAATAACAGCTTGACTTTCTGCGACCAGCCTCATCTAGCTGCAGACCACAAGACCATAAAGTTTAATGGTCTACAGGACAGTTTCCTTAGAGCTTCCACCAAGGGAAACATGAAGAAAGATCTGTGTGGAGAGCTGCAACAGCAGAGACTGAGAATACAACATAATTGGGTGCATTTTGTGAACCATGTTGTAGTCCTAATTCAGACCAAGTTTTATGGAAATACATTTGAAATAGCTCAAGAAAGGAGGTATTAGATGGAATTTAGGAATTTCCATTAGTTGAGTTAGAAGTAGAGATCGGTGTGTAATTATGGAAAACATTTGCTGACTACTTAAAAATGTATGCTGAAGCATTTATGTCCCAGTCCCATTTCCTTCATTCCTCTCCAAAGCATGTATGAGGCTAGATGGCTAAGATGGACAGAATGTCTATCAATTGCCTAGAAAGATGTGCTGTCCTGTCTACATTCAGCAGAGTCTCAGATGCCCACACTTGCTTCTTTTTCTCACTCTGTTCTCTAGGAAGGGCCTCTGTCTTGGTGAGTTTCCATTTTCTTGATTCATAAGTTTTTGTTAAGACAACAAATTTGTAATTCCACTTATCTCCTCTTAGCCTTATTGGGGTCCTCAGATAGATTTCAATAAATAACCATTTCCCCAAGCTTCTCTATAACACTTCAAATCTGTTTTCCAAATCATGGCTGGTTGTCCATCTTAATATACTTTCTTCCTGAGACATTTCAAAGTGTGTTGGAGTTGGGATAGAATTTCCTGACATATTTTTTTTCTAGGAAAAGACATAAGAAAGTGTCCCAAGATTTATTCTGTTCCAACCTTTGCATTTACAAGCCCAATCTGACCAATGATGGTTAACACAGTCGAAGCAGGTTATGCACTGCACATGACAGAAAGCTGCTCCCTGTCTATAGGATGTTGTGTGTCTTCAGTATACCTTCCTCCAAGACACTGCTGGTGAGACTGATCACTGTTTATGTATAATTGTTCACACCACATTAATCATAAACAGTACAGTCTTCTTGTTCATAGATCTTACAGATAAAGTGAAGGAAGCTACCTCAGTGAGGGAGTGTTCATCCAGATGTGCCAAACATCTGCTGTGTGCCAGGTTCTGTGCCAGGTACTTCATTCACAGTGATAAAAGTTATCATCACAGAGATAACTTATTGGGCCTGTGCTAGTTTTAACTGAAAGGTTTTTCCACTTAGAGAAACACCCTAAGGCAACTGCTGCTATTTTTAGATGAGGTTAAGTAGTTCAGTCAAGGTCACTAGTTCCTGACCCCTGACCTCTGACTTTCCAGACTTCTGTTTTTTTTCAGCAGTCATTTACATATGATTTGCATTATTGTTGCCACTCTGTATATCCCATGTATACTTATTTAAATACTATGAATTTCTATTTGTTTAATTGTTTCTACATAATGTTTTAATAGGACAATGTGTTTTCTTTAAATATATTTACTCAAGAAGGAAACTATTACTGTCTAAATGGAAAGTTAATATCATTTGCATGAATGGAAGGGACTGTGTAAATATATATACATATATATATATATATATATGTATATATATTTACATTTCACTATATATCAATATAACACACACACACACACACACACACACACACACACACACACACACACACATTCACTGTAGCCTGAGCCTGGATCCTCTATGACAACCCACAGAGTCGACAACAGTTTCCCACCTCATGTCTGTGGAGAGTCCCACATACAACATCTCTGTACTGTCAGTGGCACAGGTACCATCCTTTAGAGAGTACTCTATTTATTGTCACTAGTGAGGCACACATAGGTGAAGCTGTTACATGTACACCTTTGCTATAAAACAGAAGCAGAGTGAAACAAATCTGGATTTTTGTTTTGTTTGCAAGACAGGGTTTCTCTGTGTAGTTTTGGTGCCTGTCCTGGATCTCGCTCTGTAGACAAGGCTGGCCTCGAATTCACAGAGTTCTGCCTGCTTCTGTCTCCCGAGTGCTGGGATTAAAGGCGTGTGCCACCACTGCCTGGCACAAATCTGGTTTTAACAACAACATTACACAAGGCATAAAAATTTTAAAAGAATCTTGGCATTAATAATTAAATCAGAAAGCAGACAAATAGGAACTTAGCGAATAAATAGGCTTCAGTGTATCTCTTGCCAATATATTTTGAGCATGTTGAGTTTCCAGTGAGATATAATTTTATATGGCTATATAAAAATATATAGTTTATATGTGCATGTGAACATAGACATTTGTGCATTTATCTGTATATATGTATATGTCCATAGACATGTATCATTCCATTTATACTTAAAGGGCTTAGGTTGTATATGTGCCTCCTAAAGATTATGAATATCTAAAACAAAACAGTCTTATAAATTATGTTTGCATACAGGTATCTTGATTTATACACATAGGAAGCAAACTCATAAGCAATTATAAATTAGATATCAATCATAGTCATTATCTGACTAAACAATATACATTCATTAACATTCATGAGAGATTTCTCTTGATGGTTTTGATCATATATGTGGGTGGAGTGGTTAAGGATGTCAATCCACTTGACAAGTAATAGAAATCTTATTCTTTAACTAAAACATATTCAATAAGTCAACATAATTAAGAATTTTGATCTAAGACCATGAAGTTTCTGTAAGGTTGGGGTGAATGTTTCTGGATATTAAAAATAGTATGAAACTTTCTATTTTATGAAAAATGTTTCCTACTTATAAGGCAATGCGATTTTGGTAGAAATAACATGGTTTTTGTGTCAGAGTCCTCAGAGGAACCCCTCATTCTCTGCTTTAAATTTGTGTGACCTTATTTAGACCTTTATTTCTGTGTCCAGCAAGTAAGGTTAGTAGCTCTTTTGCCAGAGAATTCTTAGAAATCTAGAAAAAAATGTGAATTATAAAGCCTAGTGATTGGTCTGCTGTCTCATTCATTTATTTATTCATTAGCCAAACGCTGTGTGCTAGGTCTGGGACACAGCAGTAAATAAATCAGGTATGGTGCTCTAGCAAATAAGCCAGATTAAGGAGATTGTATTATGCGCCATAAAAGCAACTAAGAAATAAATTGAATGAGCCAGCAGTAAGCAGCAGGCACAGCTGTCAGCAAAGGCTTTGGAAGTGGCACTGAATCTGAGACCTGACAGTTGACAGCAGACCCTCCATAAGAAAAGCCTGGAGCTGTCATGTGGGGATGTGTGAGTAGAGACGGTGAAGAGGCTGCAGCTTCTAGAGCCAATGGCCGATTGGGTCGGAAACAGCAGTGAAGACACATTTGAATCTTAGACGTACGCATGCTTCCTCCAGCTCAAATGTCCTTGGAGAGAAAATTGCATTATTTAACATTTCCCACTAAGCACAAATGAAAATGAAGAAAGCAAAAGTTCATCCTTCTACAGAACACAGGTTCCTAAGATCTTGGATCCTCTTGGCCTTCATTTGTATGCACTGTTTCCCTCCTGAGATGCCCTGAAATCAGATACGTTGCTGTGACAAATGGGTCTGCTTTGGATTTAATTATTGTTTTCATTTCATATCCCTTGTCCTCAGTCATGGTAATATAAATGTCCAGAGATAATATTTTCAAAAAAATCAAGTGATTTTTCCCCCTTCCCTTATGGGGGAGACACTTTGTTGACTCATAGGCCAAAGAATTAAGTCAAGGGAATTAATTGTTGTATTGCAGTCTCTCTACCATGGATAAGGACAAACCTTCAATGTTTTGTAAGGACAGCCCTGAAAACTGAAGGTGAGACAGGGTGAGACAGGACGTGCTCTGCAGAGGAAATCGACTCAGCTCACACCTTCTTCTCTCTGTCCTTTCTCATGGCGGCTTAGATTGGAGAAGGGGCACAGAGGAGCCAAACCCTCCACTTGCTTCTGAGATGACTGAGTCAAACAGAATTCCTTCTGAACTGTTCTCTGAACATTTTAATTCAGAGGTAGAATGGTGTGGCTTACAGTAAACCAAGAGACAGGCACAGGTACGGACAGTCTCTACTGCTGGCCATGACCTTCCTCGACACTTCTGTTTGGGGTGTTGCAGACTTTGTAGCTTTGTCGGTTGCCTGTCTCTTGCCTTGGAGGGTTGATTCCTAACACCCTCCTGTGCTTCTGTTGTCTTAGACTGGCATTGAGTCTGTGGGAACCAGTTACTGGTGATGGCAGAAGTTAGGAAGAGGCGAGGACTGCTTGCTCTTTGTCCTTCTAGTTGTCTTCTAACGGATTCAGAAGCAGCATCCGAGGGGAAGCACTGATCTGGACTAAGACAGGGTACCACAGCTCTTCCAACCTGCTCTGATCCCTTGTCATCTTTTGGTGGTTGTGTCTCTGAGGGCATTTGTCCCCACCTCACTATTGCATTAGCCTTTCCTCGGAGACTTGGGGCACCCACACAGCAGGATCCCTAGAAGAAAACCACGTACCTATAAGAGCTAATGGGGAGTTTGTTTAAACATCTTCCCTTTGGTGAGACTGCCATCTGCTCCAACACACTGTAAGATGTTCCTTGAGGCACTGTAAGAACAGAAAACATGCCCCAGAATTTGGGCATACTCAGTGTCCTGCAGAGTGCCAGATGCATAGTTGTTTAATGTGTGTTTGTTGAATTAAAAAAGATGACATGCACAAATTATTTTCTGTACTCTCAGGTGCTAAAGGGGATGGAAATAAAATCATAACTTTTTGACAGGACTAAAATGATGCTTTCATATTTTAAAAGCTGCTCAATATGGAATTATCACTGGACAAGTTTTATTTTTCTTTTGTTAAGATATTTTTAAAAGAACATATTTTTGGATTCTAGGCAGTTGGGTTTAAAACAATTGCAAACTATCTTCTTTAAGCTAAGCCTTTCTATATCTGAATAAAAAGAAATCAGAGAAACAATTATTGTTGACAAAATACTTGGCCAATTTTCTTTCATGGAGAGACTGCCAGAGATATCAAAGAACAATATTTTTAAAATATTTTTAAAATATTAGTAATCATTAAAGAGAGGTAACTAATAAACTTACTAAAGAAACAGTAGTGAAGCAATCTTACTAAGATTTTATCCAGGTCCAGTGATGTAGGCCTGCAAAACTGACACACAAAGATGACAAGTTCAAGGACAGTCTTGTGGCCATAGCAAGTATAAAGCCATCAACTCAATAAGACTGTGTCTCAAAAAGTAAAAATAGGACTCTGGATGTAATTCAGTGGTAGAGCTCTTACTGAGCATGTCCAAGGCCCTGTGGTCAATATCTGTTCCTTAGAAGATAGTCAGAGAGATGTCTAAGTTAGTGTTTCTATTGCTGTGAAGAGACACCAGGACCATAGCAACTCTTACAAAAGAAAATATTTAATTGGGGTGACCCACTTACAGGTCCACTTACAGGTTTTAGAGGTCCAGTCCATTATTATCATGGTGGGGAGCATGGCAGTGTGTAGGCAGACATGGCACTAGAGAAGGAGCTGAGAGCTCTACATCTTAATCCTCAGGCTAGAAAGTGAACTGTGTCCTACAATGAGCATAGCTTGAGCAAAGGACACCTCAAAACTCAACCCCACAGTGACCCACTTCCTCCACAGGGCCACACCTCTAATAGCACCCCTTCCTTTGAGGGGGCTTTCTCTTTCAAACCACCTCAAGAGACACAAGCATAGACAGAGGCTGATTTCATCTCACATGAATAGCAAACTCATTTATAAAGAAAGGCTGTGTGTCCTCTGTCCACAGAGGTTAGTATATCTCAGAGAGAGGGGACGGAGGCTCAAGCTGAGGATTATGAAACTGGATAGCTAAGAACATATCTGAGGTATAACCTGGGGCTCTGTGTAACCATCTGGAATCAAGTGAGGGCCTCAGAAAGTACTTAAATGGATGTTTCATTCACTATTGTAGTCACAGGAATTCTTTCTCTTCACTCTTTTTGTAGTTTAGCTTTCTGTGTAGCAGTTGCCTTCAGTCAATATCCTGGAAAGATGTTTTCTCCCTTGCTCACTTTTTTTATTTTTATTTTTTATGATTGCTTTCTTGTATTTTATCAGCCCCATCTGGTCAACTTCTACTTCGCCTCAAAACCCAACCTAGATGTCTCATCTTCAATAGAACCATTCTTAATCCCCCATTTGTTGTAAGGCAGAATGAATCCCTCTTTCCTCTGAACTTTGAACAAACACTGTATTATAACAACTGCCTCAGTTCACTTCCCACTGCAAAGCAGTAAACTAGGGCCTACTGTAGTGGATAGCCATCCCAGCATTGGCCTGGAAGTTCCAACTCCCATTGAGGCCAGTTATGTCTCATTTGTATAGTGTGTAGTTTTTATATTTCTAAATTAAAAAAAAAATTCTGTTCTTTAAAAATATGTGTTTCTCTGTGTGTCTGTACACATTTGTGTGGGTGCTTATGGAGGCCAGAAGAGGGTACCCCCTCTCCTGTACTAGAGTTCTAGGCAGTTGTAAGTCACTGATGTGAATTCTGGGAATTGAACTCTGGTTCTCTGCAACAACAGCAAGTGCTCTTAACCACTGAGCCATCGCTCCAGGCTCACATTTTTAAATGCTTGTAGAAAGCCCAAAAGAAGAAGAAGATTTAACAATGTGTTCAATTGTTAAAAGATTTGATAGTGTATCATCTGCAGTTACGTTCATGTGTGCTAAAATGGTGGTTGAGTTGTTATGACAGAAATTTTATGTAGTCCATAAAGCGTAAGATATTTATTATCTAGCTCTTCACAGAAAACATTGCTAACATCTGCTGTGTGGACAGGGATTATTGTGCTGTGGTATGTAGCTGACATTTATTGTTATCATATGCTGAGTGTTATGCTAAAAAATTCATATACATTATCATATTTAACCCTCAACTACTCTGAGCTACCTGCTAAACTGAGGCACAGAAGTTTTGAGAGCTTCTGAAGTTACAGGAGTCACAGTTTACAGACCTGTGTTTCAAATCTAGGTGCTTCTCCAGCTGGCGCAGTCAACAGGCAGCATGGTCCCAGCAGGTCATGAAGGACTGCCTGGCAAGATTCACAAAATAAGTAGTTCATTTCTTCTTCATCCCCTCAATCAGAGGCTCATGTTAGTTTTGCTGGGTTGAGTAGAGACCATGGCTAGTAGAAGGACTCGTGTAGTGATGGCACATGGTGGGCATCTTCCATGAGCCAGGATCTAGGTAGGACTACAGCAGAGAAGTGGCAGAGCTCACAATCAAGAGGCAAATGTTGAATATTTGAATAGGGGATGGGGTACAGAAGGAAGAGAGAGAGAGAGAGAGAGAGAGAGAGAGAGAGAGAGAGAGAGAGAGAGAGAGAGAGAGAGAGAGAATGAATATTCTGGACCTGGGGAGCCAGAATCTATTGGAGCATAAGAGTAACAGATATGATTTTTTTGATGTTTTAGACAGTTTGTCTGCTACATTTATGTTCAATTAAGTGTTTATTAGTTTTCTCGTATTGGAGCCCACATATATTTGCTTATATTTAAGTTTTATTTGTGTACTCCATTTTTAGCAGTTAGTTGGGATGCTCTTTAATATCCTGATAGCTGTGGCACCTGGATACCACATCTCTTCAACAGAATAGCATCACTTCATCCTTGCATCATCTTTGCAGGTTTGCCAAGTTCTCTATTTCCACAAGTGTTCTCATTTTTCAACTTTCTTTTTAAAAAATTACTTTTCATGCATATATATGCATAGTATGTTTATATGTTCCCTGTATTTCATTTTAATGGCTTTATTGAAGTATACTTGTTCTATGAGAGTGCACATATTTAATATGTAGACATTCAAAGATTTTACCCAATGCTTATATTCATTGAACCATCACCACTAATAAGACAGTAAAATCTGTCACTTCTAAGGGTTCCTTCCTGCCCTGAACCCCCATTTTTTATGATAAGAACACAACTTGAAATTTACCCTCTTAACAAAAACCTAATGCTTTTGAAGCAAGGTGGTTTTACTATGCAGTCTACATGCTAGTATCAGACATGTAGTCATCCTGCCTCAGCCTCCAGAGAACTGGGGTTGCAGGCATGAGGTCCAAGATTTAGCTCTTAACTGAGTTTCAGGACATACACAGGGATGTTAACTCTGGACAAGCTGCTGCATTGCAGACCTCAGGAACTTATCTGGCACCACTGAGACTCTAGACTAATTTTTCAATGAGTGTTGATTGCTGTTTTAAGTTTTTGCATCTGGTAGGGAAGATTTTATGATGAGTTCAAATGGCAAGATGGCTGCTGTTGAAATGGTACTTGACTAAGGACTGAGGGTCGTTTCCCTGTCCCCCAGCACTCCTTGGGCACTCAAAGTGTGGAGATTTCTTTAGTGGTCAAATGTAGCAGGAGAGCCAGTGGACAGCAAGAGCTAAGAGCAAGAGGGATGAGACATTCACTTAGTGGCAGGACCTTAAAATATGCTATTTTTTTTTGTTGTTACACAGAGATCTGGCCTTGGATAGGCAGAAGGCAGGATGGGGCCAGGTGCTGAATAGTGGGGGAGGGTGCCCAGTGGCCATGGCATCATTAAAGGTGTCTCACAGAGTTCCAGCTGCTGGAATATTTTTTCCAGGTAAAACACTGCTCAGAAATAGCCTTACCTGAAACATCTTTCATCTTCAGCCTACAGAAATCTGCCTAGAAATTAAGTCTTTGTTCTTGGAAGACTGTGAGCCCAAGCTGGCACAAATAATGCCTCTCTCAACGCTCCCTGCCTGGTCACAGTGATAACCATCACCCATCCTCTGGTTTCACCTGTGGGGTCTACAAACTCACCATGCTGCCTAAAAAGTCAAGTCTTGCTGTTTTAGCCTGGGAGGTCTAGAACCCACAGTACCGGCAGCCCCTGAGAGCTTATTAGAATTTCCAGCCCCACACAGACCTATCAATCACAATCTATACTATATGAGGATTTCTAGGAGCATCCAGGCACATTAAAATTTGAGAACAGATGTTTGAAAGCAAAGCTGTCTTATGGCAGGACTTATCCTCAGGGACTGCAGGATCCATGTTAGAATCAAGGCACGGGTGCAGTAGAAGATAGGTGACTGGTTCTAGGAACTCACCTGAGAGGTAAGCCCACTGCAGATGTGCCACAGTCCATGTGGAGGAAACCCTGGCAGTCCTGGGTTTGCAGGTGAGATCTAATACTGCCCCCCTGTGTAACAGCTCTGAGGCACTCCTTCTAGAGCTCAGTGAGAGAGAACAGTGAGTGCTCAACATTGGCCTTTTTTATAGGCAACTTTTTTAGGTTGGGGCTAACACACATTTTCTACTGTTGCAATGAACACACACCAATATACTGCTTGGCTCCTACAACATGTCAGGCAAAGAGGCACATTAACAACATACCCTTCCCCAGGTTGTGGGGGCTTTTCAGTACCTTTGTTTTGAAGATGATATCACCAACAAAACTGCCTCAGATTCTCCAAAGCTTGCTTGGTTTACAAAGAGCTTTATGACATTTATGCAGGGGTGGGCAAAAGAAATTATATTCACATTGGTAGAGGTGAGGAAGTAAGGTAGTTAAGAAATTATTTCCCCAAGTATTTGAGAGTAAGATGCTGGTCTGGACTTGGGCTCATGGTTATCACAGTAACCACAGAGCATACTCACACTGGGTCCCTGGAGCTGGCCATACCGTCCTTGCCTAGCTCTTCCCACAAACCTGCAAATAAAGTCTGTGTATGCGAGCCAGTCTGTCACTCTCTGTAAACAATCAGCCAACAAGTGACAATCAGGTCCTTGGTAGGTCCAGCTAGAAGCCCAGGCTCTTTATGGTCAGGAAATTTCTACCTGCTATACAACAACCAGTCAAATGAGAGGGTACAACTTTTTGTGCTTTAGGATTATAAAGAAAAAGTCATTTAAGAAGGCAGAACACAGCACTTTCAGATAAGAAAATGCCTAATCAAGAGTATAATCAGCCTATTCATTCTCTTATCCTGTTCCCACTGCTAGGGATGGGGTTCAACACTAATGTTTTTTTTTTTTTAATTTTATTTTGTTTTTTGTTTTTTGTTTTTGTTTTTGACTCACTCAAAGACAGAGGGAGCTTCCAGAGAGAGCCAAGCATAGACAGCACCTTGGGGATTTGTCTAGGATGAAGCTAATGCATACTGACATAGGACCAGAAAGGATGGTACTTAAGGATAAGCCATTTGCAAGGCTCCTTTCTGTGGGTGTTTATAACATGCCAGGTGCTGTGCTAAATATTCTATACATACTAGCTCATTTAAGCTCCCCATTGCTTCTTCTGCAAGACCAGTATTAACACCCCCACTTCAAAGCCATGAAAATGAAAGATTAGAGATTCTAAGTCCAGCCTGAAGTTGCCATACAGATATATGGCACAATAGAGACACCCCAGCACTAGGCAGTTGGTATGAAGAGACCTAATCTGAAGGCTGTAATTATTCTTCTGGACCCTTAGTACTGTTTTAGAGTAGATAAGAAACAAGGAGCCCAGATCTTAAGTTTCTGAAGGGCTAGAGTACTGGGGATTCGCCAGCCAGAATAATTCAGACCCATAGTTCTCAGGATTCTGCATGGGCCCATGACTACATTTTAGACAAGCTCCTAGGCCAAGGCTAACTCATTTGTGAGACCTGGAGAGAAGGAAAACATAGGACTTCTTACTCAACAAGCAGTGACAGGATACCATTAGAAGAAGACATTGAGAGAAAACCCTTTTTCATTTTCATGGTCTTGCTCAACTAGTCATGGTGCTTTAAATTTACTATTTAATATTTTAAGTCTAAAACAATTAAAGTAACAAACCAGTCACAAGAATTTTATCATTTGGCATAGATTGGGCAATGTTATTTTTAAAGAGCATTTAACTTCTTTAACTTAATTCATTTCTCATAATTTGCACATAGTCAGTGACACTTATGATGTGTTGGTTAACAGTAGGCTGCGTATATGATGTCTGTCCCATAAAATTGTAATGAAGCTAAAATTTTCCTGTCTGGGACCTAACTGTCATTAAGTCACAATTGCATTATCACATGCCTGTGGTTATGCTCTTATAAACCAACTTTTGATATATCTGGCTCTATAAAAGCACAGTATACATAATTATGCTCTGTACACAATACTTGCTAATGCTAATAAGTGGCTATATAAGTTTAATTTTTCACCATTATTTTAGGGTGTATTTAGCTATATACATATAGAAACAAGTTCACTGTCAAGCATCACACTATCTTATGCTGTTGGCAGTCCTCTACTCTGCTTGTGTTTAATCTGCTTCTTGGCTGCTTCAAGTCAAAGGATTGATCTTTGGTAGGTTGGCACAAAATGATGCTGTGATGTTGTGTAGACACAATCAGCTAGCAATGTACCTCTTAGAATATATCTCTTTCTTTAAGCAACATATGGTTGTGTGTATATACTTCATTCTTACCTGAAAGGCTGCAGTTGATGCACAGAAAATAATCAACTGATATTTCACTTCTTGTGCACACATTCTAATGAATTTCTCTACCATTGACTTATTGAAGAGTTAAGAGTTCTTGAAAGGACAACAAACTATGACTTACTCTATATCCCTTATCTTTTTTTTTTTTTTTTTTTTTTTTAGTGCAAGCAGATAGCTTAATACACAAATAAGAAAGGAAATGATGATCTTTCTTGGCATATATTTCTTAGAATGACCTAACCCTCTTTCTGCACTCAAAGACAAATTTTGTAAAAATGCAAAATGTGGCTGTTCTGGGCTGTTGGTGCTCTCACCAGTTTCTTCCCTCTTCTGAATTTATTCACCTGTCCAGGTAACACTTTTACCTTGTGCTTGCTTCTTGAATCTCACTGAACTTCCACAGATAGGTCCACTGGAGGTCTGTGCTCACTTAAAATGGCACAGCAATGCTATAGATACATATTGCCAAGGGTCCCTGCTCACATTCTTGGTTTCTTGAGGTCCATCCATGTCCCAACATTTCTTTGATATTACTTACAGAGATCCATTATTACAAATTTCAAAAGGGCAATAGCATTAAAAGTATGAGTTCTTTCTGAGTGTGAGGGTCCTGTATCCATGCAAGGAAAGTATGCTAGCATGGGGTCTATGCCTTTGGTTCAGACCATTTCCATAATTTTCCAGTTCGCTTTGAATGTATAGACTCAAGAATAAGCAGAAATTTGCTTCAGATCCCAACAACAAAGGCTTTCAAAGATTTTCCAAAAGACTCACATTGCTTCCCAAACAAATGACTCCCACATAATAACATTTTAATGAGTTAAAGGGCAAGAAAATAAGAAACATCCAAATTGAATTTGTTCAAAAATACATATGGTTTTCCAAAAGTAATGGCTTGAAGCAAAATCTGAATCATCTTTTACTGAATCCAGAAGTTTGGGAAAATTCTGCAAGACTTAGCTGCATTCAAGACGCTTGAAGCATTCTCTATTTCTAGAATTTCACTTTGGCAGGTCAGCTCCTGGCCTGAGCTTGTTCCTCTCAAGGGTGTAGGGTTTCAATAGCACAGATGAGAGGCCATTTGTAGACTTTTTATTTCTTGTTAATTTTCACTTGTGTTTTTAGGTTAATATAATTAGTTAAGGCTATTTCTTATCAAGAAAGAAAGTTTCTCTTTCTCACTCTACACATGCCTTTTCTTCTTTCATAGGACCTAAGGACAAAACTTACAAAGTCCAAGGCAATTTCCCCAGTTCTGAAGTTTAGCTTTTCACCTTAACCAAAGATTCTGCTTCTGGCAAATGTGCACATTTGTAGCAGATGTGCAGGGCTGGCTTATATTTGAGGAAGAAGCTCACCAGTGGAACCTGTTCTGTAGAGGTGCAAAGCATTGTCTGCGGTGTTTGCAACTAAAGCATAGCTCTCCAGGTACACCACACATGTTTCAAATCCTGTTATTTGATCCAGCTGAGGACTGCTGAAATCTAGTCAGGGCTTTCATTTACTTTAAGCTCCTGGGTGTGAAACATTAGCAAATTTACGCTTGCTTGAGTTGTTTACTTTTCTCTGGGGACATATACTTCCCCTGCTTTGTCTCTGGCTTGGTTGGATTCTTCTAATATGCTTTAAGCAAACTAGCAAAAAGAGCAAGTGCACACTCACTTGTATGAGTATGGTAGGGTCATGGTTCAACTCACCTTTTGATTGTCATTTGGCAGTCTGATCCCTGGGAAGGAGGCAATGGAACAGACCACACTTAGAGCCAGGCAGGTATCTTCCTGCAGAAGGAGCTCCTCCCCAGCTTCCCCCCCCCCACCCCGAAAGAAAGAAGGCAGCCAAATTTCTGCCTCTAAATCACAATGGCCTCTTACCCCTTACAAACTCCAGCACCTGAGCAGAAACCAGTGCCTACTATGAAGCCACTTCACTGGAACATCTCCAGGGCTCAGCCAGCTCTGTAACCACAGCTGCCCATTTGTCACTGGGGCCACTTTTGAAGCTGGCTCTGTGCTGCCCTGCAGCTCTGTGATAGGCCTCATTAGGAAGGTTGTGCTCTTAGAAAGACTGCCAGCTTTCAACCCTTGTCAATTGTGATGGTTCAGACCCATCATTCTTCAAAGGGTGGAGTAAAGCCGTTTGTTTTTCTGTTTTCCTTTCTAAACTCAGCAGTATGGGAGAACCCAGGGCCTCTTGGTCCAGACCAAGGAGCTGAGCCTGCTGATCTCCAGTGTTACCCTTTCTGTGGTCTCCCCTGTTGTAGGCAGCCATTTTCACAGTCAAGAGAAGACCAGGTCCCACATTGTTCATGAAAAGAAAGCCTAAGTGCTATTTTTATCTCAATTTAAGGATAAGTCCAAGTTAAGGAGCAGCCCAAGGTCACGTGGCAAGTTAAATAATAACACTCTGTGACAATTAAGTTCATTTTAAAAATGCTTAATGGCTTCTAAAGAGTTTTTCCTTTAAAACAGGTCTACCTTTTTGCATTCATTGCAGAGAGAGAGGCAAGCCACTGAAAAAGGCTAGCGATATTTCTGATTCACTTGGACTGAATGAGCTGCAACTGTGGGCATTAGACTCTAAACAGGCTTGACTTAGCCAGTAACAGAAACCCCTGGCTTCAATCTAGATGCATGCAGTTTTGGATTGTCGACAAGGTGACATTTGTCTGCATAAAACATTGCCATTTGTGTTACATATAGTGTTACATTATTCTTTGGAATATCACTGTTTAGGAACTGCTTAATGCATTGCTACAAAGAGATTTCCAGACAGCTAGAAATAAAAGCATGGGCTTATGAGGAGCCTAGATTACACCATATGCAGAAAACCGAGGAAGGGTAGGTATGGCTGTGCAGTGTGAAGATAAAACTTTCAAATGAAGGTACTATATGATTAAGCTAGTTGGCCAAAGTTCAGCTCACTTGATTATACATAGACAAACAGTATGTACATTTCAAAATATTATATATGACTCAGGTCTATGAGAGACCAACTTTTCAAGCTTTGGGGATTCTTGAAAAATAACTATGGTATGTCTGTATTACTCATGTGCTATTTCTTGACTTCCAACACAATAAAATGTCTTCATTTCCCCTCTCCACTTGAACTCCATCTAAGATCCCTACTTGTTCACACTGCAGATACTAAATCATTCTTCTAGCTAACATTTGTATACACAAATGGTGGCAGCTGAATTTCTTGAGGGCCTGTGCTAACGGATCCCCAATTTAGACCATGGGCAACTGGAGACAGGATACACCTAATGGGGCCGTCAGCTATGGAATCCCGGCATGTCTTGGTCTATCAAAGCTCCACTTGCCAATCTTCTGGGCTTGGTGCCAAGCCAGTATTTTTAGACTAATAAGAGCAGCACTCTGGAGCTGGAGCTTTTGGAGTGATATTTTATTAAAGAATTATTTCACCCAGAGCTAGATGTTTTCAATCACTTAAATTAATGTATTTTATCACCTTACACTAATTATTTATTTAATGGATTTCTTCAATTTTTAAAATTATGCCTAATGCAATATGCTCCTGAACATGAGTACAGAAAATGAACACATTAATTACAGTAAAACGTTTAAAAACTGAAACAAATTAAATAGACTGCAGCATATGCTACCTGAACACTGATCATACATCTGTATGCATAAGGCTCTCTTTTCTATGCAAAATGCAGCTCTGGTGTCTGTCTGTTGGGAGGAACTCTGTGAAAACAAGGAAGGGAATAATGGAGTCCTATTAGGCCACTCCCTTTCTCTTGGTGGCCTTGTGTCTCTGTGTCTGTCACACTCTGAGGTGCTTATACCTCAGCTTCCAGAACATTTGTAGTTTCATGCCACATATGAGATGTGCATTGATTATAGGTTGGAAAAGGGACTGGAATGCTGTGTCTAGAGCACATTCCATTTCAGTAGAAAGGATCTGGGTCCTTGGTGTCTGTGTTTACCCTCATACATGCTCTTATTGCTGAGTACTCATTTCCTCTTGCTGGGATGTTTTTCTTCATGTTTGCCATTCCATTTAATTTATACCATTCTAAGTTATTTTACAAAAAATGTGTAAATGCAATAATAATACGTGGAAAGAAAGGCATCTTCGAATATGTGTGTAACATGTGATAATCTTAATTGTAATCTAGTTTAGTAATGCTAGAATGAACCATCTTGACGCACAATCCTGTCAGTCAGGTGACTTATAAAAGATAAGCATTGCCCCCTTTGACTTACCTCCCTCACTCGCCAATTTGCATTTAATCTCTGATTTCACATTGGTTTTAAAAATATCTTTAAACACAAATACATTCCCCTTAAGGATAGTAGAATTATAAATGTTACTTAAGACTTAGTACACAGGCAATACTGAAACACTTTATATTATTTAAAGTCTTTTAAAACTGTTTTTTAGAGACTGGAGAAATGGCCCAGTGGTGAAGAGCACTTGAGACTTTTGTATGAGAACTAAGTTTTGTTCCTAGCAGCTTACAGCTGTCTGTAACTCCAGTTCTAGAGGATCTGACACCTTCTGGCCTCCATGGATACCAGACATGCATATGGTGCACACATATGCATCCCGGCAAAACACTTATAAACCTAAGATAACAAGTAAAAAGTAAGTGTATGCTAGTGATGTGCTAATGAGACCTCAGCAAACTCCAAGGCATCTCAGAGGACTCTATCCAGCTAGGTTGAGCAGTGCCTCCTTGGCTACTAGAGGCACAATTTTTTTCCACGATGAGGAGACTGGCCAGTTTTCACTCTGACAGTGCCGGCATTAGGGAAAAATATATATACATATATACGCATACATATATGTATATATATATATATACACATATATACGCATACATATATACGCATACATATATACGCATACATATATGTATATATATATACATATATATGCACATATATATGTATATATGTTTGCAATATGATAGTTGGCCACTGCTTTTCTGTTTCAACTTAACCTTATATTCAAATGATTTGAAAGTATAGATTCTGAATTTTTCTTCTGCATGGGCAGTATGAGATGCGAAAATCATTATTCTGCTTGGCTCCCAACACGAATATCTGAGAGAGAAAGAATTTTGTCATTTGTTTTCCTTACAGGCTCATTATTGAGACACAGTAATCAATTGTAGTGAGGTGTAGAGAATGCTGCCCAAACCAAAGGCTGATGCACCGAGTTCAAATATGGGCTCATATAGATAGAAAAAAATATGGGCTCATATAGAGAGCTAAAGATTAAAAAATAAATAAATCCCCCCTTTTTTGTGGGAAGTGATTTTCTCTGGAGACTAGACTTTACATTTGTGATTCAGACTTTGTATTTTCCCCAAGCCAGTTCACAGTATATGGGAATGTGGAAAGCTTCAGAATACCACAAGTGAGACACACATTGATTACACATGACGTGGTAGTAGTTCTGGTTATATGGATGTTGTACGTTCCTGAATGTAGGCCTTGTTACTCAGCTGCTGTTCCTTAAGGACAAAAGCTATTCTTTATATCTTCGTACAGCATCCAGCAAAAACTTTACACACACAAGGTCAAAGACAAACATTCCCGTGAAATGCAGGATCAGGAGAGCTGCAGAAGAAATGAGAAAGAAGGCTCCAGGGAATACCTGTAGGTGCAAATTTTTATAGACCTCTGGTGGTGTATGTGTTTGTTGGGATTAAACCAAGGCCTTCATACATGCGAGGCAAGTGCTCTACCACTAAGCTACATTTCAACCCCTACAAATAGGTGTGTGTGTGTGTGTGTGTGTGTGTGTGTGTGTGTGTATCACACACTGCCTTTTAAGAAGCCTCTGAGCCCAATTTGCCATCTATTTGCATCTAGCTAGTTGTGCATATCCCTCTATTATCTGGCTTAACATTACTGCCTTTGGGATCACCAGAAAAGGGCTACATTAGGAATCACCAGAAAGATTCATTCCTGTGTTAGTCAGTGTGGTGAGTTGTTGGTGACCCTAGAGATGATGAATGGGGATGAAAGCTTATGCTATGTCTGGACTGGGTAACATATGTTACTAATTATGATATTTTGTCTGCTTGGGAGCATGGCCCTTTTCCAAGAGTCACCTCTCATCTTTCTTTCAAAGCCAGACCCAATCCTGTGTCTTTCTAGGATGACTTTCATATCTCTAACCTTAAGCCAGAATCAGTCACTCTCCTCTTTCTACTGTACATTACTCTGGCCTTTATTCTTGTATTTGTTACTTTCCCCCCATCCATCCATCCATCCATCCATCCATCCATCCATCCATCCATCCATCTAACTCTATCCACCTCCCTACCTTCATTTTACAAGAGTAGTGATTCTGGGTGCGAGAGAATTAACAGCCAAGCGATGGATGAAACACCCAAGCGATCACTGCAGGTATTGATGGCTGATGGGAGCAAGGAGTGGGATGACCCTGGTCTAGCTATGGAGGTGAGTGTTAGGAATCTAAGACCCAATTGTATCTGTGACTCAAGCTCATGCTTTATTTTTCTCTAGTTCAAGAGGAGGTTGACAGCAGCCTGAGTCATCCAGTGTTTTAAACGCAATTCTATCTTGTCCTCTGTCAGCATGGAGGGGGTGGCCAGTCAAACAGTTCTGAGGAAACACAGGAAAATGTATAGTAAATAATCAAGGCCCTGCTGGGGGTGTAGCTCAGCAGCAATAGAATACTTTCCTAGAATGTATGAGGCGCCGATTTGATCTCCTGCTACAAACACACACACACACACACACACACACACACACACACACACACACACACACACAGAGAGAGAGAGAGAGAGAGAGAGAGAGAGAGAGAGAGAATATGTTCTACAATTCATAGCTCTGTGGTCTTGCCCAAGTTAAGCTAAGCATGATTTTCCTCTTCTTATGTAAAACAGAAATGCTGGTATCTACTTACAGGCTACAACTATGAGAAAGAGTATATACAGACTGTATAGTGTGGTGTGCTAAAACACTCATAGTATCAGGAGGATGAGTGTACCCAGTATTTTCTTTTACGTCTTTGCCATTTTGTTTCTGTTTTGATGATATTTTGCTTCATATCACAACTGCCTTACTGTCTATTGGACAGTGAGAAGAAGACTGTTTCCTGATGGAAAATGTGGTCTTTTTAAAAAAATTATTATTATGCAAGCATGAAAACAATGGCATGAAGTGTCATTGGAATGTGAACTGAGGCCATGTGATTTCCTTAGCTTTCTGAAGAGGCTGTGTATGCTGATGTGTACATAGCCAGAACATTTGGCACAATGGTTATGAATCATGAATCCTTCAGTTTACTGATGCGCATGAGTCATTGAGGTTGGGAGAAACACCTGTAGATGCACATCACACCGTTCCCAACTTCATTCATATCCTGTTCTACTCCCTAATGGAGCCCATAGTGTCAGGCAGATGAAAGCATAAACCAGGAGCTCATACTGACTCAGAAATCATGCCTAATCATTTCCACATGTGATAATTTTTGAGCAGAAACAGACTATCCATCTTTGTTTATTAAGAAACTAAAGCCCAAAAGGTTAGGTAATATCACCATGGCAACCAGCCGAACCAGTGGTTAATTCTGAAACAAGAATAATTCTAGAGATCTGAGTTGCTTCAGAGATGGATTATGTAGCGATTTTTCTCAGAGAGGCACAGGTCTTGTTGTGGCCATTTAGCATGGTTCATTATCACATAGTGTTAATGAGCCTATGGAAAAGCAATGGAAGTAGTCAACATTTCTTAAATACTAAATCCTGAGCAATACTCTTAGTACTTCTCATGTGTGAACTACAGACTTAGTGAAACTATGAGCTAGGTGCTGTTGCTAGTGCAAATGTCTAGAAGAGGAAGCAGCCTTCGAGATACTGATCATCTGTTCAAGTGTCCAACAAATATAATTCAGGATTTTTCTGACTCTCAAGTCTATATTCTTGACCAGTGTGGGCATTGCTTTTCTCTCTCTAGTCAAGTAAGCTTCACCGTTTCTGTTCCATGACCAATTTTACACTGACTTTGTCCCCACCTTTTGAAGGAATGAGTGGGGGTGGGGCAGCTGGGGGCATTGGAAGGAGGTGGGTATGGGAAGATGCTCAGTTGGTCACTCTGTGCCTTCTGTCTTCACTCACTACTGCTATCTGCCAGGACCACGCCAGATGTCAGCCATAGCTGTGAAGATACATGATTCTCCTGTTTTTGAGAGGCTATGTATTTCAGAGTTCTGTTGCTATTTCTCCTAGTAAACCAATGTGCATGACCTCTTGATGGGATGTAGATACCAGGCTGTGACATTACCTGCAGTTCTCTTTGGACACACCCTTGTGAAAGACACGTTCCCTGACAGTTGAACACAGCAAAGACTATGTGTGAAGATCCACAACTGTTTCTCTGAATGCCAATTTGGAGGCTTCTGTTTTAGGACATGTAGAATGTCCTGCATATCTCCTCTCTCAGTATGGAGCAGCTCATATTACAGCCCATGAAGTTGTGCCTAACCATAGTGAAACAGCAAGCACATTACTCTGCGTTGGCTGATGACTGTTCCTAATAACAGACTGGATGCACAGACACAGTGTTCTGAATGCTTGCAAGACATAGAAGGAGCCTCCTAGCTTTTTGTCACCAAGAGTGGAGGTGGCCCGAGGCAGTGCGTGGGTGGGCCTCTGCCCTGTGGCTTTTCTGATGAATGTCAGTTTGCCTGGGGATGAGGCGTCATTTCTTCTTCCATGCTAGGAACTGTCAGTTGTGAAGCATCCTTCGACAGGAGGAATGGGGACAATCAGAGATCCCCCAAGCATGCTCTGGCCTCACAGAGCAATTCTTGAATATTTCCCTACAGCATCTGCTTCCATCAAGCTAAAATGGAAAAATTTTAAAGAGAACAACAACAATAGTACCCCATGTTTGTTAAAGAGTGAAGGCTAACACATTTTGTGATAGTATTTGTAAGCCTAGGCAATCATGCCATTAAAAAAAAATAAAAGAAGAGACTGTCAAACAGCTTACTTAAATGCCACCAGATCCAAAGAACTCCTTAGAAACATGCAAGCCGCAGCAAGGTTGAGTTGTGCATTGCTTTGGGGAAGGCAGGAGCTTGAGGAAGCCTGGAAGGTGGTCTTCATGGCTTGCCAGAATCTTGGTGTTGAAGACACTCCCACTGATCCTGCTCTCAAAGGGGTAGAAGAACAGATACTTGGCAATGGCAAGCCAAGGCAGTATTGGGGGAACAAATGTTTGCAGCTTGCAGCTCGGTGGAGGGAGCTGGCTTTCCAGTGATAGAAGATGACAGATGATATCTTGGAAAAATGGGCGAAGAAACTCATAAGCTGAGCATTGCTACTACTCCAGGATTGGGAGAAAAATCTTGTTTTGTGCCACCCACCAGAAATTCCACCAGCTCCAGATGTGAAAATAATTCATGTAGAGTAGGATGCTCTCAGAGCTTTGGTGCCCTCCTCACCTGGGCTGATGTTAGGACTGCCCTCAACCCTTTGTTTATATGTGAACATCAGCAATGAGTCCGGACTCCTATCCGTGGCTCCCTTTAGAACTCCTTAGCCTCCTACCGACTATTGCCACCTACCCTTCCCTTCAAGTTCACCTTTTCCCTGAGTTGATGTCATCCATTTGTGACACAGCCAAAGGCCTTGCTTGGCCTTGGAGTCAGCTGAATACACAGCCACCTATGCCCATTCCAGTGCATCTAAGTCATGTTGGTGATTCACCTGCTCTTTGATTATCTGCTTTGTTACACATGCAAGTTAACCCTTGAGTTGCCTCATTGAGGCAACTCAATGTCTGATGTCCCTACTTCTGTGACCCAAGAGCATTGCATAGAGTATACAAGGGACACCTCTGTTCTTGATTCAAAATCTGCTGTGTTTTTTCTTCAATCTCATTTTAAGGACATTTAGTATATGAACTTTCAAATGCAGATAAGAATATGAACAGTGCACTTACTGTTTTAGGAACCCAATGCATTGCAAGAGATGGATTCCACCTCTTCAGAGTTGTGGGAATCTGAGTGGCACTTTAACTAATTGCTTTAATTGAGCCACTGTGATTGGTATTTTGTGAGGGAGCATTTAGGAAATCAAAGTCAGATTGTATGATTGTATCATAGAACAAAGAAATGTCTCAGTAGACATCCTGGAGCCTTAAACCTAACTCCCAGACAGGACCAACAATGATTTTATGCAACTTATATCCATACATATTTATCTGAGTATACCTAGACTGAATTTTCCAACATTTCAACTACTATATAAACCAAGGGGGGTTGCATTGATTGTGTTATGAACTTGACTAAGAGATTGCCAAAATCTTGAGGGAACCATTCCTGCATCACTACAATGTGTGAGGATTGCAAGGCAGTGGTGGTTACTGAGTGAGCAATGCAGTAGCCCTGTTCTTTAGCACTGTGGTTTTCGTTTTGACAGCTTCAGTACTGGTGGAAACAATATCCATGGCAATATGTTGTGAATTTTAGAGGCATTCTGCCCAAGTTCTTAATAATGAAATGTGTTATTTTATTACAAATTACTTTTGTCTGTTTTTCATATTATACATAGGATATTTTATTGGTTTTTAACTTTTTGAATGGATTATATATGAGTTATATATGAGTTTCTGTATAGGATGATAAAGTAACAATTACTAATTTCTAGAATATATAAAAGGGGATCTTGGTTTTTATGAAGATAAGGAAGACTGACAGAAAACATCTAACTGATATTCTGACAAAAACTATTTTTTTCTATTTGTACAAACAAAAGAGATTACTTGTGGAACCAGTAAGAACAGAGACAGCAAGATTTTCAACAAATGTTATGATATAGAATGTTGCTATGAGGTGTTTGATTTAATGAGACTTTAATTTAGCCATTGACAAATCAAACAGAGTTTGCCTAGCTTGCATTTATTCCAATGTTTCTGGAGAGTCTTACAAATTCTTCACTTGCTACACATAATAATCTTTAAAAAACCTCAGTACCAGCCAGGCGGTGGTGATGCATGCCTTTAATCCCAGCACTCTGGAGGTAGAGGCAGGTGGATCTCTGTGAGTTCGAGGCCAGCCTGGTCTACAGAGCAAGTTCCAGGACAGGCTTCAAAGCTACACAGAGAAACTCTGTCTCAAAAACAAACAAACAAACAAACAAACAAACAAAAAAACCAGAAAAAATTCCAAAAAACAAACACAAAAAAACTCAGTACCATGACCATCTAGAAGCGTAGACTATGTTCTTTTGGAGGGCAATCTGCATAAAGATGGGTACTTCATGAGCTTGACATTCACAACCTGACACCCATCACATCAAATGATGTCTCTTTAGATTAGGGTTCCAAGATGCCTCAGAAACTTTCATCATTGTCAAGGTGGTTGTAATTCCATGCTGAGTTTACCCAACCAGTCTGGTGGCAGAGAGGGGAGAGAGGAATAAAGAATAAAAGGGAAGAGATGTGTGTGTGTGTGTGTGTGTGTGTGTGTGTGTGTGTGTGTGAGAGAGAGAGAGAGAGAGAGAGAGAGAGAGAGAGAGAGAGAGAGAGAGAGAGAGAGAGAGCGAGCAGCTTGGAAGAATGTAAAGAAAATGGTCTTTAGGGTTGGGTAGAACTGGGTCCAAACCTTGGCTTTTCCACTTACTGCCTGTCTGTTTCTTGAGAAGACTGGATTTATTCTCTGTAAAATGACTATGAAATTATCTACCTTCCTGGGATGATTTGAGGATTTAGGGAGGGCACAGAAAGTTCTGAGTAGAAAATCTGGTATCCCAAAGGGACCAAGCCAAATGCCTCAATCTCTTCTATCTCCTTTACTTTGTAAATGTTCCTTGTCAATATTTAGTCCGCACTTGGCAGGATAGAGTTGATGAGTGGTGAATTCCAGAACCCAAGAGTAGAATGTGACTTTAGAAATCATCCAGCTAAATTTTTGTATGCTGGGCTCCTATTGAGGGCTTCAAATTTGTGGTCCCATCAGATCCTGGAACCATGCATTTTCTTGGCACATGGCTAATAGAAAACTTCAAGCCCACACTGGTTCTGTTTTTCTTCTCTTTATCAGTGTGTGTGAGCTGGTTTTGTGATTGCATTGGTGAACTGAGTATCTTAAGAATCACAGCAAAATGAGAAAACACCTGGAGGTAATTTTTAAAATGATAATCAACTCCTCCTTACTGCAACAATCTCCATTCCCCAACGCAGGTAAATTGGGGTGATTCACAAAGCCAATAGAAGGCCAGCTCAGCTATGACATCTGATGCTATGGATTTGCCTTTTATTATTTTAATGTTCAGAGTGTTAAGGAATAAATTGCTCTACAGAAAGTTCCCTAAATCCTTTGTATGTGAGATTAAAATAATAAAGAATAAAATAAAATAGAATAATTTATTCTTTGTTACCCATGCAAAATAATTTATAGTATAATCCCTTTACGATCACTCAAAGGACACAAATAAGAGATGGGTGCTAGTATTGAGTATGTGGGCATAGGTATCTTCTGTCACATGACCTTGATACCAAGGGCAATAACTCCCTTCTGAAAGAGGACCTGTCTACAGGTTACTTCCAATTTCCCTTGATTAAAATGTGTGGATTTTTGCCTCAGAGAAATAAAATAGAGCATATATAGCTAGGTCTAGGAGTCTTATATGCTCTGCCTCTGATGCCCTTCTCTCTGTGGTCAAACTGCTCTGTCCCTGAATGAAGCCTCTCTGAGAAACATAGTCATTAATAGAAGGTGTTCACTGGAGGAGAGGAAAGACGATGAGGGAGAGGCAGCTGAAGGCCACAGACTTCACTTCATGAAGGACTTTTGGCCTAATGTATTTTGGGTAATAATCCATTGTTTTCTGCCTAGCTATATCATTTTCAAAAATGGAGTAAATCTATGGTTTGCCTTTCCTGGGGGTATGTGGAATGCCATGGCACATGCCCTTGTTATCTATTCTGTATATGCAGTAAGATATTATAGCTGACAATAGCAGAATAGAAAAGTTCATAATACTTACCTAAGGAAAACTCAATGATATGGGGACATTGGTATTATCTTTTAGTATGGAGCCTTTCTTGGGTAGGCAGAATCGCAGAAATTTAATGGCCACCAAAGCTGTACCGAGTCAATGACTTTGGGGTTCTTATCTTGTGAATTTGAATGAAGTTCCCAGGCCAGAGAAGGTGAGTTTTAGAGAGAAGATTATTATAGATTTATTGGCAAGAGAGAGAGAGAGGGGTAGGGTGGGGAACCAAAACTCCTGCATAGCAGAAGGGGGTTCCAGGAGATGGGGTGCCATGGAGCTGCTAGTCTGGGGACTTTGTAAGGAACTAATGACAGAGATTTGATGAGGACTGGGGAGGGCATGAGTTGGTCAGCCCAGCTGGCCCACCCAGGTGTCCAGGTTCCTCCTCTAGATTCCAGCCACACAGTCACATGGAGCCTGTAGGCAGAGTGCTCTTTTAGGAAGACAAAGACACAGGGGGCAGAGTTCTCTTCTGGAATCCTATCTCCAACAAGGACATGCTGAGAACTGCTGCTGTGGGCTTGCCCTCTCTGGCCAGTTTCACCCTCTTGTCCTCATCAATGAGGTTCTGTGTCATTCCTGATCCACTTCCTCCAGTGGCTTTAGTTCAGCTTCTGTCTTTCTATAACACAGCTCCTCCAGCCTCATTATGCATATGGTTTATATACCGAATCTTTGTGTATCTATGGACTTTCAGGCCACTATCTTATGTAAAGCGTGCTTCCTATAGGTAGAATGTTACCAAGTTGTTTCATTTGTCCCATTTGAAGAGCTCTGCCTTTTAATTGGTGTTTTCATTCCCTTGATGCTCAATGGAATTGTTTGAATCTTCCATCTTCTTTGCTCTTCACTTCTATTTTTAGACACTTTTTTTTCTTACTATATTTTAAAATTCTTTGAATTATTTCAAGAAAACCATTGCTTTTATTTTTAGCTGGGTTTCTTTTTATCATTAAATTTTTGCCCATTAGAGACCACAATGTACATCTTTAACTCATTGTCTACTTGCAGCTAATATTTCACTATCTTATATAAGCAGGTCATATGTGTGTGTGTGTGTGTGTGTGTGTGTGTGTGTGTGTGTGTGTTGGTCCACCCTCACCCTTGCTTTAATGTTAAGGTGCTTGTTTGCATTACAACTAGATACATTGTAAATCCAATATGACATTTGTGATTTTTGCTTTCACCTACTCTATTATTTGTAAACTAATCAAAAGGGAAAGGCATTAACTTTTAAATAGTATGTTCATTTTCCCAGGTTTTTTATTACGTAGGGTTACTTTTGCTGTGATAAAGCACCACGGCCAAAAGGAAAGGGGTTATTTCAGCTTAAAGTTCCACATCTCAGCCTATCATCAAAGTAAATCAGACCAGGAACTCAAGCAGAGCAGTAACCTGGAGGAAAGAACGGCTGCAGAGCCATGAAGGAATGGCTTGCTCCTCATAATTTGTTCAACCTGCCTTCTTATAGCACTCAGAACCACCAGCCCAAGGGTGGCACCAACCACAGCGAACTGAACCCTCCTGTATTGAGCGTCAATCAAGAAAAGGAACCACAGGCTTACTGACAGGCCGATCTAGTGGAAACGTTTTCTCAATTGAAGACTTCTAAAATGACTCCAGCTTGTGTGAAGTGGACATAAAAATAGCCAGCACAGTGAAGAAAGGGTTTATTTGGCTTACACTTCCACATCACTGTCTATTATCAAAGGAAATCAGTGCACAAACCCAAGGCAGGGAGCTCAGAAACTGGAACTGTGGAGACAGGAACTGAAGTGGAGGCCATGGAAGAATGCTGCTTATTGGTTTGCTCACTCTGCTTTTTTATACATCCTAGGACCATCTGCCAAAAATTGCTACCATGCACAATGGGCTGGGCCTTCCAACATCCATCACTAATCAAGAAAATGCCCTCCAGGCTTGCCCACAAGCCCAATCTTATGGAAGCATGTTCTTAAATTTTGTTCCCTCTTCTCTAATGACTATAAGTCAAGCTGATAACCCCCACATCTCCCTCCCAGCCCCCTCCCACCCCAACCCCTAAAAACAACTAGGACAAGATCTTACCATTTTAGGACTACTTCTTATTCTTTTTTAAAGATATTAATTCCCATCTGGTATCATTTCTCTCCAAACTCTAGAACCTCCTCCAGCATATCTTCTACTTTAGGTCTGTTGGTGACAACTTGTTTTAGCTTAATGTGAAAATGTCACTAATGACGCTTTAGTTCTCAAGACCCCTTTGCTGGAGGATGAATTGAGATTGGTAGCTTTCATTCTTTCTCAGCATATTACAGTCGCTGCTTCAGGTTCCTTTGGCCTTCAGAGCCTCTGCAGAGAATCAGGCAGTTACTTCCTTCTGGAGAATAGACCCGTTTTTTGTTTTTGTTTTTTTTTTTTCTTTTGGTGCTTTCAAGTTTTGCTTTTCATCTTGAGATTTCAGCAGCTTGATTCTGGTACAACTTGGTGAGGGGAGGGGCTTCCTTAGGTCTACCTTGCTCCGTTTTCATTGGTCCGTGCAGGTCTGTACATGTTCAAATTCAATAACGTACTGTCATCACTTCTTTAAATGCTTCCTCTGTCCTGTTTACCACCGTTAGTTGGGGTTCTGTTTGCTCACATGTTGGACCCTTTTATCCTATCTAACAGCTCTGTCTTTGTTTGGTCTTTGGCGGGAGGGGGAGGCCTATTATTCATATTGTGTTTACCTTTGTATCTTCAAGTTTGTGTCTCCTTTTCCCCCCCACATCTCCACTCAGCAATTGCAGGCATTTGGTTTAGTTCGGCACTGAACTTTTCTCTTGGCTTCTTTTTTTAATCATTATTATTGCTGTTTGGATGTTCCACCTGCTGTGCATTTCAGGATATTATAACAACCACACTAAGGTCTTATCATTTGGTTTCTGCACTTGTTTCTTCTCATAGTAGAATCAATAGTCCCCCCCGCCTTCCAAACATGTCCCATTTTTTTGTGGATGATTGGTTTTTGATGTTGAGAAATTTTGGAGTGTATCACAAGCATTATGACTATTGAGTAGTATATCAGGGCCATGGAAATTCTGTATGTTATTATTGTTCTTTAGTAGGAACTGTTTCCTTCATTAAAGCTGGCACTTATTTCTTAGGAAGAATTAACCTCAAATTATCTATGGAATAGCGACTGAAATCTTCATTAAGCTCTTTGTTTCCAGATCATCTTCTCTGAGTCTGCAAACATCATACTCACACCACACTTCTAGGAGTGCAGATGAGCACACAGGACTCAGAGGGCCTCTCTCTAGCTATTTCCTTTTTGCAGTTACTTCATTAATCTCGGTGTATCTTGGTTCCACTGGCTCTACCTTGAAATTCTTTACTGTACTTAGCCTGAAGCTGTAGTCTATGGATATAGGACACATGGGATTTGATTGTCACAGCCCCGATTCTTGGTGACAGGTCAACCTTCTATGTAGTCTTCAGTATCTCCACCTTACATCAGGTTAAAAATACTTGCTTTCAGGAAAACTATCATTTTGTTAATTTTTTTCATTTATTTTACATATAGACCACAGTTTCCCCTCCCCCTCCTCTCCTCCCCCCTCCCTTCTACCCTGCCATTCCCATCTACTCCTCCTCCCTCTCCCTTCAGAAAGGGATAGGCTCCTCATGGGAGTCAACAAAGCATGACACATCAAGTTCAGGTAGGACCAAGCTCCTTGCCCCCTTGCATCAAGGTTAGGCAAGGGAATCCAGCATGGGGATTGGATTCCCAAAAGCCAGCTCAAGCACCAGGGACAGGTCCTGACCCCACTGCTAGGAGCACCACATCAGACCAAGCTACACAACTATCACACAAATACAGAGGGCCTAGGGTCCCATGCAGGCTTCCTAACTGTCTGTCCAAAGTCAGCGAGCTCCCACAAGCTCAGGTCAGCTGTCTCTGTACATTCCCCTGTCATGATCTTGACCTCCCTGGCTCAGAGAATCCTTCCTCTCTCTCTTAATCTGGACTCCAGGAGCTTGGCTCAGTGTTTGGCTGTGGATCTCTGCATCTGCTTCCATCAGTTACTGGATGAATGCTCCCTGAAGATAAGTAGGATAGTCACCAATCTAATTACAGGACAAGGTCAGTTCAGGCACCCTCTCCACTATTGCTAGGAGTCTTACCTGAGGTCATCCTTGTGGATTCCTGGGAGTTTCCCTGGCACCAGGTTTCTCCCTAACCCCCAAATGCCACCCTCCCTCATCAGGATATCTCTTTCATTACTTTCCCAATCAATCCTGCCCCCAACCCACCCAACCCAATCCCTTATGTTCCCATACATCCTCTCCCATCCCCTCCCCCCACCCCTAGTTTACTCAGGAGATTTCTTCTATTTCACCTTCCCAGGAAAATCCATGCTTCCCTCTTTGGGCCCTTTTTGTTATCTAGCTACTTTGGGGCTGTGGATTGAGCCCTCCTTGTTATCTAGTTTCTGTGGGGCTAATATCCACTTATAAGTGAGTACATACCATATTTATCTTTCTGTGTCTGGGTTACCTCACTCGGGATGATTTTTTTCTAGTTCTATCCATTTGCCCGCAAATTTCATGATATCTTTTTTTTTTTTTTTAACTGCTGAGTAATACTCCATTGTGTAAATGTACCACATTTTCTTTATCTACTCTTCAGTTGAGGGGCATCTAGATTGTATCCAGGTCCTGGCTATTATGAGTAATGCTGTTATGAACATAGTTGAGCATAGTTGAACATAGTTTGTCTTTGTGGTACAATTGAGCATCCTTTGGATATGTGCCCAATGCTGATATAGCTGGGTATTGAGGTAGATTGATTCCCAATTTTCTGAGAAATTACCATACTGATTTCCAAAGTGGCTTTACAAGTTTGCACTCCCACTAGCAGTGGAGGAGTGTTCTCCTTACTCCACATCCTTTCCAACATAAGCTGTCATTAGTGTTTTTTTTATCTTGGCCATTCTGACAGGTATAACATGATATCTCAGATAGTTTTGATTTTCATTTCCCTGATAGCTAAGGATGTTGAACAAGTCTTTAAGTGTGTCTAGACCATTTGAGATTCATCTGTTGAGAATTCTCTGTGTAAATCTGTACCCCATCTTTAAATTGGATTATTTGGTATTTTGATGTCTCAGTTCTTGAGTTTTGGAGACCAGCCCTCTGGCAGATGTGGAGTTGGTAAAGATCTTCCCCATTCTGTAGGCTGCTGTTTTGTCTTATTTACCCTGCCCTTTGCCTTACAGAAGCTTCCCAGTTTCAGGAGGTCCCACTTACTAACTGTTGCTCTCAGTGTCTGTGCTACTGGTGTTATATTTAGGAAGTGGTCTCCTGTGTCAATGCGTTCAAGACTACTTCCCATATTCTTCTGTCAGCTTCAGTGTCACTAGATTTATGTTGAGGTCTTTGATCCACTTGGACTTGAGTTTTGTACAGGGAGATCTATTGGCATTTTTCTACATGCCAACATCCAGTTATGCCAACACAATTTGTTGAAGATGCAGAAAGCAGTATCTTAAAAATTACTCTGTCTCTCTGTCTTTCTGTGTCTATGTCTGTCTGTCTGTCTGTCTGTCTCTCTCTCTCTCTGTCTGTGTGTGTGTGTGTGTGTGTGTGTGTGTGTGTGTGTGTGCGTGTTCATGGAAGACAGAAGAGGATGGAGGTGTCCTGCTATGTCACCCTCTGCCTTGTTCCCTTGAGACAGGGCTTATTGTTGAATCTGAAGCTAGGCTGGCAGCAAGCTCCAGTGATTCTTCTCACAGTTCTGGGGTCCCAGGCACATGCACTGCTATGCTCATCTTTTTATATGGTGCTGGGGATTTGGAGTTTGTGCACCAAGTGTTCTTCTCTACTAAGCTGGGCCCTCTGCTTCTCTACTAGGGTCTTACTCCTTTAACCTCAGAAGCAGAAGATACTTCACTATGCATTCTAGCTCTGGAAAGCTGCAGCCCAGCATCAAGCCTCATTCCTGAGAGGAAGTAGCGTTCATGTGAGAACAGTTTCAAATCTGAGCCTTTTTTAAATGAACATCATCTAATAGTTTTCTCTTCCTGCATCAATATTGTCATTTAAAGCTGCCTTGTTATAGTCTTAATTTCCCAAATTCTCAATTTGATAGGACTTTGCTCATGGCAAATTACTGGGTTTATGATCTATTTCCTAAAGCTGTCCCTTGTTCACTTCAAAGCAAGGGTGGGTGGTAGTTTGGATTTTTCTAATTCTGTTTCCCATGAGGGTCAGCCTATAGGTTGAGAAATACATATGAAAGAAAACTTAAATTAGTTCACACAGCCTAATCCTACCCTTGCCTTTATTTTTCTTCTTAATTGAATTTAAGAGAAACACTGGAACTTTTCAGCCCAAGGTTCTATGCCTGTTGGTTATTTACTCCCTAAAGCCACAATCATCAATGACATTATAATCATTTCCACAGTCACTAACTTGTGTGCCACCATCTGAGAAGCAATACATTTAGATGAAAAATATAGAACAGAAGATGGACTAGTAGGAAATAACCTGGTTTTAATCACATAAATGTCATTTGTAAGGAGACACAAAGGATAAGAAATATTAAAAATAGAAATAAATGAGAACTTTTCTCTGCTAGTTTTCCATTTGGCCTCAGTAGCTCTTTGAAAATGATTGAATTGACTTTTCTATTAAGGATGCTCTTGGGAGGCTCACATAGATGATTGCTGAGCAATTATAGAATGATGCCTGTTTTATTACTTTGTCAGCAACTTCAGTGGCTATTTAGATTAGTGCCATCATCATGATTTGAAAGTAAAGGTATAGGAAGAAGACCTAGGAATCTGTTGAGATGTTGAGGAAGCAAGTGGGATGGAAGAAAGAAGCTGATGCTTTCATTTCTTCACTGACAGGAAGACAGTTTGGGGCTTAGGATCCTGAGAACAAAGCCAGGACTGGCATCATCCTAGCAAAAGAGTACTAAGTCAGAGTTGGGGTGTAGGATGTGGGGACATGGGTGTGTCAGGACCCTGTTGGACTCGAGAGAACAGAAACATTCCAACAACATTTTCAAAAATTCATTCTTATCTCCACCCCAGTGTCTTCTTCTTCCCTTTCTGTCATACAGAATTGGCTGCCTTATAAAATGTGCTAGTGTTTTATGAGTCTTAGGAAAGAGGACAGGCCCTGTTCAAGGCTCTGAAGATACAGTAATAGGAAAGACAGAGTTGCCTGCCCCTCTGAGCTCATGCTCTGGTGGATATAGTTAACACAGAGACATGGATAAGCAAAGACACAAGACATTTTCCAAGAATAAAACAGAAAAGGGGGATGTGACAAAATGCAGCAGATGGAGGGTGGGTGATGGGTGCTTTGGGAAGGTGAACAGGAATGTCTACCTGAGGTGGCAGCTTTCAAGTTAAGGGAAATTCCAGGAATGCAGATTTGGTCAGTGCTGTGGTTTCACAGTAGAAGCAAGGAAAACAAACAAATAAACAAACAAACAAACAAACAACATATTTGATTGCCTTATGGAAATAAACTCATGGTGGTTACTCTGAGCGCAGACTAAAATCTGGAACTCCATTTGCCATAGGATAGTTTTCTGTATTTTTGAAAATGGGAAAAAAATTTAAAGAAGAATTAAACACATATCCAGAGAGAACATGCAAAACCCAGTAAAAGTAACACAACATCTGTAAGTAACATTTAACCTGCGGTAAACAATTATACATGGAGGGGTTAGTCCTAAAGCAAGATGCTTCAACAGCTGGAAACCAGGCAGTGTTGAAAGGGCAGCAAGGTTACCCAGGCACAGAGGGACTCAGTGCTGAGTCTAGCCCATGTCCACACTTGCAGGGATTGCCACCCATACAGCAAGCCCCTGTGAGAATTCCTGCTTTCTCATGGATCCTGTTTGCAGGGAATTCTTCTGTCATCAGTATAGAGAGGAGGGAAGAGAAACAGTAGCTTAAAATGAAGCAAGTGGGAAGAATAGGCTAACAGACAGAGCTAGGGCACACTCAAGTTTCATGACATGTGCTGAAATATTTTAACCATGAATCTTTAGTTTAACAAAACTCACTTGTGTTTAACTGAAACCATAGCTCTTTAAAGAAAACAAAATGAAAGAAACACACTTTTTTAACTAGCAAAAGCTTGTGATATGCAAACAATAGCTACTCTGCTGTCTTCATTTTTATTTTACATTTTGCATTTGATTCTAGGAGTGCTCTGAGACTAATACTGGGAGGTGGGGGGATGCATGCATTTGTTGTTCATGTTGGACATGAGCCTAAGGGGAGAAAGTCAAGAGATTTGAGCTTAAGCCTAAATTTAGACAAAAAAAATTACCATTTTAATACAGAGGTGAAAATTCTTCACTGACAAAAATCCAGATTTTGTTTTTGTTGTGGTTGTGGTTTTTGTTTTTTTCTGTTATATAGCCAGGGCATCCATTAGCTATATAGAAAATAAAGGCCAGCTATCTTCCTCATAAAGTCATATACTTCTATCTATTCTGTGTGCCACAAAACTTAGGATACAGGCACAGCAGAAGACATGTTTGACTAGGGTGCAGGAAAGACCAGTGGTTCCCAAGCCCCACTGTCTGCAGCTTTGGGTGCACCCAGTGCTCTGCTCCCAATGTGGAGGCTGTTAATGATGTTCTCTTAGGACATCCGATCACAGTGGCTTCCCTGAATAGATTCTTGTGACTATGACACAGATGGGTATGGCCTTGGATGGATAACCCAAAGGCCCAGTCTGGCCTGGTGAACACATCAAGGATCTTCTATTCCCGGCCCTAACTTTAATTGCTCCAACATCTAAAAATTGGAGGAGTAGTCCTAGCTTCTAAATTTTTTTGTTTGTTGTTGTTTAATTGGAAGATTTGGCAGTTCTGGGCCTTCATTGTTATATGGACATACTTGGCAGAAATAGAAGTGGCTGTCCTCAATAGCAAGCACCTCCCACCTGGCCCTGGCCTTCCTTTAATGTTATTTTGTAAGCACTTTTGTTTGCTCCCTCTGCTGGAGCTAGGGCTGGACCAAAATAGCCTTTTTAACACTGGCTCACAATGCTTGTTACGTAAGCAGAGAAGCCTTGGCCGTGGCCAGCTGAAATGACTAAAGTTCATGTGTACATCAATTCGATGTCTGCTTTCTGAGCAGGAAAGACATTCTGCTTCCACATGAAAGCTGAGAGGAGAGATTTTTAAAATGCTGGAGAATGACCGGCTGGTAGGGGAACAAGCTCTGGATCAAGGAGAAGGAAGCATTAAGGGGAGAGTCGCCATTCTCATTTCCTTCTGTGTGATCCTTCCCTTTATTAGGGACATTTTTGTTTTGTTTTGTTTTCTAATGTATCCCTGGGGAGAGGAGGGGTTTAAAGAAATATTTGAGTGGGAGCTTCATCAAAGAGCCTAAGGTTTTAATGAGAAGACCCTCTTCTCCTCTTTCTTTCTCTTTCTTTCTTTTTTTCTAAATATTTTAGTCAAGTGCCAGATTATATTTTAACTACATGTCCTGGTCTGAAAAAGGCTGGGCAAGTGGCCAGAGCAAAGCAGGCAAGAGTGGGAGTGACTCATACACTGAAGACTGTGGAGAAGATAATCCAAAAATTTGGAAAAAACTAGTATTAACCCATAATAAGAATTAGTCTCAAACTACATTGTACTTGCAAACTATACTTGCAGCTTTCTAAAGTAGAAACAGTGGAACACATTCCTTATAATAGGTTAGATTCCTGGTTAAAAACCACCATGTATGAGAGTTCATAAAGCAAAGACTCCATCAAAAGACATGGATTCTCCTCCCCATCCCACCAAAGTTGCCACAGCCTGGCTTCCAAACACTCAGCTTGAGCTTTGAGTAAATGTGGACTCAGTTATTTTGTAAGTATAGCAGATAAGAACACACCTTCTCCCAGTTGAAAAATTAAATTACTGAACTTGGTTCATTGAGAGTGGCAAGTAGCTGGCAATTATTAGCATTTTCTGTTTGTAAGCTACTTACATATTTAAGTATACATTTTACTCAACACTAGCAAAGTATGTTGTCTCTGAAGGAAGTCATGAGTTATAGATAGCAGTATGCAGCAAGGTTGGAAAGAAAGTATTTGTGTATTAAGGATCATATTTTAAAATCTTATAAAACAGTTCCTTAAGCCAACAATAGACCAAAAGTGTTCCATATATTCAACAGTCAAGAAATGACTTTTTTTCCGTGTCCAGACTTGAGAAATATAGTGTACCAGGATAGTTGAGGTCCTTGACCTGAGGAGGCTTGCCTTCTAATGGGGCAAAGATGGATAGTGGAGCAATAGTGATGCAGACTGAGGAATCCAACGAAGGAAAGAAAGCCAGTGAATGGAAAGAGTGGCTTGGGGATACCAATGTGCTCAGACTCAAGTGCAGAGGAAAAATCTCCTTAAGATATGATATATTTAGCCAGGTGGTGGTGGTGCACGCCTTTAATCCCAGCACTCAGGAGGCAGAGGCTGGTGGATCTCTGTGAGTTCAAGGCCAGCCTGGGCTACACAGTTCATTCCAGGAAAGGCTCCAAAACTACACAGAGAAACCCTGCCTCAAAAAAAATAAGACATATTTAATCATTAATCCTGAGGCAAAGCCAGTCATGACATACCAAGAGAAACCACTGGGGGAAAAGAGATCATCATATGTAAAGACCTTAAAGTTGGGGTGTGAATAGAGGTGGGAAAACCCAGATTATAAATAAAAAGATGGCCATGCTGGCTGGCATCAAGAGTGGTACAAGTTAAAGGCTAAAAGGTAGACAGGGCACAAGTTCTGTAGAGAAACTATCAGAGGGCTTTAATATTAAATGGATGCATTTGAGGGCTCTAGACAAGGAATGGCAAACTATATCTGACAGACTACATCTGAGACTCTGCTTTTTTGTAAGTAAAGTTTTATTGGAAGAAGGTAATGCCCTTTCACTCATGTATTGTGTCTTGCTGCTTTTGCACTACACAAAGATCATACAGCACGGCCATAGAGCTGAAATGGTTACTATCTGATCCTTTAAAGAAAGTGCTTGTCAATGTTTATGCTAGATTATGAGTGTTTTATCTGAACTAGGCAGAATTGTCTACCATTTAGCTTTATTTTCTCGAAAGACAATTATGCTTCATTACAAGAACAAGAATTTTTGTGAAAAATACAAATTTGCTTCAAAATAGGGATCAGGCTCATCTATATTAGGTGATCAAGTAAATTATTCGGCCAAAGATTGGTTAATCACAGTTAGTTGTGACCTCCTGACACACTATGTGGCTTATAAGCAAGCTTAATTGTTTCAGTAGTATAACATGGCCACTAAGGACTCCAGTACTGCCATCCTTGTGCTTTGCTGTCCTTGTGGGGCAGAAGTCACTTCTCATAGTATCAAGAAAGTTTAAATAAATACAGATGTTAATGTAAACAAGATGCTAGATATATTGCAATAGAGTATGTTGGATATTTCTCTCTTTAGCCTCTTGATTGTGGGTGAAAAATACCTTCATAGTTCATAGAGTCCTCACATTTCATTGGTTAGATTGTCCCGCATTCACACTAGTGTCTGGTAAGGAAAATGGATTTATTACGTTTGATTTAGACTGACACCACAACTTGGGATCTTGAACTCATAGCTATGGAGACCGAATGCCTCATGGAAGTCAAGGATCGGTCCTCAAGAGCAGCCAGGAAAGACAATGTGTTCATCATGGGACAAGAGCCTCTTGTAATAGAAATGATATCTTCTCTGTTTTAAGATACACAGGGAATACACATGAAAAGTGTCAGTCAGTGTACTAGAACCAGAGTGAATCTGCCTCCTGGGATGTGGGTTGTCGATGGTAGGATATGGTTGATGACATGGCTGTCCTTTCATTCTATTGCTCTTACAACAGGTTGAGTAATTCATTCCCACATGTTGATAAATGCTCTCAAGGCAACATGCACAATACATTTGTCCTCTCTAGTGAGTCATCTTCCCAAACAGCTGTCTACTGTGCTTGAGGAAACCACAATTGTTTGAACCTGGCCTTGTTTGAATTGAGTTTTGCAAGTAGGGGCTTGATTCTGTGTTAGGCTTACCTGGGGCTCCCAAACAGGTTCCTCCCAATGCATCCCTGGTTATTTGTGTTCTTTACCTTCTAGCTGGAAACTACCACATCTGCTAATGGTCTGCTTCAGGGCCTAGTATTTTGCTTTGGAAGGGATGCCCCACTGAGAAAAATTATATTTGTTTCTTTGATCTTGTGTGTATCTCATCCGTACGTAACAGGCCTCGTGCCTGGCCCTGGATGGAGTTTAAAGCCTAGTTCTCAGGAGGCTGTGTTGGTTGCTGGGCTAATGGCACTTTCTGTGACATCTGTGAAATTCCTGCAGAAAGGAATAACCAAGGTCTGCTTGAGTGAACCTCAGTAAGTTCCAGACCAGGTGGACTGAATCTTGCCTTGCTGTATAAACTTAACAATTACCCAAGGTTCCGTTTTACTTTTCTGTTTAGCAGCAATTTTTTTTTTTTATCATGATAGGGAAGTGATTGACATCCTGTATGTTTGAGAAAACAAAACAAAAAACTAGCCCAGGCCAGGTCATTTTAATTCAAGACTGTCACTTGGATAGGATTGACTATTGCAAAGCATAGAGCTTAGGTTGGACTTCCTCAGGGACTGTCTACAATTCCCAGTCTATGGAAATACTTCAGTGTCTATAACCAGCCTTCATATCCTTTTATTCTTTCCATTTTGAGAACACCTTCTGTGTGTTAAAGTCTGATAGCACATTAGAAAACAAATGACTAAGACATTTATTATGTACCTTACATGAACTAGGTGTTTAGGCCCAGTCCTCACCCTTAAGATCCACAGTCTAGTAAGGCTAACTGACCTCCAAGAAAGCAGCAAACACAGTAAGAGCAGTCTTAAAGGGTTCAGACGGTATTGTTTATGGGAAGACAGGACCATAAACGCCAGACTGGGCTTATAGTGAATGACTTGGAGCCAGTTAGTAAGCATCTATGAGTCTCACTATGCTTATGTGTAAAGTAGGGAGACCATTTAGAGTAGTTAGCATGAAATTACAGGAGTGCAGAGGGAAACAATGGCTCTAGCATAACACTTGATACATGGTGAGTGTTCAGTAAGTATTACCTATAGTTATGTACCACAAAAAGGGTGATCCTTGATGGGGAAGAGCATTGTGGTTCTGTACAGATAGGACAAACAAATGTCTTCTGATTCTGCGATGTTGGCCATGTTACCTAACTTCCTCATGCTTCAGAATCCTCATCAAGGTAATGAGCATCACATCACACAGAGCTAGCATAACACTTGAATGGATAAAAGGCAAAGCCTTTGGCATGACTGCCATGCACTAGCTCAGTAAGGTCAACTACCTTAATGTAACTACCACGGCTACTTACACAACAAAGACAACAATGGATAGGACCAGGAAGCGCTTTACAAGCGTGTGTCATTGGTTGCCACGGACAGGGGTCAAAGCTGTTATTTGTTGTGACTGTGTCAACAATTCAGCACCTGTTTTCTAGGTAGTGGATCTGCAGCACCTTATTTGTGTAGTTTGTACAGAACATTAAACTACGGAAAATTTGAAAGTTGCTGTCTCTTTGTTTCCATTGGCCAGTGCAGAGTGTGACACACCCTGGCTCTTGATTCCCTCCCTCCTAAATGACCAAGCTCTCCCGGATGTTTTCCTCTTAAGTTAAAGAAAAAGACTACAGATACACTGCAGTGAGAATTTACTCCACAGCTAGCCCAATGCTCCAAGT
Source organism: Onychomys torridus (assembly GCF_903995425.1). Taxonomy (NCBI): domain Eukaryota; kingdom Metazoa; phylum Chordata; class Mammalia; order Rodentia; family Cricetidae; genus Onychomys; species Onychomys torridus. The sequence continues at coordinate 29,203,372 of NC_050455.1, forward strand.
TACGTTCCCCTACAATACTCTAATTTTACACAGACCCCTCTGTGTATCAGAATGAGTTGAAGGGTATAAATGACCAAGAAGTGAGGTGACATGGAAGTTTGATCTGCTGTGCTGTTGATACCTCATTGCTTAAAGACTGGCACTTTGATTTACTACATTTCTAACTACTCAGTGATAATTTTGAAATAACATTCTCCATTTCCAACTTGGGGAACACACTTTATCTACTCTCATATTAAACATTCAGCAAAATTGACTCCCCTCTAGTTGCTTGCTAGAATGTACACCTGGCTCGCGCCAGCCAGAGAGTTACTTTCAATAGTTCTAGTGCCTACATCAGGGAGGGCCAACCACTGTCAGACTTGAGATTTGGGTTCTTTATTTGTGCTTTATTTTAGAAGACTGTAGACCTGCAGATAGCACCAAGGCACTTTCTGAGAATGAGGCAGACTTGATGGGAGGCAGAGGAGAAAGGAGTGAGAAGGTACAATGACATTATTTATTTAAGCCTGCAAACAGTCTACAACTTGGGCTTTTCAGGTATGTGATTCATTTATTTTTCTTTCAGAATCCTAATACACACAAAGCTAGTGTTGAAGACATCCAGAAATGAGTAAGTTGTACTTTATTGATCCACCAGTTGGTGGAAGCTTCTTGGCAAACCAAAGCTTGCAGAATATAGTTGGGAAACTGTCCGAAACCCCTTTGGCAGCTGGACTGGAAAATAAAAAAGAAGCACAGAAGTAGCAAATACTCTGTTACCAATTATAGATCTGGACCCGAGGCCAGCCAGTGACTTGCCTTTGTGTCCCAATTGCTATCCCTGTAAATCGAGGCACAGACATGGCAGCCCTCCTGGGGATGATCCACAGAGCAGGGAAATCCAGGGACTTCTGGGTGACTCAAGACAGTGTCCCTGGAAAGTGGTCTGTACATGGAACTTTGTACTCAGAGAACAAACTGTTTTTGAGAAACATTCTGAGTTCCTTTGAAAATGAACAATTATCCTTAATTTTCTTTTAACTGAACTATTCCTTACAAGATTTTCAGAAAATGGGGGGGGGGGGGCAGAGAGATTGGCATTAGGCTTGCTTTCAGCATACTGTATTATTTATTCCTAGCTATCTTACCAAAGATGAGTGCTCAGTTATTTTTTGTTGTTGTTGTTTTTTGCTGTAGGGGAATGCAGAAGCAGTCACAGTATGGAAACAGCAGCAGCCTTGTGAAGTAGTTACTTTGAACTTAATGTATATGCACTCCATACATATCACATGCATTCATGTGCGTAACCTTGATGTATGACATGCAATGCACATATATTACACGTATTCTTATGCATGATCTCCACTACAAGGACAGATGGGATTTTCATCTTGTTTAAGGGGAAAAACTAAGGTCAAAGTAGCATCTAGTGTCTTTGAGGGTAGAGGACTTGACCCCAAAGCCCATACCTAGCCAGTAATCTAGTTTTCTGACATGGGCCTTTAGAAGGCAAATGAAAGTACCCACTCTTTGCATAATAATGGCAAAAGCAGTAATAAAAGAAACTTAAATTGTCTATCCTTAGAACATGCATATTGTAGGTAAATACCAAGACATCATATTACTGTCAACTCTAGAAAACTGTGGAATAGTACATTATTTAACCCTATTTGCTAATCACTTTAGAAAACAGAATTTTCTTAATAGGGTATGTGGATAGGAGTTGTGAGTTCTGAATGTGTTTGGATTATCTAAAAAAATTTCTCTGAAAGTTAACTGAAGATAGATGTGCTGTCTTATTCTTTTTTTTCTCCTTGAATCTTATACAACTGACTGTAGGTAACAAACAAGCAAATATTGAGAAATGCTAGTGAGTCCACTAAGATAGTTAGATAACTTATGAACTCATGAATGCAAAGACTGCTGACTATCATAGAAGAGAGAGATATTCAAATAAGATTAAGCAGTTAATGGGTTCAAGGTTCTGGATTCACGTCTTCCTATCTTTAAACATGTGGACTTATGGGTAGGGCTTCACTGAGCCAGCTTAGGATAAACAAGAATGGTTTGTATATTTTGAATGCCATTCTTGGGATAGAGAAGGTTTTTTGTTTTGTTTTGTTTTAAATCTTAGTTTCATAATTATGAATAACTTGAAAAGGGGTGCAAATTTGGTTATTGTATTTGACTTATAGCCCAGCTATACCAAACAACCACCTTTGTTTTGAAGTTATAGGTGATAGCAATATAACTCTTTTTTGCAGATCTTAAGTGACATCATTTAATGTCATGTATGGTCAATGGGTACAAAAACTAGAGGTGGTAGGACAAAGCTGTGAAAATAAATAGTGGGGTGGGCAGAGTCAAACAGCACATGGCTCGATCTTGTTACTACAAGAGAAGTTACAAAAGCAGAAGGAAGTAGGCAGGCCCTCTGCATAAGTGAGACAGCTGTGTAGCTTGATCTGCTTAAGGGGTTCCCTGGCAGTGGGATCAGGACCCATCCCTGGTGCATGAGCTAGCTTTGTAGAGCCTGCTACCTATGATGGGACACCTTGCACAGCCTTGATGGGAGGAGAGGGACTTGAATCTGCCTCTACTGAATGGACCAGCCTCTGCTGACTCCTCATGGGAAGCCTTACCTTGTTGGAGGAAGGAATGGAGCGTGGGTTGGGGGATAGGGAAGGCTGGAGGGGTGGGAGGAGGGAAGAGAAGGGGACTTGTGGTTGGTATCTAAAATGACTAATAAATTCCTTAATAAAAAACCAAGTAGATAAATGAGGGATAATTCATAATAAAACAATAAAAAGTTAACAAATTTATTTCCTAAAAAACAACAACAACAACAACAAAACAAAAAACAACCCTGCTCTCAAAGCAGACTCCAGACTTCTTTGGTGGTTTAGTAATAAATCCAAAGTGGGGTTCTGCAAACAATGCCTTTTCAGTATAGACAGTATTATCACACTGACCCTTTCTCTCTCTTCTAGACTCCACCTGTTGAGGAATAACTGTTTTCACACAAAATTGGGACTCTGGGAGAAGTTTAAACTGTGGTTGCCAAGCTGTACAATATGGCTTGGGAGTTATAGTTGGATGTCCTACTGGGGAATAGCTGTAGCTCATTGTGTTTGCTTTTGTACATGCAGGAGCTCATTTCTGTGTATGTATGATGGCTTAGTCATAGATGCATTGTGCTGACTAGCTGTCCTTTGCAGGGTATATGATGAGCATATAAAGGCAAGCATTTGAAGAGATGATTCCATGGTTAATGTTTTACCCTCCATCCTGAGTTCTTAAGAGTCCTGATCTTTTGTGTTTTCATGCTGTTGTCTGGTCTTTGGCTGTGGTGCCTGCTGACCAGTGATCCTCAGATGTGGGTGGACAGACAGATGAAATTGGACAATTTCGTTGATGGGTCCAGCTTCATTCAAATTATAAAGATGGTTGGGAGAAAGTACCTGATTTAAAAAGGTCAAGACATAACTTCATAATTTGGATAAGGATGGTGGCTGTGCATAATGGTGATTGGCAAGCTAAGATCTATGGGTTGGGGTCCATATTTTTTGTATTATGTATAAATTAAGGATACTTTTACATTTTGCATTTTTGTTTGTTTTATTTTGAGACAGGGTTTCTCTGTGTAGTTTTTGGTGCCTGTCCTGGATCTCACTCTGTAGACCAGGCTGGCCTCGAACTCATAGAGATCCACCTGGCTCTGCCTCCTGAGTGCTGGGACTAATGGCATGTGCCACCACTGCCAAGCCTCACACTTTAGATGACAATTTTCATAGATATGTAAATCCCTGTGCCTATCCATGACTTTATGACTTGACTAGCCCCTCAAAAAGTTTGCCAAACCTCCTGCTCAAGACCATTTTGACTTCAAGGTCTTGAGCAACATCTGAAATAGGCACTAGGTTGAACTGGATATTTATTGAATTGAATGACCCACAATGTTCTTTATTTACTATGGGATGGTATAAGCACTTTATCACCTAATTTACTCTGGAATGGATATGGCTGGGACTTGGTCAGATGAGTAAAACATAAGTCATGCAGAGGCTGCTTAGGGGGCAGTGATTCAATGTACTCGATTCTATGTTGCTTAGTTATTTTGTCTTTGTTCTTCAGTTATGAATCTTAGGAAGCTTGTTTGCCATTAGGAACTCTTAGAGTCAGTGTGTCTTATTGTTATGTGTTGGCATTGAATTTTGCTACTGGAACAAATCCTTGAGTATTTGTTTCAAATGTATAATATTAGTCTATATCTTAGAATTCCTGGATCAGAATTTCCCTATGAACAAGCCTCTAGATGATCTGGTTACCCATTCGGTTTGAAGGAGCACTTGCCAGAATCCTGCCACAATTCCTTCCTAGCAAAATGCTGATACTCTTGAGGCACCTATGTCTGCCCAAACACAGTCCACATGCTCCGGAAACTGATCTCAGTTGTGGACATGGCCTAAAGTGACTTGCAGAGTCTTGCCATGGAAGAAAAAACCATGTAACTCAAATTGAATGGTACTACTTTAGACTGGTGGCACAAACAGAAAGTGGGTTTTCCTTCCTTCCTTCCTTCCTTTCTTTCTTTCTTTCTTTCTTTCTTTCTTTCTTTCTTTCTTTCTTTCTTTCTTTCTCTTTCTTTCTTTCTTTCTTTCTTTTCTGTTTTTTAGGTTTCTAGGCAATAACATTCAGATGGACACCAGTGTCTGTGAGTGAGATGTTTAGAATGCTTCATAGGAAGCAAGCAAACAGACAAAAACAGGATTGGAGCTGAGTGTCATAGGAAATAATGTCATTGGGCCAACTCATCCAAGCCCTCTTGTCAAATGAACAGACTCTCCATAATGTAATTACTTATTATCTGTTTCTTAGATGACATGTATTAAGTATGAGTTGTATGGACCATTTCATGTTTTATCATTAAATGTACAAAAGCATGTAGGGAAGCTATACTTCCTATTTATGGATGAGAAAAGTGAGGGTCAATATAACAATCCATACAAAACAAAAACAATAACAAAACCTGTACACTACAGCTTTCAGCCTTCTACCATCATATTACACTTGGCACTTAGCCATCAGGGACAGAGAAGTTAAATCAGCTTTGAGCTTACATCCCACCCGCCCAGAATGACTATCATCAAGAAGCCATTGACAGCAAATGCTGGTGAAGATGTGAGGAAGAGGGAACCTTTATACACAGTTGAGGGCAGTGTAAACATGTGTATCTACTATGGAAATGAGAATTGAGGGTCCTCAAGAAAACCTATAAATAGAACTACCATACAGCCCAGGAAAACCACGCTTGGGTATATACCTGAAAAGGATCTAAGTCAACATATTCCAGAGATACTGGCACATTCATTTTTATAGCTACATGGTTCACAATGGTGAGGTAAGGATGTATGGTGCATGCGTGTGTGTGTGTGTGTGTGTGTGTGTGTGTGTGTGTGTGTGTGTACATATGTAGATTCCAGACTAGAAAGAGGATTATGAGAGGGATAGAGGACTGTACTATAAAGGACGTGGGAAACAGAAAAGGTAGTAGAATACATGCAACATGAAAGCAAAATGGAGACACACTGTGCCAAGAAAGGGTATCAGCTGGAGGAAAGGAGTAGGGATAAGAAAGAGCAGTGGCGTGGGCGGAGGGGGGACAGGGGGGAGAGGGAGAGGAAGGAAAACAGTCTAATGATGCAATCATGTGAAGATGCCATGATGAAACTCAATACTTTGTATGTTAACGTAGGAATTAATTTAAAAAGAAGAAACCTACATGAGGCTAAGTAGAATTATACGAATCTTAAGATTTAATACATGTTTATGCTTCTTAGTATTTTGTAAGGTTTAATTACAATATTAAATCACTTAGACATACATAATGTTAAAAGAAAGACACAATGCTATATTAAAGTCTTTTTATTAAAAACAACTGTCAGCTTTTCAGTGTGTTTATGCTGCTGCTGCTGCTGCTGCTGCTGACTGTTACTTTGTTTGGTGGGCAAATGAAAACAAGAGATGTCACACAGTCAAGCTGATTCCTGGGAAATTCTCTGGTGCTTTCACAAGCCCTTTAAGCCGTGAGTGTGGCATTTGGTAATTCACTGTTGGAGAAGACACAGAGCGGCATTCTAAGGATGAAAAGAAGGGTGTTTTCCTCTGGAGAATCTGACAGAGGCAACTTACCTTGTAAACTACAGGGAAAGGATGAAAAAAAAAATGGCTGTCACAACAGAGTGACTACTCAGTGACACCCAGCACCAAATGCTTTGACTCTGCAGAGCCGACCCAAGAGGAGGCTGGATCAGAAGTCTACTAACCAGAGACAGAATCTGTCTTTTGTTCTCTTATTAGAATGAAACTCTCACAGACAAATGATATTGAAATGTCATCTGGCATCTTTCTAGCTGGCTCTGGGAAGAGTTGGTGGTTTTCACCTAGTTCCCGGAGCACATGGCTTCCCACCCCAGAACTGTTGTGTGTTAGGCTACATTTTGCCAAACACATTAAATAAGCCTTGTTTAGAATACATTAACCTTAAGAGACAAATCAATCCATCAATGGCATTTATTTGCCACCCACCATGCTCAGTTCCTGAAGAGGGTGGAAAGTCACAATTAAAAGGCAACACATGGATTGAAGGTATAGAACATTCATCATTGAAAATGTCAACTACCAAGTTTGAAAGCTAAAAGAGAATTTGGAAAATCATTTCCCAAGTTATTTCCAGAGAACATGGGCTCTGTGGGACATGACTAAGGGCTCCAGGGTCAGGCAATTGAAGTATGGCTCCAGTAAAGGGTTCCTACACACAGGGCTTCTTGTGCTTAGACATCTGCTTTATTTTTCTATTCCCGTGATGAGACACTCTAACAAAAACAAAATGCCAGGGTACAGACCATTGCAGTGGGGAGGAAATGGTTGCAGGGGCTGGAGGGATCTGCTCACAGTGTGTCCATAGTCTGGAAGCAGACAATGATGAACGCTTGTCCTCAGTTCTTTCTCCACTTGGATAGTCCAGGTTCGCAGCTCAGAGAACAGTGTGCCCAGAGTGGGTAGTTCTTCTTGCCTCAATCAAGCTAACCCCCAACAGGCACACCTAGAGGCCTGCCAGTTTCCCAGGAGATTCTAGGTCACATCAAGTTGGCAATGGAGATTAATCATTAAAACTTTAAAATGCATTACCCAGCTCCAGCATGGCTCTATAGCCTGACTCCTACAGATTTGGGAAAACAGTGACTTCAAGTGGTTACTCAACCCCCATCACCTTGTAACTGAAGAAGATGAGGTCACATGACTTGTCCAAGATCATGTAGCTCACAGCAGAACCAAGATCAGGCTTTTAGCTCCTTTTCTTTTGAATCTAGTGACTTGCAGTTGAGGTTATTACTGGGTCTCTATTTCCTAAAGCATGCATTTTTAAAGGGACCACTCCTTGTTTTCACAAATTGCTTGATTCAATGATCCTATATTCACAGTTCAGGAAAATGAAAGAAGACCCAGGATTTAGGAGACCAGGGTTCTGGCCTGGAATTGCCATCTTCCCTGTGGTTATTATTGGTAAGCTGGTGTAATCTTTTTTTTTAAATTTTTCTTTGGTGTGTGTGTGTGTGTGTGTGTGTGTGTGTGTGTGTGTGTGTATGTGTGTGTGTGTGATCTTTTTCTATAGTTGTTAACTGATCACACAGCACTGACCTGCATTGCTTCTGGCCTCTGGTTAGAAGTTTAATCTTATTCCAGGGACAATAGAATCCTCTTGGGGAGGATTTAAGAACAGTGAGGTTATGGCATTACCCAGATAGGAACCTTTTTAAGGAAAGGGGATTTCTTTTCTCCTCTGTGGTATCTGCCTTAATATGTCACATGCATTAGATGCTAAATGAACAGAAAATTATGACACCATACAACATAAGCAGAAGGAAAATTAAAATCAGTATGCTATACACACGAAATTGACTACAAGGCACTTGAGAAGATACTGCCCATGGTTTTGTTTTTCCTTTTGTACAATATGAAAACTGTGGTTTTAAATAAGAATACCTCTCTTTCACATTGTGTATGATTTTTAGAAATGGAAACATAAGCAGGTTGAAAAATAATTTCGATGCTTAATCTGCTGGGCCCAAGAGAGTGATTTGTAGTACTTAATAATAGTTAGAACTAATTCCATTTTCCTAATGTGGATTGTTTTTCCAGTCCCCTGGCATGTACCATGTTGAAGCTTTTACTTCAACTGGCTTCCTCGGGACTGACTTGGGTTGTTACCTCATTTGAAAGATGAGAAAAATACATTCATGTGTCAGGAAATTTGTAGGGTCATTAACTTGACTCTGCCCTTCAAAATAAATATGCCAGCCTTAATTTTCAATGGAGGTGGATCACCTATATCCCACGTTCATGGAATCCTTCTTGGAAGACACACTGGTTATAAATCACAGTGAGTGGTGACAGGGATATGGAACTCGACCTTGAACAATCCCCCTTAGTGCAATGGATGGAAATGCAGATAAAGGAAAAGGGTACTACGAGAGATTTTTATTTACTCCTTTCTCTTCCATACAATTTCCACAGGCAGTCATAACCATTACAGCTAGAAACAGTAATGGCTCTCTAAGCCTCCTGTAGCTTCTAAAACACTCCTGAAAATGAAAACAAAGGATGCAATAATCACAATAAGCCTTCGGGAAAGCTGACCATAAAGGATGCTACAGCAAACACACCAACACATGCATTACCCCTGCCCAGAGCATGTTTCTCTGGAAGACTAGCCCACGGTCTTACACCTCAGTAACACAACTGCTACCCACAGGGCTCAGCACTGGGAGACGCCTTGTTGAAATCGGAACCTTCCATTGTCCCTTCCAGGCATCCTGAAACATCCTCCTAGCATCTGTAAAATGTACCCCATGAAGCACAACAGAAGGAATAAACAGGCCCCTGAAAGCAACATTATTGAAAGTAAGTGTGTTACAAAGTAGCTCTCCTAGCTCTAATTAAAAAGAAAGAATAGGGGGGGGGCAGGAAATTGATTTTTCCCTTAGTGTTTCCATGACTTGACCTAACTAGTGTATCTGTACAGTTTGCTAACACGCTCATTAGAATTCCGCTAAACAGCCAAACACAGCGGTGCCAAGGAAGACACCAAGGAACAATTTTATGTGAAGAAGGGAGCTTAATTAAAAGTGACTTAATTTCCATCCTTTGGGATTCTAGATGTTCAAGGTAGCAGGACTAGTGTCATGTATATATTTGAGATTAAAGTGAAGCTTTCATAAAAGAAGGGATTGGTGTATTTGGCATGTTGATAGTAAATGAGGATTTAAAAAATTAACTGCTTTACCTGTGGTTCGTCACCCTTCCCAGAAAGCTTTGCCTAACCTAATGGATATTTCTTTCCTATCTTCTGGCCTGTGTCATAGTTTTCTATAAATCTGCAAGACTGTTTTGTACACAGTGGAGATAAATTAGGTTCTTTCCCTACTTGGTTTGGTCAAACTGAACAAATCTGTTTTATTTAAAAAATTGGCTGCTTCGTCTTTTATCGAAGATGCTCCCACAAAACTAAATTTATGTTATGCAGGTTATCCACTAATGCCACTCGTGTTGACCTGATACCTCTGTGTCTTCATAGTCACAAAGGCAGCCACATTCTAAGGTGACCCTGGGACTCTTTGCTCTTCAAGTTCAAGCCTATGCAACCCTGCTGAATGTGGATAGGACCTGTGGCTCATTGCTTTCCCATCAGTGGGATATGGCAAGGTTACAGAATAGTTCTGATTACAATACTGGTAGTTGTAAGGGAATTCCCCCTTGCTGCTTTTTGAAGAAGCATGCTGTTATGCTTGCTCTGCCTGCACAAAGTGCAGAGAACCTGGGGAAGCCTCCTGTTGCTGTCCAGTAGGAAAGGGAGGCTGTATTGATGTCCTGCAAAGAGCTGATTCTGCCAACAACCTGATTAGTTTGGAACCAGATCCTGCCCCAGTGGAGTGTATGATGAGCCCCCCAAGCTCTGGTCAACATCTTTATGGCAGGGGACTCAGCTAAGGCTCAGAGATTCCCTAGTGCTCTGACATGGAGCATCACAAGGAACCCATTCTACACGGGCTGTGTGGGGATGAATGCCTGCAGCCCCCATTGACCAATGGAAATGGCTGTAGACATAGGCTTCTCCTCTTTCTCCTTTGGAAATACTTTTCACATCAATGCTGAGGAAGGCCTGGGGGTATGGAGCATCAGAAGTCCAACCTAGGCAGCAACTCCATAAAGGTCCATCACATTGGTTGTCTTTTTCTTTCCTTCCAGTCTTTCTTTCCCTGATCCACAGGGACCACGAGGCAAACAACTGATTTATAATTCTCTAAAGTTTTTTTTAATCATTGATGTGTCTATGTATGGTGTGCATGTGTGCATACGTGTGTGTGTGTGTGTGTGTGTGTGTGTGTGTGTGTGTGTGTGTGCACTCATGCGCATGCCACGGTATGTGTGTGGGGATTAGTGGACAACCTTTGGGAGTTAGTTCTCTCTTTTTACCATAGGTTCTGGGGATTGAACTCAGGCTGTTAGGCTTGCAATGACAAGTGCTTTTACCTGTCACTTCACAGGACTCTAATTTATAGATCTGGACTGATTCTGGGCATTAGATGATTTGTCTCTGTGAGAAAGAAAGAGCCATTATCAGCACAGTTTGTGGTGACTGTCTTTTGGGGAAAACAGAACTGGTCCACAGGACATTTACCAGTGTGCTATACAGTCTTAAGGGATCTGTTTACTTCCTATTCTCCAATCTGTCCTTACTAGCAACAGTCAAAATGAAGTGCAACGTCTCCTAACAAAGGATGGCCTTGTACAATACATTCATTGTTCTAAAAACATGCTAGCGAAAAATGAGAATGGAAACATTATCCAGTAAACACTCTATTTTGAAAAGTACCAAAAGTGTCTCCTCTGCCTGATGATTAGCGCTCAGAGTACAGAGTGCCTCATGGCCTTGGAACATACATGTATTATCTACAAGTATCTTCAGCTCTTATAGGCTAAGGTAGGCAGATCACTATGAATTCACAGTCTGGTCTATGTGGTGAGTTCCAGGACACACTGAATTGCAGACTGAGAACCTATCTTAAAAAAAAAAAAAAAAGAATAAGCCTCAACACACAAAAGACAAAAATAAAACACAATAAAAAAAATTAAATTTTCTTGATTCTGCAGACTTAAAAAAGTCAGCATCTCCCCTGCGATAGGCTTTTAATTTCGGTATTTTCTTCTTTTATAAAATAATGAGGTGAGGTATCTGAGGCTCACCTGTCCACTCACTCCTAGCAGGATCCAGCTGGCCCACACTTACATGCCTACCAACCCAGCTCTCCAGCCTGCGCGCGCACCACTCACTCTGCGCACGCGCAGTTGCTGAGGTTCCGGGGCTCTGAGGCCGTTGGGGAGGTTTCCATCCCCTTGGTTTTTGACCCTCTGCGCTTGCCTGCTCTGCCTCTGCCTCCACTCCAGCCTAGCGCTGGCCCTGCTCCTCTCGCAGGAAGGTGGCAGCCTGCTGCCCCATGGGCAGCGGTGCCCAGATGAACCCCAGCGCCCCAGGCTGCCCCATGGCCTCGCTCTACGTGGGGGACCTGCATCCGGATGTGACTGAGGCTATGCTTTATGAGAAGTTCAGCTCGGCCGGGCCCATCCTTTCCATCCGGGTGTACAGGGACGTGATCACCCGCCGCTCCCTGGGCTACGCTTCCGTGAACTTCGAGCAGCCTGCCGATGCAGAGCGCGCTTTGGACACCATGAATTTTGATGTCATCAAGGGCAAGCCGGTCCGCATCATGTGGTCTCATCGTGATCCGTCGCTACGCAGAAGTGGAGTAGGCAACGTGTTCATTAAAAACTTGAACAAAACCATTGATAACAAAGCGCTGTATGATACATTTTCTGCTTTCGGCAACATCCTTTCCTGCAAGGTGGTTTGTGACGAGAACGGCTCTAAAGGCCATGGGTTTGTACATTTTGAAACAGAGGAGGCAGCCGAAAGAGCTATTGAGAAAATGAACGGGATGCTTCTGAATGATCGAAAAGTTTTTGTTGGACGGTTCAAGTCTCGGAAAGAACGAGAAACAGAGCTTGGAGCGAGGACGAAGGAGTTCACCAACGTTTACATCAAGAACTTCGGGGACCACATGGATGATGAGACCCTGAATGACCTCTTCGGTAGGTTTGGACAGGTCTTAAGTGTGAAGGTCATGACCGATGAAGGTGGGAAATCCAAAGGCTTCGGGTTTGTCAGCTTTGAGCGGCATGAAGATGCGCAGAAAGCGGTGGATGAGATGAACGGAAAAGAGCTCAATGGAAAACACATTTATGTTGGTCGAGCTCAGAAAAAAGTGGACCGGCACACAGAACTTAAGGGCAAATTTGAACAGATGACACAAGACAGGAGCATCAGATACCACGGTATTAACCTTTACGTGAAAAATCTTGACGATGGTATCGACGATGAGCGTCTGCAGAAAGAATTTTCTCCGTTTGGAACGATCACCAGTACAAAGGTTATGATGGAGGGTGGTCGCAGTAAAGGGTTTGGTTTTGTGTGTTTCTCCTCCCCTGAAGAAGCCACCAAAGCAGTTTCTGAAATGAACGGAAGAATTGTGGCCAGGAAGCCACTGTATGTAGCTTTAGCCCAGCGCAAAGAAGAGCGCCATGCTCACCTCACTAACCAGTATATGCAGAGAATGGCAAGTATACGAGCTGTGCCCAACCCTGTGATGAACCCCTACCAACCCGCACCTTCAGGTTACTCCGTGGCCACTGTCCGGCAGACTCAGAACTGCACGCCATGCTGCCCTAGCCAGATTACTCAACCAAGGCCAAGTACTCGTTGGACTGCTCAGGCTGCCAGGCCTCATCCATTTACAAATGTGTCTGGTGCTATCCACCCAGCTGCTCCTAGATCATCATTTAGCACTGTAAGACCAGGTCCTTCACATGCGCCTCAAGCCGTGTCCGCACACCGCATTACTAACACATCAGCACAGACAATGGGTCAATGTCCTGCCGACGCAGCTTCTGTAGCAACTACTCCTGTTAGCTCGGTTCCACAGTACAAAAACACCTCGGGAGTCCAGAATCCCCAGCAACATCTTAATGCACAGCTAGCGCAGCAGCCTGCTGTTCAGGTGCAGGATCAGGAACCATGGACTGCTTCCATGCTGGTAACTACTCCCCAAGAGCAAAAGCAAATGCTGGGTGAAAGGCTGTTCCCTCTCTTTCAAGCCATGCACCCAACTCTTGCTGGGAAGATCACGGGCATGTTGCTGGAGATTGATAACTCAGAACCACTTCATATGCTCGAGTCTCCGGAGTCTCTGCGCTCCAAGGCTGATGAAGCAGTGGCCTTACTCCAAGCCCACCAAGCTAAAGAGGCTGTCCAGAAAGAAGGCTGTTAGTAGTGCATCTGGTGTCCCAACTATTTAAACTAATCAGAGATCTCGAAAAGGAAACTCACACTTTGCAGAAGAAAAATATCTAAACATTGAAAAAAAACTTAAATATTATAAAAAAATGGTAAAATATAAAATAAATAAAAAAGGAAAGGAAACTTTGAAGTCTATGTACCGAGCAAATGTCAGGTCTATTGTTAGGCCTGGACTGATTTAAAATCTGCACCACAATCCCTTAGAAATAGTATAATCTACAAACCCATGTTTTGTGGACCCCAGGAAAAGCATTTTCAGCAGAGTAGAAACATTTAAAGCATTCCTTTAATTTTGTAATTCTTTATTGTTGAGTAGCTCAAGATGTCAGTTCTAACCGCAGAATTGATCGCTGGGCAAGGAACCATAATTTGAATTATAAAATTCTTGCTTTAATAAAAACTTACACAGTGAAAAAAATACCAGAAATTATTTAGGTAGGGAGAATGTGCTCTATCATTTTCTTTGTATTTCTCTATATTAAACTGTATGTTAGAATAAAGAACAACTAGATGATTTGATCTGGTGTCAAATAATATGCATTCAGGGTGGGGAGACTGTTACTTTGCACACTGATGGTATAAAACCCCCAAGTTGGCTGCATGTTGTCTTTATGCAGCATGCAATTTTTCAAGGAATGGAAGCCATTGATCATGACCTTTCAGGGCCCATGACTTGCCTCCTTTGAGGTGAAAAATCCAATCGGGGAAACTGAGGCAACAGGAGATGGAAGGACACAGCTTAGTTCTTGCTGCCTTCACTGATGGGAGGAAGGAGGCACAGAAGAGCCATCTCCTCCCTTTATCCAGTGGGGAGGCTGGAGCAGATGCTGAAATGGCAGGCATAGGAGGGTGGATATTTAAATGAGGTTAAGAAAACACAAGAATAAAGAACAGTTGCAAGTAACAGATCACAGATACAGACGCTGCTACAGATATAGTCCTATTAAGACACATTCATATACATACTCACTAATCACTGTCCAACGTGTAAATCATCATTTAAATCATCATTTGCTTGGAATCAGCATTGGTGCTGGGAACAAATGGTGTACAACAGCAACATGGCTGAGGAGAAATCACTGAGTGACGGCATGGGCAAAGACAGAGAAGGAGAGTGAACTAAGGATCCAGGCCAGAGGCTCTGGGAGAGGTGGGGCCTTTAAGGTAGTAGAGGCTGAGAGGAGAGAGGGAGGGAGGGAGGGAGAGAGGATGGAGAAGAGAGAGAGAGGGGGAGAGAGAGAGAGAGAGAGAGAGAGAGAGAGAGAGAGAGAGAGAGAATGAGAATACAAATTTGGTATTCAAGTGAAGCAAGAGCGTTCCCATGAACAGTTGGACTATTATCTTGCATTTGTTAAGTGATCCTAGGCCTTTATGGGGGCCCTTTCAGGAGTCTGTCTTCTGATCCTCATGCTTTTAAGCCTACTAGGGTCATAGAGCATAGCAACAGGGTGTTCGGGTGGTGACTAGGTGCCTCATAGCTGAGATGACACATGAAATATAGAACATTTGGCTCTTTTTCTGGGCCATAGTATATACTTAATATATGACATCTACCATTCTGCTTTTGGAGAGCCTTCATCACTTAATGCTGAAAAATCCATATACAGTAATGTATTTAAGACATTATCCATAGGGAGATTGTAGCTGAGGTTTTCTCCAGTCCTGCCCAGCCCCACGGACCCCACAACCACTTATAAAATAATCACTCAGAAGCTTATATTAATTAAACTGATTGGCCATTAGCTCAGGCCTACCACTGTCTAGCTCTTACACTTAAACTCAGCCCATTTCTGTTCATCTATATGTCGCCACATGTTCCATGGCTTTACCTGTTGCCTTTACATGCTAATTTTCTTCTCTGCTTGTCCTGCCTATACCTTCCTGCCTGGCTACTGGCCAATCAGCATTTTATTTATACAGAGCGATATCCACAGCAGGAGGCTATTTTTCTTGCAGGAGAGAGAATCAAGGTTTGGTAGAGTAAGTGGCAGATCCAATCAAATGGCTGCCATCAATTGGGTCAGTTGGAATTTTCCTATACGTTTCCCAGATGATGTTTGACATTGTGATGGTTAACTGTCATGGGATTTGAATTCACCCAGGACACCCCCCCCCACACACACACCCCTCTGGTTATGTCTTTGAGAGCATTTCTTATTATGTCACTGGAGACATTTACCTGGAGAAGGAAGATCCATCCAGAATGTGGATTGCACATCCTGCGGGCTGGGGGTTCCCACTGGGTAACAAGGAGAAAGTGAGCTGAGGTATCACCATTTGTCTCTTTCTGTTTCCCAAAACTGGAGGCAAAGGGACCAGCTGCCTCCCACTCCCCAGAAGCATCCCTCTGCTTTACGATGGACTACACCCTCCAACAGAAGAGAGAAACCAAAGAAACTTGGTTTCCTTCAGTGGCTTTTCTCAGGTATATAGTCACAGTAGGGAGAGAAGTAACTAATTCAATAGAGTTAGGTATCCTGTGATCTGCATATACTTTTGTTAGCCGCACAGTCATATACAAGGGGACAACTGAGCATGCACAGGCACATGTAATCCAGATGGAAACTTACTTTTTTGTTCTTTTTTTTTTTTTTTAGAAGACCTCAAACAGCTCCTGGAGGTCCTTGAGACATTGGTCTGCTTACAGTATTGTGTTCACCATTTTATCTGTTCTTCGGGGCTTGGGGTTTACTGCCTTATAACTCCCAGTGGCATGAATGGCCCCCGCAAGTTCCTTCCCAAAGCTGTCCCCTGGGACCAAGTAATGTTTTCTCATTAAGACTATGAACAGATTTAAAATTAGTAAACAAAATTTGAAAAATGCTACTCATCACTTCAAAACAAAACTCAAACTAAATTTAAAAATACAAGAAGCCTGGCTGGGAAAGGGGTCCAGGAAGAAGACAGACAAAGCTGCTATATCTGGGCTTTGGGTACAGAGGCACAAAAGTAGTCAAAAGGGACAGAGGACAGAACTGTCCACAGGTATCATAGATTTGGACATAGGTGCTAGTAGAGAAATGGCCAGCGTATTTTAGAGCCCAGGTGAATTGGTGGAAATAAAATAATGATCCCACATCAACTGCCAAACCGGAAAGTAAATGACAATGTCAGAAGTGAATGTAAAAATGATTCTCCAGCCACGTGGTGGTGGTGAGCGCCTTTAATCCCAGCGCTCAGGAGGCAGGGCCAGGTGGATCTCTGTGAGTTCGAGACCAGCCTGGTGTACAGAGCGAGATCCAGGACAGGCACCAAAACTACACAGAGAAACCCTGTCTCTGAAAACCAAGAGAGAGAGAGAGAGAGAGAGAGAGAGAGAGAGAGAGAGAGAGAGATTGATTCTCCTGTGTACCTTCGTGGCAGCTAGTGAATTTAGAGCAGAAGGCAGACGACTCAGACTCAGAGAGGGAGGAGAGGCCCTGAGAGGAAGAAGATAGATAAGAGGCAAAACACAAATTGCAAAGATGCTTGTACAGCCTACAAGTGTCTGGCACCTTTTCAGCCATTGCAGGAAGGATGGTGGATGGTGTTCCCCAGCTGAGAGGCTGCACTGTAGACTGCATGTCAAATGAGGATAATATATATACTCTTGCCTTTTAGGGGAGGTGGCTGTACTGTTGCACCCGTGGGAAATGTAGCACCCTGTAGTTGTTTGTTGTTGTTTACAATGTTACTTACTTGTTTACTTTCAATATACTTGGGCTGATGGCATTAAAGTGATGGGTAAGCATCCAGCTCTGACCTTACCACCCACTTGAGGAGCAAAAGATGTACACATTCTGCCTTTCATTAAGGGTTTTTAATATTTTAAAAGCTACAAGGTTATATAAAACTGCCCAGAAGTCAGAATCCCAGAAAGACCCTCACAAGTATCACTGTTTTAAAAGCACTGGGCAAATAGTTTTCTTGCATATAATGGACGCTGGTGATTGAATTGCCTTCCTAGACCAGGAGGCAGGAGGAGGTAAGAGACGCTGATAGGAGAAGGTTGTAATACACGGAATTCCCCACCTTCTGGTCAGCCTCTGACATTGGCCAGATTTGTGTACTTTCATTTGGTCTGTTTCTGGAACTGATTTAGGGTGGAGATAATTAAGTACATGGGTTTAGAATGACAAAAGTCTGTTTCCCGTCTCTAATATTAGCTTCCCGAGCAACAAGCAAGCTGTTCTGGTCAGAGACTTTTTAACAGTGCATTGAATCCCCTCACATTATTGCTAGGAAGTAATCTACGAAATCCATTCAAATTAGGTAAGAAGCATGCCTCCAGAAAAGCCTCGTCTATGCCAAGATCCCACGCTACCTGGGAGTGGTGGCTAGCCAAATTTTTATCAGTAATCAGAAGGTTGCTAAAGGGCATATTTGCAACGGTCAACTCCCGCTGCGAGCACCTGGCTAGCTTTGGCACCCTGATAAATGACAAGGCACTTTTGGCCTCATCCCCTCCCAGAGCACCTGGAGTGTAGCCCTGAGGGAAATCCTCTCACTCCTGTTCCAGTGTTCCAGAGGATGCTACACCTGCTGTTGACACATCTGGAGCCCCAGCTTTCCCATCATCTCCTACCCTCTGGGAATGGTCATGACATTTTAAAGTCGAAGGATGGATAGTCCTCGCAGGCAAAAGGAAGATGTGTCTAACTTGATGAGTCCCTAAACTCATTCACAGCTGTCAGACATCTCACAACATCCCTAAGTTGTACCAGCTACTTATGAAGTGTTTGCCTGTCTTTGTACACTGTTGACCACCAGGTGTGATTGAAGGGTCTAGGACAAAGTTGAAATTGTGTCTGTTTTCTCGTTGCACAGATGGGTTTCATTTCCTGGCTTTCCTTTTAAAATAAGCCTCTGAAGCGAGCTTAACTCCCCCCCCCCTTCCAGCTCCCTGTGACTTCAACTCTGTTCTGGAGAATTTCTTTCCTTAACCAAGTTGACTTTGACTTTGAGAGACTCACAGAGCATAATGGCTAAGAAGAGGATGTTGAGCATGACACAGGTTCCCTCCCTGTCTCAACACCTGCTTCCTAGCTGCACCCAGACATCTGGGAGCCCCATCTCCTTATATTTTAAGGCACAGAGGGTAACATAGTGGCCTCACAGGGGTCTATACATCTTGAGTGCAAAGAGAGCATGGTGGCATATTCCCTAAAGTCTGTCAGTCTAAGTGCTCAGCAACCATGGATTTACTATGATAGATGAGATCCAAACAAATGAACCACACAATCTCATCTGTAGAGAAACTGGGAAATTTAAGGACATAGGCACTTATTTCTGCTGTTTGAGGTGTTATAATTGGACAGACAAGCATTTCTTCTTCATGAAGAGCCATTTACTAACAAACCTAGGAACTCGCTGCCTTCGTTACTCTGCAAAAAATGACCTGTGGGCAGAGGCAGTGGGGCATTCACCTGGAGCACTGAGAGCAAGGGGATGGAAGTACTTGAGTGCTCAGCAGAGTTTGCATAATGAGTTACTGAAAACACTTCAAAACTAAGGGAAACAAAAGCCCACAAAGTTCAGAATGTCACTCAAATGTGAGGGACCTCCTTTTTCAGAAAACAGGTATTTGAAAAGATGAGTCAAGATGACTGGCAGACTATTGACAAGACAGAGTAGCAGAAAAACAGTTTCTGGTTGCCTGTATCATCTCACAAATGTTGTCCATTGGATCAGAGGTACAGGCTGGTCTTCAGCTCCGCCTCTCTCTAGAAGAGCAACAGTTATACCACACAAAGGGAGGCTGCACCTTAACATTTAACTGTGGAGGGAGACCCACCAGCTAATTAGGATACTGTGTGACTGACAGTGCTGAACACTGCCATACCCCTGGTAGGCAGGGATTATCAGGAATCTGGAGGTGAGTTTGCTCCATATTGAGGACCCAGAGAATATGGGAAATGGCCCAGGCATAGCCGCAGCCTGGAAAACACACTGGTAAGATAAGATGACAATGAAACACTCGGTGTCAACTCTTTGCTTGCAAACTCTGGTTTAAATTATTGAGGATTCCAAAGGGCTTTCAGTTGTATGTATTTCTTGATAGATAGCCATCATATAAGAAACTTACTGAGACTTTTAAAATTTTGTGTAATAATCTGTCTTAAAAATCATAGCAAGCATGCCAAGCTAAGTAGCATTTTAACAAAAATGTTTATTTCTAAGATCACAAGGAATAACAAAATTGGTATTACTTTACACTTTTAAGCCTTTTTTCATGGTTCTAGAGATTGGACTCAAGGTGCCACAAATGTCTTCCATTGTATCAGAGGTATAGGCTGTTCTTCAGTTCCCTCTCTCTAGAAAAGCAACAGTTATACCGCACAACTGGAGGCATGCTAAGCAACCATCCTATTCCCAGTATTAATTTTTGCAAATTATCATTTGCTACATGCAATAGTAGAAAATAGGGGAGTTTTCGTATTTGCTTCTGAAACAATCTGTTGCAATTACATTTACCATGAAGCTTCTGGAAATCTCTATCTTATGTGTTAGAGTGTTAGAGAATAGTGAAGAAAAGCCAATAGTATCCCAGTATTACAAAAATAGTCTTGACCTCAGAGAGGCTCCCTGAAGGGTCTCAATGACTTTCACATCTTGAGATAATTTAGAACAAGGATCTCTCAAACTCCAAACTGTGGCAAGTGACCTGAACACCAATTCAGGAAGAGCAGGAAGCCAGAATATGGGAACATCAGGACAAAGAATAGTGCATGTCCACAGCACTGAGGAGAAATTGTTTCGTATAATAAAACTGTACTCAAGGAAGGGTGGGGAAGACAGCCAGGGCCCAGATATCTTATGGGGCAAGTATGTACTGTAGAATATTATTTTAACTAGGCCAAGATGTGCTATATTTGTTTATGCTGCCAAATATTACTTTAACTTTGTAAAGGTGTGTTACTTTTGTTTATGTTGCATTTGTTTAATTATAAAAAGCTGTTTTGCCTTGCCTGTATAAGATACCTGGTGGGTCTAATAAAGAGATGAAAAGCCAATAGCTAGGCAGGAGAGAGAGAGGTAAGACTGCCAGGCAGAGTGAATAAATAGGAGGAGAAATCTAGGTTCTCAAAAAGAGAAAAGACACACGAGAAAAGAAGGAAGAGAGAAGGAGGAATATACCTGGGGCAAGAAGCCAGGTAGAAGCCAACCAGCCAGACATAGAGAAGTAGTACAAGTAGAATGTACAAGAAGTAAGAAAGGTAATAAGCCCTGAGGCAAAAGATAGAGAAAGAGAAGCAGGTTAATTTAAGTTAAAAGAGCTAGCCCGAAACATGCCTAAGCTGTGCGAAGCATTCAAGAATAATAATAATAGGTCTGTGTCATGATTTGGGAGCTTGTTGGTGGCCCAAATGAAAAAGCCTGGTACAAGTATGAGTTGCATTCTTGGAAGGAACTGGACCCACGTCTGAGATCTGAGTCTACTCAGACATCACAGGTCGTGGCTTCTCTGCCTCTCTCACCTTCCTTTCTCAGGACAGCACATCATGCCCAGGAATGCTAACAATGATGTAGTTCCCTACCTTCTGGAAGCATCAAAGCATGGTGATTCAGAACACGAGCTTTTCAGGTACACAGGCCTAGGTTCAAATCCGGGATCTGACACTTAGGAGTTATGTGGTCAGGGTGTATGTGTGTAGGGGAGCTATATAAGTTTGTTGACTCCCAGAATGCTGACTGGTGTGATGGGCCTGGATCATTCTACAGAAAGGCGAGTTTGGTTTCCCCATGCCTTGCATTGAACTGGTCTTGTGTCTTAACCATTACTATGGCAGAAGTGGCTTGCATGACTTCTGAGCAAGTTTGCGGGGGCCCTGATACTTTCACCTACCCTTGTGGTTCCTGTAGTTCAGGGTATGGAAAATACTGAGATAAAAGACCTTGTGGATTGAGTGGCTCAGCTGTTTCTTCGAGGCCGAGGCCATCTTACCCTATCTAGGTATCTTAGTTAGAATTTCTTTTGCTGTGAAGAGATACCAACTCTTATAAAGGAAAACATTTAATTGGGTGACTTTCAGTTTCAGAGGTTCAGTCCATTATCATCATGGTGGGACATGGTGGCATGCAGGCAAACATGGTTCTGGAGAGGGAGCTGAGAATACTGCATCTTGATCTGAAGGCAACAGGAAATGAACTGAGATACTGGGTGTGGCTTGAGCATATATGAGACCTCCTAAAGCCCAGCTCCACAGTGACACATGTCCTCCAACAAAGCCACATCTACTCCAACAAAGCTGTATCTCCTAATAGTGCCACTCCCTATGGACTTATGGGGGGCCAATTACATTCAAACTACCAAACTAGCTAACCCTCCAAACAAAGGGCTTAGATGAGGAGGACAGGAGAACTCCATTTTCACACAGAACTGTGAGAAATGACCAAGCTTCAGACAGCCTTTAGGGTGGCTTCTCAGGTGACTCACTTGTTCTCATTTGTCCAGTTGATGTCCCTGTTTGTAACCTGGCCATTACCAATTGACACAGTGCTAGGGAATGTCTGAGAGCTTAGAGAAATGATGTGGCATGCTAGAGGCCAAAGCACAGAACCCATGCTAGGAAAGAGAATCTTTGCTGTCCTCAATTTGCAAAACTACCCAAGATTTCCCAGCTAATAAAAAGGTGATGTGTTACCTCTGTCTGAAATTTGGCCTTTCTTTCAGAGCCCATTAATGATTTAAATACACCAACTAGCATTTGTTGGTAAAAGGACGCTGTGTTTTAAGCTAAGCACAAAAGTAGTAGGCCTCTGGGAAATTAGAACCAAGAAATAAAGGAAACATTGGACTTAACTAAACTCAAACCTGCTGTGAGCTCTCAAAACAGCTTCATTGTCCAATATTGAAAATACTTAATATTATGTCATTCTGGGTGGGTCTAGAATAGGACTGCATTTTTTGACAATATTTTTCCCAGGGCCATATCCAGCAAAAACAGTCCAAGGATAAGACCTGCAAGTTATGTCTTTATAATGCCTCCATAAAAATGCAGAGTTCTAGAGGTGGAGTGGGGGATGGACAGAGTCTGCTGAATGTGAGACTTAAAATCTTTTAAAATTGTTTTAGTTCTGTTCGTTAGGAAAAGGAGGACTGGAACAAACCACCCATGAAAATCTGAAATTCATTCAGTGATGGTGTAATTTTTTCCTCAGGTCAGAATTATTTGACCTAAAATATATTTTAAACAACCAAGTGGTAACACGTCTCTCTTCCTAACTCCAATCGCTTGTTATTCACACAGTTAAAATAACTTCCCCACCCTGGTGGCAAAAAGAACTTCATCTTGCCAGAAAACAACTGTCCTGTCGATTACTAGAGAATTCTGACTTTGCAAAAAGCACATGTGAAATCACTCAGCAAGCTGAAAGGCAAAAATGTCAGCCTCAGAGAATTTAATCAAGGAGGTATTTCCTCCTGCAGACTTCCAACAGCCAGCATGCAGAAGATGGGCCTAGACACATCTGCATGGCATGTGTAGTTCATTCACACGGCAACATCGCAAGACAGAGTTGAAAAGGATTTCTGTAGTTCTGCAAACCAGAGACTTGATTCCTGCACAGGATCAATGTCAGGTTCAGTCATCCTGCCATTCATTGACACCATTCCTCACAGGAAGCAAGGAAAGATGTCAAGACACAGATCTCCGTTTTTGTTTGTTTGTTTGTTTGTTTTGAGAGGTAACCAGAAAACTAAGTTGCTTCATGCCCTCTGAAAGGAATATCCCTTACCTCATGGCATGAGTCTGTATATCTGAGAGTGTATGAGTGTTTACATTTACACCTTTGTTCTTGTCCACATTTACATACACCTGACAACATTATGTTATTTCTCCAGCTTGAAGGCTACACTTCTTTTACTTTGAAATACATTCTTATTTATTGCAAAATTACATACAGTGTTCATTGTGTTGGGAATCAGAAAGCAACTCCAAGTGCCACTGTGGACAGAGTTAATCATTGAGAGCTATAGGTTCAAATGTTTGCTTGGTTAATTTTCTCTTGCTGTGAAAAGATACCATGACCAAAGCAACTTATAAAAGAAAATATTGATTGGGTCTCACAGTTTCAGAGAGTTAGAATCTGCCATCATGGCTGAGGACATGGCAGCAGGCAGGTAGACATGATGCTGGAAAAGCAGTAAGAAGCTTACATCCTGTTTTCCAAATAGGAAGCAGAGAAAAAGGGGGCACTACCTGGATCTGGCATGGGCTTTTGAAACCTCAAAGCCCACCCCAGTGACACACCTCCTTCAGGAAGACCACAACTCTTAATCCTTCCTAAACAGTTCCACCAACTGGGGATCAAGTATTCAATTGTGTGAGCCTATGGAGGTCATTCTCATTCAATCCCCCACAAATGTGCATCATGATCTGGAACTTAGATTAAAATGTGTGTTAGGAGTATTTTACTCACAGAAATAGATTTTCTAGCTACTTTGAGACATTTATAGAATTACAATGTTCATCCTATATTTTTGAATCACTCACAATTGGCTAACTTATAAAACATATAAAAGGGAGTTGGGGGAAATGCTTCTGTCATTAAAGTGACTGTTGCACCAATATGGGACCTTGAATTTAGGTTCCTGGTGCTAATGCAAAAAGCCAAGCATGGTGGTGTGTGCCCATACCCCCAGTGATGAGGGGATCGAGGTAGGAAGATACCTGAAGTTCCTTGACCAGCCTATCTAACTAAATCCATGAACTCCAAGTTCAGTGAGAGACTCTGTCTCAAAAACTGAAGTGGGGATGCTATGGGGGAAGACCCTTGATGCCAACATCTGGCCTCCACATGCATGTGCACCCACATGGGCATATACACATGTCACACACATGCATATCCACAGATACTGTACGTGTGTGTGTGTGTGTGTGTGTGTGTGTGTGTGTGTGTACATGTACACATACATAAGCTACTTGAACAAAACTCTAAATCAAAAATCTATTCTTCTAAAGATAATGCTTTAACAAAAAAATGAAAGAAAAATCTAGTGAAATAGCCAATGTGTGGCACTCAAGAAAATAGCAAAATGATATAAATGATATACTTGAAAGATGCCTATTTAATTATAAGCTTATTTAAATAGTCACAAATGCCACCAACATAACAAAAACCAACACTATGCTTGGCTTTTTGCATCAGTACCAGATAGGTCCATTCCTGTTACTGTAGACACCACTCTCTCTGATGAATGAGACTTCTAACCAGGATCCTTTACTCTTAGGTTATTGTATCCAATAGCAGCAAGAGTTATATTGTCTAATCACCCACTCTGTTTAATATTTCTTAAAAATGTTTATTGTTTTTACAATAAAGATCCAAAGACATAGCACAAAGCACCCAGTGGCCAGGACCCTTCCAACCGTCAACTTGATCACAAAGCACTCTTCCCTTGATGGCTGTGTCTTCCATGTCTCCTCTTCTGTTTCCAAGTGTAAATTCCTTACATAGATTCCTTCCTCCAAAAGGCTATATGACCAATAACCCCACTTTTCTATGCAACTAGCCTGTTGCAGGCCACAGGCAATGATTAATGGAGTGATGTATGACACATAGTACCCATACATAGATTATAAGAAGGGTCAGTACATATTTTACTTCCCAGGGCAGTGTTTGACACTATTCCTATTCCCTCTCAAAAATGCCCAAGAACAAATGGTGAATCATATGATTCCCTCAGGTGCTTAGGGAAGTCCATTCTGACCAGTAGGAGTGCCTAATGTTGAGTGGTAGACAAGCTGATAAAATCCAAACTCTGTAACCACATTAGTACTAGATAAACAGAGAACAGGCAATGCTCCATATGATAGAGTCCATCAGGAAAGCTTGTTGCATCCTGCAGAGTTGGAAGGCACTCTATATGCCAGTGAAGCAGAAAGACCCCAGTTACTCCTCCTGGGTTCCACACTAAGAGTCACTGGGCTCTTGTCTTCCTCACCATTTATGAAGTTACATGACAAAAATAGCATCTCAGTTGGCAAAAGTGTCACATGAAAAATGCACAGGCTTTGCAAAGACTTACTACATGGCTTCTGCATGAAGCAACAATGGAGCTCTGACTAATTGCCGTAGTTTCTCAACTTATATTGGAGTGTCTCAAAGAAGTCACCAAGACAGTGGACAACTGGATCTCACACTGTATACATGATCTCAGAGTTGGACCACAACATGTCATGCTCCTGAAAACTGGGAATAGAGATGCTGAACCGTAGTTCAAAGTGTCTCCCATCCTTTCTCCCTATAGAATCTGTGTTGAAGACATGTCAACCTTAGAAAATAGAGGCTGATTTTTATAAGTGATTGTAATTTTATATCCTAGTGACTCAATCATGTCTTTAAAATCACCACCAATTTCCATGTTTTTAAATTGTTGAACTAGCTTTTAATGAACTATTAAACTACACACTGTAACAATTTCTGCACCTCTCCCCATCTCTATTTTTTTTATGAAAAAGAGATATTAATACTATTTAATGGATGTGTCGATTGTTTCTGCCTTAGAGAAGCACATTGAAAAGATTTTAGTAATGCTCCAAGAGGAGTTGATCTTCTGAAAGGATTTAATTGAACAGGTTACTGATTATGACTCCATCAGGCATTTCCTTAGTACAAAAGATGAGGTGATATTGCAATTTGATTGATGCTGAAGAAAGTGGCCTAAGGTCTTAATTAATGGTGCATTGTTTTAATTAATTGGGAAATGCATTCTAGGCCTCTCAAGTCTATCATAGAATTCATTACCTGTGGTTAGCATCCTATAAAATATCACAGTTGCTATCTCTTTCCATTTTGTTAACTACTGGCCACTGCCAGCAAGAGAATCTCAGAACTGTGTGGTATGGTAGGGAATTCTCTGACTAAAAGTTGATTCTCTGGAATACAGAAAATCTGAATGAAAACCAATAAGCTTAAAACTTGCTAGCTCAATTATTCAACTTTAGATACCAAGAAAAGCAGTTATATTATGTCCCTACTGAAGACTATGCAACTTCTATTAAAAAACATAAAATGGAACACATGGGTATTATCTCTGAAAAGACATCAAACACACACACACACACACACACACACACACACACACACACACACACATACACGGAAACAAAAGAGGAACGTGGGCCTATCCTACCTTGCAAAGGCTCCCAGATGTTGGAAAGCAAGAAAAAATGTTATATTATGTGGAAGTTTTACCTAAGTGTCATTGCAAAGAATAATACTGATACTTCCTGCTCTTTCTCTGCTCACTTCCCTCCCCTTAGCCCTTAAATTAAGACTCACAGCAGAACAAGGCTTCCTGGCTGAGCTATGAGGAACACTATTCATTTTCCCCCTGACCTGATTAGTCAGACTGTCTTTCGAAAGATTAGTTTTCAATCTGTCCACTGCCGGAGAGGAAGGCCTCCAAATTAAAGCTACATCGATTGTTTGTGGCTCCAAGAGAGGCCCATTTTTTAAAAAATTTCAGCAATGCTAAGAGAAATGCTGGTCTTCTGAAAAGACTTGATTTAACGGATTTTTTTTAAAGCCTGTATTTTGGAAACTTGTCAAAAATATGCTTAAAATTCTATGTACAAGGTTGGCTGCCTTGATATTTTGAATGGTAAGAGCTTCATCAACGTCTTAGCATTTTGCTTTGACTCCAGATTTCAGAATCACTGGACCCACGATGGGGAATTTCAATAGAATTCTGACTCTGGCTCAGATATAGAGCTGGTTGTTTATTTCCCTGGCTTAGCTGTAAAACAAGTGGTGTCCTTCACAGCTTCCCCAAGTGCCCTTCCTGTGTAGTTTCTTCTCTTGCTGCCTCTGCTTTGGAAGCCACACTGGAAAATTAGGAGAAAGGTTTCTACAGGCATTGATTTAAAAAAAGAGAGAAAAGTCTATTTGGCGCACATCAAAGAGATGGAAGTTTGTGTAGAGCTTTTGACAGCCCAACTTTCCTTCATTCCTTGCCAGTAAAGTTCTAATGCTGCGGCTCAGATGGAAAAAAAGATAACAGATTAGATACCTATTTGTTCCATGTTACATTTATACTACTTGTTTAGAAGACCCACACAATGAAAATTTAAAGCAGAGGAATATCTGCTGTGGAATAATCCTTTTGTACACTGTGAATATGTGTTGCTCTCATTGGTTTAATAAGGAGCCAAGTGGCCAATAGCTAGGCAGGAAGATGTTAAGTGGGAGAGCTAGATTGATAGAATGCTGGGAAAAAGGAGTCACAAGCAGACATAGAAGAAGCAGGAGAAGAATATGCTGTGCTGAAAAAAGGTACAGACAGGTGGTAGAGCATAGATAAGAAGTATGGGTTGATTTAAGTTGTAAGATAGTAACAAGCCTAAGCTATCTGCTGATCAATTATAATTAATAATAAGTCTCTGTGTCATTATTGGGGAGATGGTGGTCCCAATAATAAACTCCAGCCTACAAGAATAATTTTAGAAGACTTCATTTTTGAAGCCTTCCATTTTTAAAATTGTTTACTCCTAACAGCAGCATGCACAGAATTCACACCCCTCTGAAAACCTGTAATGAACAATGTTCAACAAGAAGTGGAGTAATTCTGAAGTTTGTAACTACTCTTTAAACCATAGGTATTGAAATATTCCTACTACTTAAAGTGTTGACTTCTTACTTTCCTCAAGCTCATCTCATGTTTTTTCACTTTCTCCTGTTTGTCTTATTTTGCTTTGTAAATTTTACATATAAGCATTGCATCTACATCACTCCTTCCCTTCCCTCTCTCTTCCAACTCCTCCTGTGTCCCTTCCTCTCCCTTCCCAGGTCATGACTTCTTTATAAATTATATTAATATATATATGTACATTCACACACACACACACACACACACACACACATATATATATATATATGTACATATACATACATACAGATATATACAAAATACTGAGTCCATTTAGTGTTGCTTGTATGTGCATATATGTTCAAGGCTGACCACTTGGGATTTGACAGACTATGTAAGAGCTCACTCCTGCAGTCATATCACTTCTTAAACATGCCTGGATGTGTTTGAATCTGGAAGCCATATTCTCTCTCAACTAACTAAATGAATTTTTGTAAATTCTTGACCTAGATTAGCCCACAAAAGAGGTGTCAGTTTTGAATGATACCTCGTTTCATCCAGTGAAAGAAAATGGCTAAAACAACAGTTACAATCTATCAGAGAAGATAAAAATGAACAACTTATAGAAGACTAACCTGGTAAAGGCAGAGATTATCTGGTCATTGGAGGCATTTAGAGCCTGTAGTAGTTTGTGTTTTCATCACTGTGACCAGACACCTCAAAAAACAACTTAGGGAGGAAGGATTTATTTTAGCTCACAGTCCATATTGAGGGGAAGGCATGGTGGTAGGAATGAGGCGATTGGTCACATTGTGCTCTCAGTCAGGAAGCAGAGAGAGATAAATGGTAGTGTTTGGCTTGCACTGTCATTTCTCCTTTTTATTCAGTCTGAACTCCAAGCCAATAAGACAGTGCTGAGCACATTCAGGCTGGGTCTTTCCACTTAAATTCAACCTGCCTAGAACCACCCTCACAGACACTCTCAGAGCTAATTATAAATCTGGTCAAGTTGACAATGGGGATTAGCTACCAAGAATCCTAAATCAACCACAGGAATGCTGAGCAGAGACTTATTGGCAGGTCGATGTGACATAGATTGCTTCACATAGCTGCAAAGTAGGGGAGCAAATGCTGCACAGAGTAACAGGTCTGTGGGGGAGCTGAAGGAGCCCTGAGTGAATGTGTAAGGAGTGGATGAAGTCCTGAGTGCATATGTTGACAAGGGCATGGCCATGTGAAGGATCCAATGCCTCAGACCCATGCGAGACCCAGAGTGAAACTCAGAGGGATGGCAAACATTCCTCTGGTCAGAATGCTATTCAAAACAGATGAGGTTTTGGGTTTGTGTCAGGGAAAAAGCCTGTGGTATTCCACTCTAATTCACATTGAACACATGACCAGTGTTACAACTGTGGGTTTTGTAGTCCATGACTGAAGGAACCTGCACTACATGGTGAGATCCTAGAAACCTGTCCAGGGTGGTGAGGGAATGGACAAACATGGGTACAGAAAAGCTAGGCTCACGTGGACTATGCACACTCTGATGGAGTGGCACCAACCAGCAAACCTAGAACTTCAGGGTGTTTATTATGTACAGCACAGGAGGTGTCATTAACTAGTCTTAGTAAAAGATCTCTGTAGGTGAGAAATCTCAGGTTATAATCACTCAGTCAATTTTTCATGCCAGAAAAAAAAAAGTTCCTGGTTTACCTTTCCAGGTAATGAAATCTTTTTGCTTTTAAATTTTCATTGCATATATTTTTTTTAAATTTTATAAGCTTTAGTATATAAAAACCTTACAAATAAAATAAAATATCACACACCAAAATTAATCAGACCTAAAGTTCGTACAATTCACAAACTTCTATACAATTAGAATAGAATACATCTGGAACAGAAGCTGTGGAGTTTCATATTAAATTTTACACTTTTTATTGAATATATTTTAAGCATTTATCCACAACCCAAAACAAAACAAAACAATCCATTACAGAATTAGAACTAGAAAAGAAATTATATCCTTTTTCCTAACTCATGTCCATTATCTACATTCAGGTGTTTTGTCTATGTGTGGAGGAGGGTGGGCATGCACATGCCATGGCATACATGTAGACATCAGAGGACAATTTGCAAGTCTATTTTCTCTTTTTACCATGTGGGTCCTAGAGACTGAACTCATGTTGTCCAGCTTCTCAGGAAGTGCTTTACCTGCTGGGTCTTTTCACTAATCCAGCAAACTTTATCATCATCATCATCATCATCATCATCATCATCATCTCATCATCATTTATTGTTCTAATTTGTGTGTGTGCACATGCACGTAAAGTCTATGTATGCATCTGTGCGCCT
Organism: Onychomys torridus; assembly: GCF_903995425.1. Lineage (NCBI taxonomy): Eukaryota > Metazoa > Chordata > Mammalia > Rodentia > Cricetidae > Onychomys > Onychomys torridus. Next base: position 29,233,749 of record NC_050455.1, read on the forward strand.
ATGAGTTCCATTGTTTAGGCCAGATATTTATGCATATGTCTGTTCTTGTGGTTTCCAGAGGATTAGTGGTGTCTTTCTCTATCACTCCCCACCTCAGAGACTTGTCTTTCACCATACCTAGAGTTTACCATTTCCAATAAACTAGCTGGAAAGGATCAGCCTGTTTCCACCCTCTGCTCATCACTGGGTTACAGACACATGCCACCATGCTCAGGGTTTCTGTGGATGCTAAGAGTCTGAACTCTGTAGTAGCCCTTCACCCACAGAGCCATTTCCCCAGCCTCTTCACCTCAAGAGCACTCTTAAATGGATATAATATTACCTGAATAAACAGGAAATACAGAGCAAACAACTTCTAAAACTATAGAAATGACAGAGGCATCTGGCTGTCTGGAAAGTCACCCCAAGGTTCTTCTGCAACATTGTGCATCCATCTTCAGCCTACAGGTCCAGAATATCTGACAGACTTGTGAAGCAGGAATGTTGAAGGACTGTCCTATCTTGTCTTGGTAAAGTTAGACAGTCACTTTGTAAAATGTGTCTTGCTTGTCCAATTTGGACAGCATACTGTCAGCAGTTGAGGCAAGGGCAGTTTCTTTGTCCAGTGGCTCACCTAATCACAATGAAGGCAAACTCCATATGGAGGTTCTTCGATGTCCTTCATCTTTTTTGAAGGAAATTGGTGCTTCCAGGAGCAGACCTATCTCACTGTCATGAAAAGCCTTATGTTATTAAAACATCTTACATGCCATATTCTGTAGATCTCTGAAGTGTTTGAAGACTATCTATCTAAAATATATCTGTTTGACCTTGAAAACATACCTAACATGGCCACAAATTTGGTTGTTAGATGACTAGCTATTAACCTGTATTTGTAAATTATCCTAAATAGTTTGTGTTGTAGAATATTATTTCAAGGTGTGTTACTTTTGTTTATGCTCTGGAATGTTTGTTTAATGATGTAAAGATATGTTTGATTAAATAAAATTCACCTGTGGTCAAGAGGCTGGGTCAGCAACTAGCTGACAGGAACTGGTAGGGGGGAGTCAGGTGAAAAAGGGTTTATAAGGAGGGGTGAGGAGAAGCACTGGGGCTTTTTAGAGGATGCAAGCAAGGAAAGGAGATGAGCTACATGCTATTCAGCCTTTCTGAAGAGCAGAATTCCACTTTAACCTTTGGATCTTGAGTTCTTTAGAGGGACAGAGTTTAGTTAAGTTCCCTTCATAGCTTTGCAAGGGGTGGAGTCAGAGGGGACAGAACTCCCTCTGGCTAGGGCCCTTGTGGCCTAACTGCTGCTGGTAGAGGGCAGTTGCTGATTCAGACAGCTCTGGCTTAAAAGGCAGAAGCAATCTTAAAATGGACAAGTTTGTAATAATAGCTTTCAAGGACTAGAAATCTACGTAACATTGTTAAATGAGATGTATAGGCACAATACCTTAGATAAGAGTAGAAACATATATTACAAATTTATACCAATATACAAAAATACCTTAAACAAGAGTAGAAACATATATAAAGTGTATTTTAACAAAAATAACTTTAAATTTATATTAATATAAAAAATCCATACCAATGTAAAGTAATTGAGAATAGTTTTTTATTTTAAAAGTAGATTCAATAAACTACCCTTTTTCCTATCATTTATACATTCCTTCTTTTTTTAATCTTTTTAGAAAAATATCCCTAAATCTAACCTCCTTTGCTTAATTTTTTCTCTGACCATGACCAGTAACAACTTGCAACCAACGCCCCTAAACAATGACAAACATCCATAATCCACTGAATGATCAAAGACCACCCATTCCACCTTTTGGGAATGTAGGTGTTGTGTTCTCTAGACTGCTTCCTGTTATCTGGGGGTGATGAAATCTTTAGGGGACCCTGAGAAAATTGGGATAATGGTCAAGTCCTGGAAGAACTAATTGTATTATTTTTTTGTTTTGTCTCCATATGATGGGAAAGTGTAGAGCTTATCTGATGTCCTGACTGGAATAGGCTTTCAGGGTGAACCAGCTTAGCTAACAGCTTCGATGTTGTTTTGGATGCAGAATTTTGAAGAAACTGTAGCTGAGGCATTCTGAGAGGCTGGATTACTTGGGGTACTTGTCTTGTTTTTATTCATGCCCAGTCCTCTTATTCTGAAAACACATAAATTTTTAGAGGTAACATACATATCTACATTAACACAAGTATGAAATGTGCAGTGTGCACACATCAACTAAAGATGATTATTTTTTTTTTTGTTTTAGTTTAAGCAGTAAAAGACATCAGTCAACTTTATAAGTCTGTTTGGGCTGCATAACCAAACAGTAACATAAATCTCTATCCATGCCACATGATAAGATGACATGTAGTAATAATTCATGAGGACTCTGTAGCCAACAGGATTTATCGTGTCTCACCCAGTCTCAGAGCTGTTCCCATGCAGAGGGATCAGCATACACATCACCTGTCCTATAGTCTTTCCTGGATTCCTCACTCATGTCTGTAGCCAAGATCCTCAGGCAGTCTCTCCAGGTTGAAATTGATCTCTATTAATTTTGAAGGAATCCATAGCTTTTTATTTCTCATGGAAACATAGGTATAACCTCTCCTTCAAAGCAACACATCTCCTGACTTCCATTTGAAGCAAAGACATCTCCAAAGTATACAGGCTGGTTTAATTCAGCAGTACCTTCCACAATCCAATGTTTCTCAGCAGCTGTCATTTGCTCATCAGCATTCAAAAATTTCAGTCAACAAAACACCTTACAGGATCCAGATGTCTTGTATATTTCTTATCCTTATATGGCTAATTCTTTTTATATTACTTTGCTCTTTCTTTAAAGTTTTTCCTTTGTTATTTTTAAACTCTGCATTTTTTCCCTATGGTTGTCTATACCCATTTTTTACTGTATGTGTTTAAAGGTTTTCTCAGTCTAGACCACTTTACTGCGCACTTGAACCTTTTCTGATTGCATGAGCCAAGCCTTAAACCTGCTTCATGGCTCTGCACACGGCTCAAGCCCATAGGCAGTGGCCCAGAGCTGTGTCTCTGTATGCTATGCTGCATCTGTCTTTGTGTTTGTATGTTTGGAACTTTTTTTATAAGGCTTTTCAGGTCCATTCTATGTGGAAATATATGCTCCCATGTTGGATGCCATATGAGCTGAGTCTTTCCCTGTCCTGCCAGCTCCCAAATAATGACATGGAGACTTCTTATTTATTATGAAAGATGGGCTTATAGCTTAGGCTTGTTATTAACTAGCTCTTATAACTTAAATTAACCCATTTTTATTAATCTGTGTCCTGCTACATGGCTTGTGGCTGTTACCTCTCCTCCTGCATGTCCTGCTTCCCCTGCATCTGACTGGTGACTTAGCCTTTCTTCTTCCCAGAGTCCTCTCTGTCCCTGGAAGTCCTGCCTAACCTCTTCTTGCCTAGCTATTGTCATTCAGCTTTTAACTACACTATTCACAGCAATATATCTTCACACAGTGTGCAAATATCCCACAACATCATATCATTGCAGTTACTCTCATGTGGCATTAAGGTTGCTACAGGTGTCATTATTGGCTTTCCCACTCTAGCCATTTTCTTCCATGTTAATACAGATCAATTAAAGGAATCAACTGCTTTTTCTAGGGTCTGTGTAACATCACACTTCTCATTGTTTTTAGGTGTTTCTCCACTGTATACATCTGAGTCTTTTTGGATGTCTTCCCCAGGTAAGTAAAGCTAATAACCATTAATAATGAATCAAGTGATCCCCCCCCTCCCCGCGCTCTCTCCTTTTTTCTTTTTTAATTCACTTTTAGGTACTTTGTTGAGGCTTAAGGATTCCATACCCAAGGACATTCCTAACACCTTATGTTCTTATTTTTTTTTTAAAAAAAAACCTTCAATAGCTCTTCTATTGTCTTCTTGATTAAAGAAGTCTAGAAAGCACAGATACATGTGTGGGGAACAGTTCATGGGAAGGTTCAGCACCTGGCCTGGAATGGTGCAAAGTTCAGTTACTCATATTTTCCTGGTTAGTAAGACAGGGTCACATGGTACAACATAACCTGCAAACCCAAATCTTAGGAAGATAGAGCTGAGTGTCCCACTTAGTGGTCTCCACTTACATGCTCAGTCTTGTCCCTGTTAGAAAACACTCTGCTCATCACAATGCTTGATATATTGGAGATTCTTAATAAATATTTGTTGATTTGGCATGTGACAACTACTGTATCAGTAGAAAAAAAGAAAAATACCCAATTATGGAGTAACTGTTAAAGACTTTAAGCAAGACTTGCATCTAATAGAGCAACCCATCTGCTGGAACCTAAGAGGAGACTCAGAAAATGCCAGGCATGGTGAGGAACTTCCCTCATTTTCTTGAGAATTCCCAAATCCAAAGTGCTTTGTAGCAGTTCGCTAAAAACTTATTGTAGTTTTGTTAAAGTCATAAATAATCCATTTATAAAATGCAGTATGGTTACAAAAGAAATTTGCATATATAAATGCAAATATGTGTGCACATTTTTTTGCCTTTATGTGGTTTTCAGAAACCAAGGACACATGTAAACATTTATAGCAAATACAGTCTAATTCAATATCTAGTACTATGAACTCTGGAATAAATGGGAGAAAATATCCTCTGTGCTTTGAGTTTCCCTTGATGCTTCTTTCTATATTGTACATCACCCAGAAAGCCTAGCAGCCAATTTATGAGCTCTTACAAATCAATCACTGGGAGGCAGCAATCCGCGTTGTGCTCAGATTCTAAGCATTTCTACTTGTCTCAGGAAGGAACACCAATATAGAAGCTTTGGAGACATGGCTAATTCTCTCAGGTACAATATGAGAACAAAGAGCCATAATGGGGCACATTCTTGAGATCACACAAGAACAACTGCATATTAACAAGCAAAAGGCAATTACTCCAAAATAACAGGCATTAGTGGACCGGGTACTGCAGAGATGGCTTGCTCCTGCACCACACAAATTGATGAAATCATTTCCCCGACTATGCCTGAAGGAAGATTAAGTGACAAGTCCTTTGTATTCTGGAGTGTGTTGCTTTTTCCTCTAACAATGGACTGGTCTTAGTTTATCAAGAGTAATATAGGCAAGTCATGATGTATAAAATCACCACTGAATGCTTCAGAAACATTTAAGCCCACACTACACAACAAAACTTGTATAATTGGTAAGTACTAAAAATGAACCAGTAAATGAAAAACTAACAGAATGGCCCTTCTCTTATAAGCAGAATGTTCATGGACTCTGTGTATTGTCAATTCTAGGTGACTATATCTCTCCCATCATCTTGGTACTAATCACTGAATTCTCACCTGTTGCTTATGGGCTTCACTTGAAAATGAGATGGTGGAATGCTCACAAGTATGTGGAATATAACAGAAGAACATCAGGACTGAAATTGTTCAGACCCAATGCCTAGGTGGTCTAATGCTTCCCAAACTTTAGAATCACCTTGATGCTGGTTAAAAAAGATTGCTTGGGTCTACTCCTAGGACTTTTGACACAGGATCAGTCTAAGAACTTGTTCCTGACGACTTCACAGATGATACTTGTTGTTAGACTAGGGAACCATACTTGGAGAACCAAGGCTTAAGTTATTAATAGAACGTCTGGCAGAAGATAATCCTTAGTACTGAACCTTCACTGAGGGTGGGGAACCTTTGGAATTTTCTGCTTGAACCATCTAGGACACAGGTGTGCATTGGTCTTTACATTGATTGACCTGTGGGTATCTTACAGGGTTTTAGAAGCATCAACACCCACCACCAGGGAGAGAACAGGTTGCTTTGTAAAGAGGGTATAATTCTGCTGACACTCCTTTTGTCATCCCCAAGGACTTTGTATGGGGCCCACTAAGCTTCCCATAGGAATCTGAAAGAGCACCCACATGGCCAAGCAAGCAGCAAGACCCTATAAGATTTTAAAGTATGTGATGGAAATTCTCTCGGGATCACTAAGCAGGTAACCTAACCCTGTGGTTAAAAGTGCCCAGTAGCTTTGTTCTGGCTTGGCGTATTACATGTATTCTATATATCTCTATCACTAGCAAGAAAGCCATGCCTGCAGGCCACTTTGTAGGATCCTAATTGCAAGTTGATTTGATAAATTGAATTTTGTATGAACATCCTTCATTTCAAAGTCCACCAGCTAGGGGCTGAAACAAACAAATGCAAACGTTGGCCTCTTGAAAGCCTTCTACTGTAGTTTTGAGACTGAGCCACCGAGTAATGAAGAACAAGTCCTGGGTATAAAACTCACCACTCCACTATTCTAATCAAATGTAGTCAACCAGTATAAGGTCAAGCAGTGTGAGAGATAGTCATATTACTTTTATAGATGGGAAGCATGAAAGTATGGAATATCATATATGAAAATTTGACCAGAACCCCAGAAAATATTGGTACATTTGAACACTGCTAAGCATGTATCTTCATTTCTCTAAACATTCTTGCTGGGGGAAACCATGTGAGATGGTAATGCAATCTGAGCCAGGATCTAGCCAAGTTTAGAGTGGGTCTAGAGAAGTTCAGCCTAACCACTCTGAGATGTGTATACATCTTTATTTTGTTACAAACTTACCGTATGACCTGGGCAAGCTTTCTCCAAGTTCCTGATTTTCAGTGTAGGATGTTTTTGTTTTTTTGTGTTTGTTTGTTTTTTGTTTTTTACTTTCATCAAGTTGTCATGAGCATAGAACATTTGTATATCAAACTTGTGGGAGCCCAGCTGGGAGACTGGCTCCCACATTTTACCCCAGGGTACTCTTGAGGGGTGAGGAATAAGAAATTTAAATAGATGGATAGAGGAGAGAGAAACAAACACAGGATAGCTTTGAGAGTGCCTGGATCTTTATCCACTGGCCCCTCCTGTCTCTTTTAAAGGGCCAAGGGGTGGAGCAAAAGTCCTCCCCCTAGCTCAGCCAAGTGTAGACCCTTCCAATCACCTAGAAACCATGCACATAGTCAAGCCATCCTTTAGTGCTGCTCTGGTAGGTAAAGCAAGCTCAGATCTCACTAGGAAACTTTTTCTTTTGAGCTGAGAATCGAACCCAGGGCCTTGTGCTTGCTAGGCAAGCGCTCTACCACTGAGCTAAGTCCCCAACCCCTCACTAGGAAATTTTGTGGGCTTCCACACAAACTCATAGTATACTAATAACTAGAAAATACTCAAGAAATGGTAGTTATTTCCTTAAGTAACTAACTATTTGCCTTTTACAAATTTTGTAAACAATCTTTTTTGCCATATACAGGCTTTCACTATGCATGTCAGGGCTGACCTCAAGCTAGTCAGGCTGGTGTCAAACAATCTCTAGACTTCAGCTTTATGAGAGCTTGGATTATAGTAGTGTGCTACCATACCCAGGTAGGTTAGGAGCACTCTTCCTATAATATATAATTTCCATAATATTTTGTGTATAACTTCAAGGAGTTATTTGAATCTCTTGATGACTATGCATTCATGAAAGCCATGAGCTTTCATTAAATATGACATAATTTATTTTCTATGGACAATGTTATGATCTACCATCAAGTAGGTTGGACTTTGCAGTATAGTTTTTTTTTTTTTTTTTTTTTTTTTTTTTTTTATCCTCATATGATGGGCTAATGGAGTTTCAAATGTACTCTTGTGACCAATTGAATTTAAAACCTCATAGAACCTAGAAGTACACTGATATTTGTTAGATTCATCTTAAATTCCAGTTTTGGCTTGTGATGTACAAACCCTTTCCCATGATTCCCCATCGACTCATTGTCATGTTTTCCATGGTTCCTTTCTGTTCTCTGTTGGCATCTCTGTTTCTCTTATACTTTTGGATGCCCTATACATACAACTTAGCTCCTTTCCTAGTTTTCACAATGAGTCAACATTGGACATTTTGTGACTTTGATAGAGTTACATGATAAGGTCCCATCCCCACATCTTTATTGTGCCATCCTACCTCTCTTCTTGCTCTCAGAGCTTCTGAATGAGTGTGGTGAATGTGACCTCAAATATGAGATCCTGGTATCCTGATTTGAAAGGTATTTGGGAATCAGAAGTTGGTAGAAAAAAGAATTACTCTGATATTCCCTTATTTGTTAAAGACAGGTCCCACTGAAGAGGAAATATCAGCTGTTAATTCCTTCCCTGAGGTTTTGTTAACTGAATCTGTACCACAGGATGGAAGGCTGAAGAATGTCACCACATCTGCAGAGAGTTAGTCGCAAACATGTCACCTACACTCTGTTTACTTTCTAAAGAGAAACATTTACAAACTGTAGTGTCTGGATTGGACACATTTGATCCCTATATAAGTCATGTACTTTCACAATTGTCCATCTTTCTCCATCTCCCTCTCCAATGTGAAGATGTGAAGGTAAGCCCTTGAACACACTGTGTTGTTGGGTACTTACTTCCAGTGATGTCCCTGTGTACAGGAATATATTTAGATGCATTTTTCTTCATGGAATCTGTCCACTGTTGGTTTATTTCTGTGAATTTAGAGAGGGTAGAGAAGAGGCTTTCTCTTTGCCCCTATAACTCATTCATCTTTAGTCCTGAGCGATATACAAAGTTGTCAGCCTCTCACTTTTTACCCCATCCATTCCTCCAGATTTTATATAAGAAGTTTTTGAACAATCTCTTTCTTAGGAGAAATTTAATTTAAGGAGCATTCTTCCTGTCATTTCTTGTTAACTTCCCTTGTGTTGATGGTATCTCATTCCATTTTCTAGAGCATGGGACAATAGGCATCACACAACACAGTTTTAACCACTAAGTAAGAGGAAGGAAAGATAGAAGGGAAGGCAGGCTAGGGAAAAGAGGCAAGGGGCAAGGGAGAGAGATATCCATTACTTGTACTGGGTCCAGCTGGGACTGCCATAACCATCTCAAAGGCTGTCAAAAATTATAAGTATTTTTCTTCCAGTTTAGTTCTGTCAATAACTTATCCTTTATTTTTCTTCCATTTCCAGTATCTCAACAATTTCTCTACAAAGCCAATTTCCAACTCTCAAAAATAGATTCACACTATGGTTCTTCCTTGTTTTTTTCACTGAGAAGTTCACAACTCAGTTCATAATCCCCTTGTAGGTAATTAATTAACTCAGGGGGTTATCTTCATTAAACCAGGAGCATGTTGGTTTCATTTCCCTATCTGAAACTCTCTTCCCTCTATTAACATCACCTTTCCTCAGCCAGGGCAAAAATTAATTTGTGTCCTTCCCGTTTTTGGACGCCATCTGTCCTTCTACTTTAGAATAATAATTTCCTCATTTCCTTTCAACTGTAGTTCCTTGTGACTTTTTGCTTTTTAGAAAGAATTTAGTAGGTTTTGGGAATGGACCTTTCCCAGTACACAGTAGAAAAAATATAAATGCAAGGTTCTCCAAGTTTTAGGTGGCTTCTGGGTTTATGGGAGACCAAGGCTTAGGATGACTCAGACAGAGTGAGATCTGGTGAATGGACTTTAGAAAAAGGAAGGGGAGGTCAGAAGAAGTCATAGGCAACTTCCTATTTTTCAGGATGATGAAGCCCAACTTCAGGTTTCCACAGTTACTCAGCCCCATAGTGGCACCAGAGAGAGAAGAAAGGGTGTTTCTCTTGCAAAGTTAGATGAATATATTCAGTCAGCCAAGACTTAGATGAGTGACTCAGCTGCTAAGTCTTGTAACCTAATCATAGATGCAAGACAAACATGAGCACGCAGTAGGGCTGTGGTATGGGTTTGAGGAATGGCCCTTTCAATTCTCCATCTCATTGACCCAGCACATGTCATGGGGTGAGAAGCCAAAGCTGTTCTTTGAGTTGATTGGAACTGAGAGTTGGGGAGGAGCTCAGTGTATGTGGAGGTGAGGATGTTACACTGGCAGACTTCTTTTGTTTTGTTTTTGTTTTTTGAGACAGGGTTTCTTTGTGTAGTTTTAGTGCCTGTTCTGGAACTCAATGCTGTAGACCAGGCTGGTCTTGAACTCACAGAGATCCGCCTAGCTCTGCCTCCCGAGTGCTGGGATTAAAGGCATGTGCCACCTCTGCCTGGCGACTAGCAGACTGTTTTAAAGGAATCAATAGAAAAGGCTTCTCAGCAATATGTATATAATTGAAGATGATCTTCAAAAGCCCTTAAGAGACTTTGGTGCATAGTATCTACTTTAGTTTCTGTTTATTTCAAGTTCCATACTAGATAATGATTAAGTGAAATGAAGATCCAGTCTTTGTCTCCAAGGATATTATAATCTAGAAGGTCAAGGGAGGAAATAAATGGCTCATTTAAAGTATATGATGAAAATAATACAAATTTCTAGCAGTTGAAGATTAAAATAAATTTCCTTCGTGGATTAGCACTAAATTTTTCTATTAATAAGAAAAGTCTTTATGAGACAATGTCACATTCTTTAGGTGAAGTGCCAAGCTCCTACAGATGAGAGCACACAGTGCCACCATTGCTTGGCCTCAGCTACGTCATTGAAAGCATCTCCTATTTGTCATCCTTCACCCCTTCCACGCTAGCACACCCACCTATGTTTCAGAGATCTGTGGAAAACAGCTCTGCTTCTCCATCAACATTATTTCCAGTGCAATAACGACCTAGAGCTGCATCTTCTACAATAGTAATAATCAAATATTCAGCTTTTTCACAACTCACCTGAGCCCTGGCCCTTCACATTTATACTATTCTGTATTTGGAACATTCCAGATTTGAAAAAGAAAGCAAGACTAAGTGCTTTAAGGACAGTTTCATTTTTGTCTTTATCTTAGGCATTCTTTTATAATGCTATTTCTCTCTATAGTGTAGCTTTCTAGAGTTAGAAATAGTCAGGTTTAATCCATGGCTGACTTTATGATAGAAGATGTCTGGGCAAGCTCTAAGTTGTCTGGATGAAACTTGTAGGTTTTTAAACCACACTCTGCCTTACGATGCTGAAATACAGGATTGCGTTAAAGCTCCTATTCCACATAAGCTCTCTAAACCTTTTCTTAGTTGTGAAATGAGTGTATCACTAAGAAGCCCCACTGATCAACCTGGAACAAAACACTTGCTGCATCACACTTGACATCAACTTTCTTAAAGGGAATGTGGGAAGGTTCATCATATTATTGTCATTTAAATGGGATTTTGTCAAAGTGCAGTGTCCAGCATAACCCAGAAGGGTGAATTTGTAGCCTGAGCAATTTATCTTTATGTCACTAGCATTGAGCAAAGAGCCACCAAGAAAGAGACAAGCTACAGATTTGCTTTGTCAAGACAAAAATCTATTGGGATTGGGAGAAGATATTTTATTTCAGAATATCACAGAATAGATATGGGCAAAGTGGGGTCTTGGTTGTAGTCTCAAAGTGTTGGAGGCAAAGACAGGATGATTAACACAAATTGAAGTCAACTTGGTCTACACAGTGAGTTCTAGGCCAGACATGACCGTGAGATTCTGTCTCAAAAATTAAAAAAATTAAAAACAATAAACACAAGTCCCAATAACACACTTTAAATATGGAGTTACTTATTTCATTGAGAGATCCCTTCATGAGGTTTTGGGAGAGCTTAATGTTGGTGTAGCCTGGACTTCTGGGTGATGCCAACCAAAAAGTTCACCAAATGTCATGACACATGCAACAACATGAGTCATGGTTCACAGTACATTGGTGGATGGATATCCTAATAAGACATTCAGGGATGATGGGGTGCGGAGGGGTTGTTTGCAAGAGCATATTCAATCACACTGAGTAATCAAATGGCCTTCTAAAGATCATAGTCTCCTTTCTCCACAGGGTTTCACTTTGGCAGCAGCCTGGGGGAGGAGACAAGTTCACTTGTGGTCAGATTTAAATCACATGTGATGTTAATACACAGGCTAATTGTTATCCCAAAGCCTTTTTTTTTTTTTTTTATCCTATCTTCAGACAGTTTCTTGTTCTCTGGTGAATAAATGCAGGACAAATGGCTGAGAATATTGTTATTTAAATGTATGCAAATTACCAACATCTGTAGCATTCAAGTGTCCTAATCCCATCATGAATGTGGAACATGGTATGGAGCCTCTACTTGCGATGTGCCAACTCTATGCAATGACATTATATATACCAAGAGACGCTCTCATTAACTCATACCAGTGGAGAGAAACCAACCAGTGAAAAGCTGGAGTTACAAGACCCTTAAAGACCCAGGTTTGGTTATTGTCACATTCTCACTAGCAAGAACTGAGGTGTCGGAGGGATATGAAAAATTACCACATGTGTTAGAGAACCACATGGATATCTTTATAGATATGAATCATTTTCACTTAGCATTTTTTCAGCATTGAAGATTGACTAGTGGAACTGGAGAGATGGCTCAATGGCTAAGAGCACTGGCTGTTCTTCCAGAGGATGGCAGCTCACAACTGTCTGTAACTCCAGTTTCAGGGATCCAACACCCTCACAGAGGCAGATATGCAGACAAAACACTAATTCACACAAAGTGAAAATAAATAAAATAAATACATATTCTAAAAAAGGAAAGAAAAGCAATTAGGGCTGAAGTGGGCCTTGAAAGGCCTTTGATACATGGTAAGACTTCATGAGTTCATTCCAGAGTCTTCATAGAAGAGATGATGGGCTAATACAGTGTGATTTTCCCCCAAAGACCCTCACTGTAACAAGTAGTAAGTGCTCTATGTTGCTGATGCATATTCCTACAGGACCATATCATCTGACTTTCCCGTCTTGCTGGGATGATGTAAAATAATACAGTGTTTACATGATGAGATGGCATACAGTGAGAGACTATGATGTCATTAGTCCTTGATGATGCCAATTGACTGTGGGCAACTGAAAGCTCAAACAAAGTATTGAGCAAGACTATGCTCCAAGATGAACTGTTGCCATCTTCCAGAGTTTGGCTCGGCCTGTTTTCTAAAGATCATCACAGCTGCATCTGCCGACTGGTGTCTTTCCCTGTTGGAAAGCCTGAAGGAGTGATGAAGGTTATGTAATGCTCATCTAAGTATCCAGCCATCCCTCCCAACCAGTTGTGAGCAATTCTGTCTTAGTAACAGGCAATCTTTGGGGCCAAGGCCTAGGACAGAGATTGGGAAGGATTAAGGGAGGGTATGCCATTCATACAGCCACGTGGAAGTTATCATTTATGCTGGGTGCAGAACTTTGAGTCTGACTGCTTAAAGATGGGCCATGCAGCTGCCTGTAACCCCTCTTGCCTAATTGAAAAATAATGATTGCCTAGAGTGAACTTAGGTGGAATCACACCTTGGTTTCTTGTTGGGACCCTACGTGAGGAGTGAGTGTTGTTCACATTTCCTTCAGGGAAAGAATTGAGACAACGCAAGAGTAGACTACCATAATATGTATGTCAACATCAGTCATGGCTCCAGCAATTTGGAATGTTTAGAACCTGGGTTACTATATCTTATCTTATTTTATTTTTACATGGACAAAAGTAGCCAGGACAGATTGAAGAGAAAGAGAGAGGAGAAGTAAAAGAAGGAGAGGGGAGGGGAAGGAAGAAGAAGAAAGGAGAGTGAAGAGGAAGTGAGGGGAAGGAGGAGGAGGAGAAGTTAGGGGAGAGGAGAGGAGAAGAAAGAGATACTAGGGTCTTGTACCCTATTGCCTTTCTTTATTGGTGTCTAATTCATTTTATAAAATTGACCAAATAAAATAACATGATTTGGGCTCAGATCTATTTTTAAGCCATCACTCCGCATCTTCTTCCTTAGACTCTGGAAGACAGTCATTAGCAGTCTGGACAGCTTGTCACTGGCCTTTTGTCTTCAACCCTGTTGACATGAAAAGTGGGGAGAGACAGGAGCTCTTCTTGGTATATTCATCTGAGGTGGTAGCTTTGGCTGAAGCTCAAGGGTTCACTTCTGGAAACCAGAACTGTGCCTTTGTTTGTGCCTTGGTTATTAATAAATGGAAATTAAAAGGTGTAATAGCAAACTAAAGTGGGTCAAGGACCAGTACAAGGGCTTTATAAGCCCTTCCTTCTAAAATGAATCTGGAACTGAAATCCATCCTTTGCCCTTCATTTTATCTATATTTTTCAGACTAATAGAAGAGGCTGAATGTTTAATGGTGTTTTATTTGGCCATCAGAACCTGTAATATAGTCTGTTCAGCTAGTAAATGACAAGCAATGGTGAAATGTATTCACTCATTTCTTGTTTGACACATTTATGAAGTCCTTGATGAAGACAATTTTCACTTTCTACCCTTGTGACTAATCTATTCATTTCTTCATGAAATGGTATCACTGGAACTCTATAGAGTATTATATTGTACTGGATGTTGTTTTAGCTGCTAGAAATGCAGTGAGGACTTGAAAAGACAATTTCCCTGAGTAATATTATATATAATAGATAGCGATATATTCAATGCTTCTCTTATATACATTCAAAGTACAAGTATGGAAATATATTTGTACTGCACAGAGCCAAATTTAAAACTCTAAACTGTCCTATCTTCAAAGAGTAGGGCAAAATATCATAGGCATCCTGGAAAGACAGATAGGGAAAATCAGCATCAGGAAAAAAAGATAAGACAACAAAGCCAGGATACTAGTGAAGATGCTGGTTCAAAAACCTGCAGGTGTGGGCAAGCCTAGATGACTCTTGATTGGGTGCTATGAGACAGCTGCTCTTCAGGTATGTGTCTCAAGCTTTTAGTCCTGTGTTTTGTGAGTTAGCAACGAATATGCAGAACTGGCTGCCTTGATGGAATTATGCATATGGTTCACTGATGTTACATTAGTAACTATTTCCCAGGATGAGTTTTAAAGAAAATTTCAACTGGAATAAATAATTCAGTAAAAATATTCCAGTAGCAACATTTCACATTTAGGAGGTAATAAGGGCTAAAGATTAAAGATGGTGCCTTCATATCTAAATGTCCCCAGCAAAAGAAAGGTGCTACACCTAAGTCCTGTAGTGACTAACACACAGTTTCTCTGCTTGACTTTGTTTTTTGTATGGAGTCTTTTAAGAATAAAATTCTTGACAAAAAAGCCAATAGGCTGGATGAAATCATCAAAGCAAAATGATAAGTCACCTCTCTTTATAATCTAGCACTTCCCAAGGCAGAGTGTGATGTTTGTTTCAATGAACATAAATTAAATGGTTCCTGGTCATTTCAGGAGGCAAAGCTGGAAATGTCAAAAGTCAACACTCTGATAATGAAAACACAGTTTGTGTGTGTGTGTGTGTGTGTGTGTGTGTGTGTGTGTGTGTGTGTGTAGGCCAGAGATCAACTTTTAGTGTTTTTTCTTAGGACTTATCTACCTTGTTTTGAGATAGTCTTTCACTGGAACCTAGGTCGCCTCAAAGAGGCTAGACTGGCTGGCCATTGAGCCCCAGGGATCCTCCCCTCTCTGCTTTCCCAATGAAGGTATCCTAGGCATGTGCTACCATGCCCCATCTTGTGTGATGGGATCAAACTCCAGTTCTCATGCTTGTCTGGAAAGCACTTTGTGGATTGAGCTACTCCAAAGTTCCACAAGGACACACAGTTTTGGTTACAGCTGTTCTTGTTCTATCGAAACTTCCTTCTGATAGGACAAAGGAGGTGCTTAAAAACCTAACTTCAGCAAGTGCAAGTTTAGCTGGAGAGCTTCTCTCCAGGTCCCACTAAACCCCACAGTCCTATAACCCACGTATAAAATAATCACTCAGAGGCTTATATTACTTATAAACTGTATGGCCATGGCAGGCTTCTTGTTATCTACTTCTTCTATCTTAAATTAACCCATTTCTATTCATCTATAAGTTGCCATGTGGCTTGTGGCTTACTGGTACCTTACATCTCCCTTATCATGGTGGAGGCTGGCAGGTCTCTCCACCTCTACCTTCCACTTCCCCCAATTCTCTTCTCTTTGTCCCACCTATACTTCCTCCCTGGCTACTGGTCAATCAGTGTTTTATTTATTAACCAATCAGAGCAACATATTTAACATACAGAACATCCCACAGCACTATATTTGTTTTCCTGTTTAGATAGGCAATCAAATTAGCTGCTCGTTAACTGAAGGAGTTGTATACATGATATTTTCACCTTCATAAATGAATTCATTTGTAATTTAGACAAGAGAGATTTGTACTATTGTTGGGGCATTTGGGTAGTATTCCATCCTTCTCTTGGTTCATGGAAATCTGTTTTCTAGAACCTAGAAAACAGAAAACCACAGCCAATCAAAATTCAGAGTTGTGGATCCCCATCCCAACAGATATATTTACAATATAATCCCTGCAGCTAAGGTTCAGTGTAGTATGAATCTTAAAGAGTCTTATTAATAAAATCAAACCTGTAGCCAGGTATTGGGGTGAATGCTGGAAGATCAGAGAAGCAGAACAAGCCACAGCCAACTTTACCTTGCCAGTTCCTCAGCTGATCCTGTTTCCTCCGATTGGAAGCCTCTGTGTCCTCATCCAAATGGGTCTCAGCTGAACTGCTTCTTGAAAGCCTGAAAGCTTCACCAGCATCTAGTTCCTCATCCTCAGGCCTTAAATACCTTTCTGCTTTCTGCCATCACTTCCTGGGATTAAAGGTGTGAGTCACCATGCCTAGCTCTTTCCATTGTGGCCTTGAACTCACAGAGATCCGATGGCTGCCTCTGGAATGCTAAGATTAAAGGAGTGTGTGCCACTATTTTCTGGCCTCTGTATCTAGTGGCTGTTCTGTTCTCTGACCCCGGATAAGTTTATTAGGGTGCACAATATTTTGGGGAACACAATTTCACCACAGTTCAGGGATCAGTGTGGAAGAGGGGTGGCGAGATTCTAAGAGCTAGAGGACCAGGAAGTTTGCTGTGAGATTGTGTCTCCCAGGAGTGTCAGAATCTACCCTTCAAAATTTTTACCAGCATGGCTGTCTAATGAGCTGAACAAGGACAATAGGCATGTTAACATGAAATGAGGAAAGCCCTGGAGGCCTCAACCCTAAACAAAGAACTACAAGTAACTAGGAATGCAGAGAGTCAAGAAATAGTCTTTATCTGGGAAGAGTATACCAAACTGGTTATCCAATACCAGATGGTCAGCCCTGTAAACATACATACAAATAATGTTATACAGACTGTAGCTCACTTCTTGGACAGCCAGCCACCAAAGCATGACATGGAAACTTATTATTAATTATAAATGCTTGGCCTTAGGTTTGTTTCTAGCTAGCTTTTTAAAAAAAAAAACTTAAATTAACCCATTTCTATTATTCTATGTGCTACTCTGAGGCTAATTGTTTACGTCATCTATGTTCTGTCCATTCTGCTTTCCTGCTTCCTCCATGCTGGCTGACTGGCCCCCAGCAGGCTGACCCTTGATGAGCTGGCCCACTTAAGGTATCCCACAGAGGTTTCCTAGTGGAATCTGAGCTTGCTTTACTCAGCAGTACTCTGTAAGAGGATGATTGGACCATGGGCCAGGTACCAGGTGCTTGGAAGAGTTTATACTTGGCTGTATCTAGCAAGGGAGAGGTCTTTTGCCTTGTACTTTGACATTGTTATAAAAAGTCCTTTTGAATAAAGTTCTGGGCCATTGGGTATTGACCCAGGTCCTCCCGAAACTACCCTGTGTTTTTTCCTCTCATTGGTTAGGTCTATCATTCTATCTATAAATTCCTTATTCCTCTCTCCTCCTCATAGGAAGCCAGGAAAAGAAGGGGGCTGGTCCCCCACAGCTGGTACCAGAACCATGGACTTGGGTGTGGAGGAGGTTAAGTGAGAGTAGGAAAGTACCCTGCAGGACGCAGTTGGACATGCCCGGTAATGAATTAATGAATTAAAGTTAAGGCAGGGATATTCTGTTCTTTGGGAGTAAAATTTTAAATATAAGGTCAAGTCATTCAAGTTAAGCTAAGTAAGAAAGTAGTTGGGCTGCAGAGATGGCTCAGAGGTTAAGAGTACCGACTGCTCTTCCAGAGGTCCTGAGTTCAATTCCCAGCAACCACATGGTGGCTCACAACCATCTGTAATGAGATCTGGTGGCCTCTTCTGGCCTGCAGGCAAAACATGCTGTATACATAATAAATAAATAAAACTTAAAAAAAAAGAAAAAAGAAAGTAGTTAAAGTTAGGCTATAACAAGTATCTCTAAGTTTCTCCTTTTCTTTCTCTCTCAATATCCATCTACTAAATTAGGTTTAAAAACAGTAGTATAACTAAGTCATAGAAATGTAGGCTTAGGTATATTAAGGTAGAATATAGGCTGTAGGTCTATAGACATGGCGAAGGTTTAATAGAGGGTTTAATTTAGAGTAGTTCCTCCCAAAGTTATCCTGTGTTTCTGTGTTTGTTCTTCTCAGCTAAGCCTATCATTCCATCTGTCATTCCTTATTCCTCTCTCCTCCTCATAGAAACCCTGTAAAAGGTGGAAGCTAGTCACCCACACCCATTCTCCTTTTCTCTCTGCCTGCCAGCCCTGCCTATCCCTCTACTGCCTAGATATTGGCCATTCAGCTTTATATTAGACCAATTAGATACCTTAGGCAGGCAAGGTGAAACAAAGTGGTGTTACATAGTATAAACAAATTTAATGCATATTTACATATTTAAAGTAATATTCCACAACATTTGTGTATTTAGGAATATATATGTATATGAATATAGCCATCCCTTTTATTACGTGGAGTGGCCTTAATAATTTCACCAATAAAAAGAGGTCATGAATTTGAAAAAGACCAAGGAAGGTATACAGAGGGTTTGTGGGGAGGAAAAGGAAAGGGGAAATGACTTAATTACATTATAACCTCAAAAATTAAAATAAATAATTTTTTTAAAGAACCTAGAAAACATTCAAGATGTTTGGTGTTTGGAGAAGTCACAACTCTGAACACTGAACATGACTTTGATATGGGCATTTACTCATTGAAATATATTAGACACACTGCAGGGAAAGTACATCTATTTTACTCAAGACAGTTTGAATAAATGGGATCTGGACCTGCCCTTATGACATTTATCACTTGAGTGTGAAATGAACAACAAACCAGATAAAGGTTATAACAACAATGTTTAGGATATAAAGAAACAGACCTATGCTATAATCAGATATGTCTTCTAGCAGTAAATAACACTTCTGCAGAGACACGGAGGGTAAGAATGGAAGAGGAACTGGAGAGATGGAGTGAAATCATCTTCCCCATGCCAGCCTAATTCCTGTGTTACTATGCATAAATAAGAGAACCAAAAGAAGGCACAGCAATAAGTAAGAAAAAAAAAAAAAGAACAATACTAACCAAACTAAACCCAACAACAACCAAACTAAATCATGAAGCCAAGTCCAGTCAACACTCAGAATCATGAAGAATAATCAAATGGTTGTTATTTCAAAGTCCCCACCTTTAATTTGGTGGATGGTGAGAAAACAATTGGCCTGTGGGAGTTAGCTTTCATTTTGCAAGTAAACATGGTTGTGAACTTTGTTGATAGAAGCTGGGATGTTGCAGAGCCCCTAATCAGTAAAAAGCTAAGAATGTCTTCACCTATTCCATGAGAAGAGTTTGAATAGCTTATGTGTAGAGTTTTGGGTCTTGAAAAGTAGAGTATTTTTGTGTTTTCTCCACAAGTAGAACTTGTGGAATAAGTCTTGGTCTTTTACAGGACTATTTTCTTCATGCTACAAGATTCAGGGCAAGAAAACACAGTGGAAAAAAATATGGTGCCAATTTAAAAATTCTTTGAGGATTCTATGGCTTTTGCCACTACCAAATGCTGCTTTGTGGGAAGGGAGGAATGTCAGAGAAGAGGATTGGAGGCATATCCTCAAGGCAGTCTGAGCATCAAACAATCTGGGGTGGAGGACTGTGGGTGCCCTACAAGTGAGGACTTGGGGTACATCCTGGGACACCCCCAGGCAGCTATGGGAAAAGGGGAGGAAGCACTGTGGTTACAAGACTGAGAAGCTAGAATTCCCCTTTTCTGGGTGTCCCTTCCTTCCTAGTGAGCCTTATAGTCCTCTCGTTTTGCATTTTAACCTTTCCAATCTTGGTAAACTCTTCCTTCTAGGACAATGAATGTCACCTCTGTAAATCCCAATTTCAGTTTTTGTAACTCTGGGGATGTGACATCTAGTTTCAGAAAGAGTCATGGTTATTTGTAGCATCTCAATCACGAGACATGTCATTAACTTGGAAACACTTCCAGCTGATTTGAAAACAGTTGGCTCTGGTTGGCTTCCAAAAGATACTCACCATTAATTAGGCGATATGGATGTAGTCTGCCTATGTGCCTACCTGCTTAGACAATGTCTCTGCAAAAGCTAGTGAGGGATTGAACACTACGCACAGTCAAAGTGTATTTCCTGAGCACTTACTATATGCTACACACTAGTAATACAATGATGAACCACCCCCCAAAAATATCTTACTCATGGAACTTTCGAGAAAACAGGAAAGGTAACTAACTATCAAAGTGATAGGGGGTACTGGATGTGTGTGACCAAGGGCGCATGGTAGGTAGTAAGGGCGTGGAGTCTGAGAGAAGTACATTCATGTGGCAATTTGATCTAATATGGAAGCTCTGGGATCATCATGTTGTGAAATTGGTAATATGAGATTTTTTTTTTTATGACATGTTTTAGGGAGCCAGCATCTTCTTGGGAAACAAGTTGTTTACCTAATCTGAAAGTTTCTAATTGATAGCTTGAGAAGAAATGGATAATTTGGTTAACAATGTCACAATATTGCATAATCAGACAATAAGGGTGAGGAGGCTAATGAGTATTTTTCTCAGTCCTTGCTAATATTGGCCTCATTTACTTTGTAAATACATATACTCACATTCTGCAGCCTGATATATTTTATGAGACTTTAAAGAATAGTCATTTTAATAATGGGTAATTTAGGGATCTAACTTCCAATGTAATTTTTTGGTTTTGGGTTTTTATAAAAAACTTTTGATACCTTAAAAAACCCCATTGTTATTGTTGCAGGTAAGAACAAAGGGGGGGAATCATGTTTATTAAGACTTTCTTATTTAATTAGTTAAAATTGGCAAAGTCCCTTAAAAAGTCAATAAGTGGCCACACAGTGGTGGTGCACAGCAGAGGCAGAAGCAGGCAGATCTCTGAGTGTGAGGCCAGCCTGATCTACAGAGTGAGTTCCAGGACAGCCAGAGCTACACAGAGAAACCCTGTGTCAAAAGGCCAAAACCAAAACCAAACACAAATCAACAACAAAATTAGTAAGGACAGTACACTTGATGGTTAGTACAAAGTAGGAGCAAGTTTGTGGAAAACTCTGAGGTGACATCAAGAAGAATATGAGCTAATTTGTTTATTTATTTATTTATTTATTTATTTATTTACTTATTTATTAGTAAGCAAGTGTTTGAGAAACAACTGACTGATACAGGAATTCTTTTTTTTTTTCTGGAGAAACTGTTTAAGATAATATCAATAATTGAGCTTAATGTTTTCAGCTAGCTAAATATTAAAATGTAGTTGTAAAACCAAACAATATGTGGACTGTACATTTTCATAGTCCTTGGACATGTATATCATAGACATTGGGATCAAAAAGACTTCAAAGGAGATTTTATTATTATTATTATTATTATTATTATTATTATTTTAATTTATACATCAGCCATGGGTTCCTCTGTCCTCCCCCCTCCTGCCCCCACCGCCACCTTCCTCTCAGCCCCTCCCCTCCATTCCCATGTCCTCTAGGACCAAGACACCCCTGGGGACTCATTTAAACCTGGTGGATTCAGTACAGGCAGGTCCTGTCCCCTCCTTCCAGGCTGAGCAAAGTGTCCCTGTGTAAGCCCAAGGTTCCAAACAGCCAGCTCATGCACCAAGGACAGGTCCTGGTCCCACAGCCTGGGTGCCTCCCAACCAGATCAAGCTATTCAATTGTCTCACTTATCCAGAGGGCTTGATCCAGCTGGGGGCTCCACAGCCATTGGTTCATAATTCATGTGCTTCCATTCGATTGGCTATTTGTCCCTGTGCTTTTTGCAATCTTGGATTCAACAATTCACAGTCTTGCAGTCCCTCCTCCTTCAAGAAATTAGACACCAAAATGCCCAACAGTCCAATTAAGAAATGGGCTATGGAACTAAACAGAGAATTCTCCACAAAGGAAGTTCAAATGGCTGAAAGACATTTAAGGAATTGCCCAACATCCCTAATTATCCGGGAAATGCAAATCAAAATGACTCTGAGATACCACCTTACACCTGTCAGAGTGGCTAAGATCAAAAACACAGAAGACAGCTTATGCTGGAGAGGATGTGGAGCAAGGGGAACTCTCCTCCACTGCTGGTGGGAATGCAAGCTTGTACAGCCACTTTGGAAATCAATATGGAGCTTCCTTAGAAAATTGGGAATCCATGTCCCCCAAGACCCAGCTGTAGCAGCACTCTTGGGCATATACCCAAGGAATGCTCAATCATACCACAAGGGCATTTGCTCAGCTATGTTCATATCAGCATTGTTTGTAATAGTCAAAGGAGATTTTTAATAACTAACTCTCAGTGTGTATTAGGCATCTTGAGATTTTCTAACTCAATGCTTTGCCAAGTGCTCATTTCATTATTAAAATAATATGACACAGGATAAACTCATCTAACTGTGCTAACTGGCTGTCTACCAGATTTTTGTAAAGTCTTGTATACAGTTTCAATTGTCAGTATGTAGATTTTTAATCTTTGTAGACTATTACTTTAGCACTTGGCATTTGGAGAGATGACCACCACAAGTAGATGTTTGTGAATTGGAAGCCAGCATGGTCAACATTGGGAGTAACAGGATAGCCAGGCTGCATAGTGAAACCCTATCTCAAAAACACAAACAAACAGACTGACAGACAAACAGACAAGATTTCTGGTATTGAAATACTCCATAGAAAATCAACCCAAGAGACTGGTGCTTTATGCTTTGAAGTTCAGTTTGGAAACCTCTAACACTTCAAGGCTCCGAGCAAACATCTGCTAAAACTGTGTGAACCTTCTGGTGAGCAACACCACATGAATAAGTACAAGAGGAAGGGAGAGAAATACACAGCGACTTCCTGAGTGCACCAGCAGACAAGGTTCTACAGCCTTCTGAATGAATGTCCCATGCTTTTTTTCTTATTTCTCAATAAGTATTTTTATATACTTTTTATCATAGGAAACTTTCACTGAAAAATGGAATAGACTCATTGATTCTTTACATCACTCATGTTTTGGGTGTAGTGTTGAAACTCCCAAGTATATAACATACAATAAGGCCTGCCGGTTTAGCGTCCTTACCATTCTCTGGACAAAATGTGCATCAGAAGTGAGTGAAGCCACTGATAATCCTTGATTGAAAGATTCCTGCCAATGTCATGACAGTTTCAGAAAGTGCTAGTACTTTCCAGGAATTAGGGTTTATTTCCCAATAGATGGAGTGCAAAGAGTTCCTTGTATGACCCTGTAAAATCAGACCAACTACTGTTTAAAAAGTATGAGGACATTGCAGGATATAAACTATGTTTGGATTGGGCAAGTTGTGTGTCCTCAAGTTAATATGGGTCCCAGCTTTAAGTCATTTTTTTTTTCTCAATGAATCCAGCACCAGCTTTCCTAAGCTGACAGCATTTTCTTAGAACTCAGGTACAGAGCATCTTATGCAGATTTTCCTCTCTCATATCCTTCTATTTAGATGCCACATTCTTTCAAAGCCATTTTAATTGGATACCCCAAATAGCTTGAGGACTTCTCTTCATGGATATTGTCTTTTCAAGTCCTCTGTATCTACTTTCTCAAGCTTCAACATTCATAACAGCGAGTGACTACTTTGTGCATTTAAATCCAGCTAAAACCCTAGTCTCTGCTCTCATGGTCTGAGGAAACATAATGTGAAATTGAGTGCCTCTTCTATCATATGGAACTGCTATGTTAGCTGACTAAAAGAAACAAAGATGAAAACCCCAACTAGACTTGAATCTTAGACTCTATGGATTATTTGCCTTCTGCCTTGTATAGGCCATGACATTTCCATGTGCCTCAGTTACTGTCTCTGTAAAGCCAGGGTGCTGTGGATATTGCTCTGTATAAATAAAATTCTGATTGGCCAGTGGCCAGGCAGGAAGTATAGGCGGGACAAGAGAGAAGAAAATTCTGGGAAGTAGAAGGCTGGAGGGAAACACTGCCAGCCACTGCCATGAGAAGCAACATGTAAAGTCACTGGTAAGCCACAAGCCATGTGGCAAAGTATAGATGAATAGAAATGGGTTAATTTAAGATAGAAGAAGTAGATAACAAGCAGCCTGCCATGGCCATACAGTTTGTAAACAATATGTCTCTGTGTGCTTTCTTGGTTGGGTCTGAGCGACTGTGGTACTGGCGGGTAAGAGAGATTTGTCCTGACTGTGGGCCAGGCAGGAAAACTCTTACTACACCAGGGTGACTGTACCACAGGTCTCAGAGGACTGTTGTGACCAATGACTGAGATAACCAAAAGAAACCTTAGTGTGTAGACCTTTATCATTGGTTGACTGCAACTGTTCCAATGGTGTTGTAGGTCCGATTTACCAAAGCATTCTCATGAAAGATCTGAAGACTGCAGAGATCATGTAGATCAGTAACAGACACTCCCGTATCACTCTAGGTCCCTGTGGGACAGCATAAGGAACTGTTAGCTAGGTATGAAGTTGTCAAGTACACAACCAAAAAGATGAGAGAATGTCAAAGCTGCTGCTCTCTGTTGGGAGCAACAGTCTCCCTTAGGGCTGGAAGACCCATAGGAAGAGCTAGACTTACTAAACACATCTTGGAACCCTGAAAAAGGAAGAGCTCTAGGTCTGAGTGTCAGACTTCTGAGCCAAGATTTAATCCATCTTCCTATGCTCTGGGGAGGGATTCTGTTAGTTAGACTTCTGGGAAGGCATTGGTCAGCAGATGCTTGGGATAATATATTATTGAGGGTGCAATGAAGTTGGTTCTACATGTGTTAGGAAAACTATACATGTGGTTCAGCTGTTGCCACTGCTAAAACAAAGATGCTAAAACACATATACTGTTGCTTGTGGCAACTTTTCCGGGATCAGGAGGAAAGAGGCAGCTTCTTGGCACTGGGTCCACTTCTTTTAGTGGCTACCTGCATGGGACCTGAGGTTCCAATCAACTCCATGACCTTTAATCCCCCATTCTTATTTATGCCGACTTGAATTTCTAATTTTTTGGAAGGAACAGTCTTTTAAAAGTAATTATTTTTCACTTTTATTTATATTTTTGCCATGTGTGTGCAGGTGTCTGAGGAGGCAAGATAAAGGTGGCAGGTTCCTTGACACTAGCGTTACAGGAGGTTGTGTGCCCCAGATAAGACTGCTGGGAACTGAACTCAGGTCCTCTGGGTTAACAGTTATTATTTTAACTGCTAAGCTATCTCTCTAGCCCATAAATAGTCTTGGCAGGGGACAGTCACTAAATCCCTTTGTCATTATTCCCAATGTGGCCAAATTGAATAAAGCTCTTTTATCTTGCTTTTCACCATTGCTCATTTGTTTAATTATCCTAGAGAGGATAGGTGGCCAAGCCTAGCTTGTTAAGACTCCCTAAAAACTCTGGTAACACTTCTACATGTGAAAAATGGTCATGCACGTCAGACTGTGTAGAGCATCTTGGGAAGAATGTTTCATGACAACTTTTGTTCCCTTTCTAAGGAACAACCTAGAAAAAGAGAAGTAAAATTAAAAAAGCTATCTTTAGGGTTTGCACAAAGAAATCTTTAATTTCATTTAAGAATATTGTTTTTATTTTATGTGGGTGTTTGGTAGCATGTGTGAAAGTGCACCACATGTGTACAGTTCCCACAGAGGCCAGAAGGGGGAGTTAAAACTCCCCTTGAACTGGAGTTGCAGACAGTAGTGAGCAATGTGAGTCTTCTGTAAGAACAGTCAGTGCCCTTGAATGCTGAGCCATCTTTCCAGTCCTGAAATCTCTAATTTCTTAAAAAGAATTTTAGCTCTCCCAAAGTAAGTGAGCTAATAGATTATGTTCATTTTGCATGTCAAGTGTGGTGGTGTGGTTAATTCCAGTGAATGCCTCGGTGTTTCTGGTGGTCTTAACATCATTTTTGTCAACTCTCTCTGGTTCCAAAAATGCCTAGGAAAGCCTGTCACACATGCTGCATAAGCACATTAGGAGTGTTCATCTGGAAATTGTTTTGAACAGAAAAACAGTGATATTTCTTTATCCCATCAACGACCACTTGGGATCACACATGAGGGAAGATTTGCTGTCCAGCAGAAAATGCCTGTTACAAAGGGAGGTAATGGAAGAGAAGCCAGCAACCAACAGAAATAGGGAAAAGTCAGCAACTCCACAGACTAAGATCATATCTGAGCTGTTTCCCCCAGGGTGTTAATGACTCGTCCAAATTACAAGGTCAACAGGGCTGAAAGCTAGAGCCAAACCAAGATCAGGACAATTGACTCAACATAAATCATGCACACACCTGGTCTGGGTGATAACAAGCTGTGCTTGGGTGCATTTTTCACCACTATCTACTGTTTTGTGCATGTGTCTTCATCCTGCAGCTGCAGCCACATGCACCAACTTTAGACTATTTAACAGTTACTGCCCTGTGTGTTAGGGGATGCTGTTTACCTTACGTTATTTACGTGGTGTTTTTGATGACTCATACCACACTTCTAGCTAGTCTGAGACTGGTCCATCTTTTCAAAGTACATCTTACTTCATTGGTGTAGGTCAAAATATTCACAACTGGTCCTTTTGTTTTGTTTTCTGTGTCCTACCACATTTTATCATGTTTAGGGAAAGAATATTTCCCATTTCACAGTTTCTCAGTATTAGGAATTGGAAAGTGGCTTAGCTAGATGTGTGTGGATAAGGCTGTCCTATAAAGTTGCCAAGGAGGTGTCAGCTGGGGCTTCTGAGCTCCTGTCATCTGAGGGCTTGCTTGTTGGAGATGGATGATGCATTTCAGCATGGCTCCCTCACATGGCAAGAGGCCTCAGTTTCTAGACTCTTAATAGGAGAATGGAGGGGAAGAAGGAGTAAAGGAGGGGAGAGGAGAGGAGAGGAGGAGAGGAGAAGGGAGAAAGGGACAAGAGGAGAGAGGAGGAGAGGAGAGACAGGTATTAGGCATTGCATCACTTCTTATGACATGGTTTTCAATGCCCCTTCCACAATATTCTGATCATAGGATCAAGTGTTAGTCTGACTTTATAAAGGGGATGAAAGGAAGTGAATTCCTCCTTTGGACAAGATGCACATTTCAAAGGCACAGTATCTTCTAACCCTACTTTGCCTGGCAATGTTTCTACATGCGGGGACTAACTAGGGAAATTGTTCTTTTGAACAATGATACCAATATAGAGAAACAATGTTTGCTGGAATGTTAGCAAACAGCCTCACTAAGAGAAGCTGTATCAGACCAGGGACCAACCACAAGGTAGCAAATAAAGTGGAGGAGGAAAGACATTGGTGTGTGTGTGTGTGTGTGTGTGTGTGTGTGTGTGTGTGTGTGTGTAAGACAAATTTACAGGGAAGGAAGTCAGTGCAATGACATCATTGGAGTGGCCCCCCTTTAAAGTAATCTTTACCTAGAAATGTGGTGTTTTCATTAGACTGAAGCCCAAAGTCATGATGGGATCACTAGCTTTGAGGTAGGACTCTTGGGACTTTAAGTTGGCAGGCCAAGTGAGTGAAAATGCTTAGAAATTTATTAAATATGAAGTGAGCATAGAAAGAGTTACTAAAGGTGGCCTGTTTGTTTTGGTTGATGATGCAGAGTCAGTCAAGAGGGAAATAATGAGGATCAGGAGACAGGGATGTAACCTTTGCAAGCAGTTCCTGTGGCTAATGTACCAGCCATTACAAGACAGTGATGGTATTCTTCCATGGGAGATACTGAGACTGGACTTGGTCTATGAAGTCTAGGTTGTGGTAGGACATCCAGGGATGAAGCTCACCCAGTGGGCAAGCAAAAATGCCAGTCTGAAGAGGGGAGCCCAGGTTTAAAGAGAAGGTGTTTCCACAGCCACAGCCAGCCTGGAACCTGCAGTGTGCCATTGCAGCATCAGAAAGGAGGTTCCTGCTCCTGATTTGTATTACAAATTTAGCAACTACAAAATTCATGCTATGAATTGCTGTTTGAGAATTACTTTTCTTAAGAGTATTGCTCTGAAGAAAATGTGCTTAAGCAGGTATTTCAGTTCTGGCTATTTTGATATTTTTATTGCTAAAACAGTTTAACACAAGTTTAATGTTTTAGAGCCACACCACTTTATTCTTTTGCAGTACTGAAAGTTAAAATCCTAGATCTAGTCCCACACTCACTCAGGGTTTAGGAAGTTTCCAGTCTTTCCTCCTTCCTTCCTTCCTTCCTTCCTTCCTTCCTTCCTTCCTTCCTTTCTCTTCCTCCCTTTCTTTCTTTCTCTTCCTCCTCCTCCTCCTCCCCCTCCTCTTCTTCACTGTTACCATTTTCCACAAACAGGGCAACCACTAGGATTAAAATAAGGTTTGAAGTCCTTCAAACCTACAACTTCTTTGATCCTGCAAAAACAGTCCTAAAGTGATATTGATGCTAATATCACTGTAGTAAAAACTTGTATCATTTTTCACTAGAGATTTTTGCTCAAAAAGACCATTGAAGTATGAGTTATTGTGTTATTGCTCAATATTGAGCTAGGGTTGCTTAAACTTTTCAAAAAAAGTTTGTGGATAATTTTCAGTGTCCTGTAGTTTTAGACATAATCATAGTGAAAGAGAATTTACAGGGCAGTGAATCTGAATCAAATTCGAGAGAATTAGCCAAGCTACAGTGAATTATGTTGCTTTTTATGAACCTTTGCTTCCCTATTGGAAAATGAGAATATTAGGAGCCATGGGGACTGAGGATTGGATAAGATGAAGTACCCGGCATGCTTGTTACCCAGTAGACACTCAATACATGCTAATCCCAGTCATTCGGCTAGGGCTTTGCTTCACTTGTATAGCAGGAACTGGGTTTCGCTTTTATCATCTATTTCTTCTCTTTACCCCACCACCCTTTAGAGAAATAATAAAAGAAAAATGCTCCTCATTTGACATTCAAGTACCTTGTCAAACAGTGTTAATGTTCACAATACAAAATAACTGGGAATATAATGGCGATAAATAAGCTTATAGTTATAATCTAAAGGGTCATTAGTCAGTAGCTTGGGTAGGGCTCTTTCATAACTATCATTGAATACACATAGACCTCAGGCAACAGGTTGGTTACACCCTCCAGCCCATTTCTGTAGCACTCTACCTGGAACTTCACATGCAGCATGCACAATTGTTTCTCCCATACCACATATCTATCTCCTTAGAAAATGCACATGCTTCCAATGCTTGCTTGTTAAATATTTTACATTCTGAGTGATCAGCTTCCATCATCTTAGTAGGAAGTCATCTGAGGTTTCTCTCATTGACAGAAAACACACACACACAAAATAAAGACAGAGAACCCCTTTATGTAGTGAATAAATTGAGTACAATATTTGTGGACATAGATTCATGAATGTGGAGGCTGAACTTTTAATTTATGGTGTATTATTTCAAATTGATTTAATGTATGTCCATTTACTGCTGCTTCTTAAATTATTTTGACTCTAAACTCGTTAATCCAATTCTAGTCCATGACACTGATGGGGTAATTTTACTTACTAAAGGCATCCTGGATAAATAACACTCAATGCCAAAAACTTGTCAGAAGGAATGTAAGCTCATTGAATCGTTAGTGGGAGCCAAGTACATTTGTAAGCTTTAAATTCAGAAAAGTCATATGAACACTTTTTGATACATATTTGTGTTTATTTACCAAGATTAAAAGATTTCCTTAGATCCAAGCCAGATCTTGCTGTTGTTTCCTGTGGAAGGTATTCAATATAGCTATTGATACTTTATGTATGTTCTTATGGAGACATGTCTACCTATATATTACTGTTAAATGTGACCTAATATTCTTAAAAACAGCAGGCACTGGGCTAGTTAGTGGGAGGTAGAGAAGAAGCCTCTTTTCCCTAACACTTTCTTTCCATATAATGACATATATCTTGATTTGAATCATCCCATCCTTAAATTTTACAAAGTGTGATTATCAACATTACAAACAAAACCATCTGTGTTAGCCACTACCCCCCCTCCTGCACCAATTCAGAAACTCACTGATTTCTCTAATTACCACAAGATCCCTTCTCAGTTCTTCACGTTTCTGAGATCATAGACTCAATTTAATCATGGGCTTTTTAAATTTTTTTTATAAATTTTTGGTATAATATATTTTCTTTTCCAAAGGTTACTAAAGTCTCATTCCTGATTTGTAGTAATTTATACAAAATAATTATATAGGCAATTGGCAATTCCATAAAGAAAGACATTTGTTTATTTATTTTTGAGACAAGTTCTGGATGGCCTGGAACTCACAAACTTCCGTCAGTCTTCCTCTGGCTCCTGAGTGCTGCGGTAAAAGGCAGGTGCAATCTTGCCTGGTCTAAACTTTGATTTTAAGAAGTGAAACAACTTACTTAGGCTCATTAGATAAGTTCTTTAAGCATGATTCTGAAGACTTCCACCTTTGGGTATCTATGATTTTTTTGATGTTTTAATTAATTTTATCTTTCAGTATTTTGAAAATTGCATTTTATGCTACTGTTCTTGACTCTTGCTGTGCAGAAAAGACTGTCACAGCCCAGCTCTCTTATCCCCCTGTTTATAATCTGCTCTGTCTCATAGCTAGCTCAACCCCCTTTGCCTAACTCTTTGTAAGAAACCATCTTTACTTTGGAAATTCAAATATTTAACCAGGATATGACTAAGTGCTGGCTGCCTTTCAACAGTTTTGCTTGCTGCATGATGAACATCTTTGATCTGTGAATTCAGATCCTCAGCTCAGGCAAGTACCTTTCTATTGTGTTCAACTTGTATTTTGATTTCTTCTGCTTCTTATTTCCATCTGTCGTTTTGATCTGGGAGAGTGACTACCTCTCTTCCTTTAGGCGGCCAGTGCAGTTTCTTTAGTGATCATGCTTTTCATTATTGATCACAATGAAGTTTTAATTATAGAATATTGGTTTTTTCATACGTCACTATCTACCAAGCTCCCTTTATTTCCCAGCATAAGATGAAGATCTAATCCTTCTCCTCCATCTCGGAGGCAGCCTTATTGAATTTTGTTATGAGAACAGAGCAGGTGCTATCAGAGCTTTATTGCTGACTTAATATAGTAGTTTTTCAAGTGGATGCCCTTTCTCCAGTTCTTGATTACAGAGCTATCTATCTACCTTTGATCCGCAGAATGTTGTAAGAGATTCTGTGTTGTTTGTCTGGTTTTGATCATGAAGAGATTGAGTGAAGCCAGTTATTAAGTCTGAAACAGGAGGACAGGGTGTATGCTGTCTTAGATTCCAGTCTTCTTAAAGTGGGTTAATGCTGCCACCTCAGTGTTTAGGCTGGAGGGGTTAGCTGACATAGGTTTTAGGCTGCCTTAGTGATGCTGCTGCCTGGTTGCGGATGGAGAAGGATACAGGCTGCAGAGAGGGCAGAAGAACCTCTTTCTCTCTGGTTTGTTTCCTCCTGGTGTTTGATGAGGCTGTAGAAGCAAGAGTGTCCTGACTGTTGAAACAGCTGTGTCCAGCTTTTGCCTCCCATTTCATGTGTCCCTGCCTGATCTCACTGATATCTTGGAAGAGCATTCCTACATTCAGGAGATGATAGTCACTCTGGAGTTTTCCTTTAATGGGGTTGCACTTATATTTAACTTCCCTGATGGTGCTACTCAGAAAGCTTGCCGTCTCCATGGTGGTAAAATGGTCCCTAATGGGAAATTCTCCATTTCTTCCATTAGGAAGGAAAAGAAATAAAATTCAACTCCCTTCTCTCATTTATAGGCTCTAGGTGGATTCTGCCTATTAATAAATAATTGTTAAAGTTAATTATTGTTGAATTGCCATCCTACAATTTAAAGTTGAATTGCCAACCCCCACTAAGCAAAGCAACCATTGAAAGTTTCTAGAAATATAAAAACGTTTTCACAACTAGTGTAATGATTTCAATCATGACATTACTTAGGAATCTGTTGTCCACTCTCTGGCAGCAGGTTCAGTAGAAAGCCTTCTTGGAACTCACTGTTCCAGGTCAATGTATCATAGTGACCTTCTCTCTTTCAAAGTCAAAGCTACCTGGGAACATGTTGGGAAGGGGAGGATCAGCACTCTGTTACACAGATTGAGCAATTGTCAGATCATGGCTTAAAATGCTCAAAGGAGTGAGAGAGTTTAGATTCTAGTCACTTTCCGAGAAAATCTATTCTAGTTGGCTCATTACTTTGTACTGCTGAGATCAGGACAACACTGCAAATGTGGGATTCTTCATCACTCTGTCTCTAGATTCTGACCTTGTCTGTCAGCTTACTTGGGACTTTTTTAGAGTTCTGCTCCCCAGATCAATGGAGTTTTTTTTGTTTTTGTTTTTTGTTTTTTGTTTTGTTTTGTTTTTGTTTTTGTTTTTTCCGAGACAGGGTTTCTCTGTGTAGTTTTGGTGCCTGTCCTGGAACTTACTCTGTAGCCCAGGCTGCCTCTGAACTCATAGAGATCCACCTGTCTCTGCCTCCCGAGTGCTGGGATTAAAGGCATGCACCACTGCCGCCTGGATTGATGGAGTTCTTAACACCCCTGTTCTGTGTTCCAGTGCTGGGGATTGAACTCAAGATCTTGTGTACACTAGAGCCTACTGAGCATTCTACCACTGAGCTACAGCTCCAAATCTGAAATTCTTAACTAGCTGATCTTTGAGGCACACCAGACAGTGTATGCATGAGAAAAGAAAAGAATGAGAACCAAGAAAGCACTGAAATTAAGGTAAACAGCTGTGCATGCTAACAGAAGAAAATATGAGGAGAAATTGTCTGAAGAAGTCCAAGTGACCAGCAAGCATTAAAGAGATGCTTGGTCTCACTACTGTCCTAAGAAATGCAAATTAAAATAACCACACATTTTACAGCCATTAATTGGTAGTAAAACTAGTTTACTCATATGAAGTACTGGCAGGGAAACAAAATCAGAGTCACCAATAGCATGAATGCGGTCAATAGCACCAACCTTGGTGTGTGGCTTCTATGTGTTGTGGGATAATCTTTTTGTACACTGTGAAGTTGTATATCTGCCTAAGGCACCTTCTGCTTGGTTTAATAAAAAGCTGAATGGCCAATTGATAGGCAGGACTTCCAGGCAGAGGTAGAATCTGAGGCATGAGGGGATTAAGCCAGCCAGCCACAGAGGGAATCAGACATCCAGAATGGAGGAGAGATAAAGAGCCACGTGGCAGAATGTAGATTAGTATAGTGGGTTAATTTGAGTTATAAGAGCTAGTTGGGAACAAGCCTAAGCTAAGAACAAGCTTTTATAATTAATAAGAAGTCTCCGTATCATTATTTTGGAGCTAGTGATATAAGAACATCTGAAAAGAAAGACCAGCTACTGCTATGTGTTATGCAAAATTAAGAGTACACAAAGCTTGGGGTCCTTAATTGAATTTCCAGGCTTTCATCCTAGCAAAAGCTTTTCAAACTTGTGCAACAGAATGACATGCCAAGAACTGCTCTTTACAACATTTTTTTTTTTCAGCAAAGAAAACCCAGCACTGATTCAAAAGTTCACAAGTGAGAAAATGGTACTAAATTGTAATACATTGATGGAAATGGCATGCTGTAGAATACCAAAATTAAATGGCAATGTAAACAGATCATTAATGAGAAAAAAGGTAAAATTTGTAGAGAGAGAGAAATGTTTCTGAGAAAGTACAATGAAAGATGTCAACATCCCCTGTAATGCTGATGTCTATTTATTTAAGTAAGGGGTACTGAAGTACCCAGGGACACAGTTCATCATGACTGACAGGCACATCAGTATTTGTTGTCACTCCTTTGCAGATGTTAGAGTATTTTGTATTTCCTTTGCAATCGTTAGGGTATTATTTTTATTGGAAGTATATCAGACATTTACCCACTGGGTCATGGGTCTCCTGTGACTAAACTCTGTGGATCCTGAGGTGATAACACTAGACAGGTATGGGGAGCCTTCTGTTTTTTCTCTACCTGGGAAGCTAGTTCCCTAGCTTTTGGTTTGGCGAGAGATAATTCTGACAGTGTTCTACTCAGCTACATGTGAATGACACACCACTGAAAAAAATGGTGTGTGTGTGTGTGTGTGTGTGTAAGAGACAGAGAGAGGCAGAAACAGAGGCAGACAGGCAGACAGAAACAAAGACAGGTGGAGACCATGAGTTTGAAGGAAGAAACAATGTTAAAACTGTCACTGATCTTCAGATCTATCATTTTTAAATATTTGAACATAAATGTTAGCATCATACTCCGTAAGTAAAAGTGACTCAAATGAAGCTTTTCTGAACTCAGACCTTACTCTTGCTTCCTCTGCAATGTTGGCTGGTATTATCAGGAGAATACCATTCTCGAAGAGCAGATAGTGAGCTCTATGTTTTCAAAGAGAACTTGAGAGGTGGATACCCATTGCCTTGGCTTCCCCATGGAATAATCCTCCTTTTTCAATAGCTAATGAAGGAGCCTTAATGTTGGGAAAAATAAAATCCAGGCAGGAATAACTATTCTTCTTTGGATCTGACCAGCATTATGTGAAGGGGTTTGAAGTGTTATAAAAGAAATTTCTGCCTTGCCTGAGGCTGGAGTGAGGGCTCAAAGTGAAGAAAATAGATGAGCAGGAAAGAGGCAAAGCTCTTTCTGAAGTGGGCAGTGGCTAAAAGAAATGGCTCATCAGTTTCTTTTACAAATTGGGAAAGAAGCCATTTGTGAAATCAATGGGTATTTAGAAGAGCCCATCAGCTATAGCTCAAAAGCATCATTTTCATTTCTTACAGATACCGTTGTTACCGAGGTGGTTAAGAAAGGTTCTAACTTCCTTAGGTCAGTGCACCAGCCTGGGTAAAGATATCTCAGTGGCTCCCACATGATACTTATATGCAAGGAGAAGATTGGCATTCATATTTCATAGGAAATAAAACAGTACTTTCAGTATCTAGATAGCCTAATAGGCTCCTTATCTGAAACTTCAAACCCATCTATCACATGCTTGCAAAAATGGACAGAAAGAGTGAAAAGACATGAGCTATAATAACCTACATGAGTGGGTGCAATCACAGAATAGGTAGGATGATCAAAGTGTCAATGTGAATGGGAAAGGCCAGTGCGTTTCCCCAATCAATGTTGAACCATAGCTCACAGAACATGCTTGTAGCCATGTGAAACAGCCCAGGGGAGCTGAAATAAGCCCCCCTTTCATCCTCCAAGTTATTTAGGGTCAAGAATGTTGAAATAAGAACAAGATGGAGAACTTCTCAGGGTGTCCGAGCCAGAACAGAGAACCTTTTACCTGAGGCATGGTGGAACTGTGCAGGCAGGCACATTCCTGTGGAAAAGTCCCCAACCAGGGAGGTTTGGCCCCAAAGCAGGGGCTGCAGAGCTGAACTCCAAAGCCTCCTACCTTTTCACCAGGAATACCTCTTTATAGGTTCTTGGAAAATTTGGATCTGTGTGGTCTGGCCTGACTACAGAATTGTATCTTCATGTAAACAGACATACTGGGCTCTCGAATTTTGCTTCTAAGCAATTCAAATAGACCCTAAAATATTTATGGAGACTTCCAGGGCTCACATAAATAACAGCTCACTTCCCCATTGAGTTTCAGACTCATTGAGAAAGGTATTGATGGAAATGGGATGGCTAAAGATCAAAATACAAGCTCTACCGATAAAGTTGCATTAAAACAACCTGGATCTGGAACTGCCAGTTTTCTATCTGGATTAAGCCCACCTACCAAGCATCCAGGGCAGAGGGAGGGCAGCCCTGGCCTTCTTACAATGCATTCTGGGCCAGGGACATTCCTACTGGGAGAAGGCCAAACCCACCATCCAATTCCCCTTTCCATCTCACTCAGCTGCTGAGGGAGGCAAAGTAAGAGGAAGATGAGAAAGGAACAGGAAGGCTGAGGTGCAAGTACTTCCCCACACTTTTCCTGTTTAGGGTAATGTTTCTATAGAAATACCAAGTGTTATATTATCTGTAGCTAATTTTCACACTGCCCAAGACTATTCATTTTAACCCACATCCTTTCATTGAGGTTAGTTAACCTAGATACAAATACAGAACTCAGAATTGCCAGGAGCACTCAAAGCTTACTTCAGGTTACAGCAAATAGTTGTTGAACCTCATCAATACCAGCCCAAGCCAATTGTTTACATAGGCAAATCAAGAGCCTCAGCATGAATCACAGAAGCAGGACCAGAAGCCACAACTTTTCCTCAGTAAACCAGGCTTCCTTCAGTGGACTCTGTCTACTTCAGTATTGGGGTTTTATCAGTCAACATTTTGGAGGAATGGTGGTGTGTACCATGTGGCAAACGCTGGATGAAGGATGTGGGTTATCTCATTCTATCTTTATAGTCACAATGAGATTACTAGCATAGGCAGTCCCATTTTACAGATGAGAAAAGGCTATAAAAGGTCATTTGGAAGATCTGCTGGATCCTACAACTCTACTTCAAGGTAACCAAGATAGTAGGTTTGTTGAGTACTTTTCAACAAAAGAGAAAAGATCAATTAGTGATTTAATTTCATTAGCATACAGAATTACACATATTACTTGCTCAATAAATGGCGTAATACATTTTATGGCCTCTATATCATTGGTAATGAATACTACACATTTGGCTGGTTCATTTAGCACACTACAGTTCCATTCAACAAGATAATTTTCTATTAAGAAGTTATTAACTGCATAGAAAGATAAGAAGACAGGCTAAGTGCCAAAATGTGGGATTTTTTAATTACACCAAGTCTATGAAATCAAAGACTGTATAAAGTATTTTGATGTCCCTGTAATGAGCAATTAGTCCTCTTGACTCATAATTACACACAGGAAGGCTATGAGCCTTCAAATTTTACAGGTAGCAACTGTATAGAACATTTCACTAAATAAGATCACTACAGTTTTAATAGTGAGAGGAAGTCTCCCAAATGTTTGTTGTGTGGGTAGTTATGTACTGTGTAGACAAATAAACTATACTGATGTCTATGGAACAGTCATGAGATTCACATGGACATGGACTGTCTGACATGTTAATTTTCACTTTCTTCCCACTTTTCATTACACATTCAGTAGCTTTGGGAAGAACAATAAGGCTTCCTGCAGGTAATTTTGCAAAAGAGACAGGGACTTTGAGTCAGTGGTTCTTGCTGTATCGTGCTCCTAGAGTGTCATGGGGAAAATTCATCAGAAAAAGAAAATTATGTTGAGACTCTGGTCATAAGGCCTAGGCTGGGCCACTGGAAGGGCTCTTCCTACATGGACACACTCAAGTGGTTTTAAGTAAAGACAAAAGGAAGCTTTGTCCTTTCTTCAAATCTCAAGGCCTCATTTTTAAATGTCGTAATTCTCATCAGGGATTGACTGACCAGGAGTCCACCTGCCAGTGAGGAAGGCCTTAGGGAGTCTGTGGGCTACCCAAGGGGAGCCTGAGGCCTATTACTGGATTGGGGACATGTGCTATTTAGTTTAAACAGTAATAAAAATTTTGACTAATTTAGAATCAGGAAACTTTTGCATGAAATAGTTCCTAGCTCTGTTTAAGTGTTAGAGATGGATTCATGTTCCTCCAGGAGACTGGGGCTATGGTTGCCTCTCAGATGAATTTATACAGGGAAACTGCCTACTACCCACCCCAGCCCCATCTTCTTCATCCTATTTGTTCTCTGCATAAGCCCACAGTTGTATAAGCTGTGCATGCCTGGAGTGTCTGGAGTCTCCTAGAATATAGAAGCAAACATCCCAATTCTGGTAGTCTGGCCTTTTCATCGCTGTTTCACAGAGCACTTCCATTCCTTTGAGAGGAGAGTAACCAAATATGGTTAGTGTCTATGGCTTTGAAGATACAGCATGACCAAGGCAACTCATATAAAAGAAGTATTAAGTGCTGACAGTTTTCCAGGTTTAGTCCATGATCATCCTGGCAGGGAGCATCGTGGTAGGGTGGTAGATGGGCAAATGTGTTGCTGTAGCAGTAGCCGAGAACTCATATCTGATCTGCAAGTTTCAGGGTTAGAGAGAGAGCAAGATAGACAGATAGTTAGATAGATAGATAGATAGATAGATAGATAGATAGATAGATAGATAGAAAGGAAAAGGAGAGATTGGGCCTGATGTGGGCTTTAGAAACCTCAAAGCCCACCTTCAATAGCAGAACTCCTTCAATGAGGCCACACCTCCTAATCCTTTCGAAACAGTTCCACTATCTAGGGACTAAGCAATCAAACATATGAATCTATAGTGGAAGTCTCATTTAAACTACTACATATGGTAATGTCTATCTTTTTATCTGTAGCACTGAGCCAATTCCTGACACCCATGAATTCAGTGAACATTGAATTCCCAAGTAAGCCACTAAATGACTATAAACTGTGATACATTTGAAGTCAAGGATGTTTGGAGCCATTGTTGCATAAAAATACTCTAGTATAGCCTCAGTACCACAGGCTCACATGTTGGCCAAAGTAATTTTGCACTATGGTGAAAAGTCTCTAGGAAGCCTCACAGCAACATGTTCTTTTTCATCACCAAACTCCACCCCATTTCCATCATGACTTTCTAGCTCAGCTCCAAGTCGTCCCTGTCAGGAGAGTTCTACGTGTTCGATGAGCTTGCCATTTCTGAGGTCACTATGAGAGGATTCATTTTATTTCCACCCCAGAAATCCTTTTGTGTCACCCCAAGATCATTTTTCTTATCCATTACCCTTGGCTCCAGGACTATGTGAGATGTCTTATGTTCATTTTATCACATGACGAAACACCACCTTCTACACGTAATTTCAGTTTAGGCTCTTGACCTCGGATGTCTTTGATGATCGGTGAGAGCCCAGTGTAACAAGGGTGGTCTGTAAGAGTGGAGTTGGGAAGCAAGAGGAAGGTGATGATGAAAGAGCAGTGAAAGAGCTGCAGTTTGAAGAGGATTCAGCCTGTCGTTACTGTCTTTGCAGATGGAGGAATGTGCCATAAGCCAAGGAGTGCAGGCCATCATTAGAAGTGGGAGAAGATGGGAAAGTAGATGCCTACCTATACCCTTTGAAAATAGGATTCAACTCTGCCAACACCTTAGATTTAGGTGAATAGAATTGTGTCGGCTTTTGATCATCTCTAAAATTGTGAGACAATAAATTGGTGCATTTCTTTTTAGACCCCTAAACTCCATGTGATAGCACAAATAGAAAGTGAATACAACAACATAGACAACTTTCTGTCTTTTAGGGCAAGCACTTCAGAGACTATAGCTTATGTAAATCTACAGTCCTCTTCTTGTCTTCCTTTCCATGCATAGCCACAGGGACTCCTGCTTTCAATTCAGATTTTTGAAAACTGTGGGGTACCTGTTGTTGGGGGATACCATGTCCCTCTATATACCAGCAGTTCTCAACCTGTGGCTTTTGACCCCTTTGGGGGGTCAAATGACCCTTTCACAGGGGTCCTGTATCAGATATTTACATTATGATTCATAATGGTAGCAAAAATACAGTTATGAAGTAGCATTGAAAGATTTTTATGGTTGTTAGTCATCACAACACAAGGAACTGTATTAAATTGTCACTACACTAGGAAGGTTGAGAACCGCTGCTATAGACAGATGGAATGAGGCCCACTGAGTTATGATGTTATTTCATTCAGTGCAGCAGCAGCTAATGGGTAATACATTGCCTTTCTGCTTTTTGTCAGAATACTGCCCATGATAATCACCTTCTCTTCACTATTATTCTTCCTTCATTTCTTTTGCAAATTCCTGTTTTCATGCTTTGCCATTTATGACAGACCTTGACTTGAAATCAAGCCTTGTATCTGCACAAAATCCAACAGTCACTAAATATCTACTGAATGTTAGGGTGTAAGTGAACTCTGAGAAGCCATATTCACTCCATTAGGAGGGCACAGTGGGAACCTGGGAAGTCAGCTTGGACTTCTCACTTAAGCAGTGCTGGTCCATATCACCTGTCACATCCAAACTGAGGAAGACTGAGACTCCAGGCTCAATTCAAGATTTGTGAAACAGAACCACCTGGTGAGACATTCTGTGCTGTGCCATGCTCTTCGGGGTGTCAAGTGTCCCATAGCGTGGGATGCTTGAGATTCTCGTAGATGAAGTAGTTTAAAGTGGTCCATAGACAATGTCCAATATCATCGAATCAAGTTGTGGAATGTGAGGTGACTTTTGTTAGAATCTTCTTACCGTTCCCTTGCGCATCGAGGTTAAGCTCTCTGTCCCATTGTGCCTATGACACTTTCTAATATGAGCCAGTCTGCCTTATTATAGAGAAGGCAGGTCTCAATTGGGCAACAGGATACTTTTGACAGCTTTATGGATGTATAATTAATATGATACAAACTGGGTATATTAAAAGTGCATAATTCAAAGTTTTGACATACCTCTATATTCATAGTCACCTTCCAAATTTGTTTGTGATCTATTTCCATCTTATCTTCAGGCAATGGCTGGCCTTTCTGCCATTATAGATTAAGTTGTATCCTTGAGAGTTTTATGAAAATGGAATAATATAATTTCTTTCCTGTCTGGAGTTGAGGCCTGGCTAGGGAAACCTAAGGTGTTTGTTTTGAGTATATCAATATTGGTTTAGTTGCCCATTGTATGATTGTACTGATTTCTGTATCCATTAACTTGTAGATATACATTTGTTCCCTCCCCAACCTTTGATTGTCAATAATAAAGAACGTGGGAATACTCCTGTCCAAATCTTTGTAAAATTTTTACTTCCTTTGGGTGAATGTCCAGGAGTGAAATGGCTGAACCAGACATCAGGTATGTATTCAGCTTAGGAAATCATAAACAAGGGTATGTTTCACAGAAAGTTGCAAGCTGATTTTCAAAGTGGGGATACCGCTTTATAGTAATTCCTGGAGATTATGTGAATGCTGGTTCCTATAGTCAGTCTCTTCAAATTAAGCCACTTTTGTACATCATGGTCATTTCAGTTCAATTTTTAACCATCCTTCTTTAGTGACTAATATGCTAACAACAGTGAATTTTAGTGTGTTTTCCATATTTTTTTATCATTTTATTAAGGTGTATTTTCAAATACTCTTTATATTTTCTAGATTGAGTTGTTACTTATTTTAAAGACTGCTTTACGTGCATATGTATAGATGTACATATACATGTTTATTTTAACAGGTAATTTAAAAGTACTTCCTTCCATCCTGAGTTGTCTATTTCTTCTCTTGATTTCTAGAGCACAAGGTTTTGATTTTGAGAAAATACAATTTATGAACTGGATTTATGTTTTGTGGTGTGTGTGTGTGTGTGTGTGTGTGTGTGTGTGTGTGTGTGAATGTTCAAGCTAAGAAATTATCCTCTAGCCCAAGACCCTAAAGATTTTCTCTTTTATTTTCTTCTAGAAGTTTCACATTGTTAGATTTTAAGTTTATGATAAGAACCTACTTTGAGTTAATTTTTACCTGCGGTTTGATGTGTGGATTAAAGTATGGATTGTTTTGCATTTATATACAACTGACTCAGCATGATTTATTGACAAAGTTTGGTTTCCCTACTGAATTACTTTTATTCCTTTGTTGGGAAGCTAATGGCCAGGTGAATACGGGTCTAGTCTGCATTCTGTTCTACTCCTGTGGTCTGTGTCTATCATGCCTGCCTCACACTGTCTCAGTTATCACAGCCCAGGATCTTGGCATTAGAACATGTTCCTCTCCAGCTTTGATGCTACACTGGCATTCCTAGATGTCATTTCACTTTTCTGTGAGTTATAGAACCAGGTTGTCAGTCAACAACAAGGCATGCTGGGGTTTGTTTAAATTGCTTTGAATCTATAAATCAATCTGGAGAACTGACTTCCTAACAACATTAAGCCTATTGAACCAGGTTGTTCACTCACTCACTCCTTCCAATGAACTCTAGCTTTTAGTATGCAAATCATTTACAAATGTGTCTACATTTATCCCTATATATTTAAGACTTTTCTAATATGGATTGAAGGTTTTAGAATTTAAATTATAATTGTGACTAGTGGGCATATAAAAGCAATTTATTTTGGATATTGACCTTTAAATCTTGTTATCTTTTTTATTGATTATTTGTCTATTGGTATATTAAACACCACAACGATGCAAAGCAATGTGGGGAGGAAAAGGTTATTTCATCTTACACTTTGGGGTTACAGTCTATCACTGAGCAAAATCAAGGCAGGAACCTGGAAGCAAAACTGAACCAGAAGTCAGAGAGGAATGTTACTTACTCTTGTTTCTCATGACTTGCTAAGCCTGCTTTTTTTACAGAAGCCAGAACAACCTGCCCAGGGGTGGTATTGCCCATTATGATTTGGGCCCTCCTATATCAATCATTAACCAAGAAAATACCTGATGGACTTGCCTATAGGCTAGTCTTTAGAGACATTTTCTCAGTTGAAAGTCCTCCTTCTCAAATAATCTATTTTGTGTCAAGTTGACATAAAACTAACCAATGCATCTTTAAACTCTATTAGCTGTAAGTGAGTTTTGAAGATTTGAAGATTCTGCCAGATTTTCCTTAATGGGTGTAGAAGAAGGGAGTGTATGCATGTGTGGGCATGTGTGTATTCATCTTATTTTGGGGGACAGAGTTTCTTATTAATCTGAGGCTCACTGTTTTAACAAGGCTGCCTAGTGAGTGAGTTCTAGTAATCCTCCTGTCTCCACCTCCTAGCATCAGAATTATAGATGTACATCACTGCTCCAAGATTTCATGTGGGTCCTGGGGATTGAAATCAGATCTTCACATTTGTGCAATAATCACTTTATTCACTGAGCATTACTCTTAGATCCCAGCATCATGCTGCTCACCAAGAAAGACAGTTTTATTTTTTTCCCATTGTGCATGTCCCTTTTTATGTCAGTTATAACCAGCATGGCTCTGTTGCATAAAGGTGAAAAGATCAGACATCCTTTTCTTGTCCTTGATGTCAGTGAAAAGTATTATAGGTTCACAGTTAAGCTTAATGTCATATTTAAATATGGGGTATACTTTATTTCATGGGGAGGGATTTTTATATTCATTATTTGAAAAATATAGTAGATATATAAACATTTAGAACTTTAATATTCTCTGGTAAATTGAACCCTTTAAAAATTTCAAATGATATTACTTATTTTATCCCTACTAATAAGTTTTATTCTGACATCTATTATCTATCTTAGTATAGCTGAGTGGTGTTTGAATAGGTATGGTCCCCATAGACTCATGTGTTTGAATGCTTGGCCTATGGAGAGTGGCACAATCAGGAGATGTGGCCTTGTGGGAGTAACTGTGTCCTTGATGGAGAAAGGGTGTCACTGTGGGAGCAGGCTTTGAGGTCTCATCTTCTCAAGCTATGCCCAGTGTGGGACACAGTTGATTTCCTGTTGCCTACAGATCAAGATGTAGAATTCCTTCTCTAGCTTCATGTCTGACCATGCTGCCTTGCTTCCTGCCATGATGATAATCTCCTAAACTTCTGAAACTGTAAGCCAGTCCTAATTAAATGCTTTCCTTGATGAGAGTCACTGTGGTCTTGGTGTCTCTTCACAGCAATAGAATCGCTAAGACAAACTGTCAGCCTACTATTGATTAAAGTTAACAAAACCTATCTTTTTACTTTTATCTTATTTGTTTCCTTGAGGAAATGTAGGTTATATTTAGATAATTTACATTTATTATAATGATTGGTACAGTTATGTTTAAATCCATTATCTTGCTCACTTTGCATTCATCTTATCTGTTCTTTTTCCCACTTATTTTCTCTGTTCTCTCAATAATTTTTCTTACCATTCTATTTATTCCCCCTTTGAATTATTAGTAATATATTCTTAGTGTTATTGTTTTAATATTTGATTTATGATATATAACATACACTGTTAAGTTTTCATGCTCTAGTTTTGAATACCATTATTCTACTCTGCAAATAATACAATAAATTTGCAATATTATAACTCCATCTCTTCCCT
Source organism: Onychomys torridus (assembly GCF_903995425.1). Lineage (NCBI taxonomy): Eukaryota > Metazoa > Chordata > Mammalia > Rodentia > Cricetidae > Onychomys > Onychomys torridus. The sequence goes on from NC_050455.1 coordinate 29,277,730, forward strand.
TCTTACTATATTATGGTTGCCTTCACTTTCATATATGTAGTGAACCTAACCTGATATTATATTATTCTTATATTTAACGAGTCAGTTATGTTTCAGAGAAAGCTACATAATAAGAAAAATGTTACTTCTTTTTCCCATGTATCTACCATTCTAACAGTTTTAATTCTTTGAGGGCAGGCACATTTCCACTTAGTACTATTCTTTCCCCTGAAGGGTCCTCAGTAATATTTCTTATAGAGCAGTTTGTTGCTGCTAAATCCACTCAGGTTTTCTATGTCTGAAAGCATCTATATTCTCCTTGATGTCTGGAAGTTATTTTTCTGTGGTTCTGGTTTCTAGGCTACAGCATTTTCAGCATTTTAAAGATGCTCCCCTACTGTCCTCCTGCTGGTGTGGTTCCCACTGAGAAACCATGCTGACCTTAGCTTGTCCTTCTTCACAGAAAGTGTCTAGTTTCCCCCTGAAAATTTCAAGATATTCTTTTGTCAATTTGATTATTATGTGCCCTGATCTAGTTTCAACTTAGTTTCTTGGATTTGTGACTATGATTTTATAAAGTAAAAACCTGTGATTTTTTAAATCCAAGTTAGCATGTGCAGTGATGGATTTCATGACATATTCATAAGTATGTATTGCTATATTTTATTCTTATTTCTTTTGATATTTTATGTCACCTCTCTTTTCTCTTTTCCTTCAGAGACTCTAAATAACTATATTAGGCTTCGTGAAGTTGTCCTATAGTTTTACGCCTTTTTTCTTCCAAAGCTCTTCTCTACATGAGCTCACTGTTACTTCTGTTTCTGCCTGAAGGGCCATAAAATGTTTTAGATGCAACATCTAACCTGTTATTCATCCATCAGCATGCTTTCCTTAGTCACTGTGTTCTTCAGCTCTACTGGTATGATTTCAGTCACTTACTTATCTTCTTTGCCTCTAGTTAATATTTGGAAAATAGGAAACATATGGCATTTATGACTTTCAGTGCTCTATCTGCTAGTTATAGCATTTAGGTTAGTTCTGAATTGATTAATTGTTGATTTTTATCTGGATATAAGGTAAGTATTTTATGTTTCTATTTATGTTTATTAATTTTCTTATTCAAGACGTTTTAAATTTTACTTTGTTGGGTTGATATTTTTGTATTCCTGTAAATATTTCTGAATTTTGTTCAGGATCACAGTTAAGTTACCTGAAAACAACTGGAGAGCTTGAGATTTGCTGTTGCCTGTTGTAAGTTTTATGAGGCAGTAACCCATGCTGGGACAATTATTCACAACTTCCAAGGCAAGGTCTGTTTAGGACAAATTGACTAAATAACTCAAGAATCTTGAAATTTTCTGCTCTAGTAAGTAGAAACAGGCACTGTATCTGGCCTGTGTACACCCTGATTCTAAGTCCCTCTAACCCCTTTGTGTGATTTCATTCTCCATCCTCAGGCATTTTCTTCACACACATATGGTGACCAGTCATTACTTTTCTGAACACTTGGTGGGAAACATCTGCATAACTTTTGGGTCCTCATCCTTTTCCATATTCACCTCTGGTTATCTATTCTCTGAATTATAGCCCCCTTGTTGTCTCTGGACTCAAGAGAGTTTCCTCAGGTCTGGTAGTCCTGTGGGCCTGACCTGAGTTCCTTGTCCTGTGTCACTGTCTGTGGATGTTGACAGAAGGCTGGAGCGATAGTAGCCCATCTGCATGTTTCTCTTTGGTAAAGATCAAAGCCCTTTGCTGTGTGATGCACACTCTCCAGGCTGAAGTTTTCTTAGGTGGAATGGGACACCTAGTCCCTGTTACTTCATGTCAGCTAGAGTCAGACATGTACAGCTAACATTTTTATATAAGTAATTGGTTTCATTATACTTATTTTTATAGTTACCTTCTATTTGTGGTAATTAGTATTGATTTTCCATTTTGAATAAGCCATATAATTTTTCTTTTCAGGCAAATAAATTGAAGTGTAGATGAATTGATCAAATTTAAGAAAAATATTTAGAAACCAGCAATAAAGGTTAAAAGAGACATGAGAAATAACCAAATAGTAGTAAGCAAAACCACAGGAATTTGGGGAAATAACACATAAGCTTCAGGTCACAGTGGGCCCTGTAATCCATTCAGAGAGGCTTAGTTGAAGACTCAGAGCCTAAGATGATAGTCAAGCTCAAATCCTATAGGTTTTCTGGGGCGTACTGTTAAGGATCACAAAATTTCTTGGTTTCTCAAGATGATCAGATTTCATGAAGTCTACCAGTCGAAGAGGGCAGCCATACAGATGAGTGCTAGAGGGCTTGCTAACATGTGTGTGGGACCCTGCGATTATTTCAGGGGAAATGGAGGGAGAGAAAAGGCAAGAAATTTTTCATGAATAACTCTTGAAACAATACCCAGTATTTGTTGATGGCGTTTGCTCCACAGCTCTCTCACAATGTGGGGTATTTTGGTGTTTTGCCACCAGGAGGGTGGTGTGAGCTTGAGAGAGTGTAAAATGCCAAATGGAAAGTTGCTTTGTTGATTTTGTTCTGCAAGTTTGGGTAAAGGTGGAAAGAGATGTAGATCATCACCCACTGCTTCTTCTGTGTCTCTGCGTCTATATTCAATTAACAAAATATTTCCAGTTGTTGATAGGTGACTCCAGTCTCCTCAAGAAATAAAACCAAATCTGAATTATATTTATGAGGTTGATAAATCATTCCATGTAAAGTTTAATTTTGAGCTTCAACCATAGGTTATATGACACCAGCTAACATTTTGTACTTCCTTGTCTCCCCTTACAGACAGCCTTACAAAATAAACTAGTCCATTGACTGTCTTGGTCATCACTGCATTGCAGGAACAAATTAAAGACCTGGGGCATATCAGGTGTTCTGTAGGTCTTTCTGGAGGAAAGGAAGAAGAGGCAATAATGGAGAAACACAGTCCAAGGGGCAGTTGAGCCTTCCAAATAGGATATGAGCATAAGAACACAGAACTGATCTATTCTTGGTTACTGTACTCATTGCCTGGCCCACAGTGCATGATGCATGCTTGTTTGTTGAGTGCATGCATCAGAGATTACGTACACAGTCCTTGCATTTTCTGTCTAGTGAGGATAGCCGTGACATACTCATACACGATTATAACTACCGTGATGAGTAAGTGACAAAGCTACAGAGCATTAGAAAAAATAGAACATGGATCAAAACCAAACAAGTCCTGGCTTGTAAGGGGGGATTTCTCAGACCTGACTAAGACCTGAAGGGTGAAGAGAAGTCAGCTAGGAGATCAGTTGGGAGACTCAGAGAAAATGCTTACCTCTTTCACAAGATTCTTTGGATTTTCTATTTTTTTTAATTATAGAGATTTCACAAAAGTCAAATTGCCTTACCCAACATTAAGTATTTATAAATTTTCTCACACTGGAGTGGCCAAACAGTGCATCTGCATTGCCCTCAGTATTGAGCTGACCAGTTGTATGACCCAGAAGAAAAAGTCAGATCTCTATCAAATTGGTAAAGGGGAAAATACTTCTGGAGCATTGTCCCTAAGTCAAATTTTCTTTCAATATTTAGGAGTTGTCATATGACCTTCTGAGCCAGAACTGTCTATGTTTACCTCACAGAACATGAATCTTTTTTTTTTTTCCGAGACAGGGTTTCTCTGTGTAGCTTTGGTGCCTGTCTTGGATCTCACTCTGTAGACCAGGCTGGCCTCAAATTCACAGAGATCTGCCTTGCTCTCTGCCTCCTGAGTGCTGGGATTAAGACATACACTACTACCTGGCTCATGGATCATTCTGAAGAAGAAGACTCAAAGAAGCATGAAGAATCCAGCTCTGTCTCAGAGGAACAGGACAAAGATACACCTGCCCAAAGAAGGTCAGCAAGGTGGGCAGATGCTTCAAGATGGGTGCTGTCTTCAGCACTCTGACTTTTAACTAAAACGTGAGTAGGTTCCTGTCTATGTGTCCAAACTTACTACTTCCCTTCTCCCACTCCATTGTATCCCACACCATCCACACACCCTTACTAAACATCCCACAGCGATTTCAGTTTCCTTCCTGTTCCTCAAGCAGTCCAGAACCTCCTGCCCGAGCTTTGGTGTGCTCTTCTAAGAACACCATAGAACAAACTTCTTTCCACTCTTCCGTGCAGAGCCAGTAGCTGCCCCATCAGAAAGGCTTCCTGAAAGCTTATGGACATCATTAATTTTTACTGCATTCTTTCTCAGCTCCCTGTGCTGAGTGCAATCCTACAAGGACAAGAGTGTTGCTTATGCTATTCTTCCAATGTAGCTCCAGCACTAGGAATCGTACTTTATATATAGTAGGTGTTTGGTCAGTACTTTTAAATACATGCGCTAAAAATCAGACACTATGCTAGGGAGCAGTCAGTAAACTAATATGCTAATTAGTTCTAATAGGCTAATTAGCTTTAGAACAAAGTAGGGAAGCTACATGGTTTTCTATGAGACATTGAAAGAAATAGTTTTGGGTGATGTATATAGGCTTCTGCTGGCACGATTCCTGTCACAGACACAGACACAGCAAGGGAAATCTTCTGTGATGCCCTAAGGTTCTGTCTTTTCTATTTGATGGAAACAAAACTTGCTCTAGTTTGATTGGAAACTAAGTGTGTTCAGCTTAAACTCCCTTCCAGCCTTGATATAAACTTATCCTTTGTCATTTGCCTGGTACAGTTGACAGCACCAGCCCCTGCCAGCCTGCCTGGCCATGATGTCTCATACTCATTGTTCCCAATTTTGTCAGAGTGATGTCCCCAACATAATATGCAAACCCGACTTCTGCTGAAGTCAGTCATTATGCAGGTTCATCAGTCTCGAAGGTCAGCAGATATTACAGAGGAGACAGGTTTGGTTGATGAGAAATCTCATGCACTGATAGCAACTTGAAATCTATTATTGCTTAAAACACAACAAAAGCGCAGCAGCTCTCCCCTGTGATTTGTTCTTTGGGAGTGCCGGCAGGAGGATGATTACATCAGAATCACAGGCTTACACATCAGGCTCTCGCCTACCTGGACTTGTACCCTTCCTTCATCAGGAAGGAGCAGTGTCTAAGTGACCAGTCAGGAAAGGGAGTGAGAAATAAAGGAGCTATTACTATAAGGTCTGAGAATGGGTGGTAATGCTGAGCCAAGGAGGATCATGTAGGCAGAGGAGCCAGGTTTGAATCTGAATCTCAGCCATTTCTGGCTGGAGGACCAAAGGCAGGTCCTTCACCTCCTCCTAACCTCAGTTATCTGCTTCTAAAATAAAGATATTGTTTTTGGTTGTGAGCCTAGCCTTTAACGCCTGAGCCAGAGGGGAGGTAGGGGCAGAGAACTGGGGAAATTGTGGTCCGGAAGTAATGTATGAGAGAAGTGTAGATGTAACTGTCTTGTTAAATAAGAAACACAGAGCCAATTGCAGAGTTAAAAGCCACGAGGTCAGAGCAATAGCTGAGAGCCGAAAACCTTACCCTTCACTGCTGCTCTGTCTTAAAGAATAATAATAATAAAAAAAGCACAATAGCATTCAATTCATTGATTGCTGTGAGCACAATAAATATACAGCTTTTTAAACTAAACATCACTTTGGCAAATCAACTATTAGTTATATTTCTAAATTCTTTCCTATTATTTCTAGTAGATTTTTGGAAAATGGTAAAAAGTTCTGGGCATTTAAAGGCCTGTGAGCTGTTGAAGGGCAGTGCCCAATTGTTAGGGAGACAGTTCTCAGAATGGTGGAGAAAATTAGGTACCAAAAACCTGGGAGAGATTGTCTTTCTCTCTCACTCATCAAGTACACAGCACTGGGCAAAGTTCTGCACAACTCTGTCATTTTCTTTGCACATAAAACAGGAATCCCGAGCAGTTTCTGTATAATACATTACATTACCTGGGAGCAATTAATTCAACATGCTATGGAATTGGCAGGGTTATCTGTACAGTGAAATCACCATTTGGCCTTTGAAGCGAGAGTTCTTCCAACTGGCTTATCGTCTGAGATACTTTGGAAACGTGGCTCTCTAGTGCCTAAACTGCCTCCCAATTCTACAGATCAGAAACAGTGCGTGGGCAGTTTTGTTTTCCTTTTCAAGAATTCAAGTGCTGCTGCCATGGCAGCTGCCTTCATCTCCTCCTCCTCCTCCTGCTCCTCCTCCTCCTCTTCATCCTCCTGCATTAGAGTCCCTCTATTAGCCCTGGTCTGTAACTTGGTTTATGGAGCAGCTGGCTCCAGTTCTTATTGCAGTCTCCTTGTCCCCCCTTCCTGAGTGCTGCCACGCTCCACTGCACCCAGGTGCTTTCTCATAGGTAGCCGTGGCTGAGAGTATGGCCGCAGGGTAAAACACACTGTGCTAGCTTGTCTATAGAAGAGATCCTTACAGATCCTGTCCAGCACCAAGATGAGTTCCTTGTTTACTTTGGGAGCCTTTGTTCTCTTGTACTGAACTGTGTGTGCACAGGACCAAACCCATGGCACAGCTGCCATGGAGTCCAGAGCACACAACGCCAGGCTCTGCAGTAAGGGCACACGCTGGGAAACGAGGCTCAGTATGTCAGGGAGGTTTACCGCTCCTTTTCCTCTCAATATGTACTCATGGTGCCTAGCCTACAGTTCATCATTCACACCAAACTCTCACCAAAACTTCTTTAGTCTTTTTTTTTTTTTTTCCGGAGCTGAGGACTGAACCCAGGGCCTTGTGCTTGCTAGACAAGTGCTCTACCACTGAGCTAAATCCCCAGCCCTCCACAACTTCTTTTGTTTCTTTCCTATCATGTGTGTAAAGATTCTCAGGGGAAAAAAAAGTAAAAAGAAATTTCTATTTCTTTATGGAAAAATCACTCCTAAAAGAAAGCCAGTGTGGAGTACCAAATAAAAAGTAAAAAAAAAAAAAAAGTTCAGAAAGGGTGTTATCCAGAGAATAGTTTATTGCTTATTCTCCGTCTTTCCTGCTCAGAATCACCAAGGATAACTTCTAATGGACTTCCAGTCTGTTCCTATTATGGAAGGCTGCATCAGATCCTTCGCTATGCAGAGCATCAAGATACAAACATATAGAGTCATGGTCACGCAGTCTGTGATACACCAAGTAGAAACTGGCTTTTTGCTTGCCTGGGAGCCGCAGGGTCTTGGTGGTGGTCCGCAGATGTTGCGGCTCGGCGTGTTTTTTCAGCCCGGCTAACACAATCATCCATTTGCTAAAGGCACGACTGCGCCAATGGCTCAGGCCGCTCCTGCTTCAGAAGGTCAGGCAGCTATTAAATTTCCACTCTTCAATCAGCCCGGTGTCTCTTCCCCGAGGACTAGTATGGGAGATTTTCTCCCTTCTGTGTGAATTGTGTCGGGTCTATTATTGAATTTTCTGCTGGTGAATGAGGAAATAAAGGAGACACGAGACACTTAGAAAGTACATATCCCGCATTCTTTTCAGGGTGGCCTGGGAGACACTGAACAACTAGATGACTTTAGGGCTTTATTTATTTTTTAAGAGAAAATGAGTGGCTTCTATAGGATTATACACATTCGAAAACATTCAAATGATAATGATTGAAGTCATTAGAAAGCTAGTTTCGTCAATGGTAACGCCTTCTGAGACACAGGGTACATTATCGGGGGCGGCAAGAAGGAGGAGGAGATGTGAAATCTGAGGTCGATGAAGAACACATCTCTGTAGCTCTGCTGTTTGCTGTGCTGTTTTGCAGATTTTCTAGAGGGCTCTCCTTTACCCACAGCCCTTCCATTCTCTGGCAGCACAGTGGTACAGCCTATGTCCCTCCTTTGACGAGTCTAAGATTGGCACCAGCATGACGTTTTTATTATTATTATTATTCCTATGCTCTAGGCAAAAGCGAGCAGATAGATCACTTAACAATCAAATTTTACTTAAGTTTCCTAATACCCTTCTGAAGACCATTATTATTTCCCTGTTTTAGAGAAAAGCTGGGGCTTGGGGAAGTAGCTAACTCACTCTTGACAGTTGGGGACTGGCAGAAGCAGAGCTTAAATCAGGTGACAGGCATTAGGGCCTGTGTGTTTGAGCACTGTTCTGTGAGTCCTTGTTCCTCCTACCACCCTGCCCTTACTCTGCAAGGCCTCACCAGGGGTCCACCCCCCAAGTAAATATTTGGAAAAGAAATCTCAGATAATGGCCCTTCCTTTAAATGATAGGCAGCGTGCTCTCATTTGCCCTTTGCCCTTATTTTCACAGCACTCAGGATGTACTTAGATTTCTGCATTTCCTTTGGTATTTATTTTAACACTTTACTAGACATGTTCATTCATTTATCCATTTGTTTATCTGTCAGTATTTCTACCCATCTACCTCTTCACTTCAGCATCTCTTGCTCACTACCTATTGACTACCCAGTAGACTTCAGGCACTGAAACAGATGCCTGGCATAATATTGAGCTAACTAGTTACTGTTCCTTATCTCAGTCAGATAACAGCTTAGCAAGGAGACTGGAATCATTCCAACAGCTGCCCCAATGCATAGCTCCAAGTAATAGAGTACCAACTAAGTGGTCCTGAATTGGTCCTGGAGAATTTCAGAGGCCTTCCTGTAAAAGACCCATCAGAGCTGATAGAAGGATGTACCATCTCCAATAGCAGGCATCACTCATTGAGTATGTGCTGTGTGCTGGGCTTTGTTTGAACCATTTTTCATATACAGTAACTCAAGAAAACCTTAATGTAACCATAGATACTATTTTTCAGAACCAGTACTTATAAGCATGTCCCACTCTCTGCCCTTTTTTATAGCTGAAGAGGAAAACATTTCTGCAGGCAAAGGATTTTGAAGCTGAAACATAGAAAACACGGGAAGTATGGGAAGCAGGGTGTGATGAACACAGAGAGGGATGGGTAGGGGATGCTGAGGTTTTGCCTTTACTCCTACATTTTAAGAAGTCACTATCTGTTTTTATGCTAGAAAAATGATATGACTAGATCCATCTTTTCAAAAGTCATGTTGGCTGTGGCTAAAGAGATGGCTCATCGTTAAAGGCCCTCCTTTTGCACAGGACTCAATTTTGATTCCCAGCACCCACATGAGGCAGCATAAATGCTTGTAACTCTAGATCCAGAAGATCCGGCGCCTTCTTCTGTCCTCTGCAGGCATTGCATTCATGACCACATACCCACACACAGACCCTGTAATACACCATATAAACAAACTCAAAGAAAAAAAACCACATGATCATCTCACTAGATGCAGAAAAGGCATTTGACAAAATCCAACACCCCTTCATGATAAAGGTCTTGCAGCGATCAGGAATACAGGGAACATACCTAAACATAATCAAGGCAATATACAGCAAGCCAACAGCCAACATCAAATTAAATGGAGAGAAACTCAAAGCAATACCACTAAAATCAGGAACAAGGCAAGGCTGTCCCTTCTCCCCCTACTTATTCAATATAGTACTTGAAGTTCTAGCCAGAGCTATAAGACAACATAAAGAGATTAAGGGGATACAAATAAGAAAGGATGAAGTCAAGCTCTATTTACAGATGACATATTAGTATACATGAGTGACCCCAAAAATTCAACCAAGGAACTGATACAGCTAATAAAAACCTTCAGCAACATTGCAGGATACAAGATCAACTCAAAAAAATCAGTAGCCCTCCTATATACAGTAGACAAACAGGCTGAGAAGGAAATCAGAGATACATCACCCTTTACAATAGCTACAAATGATATAAAATACCTTGGGGTTATGCTAACTAAGCATGTGAAGGACCTATATTACAAGAACTTTAAGTCCCTGAAAAAAGAAATTGAAGAAGATGTCAGAAAATGGAAAGATCTCCCATGCTCATGGATAGGCAGGATTAACATAGTAAAAATGGTGATCTTACCAAAAGCAATCTACAGATTCAACGCAATTCCCATCAAATTACCAACACAATTCTTCACAGATCTGGAAAGAATAATACTCAACTTCATATGGAAAAACAAAAAACCCAGGATAGACAAAAGAATCCTGTACAATAAAACAACCTCTGGAGGCATCACAATCCCCGACCTCAAGCTCTACTATAGAGCTACCATAATAGAAAACAGCTTGGTACTGGCATAAAAACCAACATGTGGACCAATGGAATCGAATTGAAGACCCTGACATTAATCTGCACACCCATGAACATATAATTTTTGACAAAGAAGCCAAAAATGTACAATGGAAAAAAGAAAGCATCTTCAACAAATGGTGCTGGCATAACTGGATGTCAATGTGTAGAATGCTGCAAATAGATCCATATCTGTCACCGTGTACAAAACTTAAGTCCAAGTGGATCAAAGACCTCAACATAAATCCAGCTATTCTGAACCCGATAGTAGAGAAAGTAAGAAGTACTCTTGAATGCATTGGCACCAGAGATCACTTTCTAAATATAACACCAGTAGCACAGACACTGAGAGAAACAATCAATCAATGGGACCTGCTGAAACTGAGAAGCTTTTGTAGAGCAAAGGACACGGTCAACAAGACAAAGTGACAGCCTACAGAATGAGAAAAGGTCTTCACCAACCCCACATCTGACAGAGGGCTGATATCCAGAATATATAAAGAACTCAAGAAATTAGACATCAAAATGCCCAACAGTCCAATTAAGAAATGGGCTATAGAACTAAACAGAGAATTCTCCACAGAGGAAGTTCAAATGGCTGAAAGACATTTAAGGAATTACTCAACATCCCTAATTATCTGGGAAATTCAAATCAAAATGACTCTGAGATACTACCTTACACCTGTCAGAATGGCTTAGATCAAAAGCACAGAAGACAGCTTATGCTGGAGAGGATGTGGAGCAAGGGGAACTCTCTTCCACTGCTGGTGGGAATGCAAACTTGTACAGCCACTTTGGAAATCAATATGGAGCTTCCTTAGAAAATTGGGAATCCATCTCCCCCAAGACCCAGCTATAGCACTCTTGAGCATATACCCAAGGAATGCTCAATCATACCACAAGGGCATTTTCTCAGCTATGTTCATATCAGCATTGTTTGTAATAGCCAAAACCTGGAAACAACCTAGATGCCCTTCAACTGAAGAATGGATAAAGAAAATATGGTATATATACACAATGGAGTATTACTCAGCAGAGAAAAACAATGACATCATGAGGTTTGCAGGCAAATGGATGGATCTAGAAAAAATCATCCTGAGTGAGGTAACCCAGACTCAGAAGGACAAACACAGTATGTACTCACTCATAGGAGGATACTAGATGTAAAACAAAGATGACTAGACTGCTACACAACTCCAGGGAGGCTACCTAGAAAACGGAACCCTAGGAAAGACCCAAGGATCACCCAATGACAGAGAAATGGATGAGATCTACATGAACAACCTGGACGATAGTGGGAGTAACAAAGGGCAAGATTTGAGGGAAAGAAAGCTTAGGGGAGCAGGAGATCCCAGCTGGATCAAGAACAGAAAGGGAGAACGAGGAATAACAGACCATGATAAATGAAGACCACATGAGAACAGGAATAGGCAGAGTGCTGGAGAGGTCCCCAAAAATCCACAATGATATATCATCTGTAGACTGATGGCAATGGTCGAGAGAAAGACTGATCTGACCTAGTCTGGTGATCAGATGGCTAAACACCCTAACTGTTGTGCTGGAACTCTCGTTCAATAACTGATGGAAGTGGATGCAGAGATCCTCAGCCAGGCCCCAGGTGGAGCTCCAGGTGTCCAACTGTCGAGAAAGAGGAAGGTCTGCAAGAGCGTGAATTGTTGAATCCAAGATTGCAAAAAGCACAGGGACAAATAGCCAAACGAATGGAAGCACATGAATTATGAACCAAAGGCTGTGGAGCCCCCAGCTGGATCAGGCCCTCTGGATAATTGAGGCAATTGAATAGCTTGATCTGTTTGGGAGGTACCCAGTCTGTGGGACCAAGATCTGTCCTTAGTGCATAAGCTGGTTGTTTGAAACCTTGGGCTTACACAGGGACACTTTGCTCAGTATTGAAGGTGGTAACAGGACCTGCCTATACTGAATCCACCAGGTTTAAATGAATACCCAGGGGTGCCTTGATCCTGGAGGACATGGGAATGGAGGGGAGGGGCTGGGCAGAGGGTTGGGGTGGGGGCAGGAGGGGTAGGACAGAGGAACCCATGGCTGATGTATAAAATTTAAAACACATAATAATAAAGAAAAAATAAATAAATAATAAAATATGTGATAAAGGAAATCCATAAGTTATAAGAGTTTAGAAAATGTATATAAAGAAAACTATTAGATAAGTATTAATTGTGGTTATTTTTATTTCAGTAGATTTTGTTTTGTGCATAAATTTGGTACTATTTTGAGTACAAGAATAAGCAAACATGCTTCCTTCATTTAATGTATGTTTGCTTTTAATATACTATTAAAATGTTTATTTAAAAAAATAGTAAAACCTCTTTGGTTGTTGAGACAGAGGAAGGCAGGGATGGTGTTGGGGGTTACCAGGTAGGGGACTATTATTCTCTTACAGGAAATGGTTTGGACTAGGGGGATACCTCCAGAGGTGGAGGTAAATAGAGGGATTCAAGGATATTCATGGGCAGTCCTGTATATTGTAAGACATGCAGATTTATAGGGTAAAACATAGTCTTTAAGCTGCTTCCCTTCTTCCCTTACAAGATCTCTGTTGGGAAAGTTCAGGTGTGGTTTCTCACTGTTGTTGATGACACAGCATCTCGAGGCTGTTCGGATGTGTGTGGGTCACCACCAGGCAGCAGAGCTAAACATCCTGGCGAACTTGGAGGCACTCGACACTGACGGTAGACATTAGAAGGCCTCAACTCGGCAAGCTTGGGACTTCTTCAGTTTTGAGTCAGGAAAGAAAAAAAAAAGATGTATAAATTCTATAAGCTCTGAATGAAGAGTTAAAGGGCAACATGAATAGACTTTATAACTCAAAGTTTAGGTCTTATTGGGCTAGCATGCCCATAACTACCTAAGAGCAACATAGGTCTAGTAGGTATTCAGCCACTCAAGAGGATTTTTAACCAAATGGAAAAGTTCTAGGAGCTAAACCTCTTGTTTGTAAAGATTACAGTATTCCAGAGTAGGCAGACCTCCTGCAGACAGGTCGGAATACCATCATCCCCCACCAGACCCTGTATCCCACAAGCCTCACCCCTCCCAAACCCACCCATCCTCCGAGACTGAGAAAGATTACAGCATTCCAGTGGGTGCTGTATTCAAAACATTCAGACAGAGGGGAAGATGCTGACACACATAAATAACAGTGGTATTTGGGCCCACACAAATACACACACACACACACACACACACAGACACACAGACACACACACACACATACACATAATGAAGCAGACAATGGAGATGCTTGCCCCACCATTTTGGGGGGCTTGAGGGTTGCCCTTCTACTTGTTAATCTCCAAATTGCCAAATGGAATGTTTGAGGTAACACTTTTTCATTTCTTGGGGACACATCTTACTCTATTTGGTTCAGGGTCAATGCTTAGATTTAAATAATGGAACAAAATGATCTCAGATCCAGTCAGAGTGGCTGGCTGGATGTGAGTAGGAGGTAATGGGAGTTGAGAAGGATGTTTCTGGATCCCCACACTCACAAACATGAGGCATGGAGACTAGAAAGCATCAAGCTGAATGTGACTGTGGCTCTGTGGAATCCCAGGAAGCTGTGACTTCAGACTAGGGCAGAGCCTCCCACTGGCTCTCCAAGAATGAGCAACATCTCCTTTGAAGTAATGTCCTTATGAGTCCAGCACTTCTGGGAACAGGTTCTCCTCAGATTGTCACACAGTCCTCTCAGAAGGGTGGGACAACACTGTAAATTCCACTTCAGGGGTAGAGGGAAATATAAATTCAGCAATCCATAGGGCAGAAAGGGCCAGGAAGAGGCGGGGCTTAGTATCAATCCTTTGGCTCAGATAAACTCTTAGGTGTTTGCCCACTGAGAGTCATTCTCCTCCCTCCCTCCTCAATCTCCTCTCTCTCTCTCTCTCTCTCTCTCTCTCTCTCTCTCTCTCTCTCTCTCTCTCTCTCTCGTGCTCACTCAGCTCCCTCCCTTTCTTCTTTTCCTCTTCCTCGGTCTGTGCTTATGAAACACTTCTGTGAATAACCCTACTGTGGTAGTCACTGATGAGAGAACCCAGGCAATAAGCCAGATAACCAGAGCCAAAACAAAACACAACTGTTCCTAGAAAAGAGAAGACTAGAATTTCTGAGCCAAATGTTAATAGTAGTGAGCCAGAATTCAGATAATTGAGGTAAATATGGTTTGTTTTGTCTGTTGGCTTAATTAGCTGAAAAATATCCTTATTTCTATTTATATCTGAGTGCTGGAACTCCAACCCACAAGATAGCCCTTCTCTGCAGAGTACATTTCAGAGTACATTTCAGTGATCAATTGCTTTCTCAATTACCAATTCTAAAAAGTGCTCTGAAGGCTGAATGACATCATACAGTGAATTGCTCTACATACGGGGAACCATCCGTGAGACTCCTCAATGTTTATTTTAAAGTGAAAATTGTTTGTGGGATCCCTGGCAGCAGGGCCAGGACTTATCCCAGGTGCATGAACTGACTTTTTGGAGCCCATTCCCTGTGGTGGGATACCTTGCTCAGCCTTGATACAATGGAGAGGGGCTAGGCTCTCCTTCAGCTTGGTATGCCAGACTTTGTTGACTACCATGGGAGGCCTTACCCACTCTGAGGAGTGGATGGGGGTAGAGTGGGAGGGAGGTGAGGAGGTGGGAGAAGGGGAGGGAGGGGGAACTGGGGTTGATATGTAAAATGAAAAAAGTTTTAATAAATAAATATATTTAAATTAAAAAAAAGAATAGAAAAAAAGTGGAAATTGAAATGTTAGGAGCAAGGATGAGAGGGAATGTAGGAGGGGCCTGCAGGGGACCAAAAAGATGTCATGGCACTTGGCCATGACATCAATGTACTCCCCCTGAGTCCTGTAGAGTTTACAGGTCCATGTTACCAGAAAAATGGGGTTACTATTGTACCCCATCCTTAACACATGTGCAAGCTACCCAGTGTCTTTGTTATTAGCAGTAAATCCCCTTCCCCACTAGATAAGGAAGGGATTCCCTTTCAACCTCTTCTGTTGCTGACTTTACCAAGCAGGAAATCTGGTTATTTTAATACTGTGGTTAGGATTTTTGTCAATTGTCAAAAACAAGTCATATTATCCTCATTTTAACATAATTGTGAAATGTTTCTATTCATTTGACCATTTCCTCTTTTGACTAAAAGTTATTTGAAAGGAAACCTTGCATTATTTTTTTAATTGTGAATCAGTCTTATAGAAACAAATGTAAAAAACTGAATTTGAATTATTGGGCTCTACCTGAGGTTCTAAGCTTGTACACTGCTCATTTTAGGTAGAGGCTGAAATTATCATCAAATGTTAAAAACTTAATTCCAAACCCAGATTTTCTGTTTGGTGAAGTCAGCAACAGAAGAGGTTGAAAGGGAATCCCTTCCTTATCTAGTGGGGAAGGGGATTTACTGCTAACAACAAGAACACTCAGTAGCTTGCATGTGTGTGTTAAGGATGGGGTACAAGAGTAACCCCATTTTTCTGGTTACATGGACCTGTAAACTCTACAAGACTCAAGGAGAATACATTGATGTCTTGGCACTTGGCCATGACATCTTTTTGGTGAATACAGTGCAATGGCAAAGATGTGACAGTTATTGATCCCCTGCAGGCCCCTCCTACATTCCCTCTCATCATCCTTGCACCTAACATTTCAATTTCCACTTTAAAGTAAACATTGAGGTGTCTCAGGGATGGTTCCTCATACGTGGAGCAATTCATTGTATGATGTCATTCAGCCTTCAGAGCACTTTTTAGAATTGGTAATGGAGAAAGCAATTGATCATTGAAATGTACTCTCCAGAGAAGGGCTGTCTTGTGGGTTGGAGTTCCAGCACCCAGATGTAATAGTAACAAGGATATTTTTCAGCTAATTAAGCCAAACAGACTAAACAAACAAGCTGTACATATAATTTCACCATTTATTAAACATGGAAGCAAACTTACATACTAATGAGATGGATGTGCATGTTTATTTTGTAAAGAATTGAATCTTGGCTAAATTTTTGATACTGTAGGATATAGATCATCTTTAGTATTTTTCAGAGGTGATTGATAATAATTATTTTGTTATTGTCAATGCTGAGAATATTGTTGCTCTTAAACACAACAGGGTAGAAGCATGTCTAAGGCCATTTCAGAAACTGTGTATAATTCTACCCAAATCCCAAGCCAAAATTCAGTTAATGATTTTTTTTAATGAGACACGAAACTACAACTCAAGCAGCAATTTTTCAAACCAAGTATTCTAATGCAATATAATCTAAAATATACCAATTGGATGCCTGTGTGCTAAGGATGCTTACACAATGGTAGGAAAATATTTAGTCTTTGTTTTTCATAGTTAAGTTGTTATGAGGAGAAACACTTTGTTCATATTGTAAAAATCATTGCAATGTAGAATGTACTAAAACTCATGGACCTGAGATGCTTCAAGCAGCACTGGTTGGCATAACTTGAAATGACAGTACACACTGTGAAAGTGTGTATGTTGTGTACTCAGAACCAAGGCTTCAGAAACTTTGTTAGATGGGACATGGGTGAACTCTGTTGTAAACATGTTCATTTGTGATCCTTTGATTTTGAATTATTTTTCTGACTGTTGCACATTCAGAAGACTTTTCCTCTTGACAAATTTTAGCTGTGACCTCCATATTCAGCTGTGTGACTTCTGTGTGGGGTCTTGACCTTGCAGGTTAAGAATCTGGGGTCTAGCTCCCCACACCCCCATGAGACCCCATAATCTACAAGTCCCACCCTACTCCCAAACCCTCCCATTCCCTGAGAATTCAGCAGCTCTCTGAGACACAGATACCATGCTGCCTGCACCAATGGCAGGAAGAGTGCTTCCCTCCTCCAGGCACTGACACTGTGTGCACTGATTTGAGGAAGAAATGGTAAAAAAAAAATGGCAAGAATAATTCAACAACATAAAGATCAATGTGGCATCACCAGAAACTAGCTATTCTACTACAGCAAGACCTGAACATCCCAACATAGAAGAAGCAGAAGAAAGTGACCTTAAAAACAACTTTATGAAGATTATAGAGGCCTTTAAAGAGGAAATGAAAAATTCCCTTAAAGAAATCAAGGAAAAGACAAATGAAAATTGGAAGAATCTGGGGTCTAAACCACAATCTTCAGAACAAGTAAAAGCTAAAATGTGCTTGTGCCAGGACTTAATGTTACTCATGCATTACTTTACAAAGTCTTGTCTAAAGTTTCATTTGTTAAAACTATACAGTAAAATCAACCTTTTAAAATTTTGTATATACAATTCTATGAATTTTAATGGATGGATTGATAAAAACACTATTAAATCATAGCACAGAATATTTTCATGATCCCATAAAAATCTCAGCTATTACTTTGAAGTTACACTCTCTCTTCCCATGAATGTATACATGATAACAAATGATCTAGTCTGTCACTAGAGTTTGTTTTCAGAATGTTGTATAAACAGAATCATACACTATGCTACCTTTCATTTCTTTTACCCAGTGTGGTGTCTCTGAGATGCCAAAAGCTACTGCATTTATGGGTAATTCATTCTCTTCAGTTATCTAGTGGTATTTTTTGAATGGACATGACATTATTCATTCTCCAGTTCTCTTGGGATTTTCCCAACTTGGAGGTCATTATAAATAAGACTATTTTTTTGCAACAGGGACAAATAGCCAATCGAAAGAAAGCACATGAATTATGAACCAATGGCTGTGGAGCCCCTAGCTAGATCAGACCCTCTGGATAAGTGAGACAATTGAATAGCTTGATCTGTTTGGGAGGCATCCAGTCTGTGGGACCAGGACCTGTCCTTGGTGCATGAGCTGGCTGTTTGGAACCTTGGGCTTACACAGGGACACATGCTCAGCTTGGAAGGAGGGGACAGGACCTGCCTGTACTGAATCCACCAGGATTAAATGAATCCCCAGGGGTGCCTTGGTCCTGGAGGACATGGGAATGGAGGGGAGGGGCTGGGGGGAAGACAGGGGAACCCATGGGTGATGTATAAAATTAAAACACATAATAAAAAATTTTAAAAAATAAAAAAATAAATAAGACTGTTATAAACCTTTGCCTACAATTTTCCTATGGGCATAAATATTCACTTCCCTTTAAAGAGTGTGAATGTTGGGTCATCTGGTAAAACTACATACAAGAATTTATCAAATTATTTTCCAAAGTGTATGTTTCATTTTGAATTCCTTCCAGCAGTGTAGGAAAGTATTAGTTGCTGTATATATCCTTATTGGCACTTAAGGCTGTGGTGTGTGTGTTTGTGTGTGTGTGTGTGTGTGTGTGTGTGTGTGTGTGTGTGTGTGTACTTGTGCTTGTGTATGTATGTGGGCATGTGCATGTGGGCCTGTGTGTTTGTGTGTCTATGTACTGTGTGCATCTCTTTGGAGGCCAGAGGACAAGCACAGGTGTTCTTTGCTTTTGTTCTGTAAGACAAGAGGACAGAATTGCACCCTGACCTGGAGTTTGCCAGGTATACTAGGCTGGCTGGCCAGGAAACTCCAGGGATCCAGCTGTCTCCATCTCCTCAGTCCTGGGATCACTAGCACTTGCCACTATTCCTGGCATTGTTATGTGGGTTCTGGGAATCAAACTCACATCCCCATACTTGCATAGCAAGCACTTTCCCAACAAGCTATCTCCCAGCTACTGTTGTGTTCTTCTTTCTTACTATCTCAGTTTATGAGTGAGGAAACCAAGGTTTACAAGGAATGAGGAAATCACTGTAGCCCTTGTCTACGCAAAGCTAAGAATGAGGATTCAATCCCAGGATGGATAGGTACTTTATTTGAGAAGCTGTGTCTCCATGTGCATTTGTCTTTGCAAACTGTTTTTGCAATCATCTGTCTCAATACAACCTCTGTGTATTTCAGAGCTGGAGGGGTTTTGCATCCTTCTGAGTGTGTGGGGAAGTCAGAGATGGGCTTTAGTAGGAAGAGCTCCTGTTCTCAAGGGATGCACAAGAGATGGGCTGGCAGGTAGATTAAAGATGGTGATGAGAATTTCTCCTGTATAAATAAGTATTCAAGGCAAAACCAAGACTCACCCAATGTCCCTATGACCTTTTCCTTTCTTTTTGCCTTTTCCTCCCACAGGGTAATCAGTTCTTTTGGATGGTCCAGAAAAATGGCAGCTCTTTTGAACCATTTCTACAGATTTGAAAAGAGAAATATTTTTTTGCTCTCTCTTTCCCTCAAGTTTATTTTTTCATTTTCTTACCATTGATCAATTTAATCTGTGATACGTACTTCCAACCACAGTAAAGCGATAGAGGAGCTTGAAAGGCTGACTGACAAGTCATTCACAAAGTACATGATTACAGATACAGACAAGCATACCTACGCACACGCGCCTACACACACACACACACACACACACACACACACACACACACACACACATAACTTGACTGTATCTCTTAAATCACATATAAATCATATACATGGAAATCCAGCATCTGCTTATAATTTGTTTAAATAATTTTTCCTTGGACTTTTGACCTTTCTGTGTTTATTTATAGGCACTTGGATAAACTGTACTCAGTTGATAATAAACTGGAAATAGGAGATGCTGAGACATAGATACTGTGAAGCAAATTGCCTTTCCTAAACAGGTTGATATTCATCTTTAAAGGTCAGAAATAAAAACTGGTCCACCTTTGGTACCATCAAGTGTCAGGTGTCTGCCTATGTCTGTGCTGGCCTTCCTTCTCTGGCATCTCCCTTCTTTTTTACTGGCCAAACTCTCTCCCTCTTGGGAAGGTACTTTGGTTGAATATACAATATATTATAAAGTCATATAAGGAGAGTTTAAGTTCTGCTAGGGTATTCCTCCTTCAGACAGCTTTATGTATAAGAGAAGTACACCAGGGGCAGAGTTTTTGGTATTTCCTTATAGGCTTCAGGTAGACAATTATCTTGAAGTGGGTGGGGAGTAGATAAAAGATGGGACCTTTGGAATTTGCTTCTCTGGCCTTTTCTGTGAGTCTTGGGGAGTCTGTTTCCTGCTTCTTTCCCATCTCTTCCAGGAGGCATGTTCTGCTTCTCTTATATGTATGTGTCCAAACTTTCCATCATGTCTGGAAAAAAAACGAAACTGAATTTCTCCCTAATGCCATGCTTAGAGACAGACTCTAGATAGATTTAAATCTATAGAGAAAATGATAAGCTTATATGCTGGCCAGGGTTTTGTCAACTTGACACAAGCTAGGGTCATTTGGGAAGAGGGGACCTCCATTGTGAAGGAGCCCCTACCAGGTTGGCCTGCATGCAAGTTTGTGGAGATTTTTCTTGATTAATGATGGGTGTACTAGGCCCATCCCATTGTGGTGCTATCAGAAGCCACCCTGGGTACTATAAGAAAGCAGGCCGAGCAAGTCATGAGGAGCAAGCCCGTAAGCAGCACTCCTCCATGGCTTCTGCTTGCATCCCTGCCTCCAGGTTCTTACCCTATTTGAGTTTCAGTCTAGAGTGTGACATGGAAGTGTGAGCTGGAAGAGATCCTTTCCTCCACAAGTTGGTTTTAGTCTTGGTGTTTCATCACAGCAATGGAAACTCTAATAAGACAAGAAACTGGTGCAAGGATCCTGGGGATGTGGCTCTGACAGATCTAACCATGTGTTCTGGGGGAGGAGTCCAGTAGCATTTGAATTTTGTACTGGGAAAGCCATTGAGTGCTCAGAGATTAATGGGCACTTATGTGGCAGCTTAGGGGTTATGGATGTTGAGAGCAGTGTAGATAATGGGGGCCTGGCTTGCAAAATTTCAGGGGGTAGCAAATACTCTACTAGGGCCTTTGTGTAATATTTTGAACTAAGAAGCACTAAAGTGAAACCTTTGCTTTGCTGGGACAATATATACTTGTCAGCTAGGACTAGGAGACAGTGGTGATTAAGAAGAGACTAGCTCTGGAGAGATGGCTCAGCAGCTTAAAGCTCTGACTGCTCTTCCAGAGGACCTGGGTTCTGATCCCAGCTCCCCACATGGCAACTCACGACTGTCTATAACTCTAGTTCCAGGGGATCCAACACCCTCACACAGATATACATGCAGGCAAACCACCAATGAAATAAAAGTAAATCATTTCCAGGTGGTGGTGGTACACACCTTAAATCTCAGCACTAGGGAGGCAGAGGCTGGAGGATCTCTATGAGTTCAAAGCCATCCTAGTCTACAGAGCTAATCCTAGGATAGCCAGAGCCAGAGCTACACAGAGAAACTCTTGTCTCAAAACAAAACAAAACAAAAACATCAACAACAAAAAAACAACAACAAAAAACAAAACAAAACAAAAAACAAAACAAAAAACAAAGCACCAGCTTCATTGAGGTGAAAATTTCTAGGAAACGTTTTCTCAGGGTCAGTGCATAGAAGCTATGGTCCAGATACAGCCTTACCTGTACCTAGTGTGGGCAGCTGATCTTGATAGTATCTAAGAGTCTCCCAGGTGGTACTAGTCCTGAAGACATGAGGAGAGCATGATGGAGAGCAGCTGAGGCTTGGCACCATCAGTGGTCAGGAGAGGCCATGGGTGAATGTGAAGCCACAGTGGAGGCAAAACAAACAAACAAACAAACAAACAACCAGGACAGAAGGGGTCATGGAGAGAAGTTGAGGCTTGATACAATGGGACAGATTCAGAGTCCCTGAAGAGACTGCAGGAGAAGCTATTGGGAGAAGTGCAGCCCAGTTGCAGCAGAGACCCCAGCACTATGGAGAAGCCAACACCGTGGGGTGACCATCAAGGACAGCAGCAGGCATGGAACAAGGAAAGTTTCCTGTGCTATGCATGACAGAATGGGAGAAACAGGACTCTCTGGAGCCCAGAGGCCCATGAGTGGGTCCCAGGCATCAAACACTGTTGAAGTTTGATTTTGCATTGACTTGATTTTGACTGTGCCCTACTCCTTCCCTCTTGAGAGGAGAAAATATTTAACCTGTTGTTTTGATTTTACAGGAGCAAGCCAGCAAGCAGCATTCTTCCTTGGCCTCAGCATCAGCTCCTGCCTCCAGGGTCCTGCTCTCTTTGAATCCTTTCTTGCCCTGACTGATGGACTGAGATGTGTAACTACAGCTGGAATAAACTCTGTCTTACTCAAGTTGCTTTGGGTCACAGCTGTTATTCCAGCAATACAAACCTTAGCTTTGGCAATGTAATAAAAGAAAATGTAGAAGAATATCTTTGCTGCCTAGGGTAAGAAAGTGCTTATTGAGCAAAATATCAAAATACTAAAAAAAAAATTACTACATTTATCTTTAAAATGATAACTTATTTAGTCAGGGGCAACATGAATACTTAGATAATAAATGAGAAAGTATTTGTCAATCTAAAATTGGCAAGATATTTCTGACTTATGTTATACAGAAAAATCTTATGTAGCATCAAGACAACAATCCTAGATCCCCCAAAATAACAAAAATATGAATCAACCACCTCAGAAAGGTGCTGGAAAGACCATAGCTTGGGAAACAAGATCAGTCACGCTTTGATATATTAGTTAACTAGATAAAATTTAACTCAGGGTACTTTCAAGGCTGGTTGTGTGGGAAACCCTGACCTCTTCTGGTATTGCTGACTGAGGAGACAGTCAGGGAAGTCACTTGGCACAATTTAGTCGAACCAAGTCTATATACTTCTATGATTCATTAACTATTATAAATGTACATGGAAAACATATTCTCAAACAGATCTATAAAGGGTCAGTTATAAAGATGGGAACATAGTCTTGTTTGTGGTAGCAATGATCTGAAGGAACCATGGTTGTCCATCATTGAAAAAGATGAGGGATACAATGGTAGGAATGTGATCACACAGCAATGATAAGCAATGGATTGGATGTTTATCTGGAGTGGTGGTAAAAGAATAAATGAACAAGTTATAACACAAGACAATCTATGAAAGTCTAAAGTACCACCACACATACAGATATTATTACATCCACTTTACATATGAAATCAATATGCAAATGAGGCACATTCAGTTAGAATAATTGGAGGAGACCAGCAATTAGAAAAAGGACTAAATAGAAATAAATACATCAAAAAAGCAGCTCTCCAAGGACCAATGATGACATTGTCCTGTGAACCAGATCAATGTTTATTCAAATATCTGTTTCAAAGCTATCACAAACAAATGAATCAACAATTTGCTTAATTCTCAGATTTCTTCAAAGTGGGTGCTCAAACAGGGCATATCTGTCTTCCTTACCTCCAATTATTCCTTCTTGGAGTCCTAAAACACACTCAACATCTGCTAGAACACTGGAAGAAAATGGATGGTGTCTCATACTTCCTCTTAATATCATTGGAGACATGTCCTGTGTATTAACCTTTATAAGGTATAAATCTCATGCTGTACACTTCTGTTTGGGTTGCGTGATTCCAAGCTCCACCCATGTGGATTTCTGTGATGTCCATCATAAACATACATGTTTTTGATTTTCCTTTATTCTCAAACTAGAAAGTCATCTAGAAAAATATAAACATCAACAAGGGAATGGTTAAATATATGGAATTAATGCTTACAATAGGCTGTGCAGCCACAGAAAGAAATACAGTTCTTAATCACTAGAACTGGATTATCATCTGGGCATATCATTTAAAAAAATCAAACCAGAAAATAGGAAGTAATATGCTATTATTTGTGTTAAAAGACATTATTCCTTCAGACCTTTAAAGATTTGATTTTTGTGAATGTACTGACTGCTTTAATCATAGACATCAACAAATAAAAACCAGTCATATGACTAAAGAGTTATGCTTTTTTCAGAATTTTCACTTTTATGTAAGAAACATATCAATATTAAAATAACAACCAGGTTCATTATTAATAGCTACAAAGTTGCTTTAGATATGGAAACTTGGAGGCTTAATTTCAAAACAAGCAAATGCATCAGAATGTGTACAGCAAATAAACATGAACCCATTCAGTGGCCTACTCTAGAAGCAGATGCTAATGATGAGCCTACTTGGGGTATTCCAACAGAGGATTTAATATTGGAGTCCAGGAAGGTTGTGAATAAAATTGACTTGAAGGAGGAAAAACACATTACTAGCAATCTCTGCATGAACTTTCATTTTCTCTTCAGTGATGAAGGTGTCAGTAATTGCTTATGATTTCATAACCAACAGAAATCCCAAGCCTTATCCCATGTGATCATTTCCACATCACATTTCAGAGCTGAGATTTTAGATATTAGATACCTTAGCTCTTTCTACTTAATGTATTAAAGAAGCAAGTATCTTCCTATATGACAAGTTTTATATTCTGATAAATGTATTCAATGTAATTGACTCCTTTATAATTCTGTACATTTTCTTTTATGGTCTTAAAACTTAGTTTGAGGTGGAGTCTAGGGGCTTTCCTGAGTGTGAATTCTCCATAAACATGAGAACTTAGCTAATTAGCAAACAGGTCCAACTCTAGGAGGGAAAAAAAAACAAAAAAAAAAAAAAAAAAAAAAACAATGACAATGCTTTACAGACACATTTTTAGATTTATTTATAGTGTATGAGTGTGTTTTTCTCAATGTATATGTGTGTACTATGTGCTTATGTGGTACCCAGAAGGAAAGAAGAGGGCATCAGAATCCCTGATACTGGAGTTATAGATGGTTGTGAGCTGCTATGTAGATGCTGGGAATCAAACCCAGGTCCTCTGCAAGAACAAATGTTTTTAACTGCTGAGCCATCTCTCATATATATATATATGATCTTGAACAGGTTTTGCTAATTGCAAAAATCAAATATTCTTTCAAAAGGCAAAGCTATGCCAAACACCAGATGCACTTTTTGTGACTCCATCACAAAAATAGAGTTCTGTGCACAGAATGATCAGGTTTCTCTGCTACAGCTCAGAACCTAACATACAACCACTCATGCATTTACCCGGTGCTGCTCAGTGTCTGAGGCAGACCTGTGGTGGCAGGTCTGATGTGCTAAGCAAGGTGGCTTGTTTCCAATGGAGGGGAACAGGTGCAGAACGTCAGGGAAATGGAAACTGGACAACAGGAGACTTTGAAAACTTACATGATTAAGATTAGTCAGGGCTCCCTTCCAAGCTAGACAGTGAAAGGGCAGTGTGGTGATGAGTTTTTGGTGTTAGCATTGTGCTGCTTCCATTCAAGGCCTGCTATCTCTGTGACCTCACACTAGCATAAATCCCCTCTGAATCTGGGTTCGTTGTCTAGGGATTGTGTATCTTAACATCATGTATTGAAAAGATTTGCTTTTTAAGAAAGTAAGCATTCCTAACTCAGCCCTCAGAAACAAGCATAGCTTGTTAAAGATTTTAATAGAATTCTTGAAGACATTTATTTCTTGACACTGTATGTCCGCTTTTTAGACTACAGTGCAAAGGCTGTGACTCATTATTCAAAATCTGTATGGACTGAAATCAAAGAGCGAGAAAAGCTAGCTTCCTGGTTGTCATTGCTCTGCACTGTATCCCGTGGGAAAGTAGGATATGGGTGGAGGAAAACATGGAAAGGAAGTATCTGGGAACTAATGGAGAAGGATGGTCAGGGTTTCCTCAGACAGAAACTCTTCCAAAGGAGGAGCTTTTCAGCCAGAAGAGAACAGTTCCAAAAGGGCAAAGATGAGTCCTATGCTGAAGTGATGTTTGTCCAGGGTTTATTGACAGACTACAATATGCAAAGCCTGGTCCATTTGATGAGGACACGGTATGAACCAGAGGTCAAAGTCCCTCCCTCATGGAGCCACATCAAGTGGGGATGGAAACCGTAAAGGGTTCTCATATTAAGCAAGGACTGGGTAAATAAAGATAAGTTAGTGCAAACAGCGGTTGCTCTGAAGAAAACAAGCAAGGTGATAGACAACAATGACTATGCAGGCATGTGGGGGAATTTAACTAGAGTCTGAGCAATCCCATCTATATTTTCAAAGGTCATTTTGCCTTCTGTGTGGGTAGCAAGTTGGGCAAGGATAAGAACAGAAGGAGGAAATGATTGGTAGCCAGAAGCTAATGCATGGATATTGGAAAGGATTATGGACTGAGCATTATGGACTGAGCAGTGGGGATGGGGACGCCGATAAGAGAGGCAGGTGGGCAATGAGTCAGCTGGGACAGGAAAAGCAGGCAAAAAAGACAAATATAACAAAAGGATAGGAACACGGCAGACCCATTCTGGTCCAACTCCTTCAATTCTGCGGATGAGGAAACCAGGTCTCAGGGGACAAAGGGGCTTGCCCAGAAACTGGGCAGCCTCTCAACCTTCTGATCCGGTACCATCTATCACAGTGTGGAAATTCCAAGATCGGAGGAGGGAGACTGTAAGGCAGGAAAGATGGATGAGGGAGGAGTGAGGAAAGAGGCAGAAATGGACAAAAGAAACAAAAGCACAGGCAGAGGAAAAGGATGAGAGATGAAGAATGGGAGCAGGCTGGGAGAGGATGGAGGGAGCCTTGTTGCTGGGTTAGTTGGGCTGATGTTTTCTGGTTGAGGTTTGGTTTACTAGACCATTGCTTGGTTCACCGCAGCACACTGGGCACCCCGGGCAGCAGTTGGAGCAGCTGCCAGCACCACCTGAGCCAAAGGAACAACGGCAGGGGAAGTGCAGATGTGCAGGAAGTCCCCTGGGTCAGAGCCAGGTTAGTGAAGATCACATTGTTCTTGTACACCTCTTGGGGGTTCTGTCATCCTAGGGCAGTCCTGGGACCAGCGTCACATCATCATGCTGCCATTTCTCTGGATCGTGAGCTGGGGTCTCGCCTGCGTTCCTTTATTGCATCCTCACCAAAACACTGGAGGGACCTGTTAATTCCCTCAGTTCACCTTCTCCCCGGGATTAACTCTCTAACATCATTTCAGAACCAGGAAGTGGCAAAAAGTCTCTGCTGTCATCTTTTCACTCCTATAAAGACTATGAGTTACTGAGGCCACATTCCTGGGAGGTCTGATGTGCTCCCTCCCTGAGGATGCTGGGTACTTAACCTAAGCAATGAGGCTCATGACAACCTTTTCTCTGTCTAGCTGACATTTTGCCCCAGCCAAGCTGTAGTCTCCCAATTGCAGTAGGAGCTCACACACTTCTTTTAGTTTTGTGCTGTTGCACTGTTAAAAATATAGAATTATTGACCCCCTTCTCCTTTTCCTTCAAGGTCCTTTTCTAATGTCATCTCTCCTAGAGGAGATTTTCTTTCTTTCCAAGCAATATAAATGAGTCCTCTCTTGGTCCTTTGTGGTCTTGAATTTGGGTCTGCAGCACTTCTCCACTGTGGCAGAGGCTGTGCCTTACACAAGCATCTCCGTATCTCTGTGCTGAGCTCAGCACCTGGCACTGTGGAAGCCCCCAGTCACTGCTGAGCTGAGGAAAGAGCCAGAGTCAGTGTAAATGGGCTGCTTGTGACTTTATTAACTCAACTCAGAAATTCCAGCAGAGGAAGATATTGTCAGTTTCATCATCACATATACATATTTTCTGTTGTTGAGAGACCAAAGAGCAGGCAGATTTTTTCTTTCCCTTCTTCATGTGTGTGAACATATGTGTGGTGTATGTGCATGTGCATGTGTGTGTGCACCCCTGAAGAAGTCTAAAGTCATGTTGAGTATCTTTGTTTAATTGTTCTCCATGTTTACATTTTGAGATAGCATGATCTCACAAACACGAGGCTGATAGGTTCTGCTAGCCTGGGTGGCTGAAAGGCTTCAGGGCTCCTCCTGGGTCTCTCTCAAGGCTGTGGTCACAGACATAGAACCCAGTACTCCATGCTCTGTTTTTATTATGTGGGTTCTAGGAACTAGAACTCATGTCCTCATGCTCATGGGGCCATGCTTTACCACTAAACCCTTTTCCCAGTGTAACCTACCGATTTCCTTTGAGATAATGGCAGAAGAATTTTGTAAAGATATGAGTTATAAGCCTAGCTTCTGTGAGCTCCAAAACATCATTCTTCAAGGATAAGTAAGTATGTATGATGTAAGTCATCATACATGGGTGTCTATTTTTTTATGTTAATCTTTTGAACCTCAGACTTTGCTCTGTAAGTGATAGAAAATGAGATGGCCAGCCACAGTACTGAATAAGCACAAATATAAAATTTTAGGGGCAAATATTATATGACACATGCTATATTTTTTACATATTACTATGGGTAACAATGAAAACTCACTTTATGACTCAGTCTTCATAGATCCAATTTCATTTTCACTGAAACTTCAAAGCATAATTTGTACCGACAGGCACAAAAGATAAAAGTACATTATTTACATTTTGCTCATCTATCTTTGTCCTGTTATATATTAAAAATATAGCCATGGGCCAAATTAAAAAAAAAAGGAGCTGGTGATAAACATACTGAAATCACAACCAAGACACATGACAATAATACACATCTTTTACACCTGTCAATGATAAACCTGGGCTAAGAACTCACTCTGAACCCAGCTGTCAGAGAGGACAACTGAGGACTGCGTGGAATTACCCAGGGAGCCTCAAATCCTGTTCCTGTACTGCCACTCAGGAACTCACAATCAAGTAAGTAAGAGGGATCTTCAGCATAGGGTCACTTTTTAATCTCCCCCATTGAAAAGCATTTCATAAAGTACTTTTCATAGATGAGCACTAGTGTCTCACAGTTATTATTGCCGTCTGACTTGTCCTCATCTGCACTTAGAGTCATAGCTATACAATTTTATGCCGGTTTTCTCATCCATTTGACCTTAAGAATACAGATGATCTTGGATTATCTAGGTAGGCTTAATGTGGTCAAAGGTATTCTTAGAAGTGGAAGAGGTGGGGCCATGAGTGCAGGGGTGAAAGAGGGCTGGGAAAGCTAGCTCAGCAGTCCAAAGTCCTCACTGTGCAAGTGTGAGGGCCTGAGCTCTACTCTCCACATTCATCTTGAAAGCTAGGTTTAGCAACTGTAGTCCCAGTACTGGGGCTCACCAGCCATCAAGTCTGGTCTGCATATATATCAGTGATCTCCAGCTTCAGTTTGAGACCTGTCTGAGAAAATAAGGTGGATAATGATCAAGGAAGACAATTGATGTTGAACTTTGGCTTGCACACACACACACACACACACACACACACACACACACACACACACACATGTGATCACTCACCACACATGCATATACACACAATAAAGAAACAAATAACATCTGGAAAAGGCAAAAAAAATGATTCTTCCCCCAAACCTCCTGGTGAAACCATAGCCCCATGATTGCTTGGCTTACAGAAGTCTTTACGTCCCTCTGACTTCCAGACAATGACTTGAGTTGGCTCAAGCTGCTAGCTTTGTGGTATGTTGTGGAATATTATTTTAAGATGTGTTACATTTGTTTATGCTGCAGAACATTTGTTTTAATGATGCAAAGATGTGTTGCATTCTTTTGGGATGCATTTGTTTAAGTCTGTGAAGCTGTGTTACTTTGCCTGTATAAAACACCTGATTGGTCTAATAAAGAGCTAAATGGTCAATAGCAAGGCAGGAGAAAGGATAGGTAGGGCTGGCGGGCAGAGAAAATATATAGAAGGAGAAATATGGGGAAAGGAATCAAGAAACAAGAAAGGGAAGAGAGGAGGACGTCAGGGCTAGCCATCCAGCTAGCAGCAGACCACAGAGTGAGAGGTGGAGAAGGGCATATAGAGCAGAGAAGGATGGGAGCCTAGAGGCAAAAGGTAGATGGAATAGCTTAATCAGGTTTCTTGGGCAGCTACCAAAGGTTTTCTTTTTCTCTCTTTGCTTCCCTCTTCCTTTTTGTTTGTACTTTTTTTTTCTTTGCATGAGTAGGGGGGTGGCTTCACTTTTACTTTTACAGGATCGTTTTCCAGCAGCCTTGCCCATCTGTGCCAGGGCCCCTTCTTTGCCTGCTCTTCAGCTTAGGAACAGCAGCAGTGATGGACGGGAGCTTGGCCTCTGAAAGCTGTCATTGCACTGCTCTGGCTGATGCCTTGGTGAGATCTCTATTAGGAATGGAAAAGCCAGTTTTAAGATGTCCAAAACATTCAAAGGGAGATGCAGTCATTTGTGGTTAAGAGCTATGGTTTAGAAAAACAATTGAGCTTCTAATATTGAGTTCCAGTTGATTAGTAAGACAGGTAACAATGGTAGTAACACAGTGGTTTGATGCCTCTGGATTCAAAACCTAGCTCTGTGGCATTCCCAGCACCATATACACACACTAGAGTTATCTTCTGGGGAAAGGCAGGATAGAGATGAAGGTGGGCACAGTTTGGAAAGGCATCTAAGGGAGCTTGGGTATAACTTGGGCAGAGAAACACCCTGATAAATGAGTATCTGAGTGGCTTACACTAATGCATCTGGCAGGGGACTTGGAGGACGTTATATCTGTCCAATAGGGTAAATCAGCTAATACAAGAGTGCAAAAGAGTCCAAATGACTGTGACTAAGCATTATCAGATCAAGTCCATCCTAATGACCCAGGGTTAAATGAAAAGTCCAGATCTGACACCAGCTAAATGTGACTCAAGGTGAAAACCCTGACTTCCTGATCTCTTACCAGGAACTATGTAGTGGGGGACAGTGGGGAAATAGCATCTACTTTTAGACACTTCGAAGAGTAATAGGGGGAATTAAAAAGTCTTTAACAAATTGGATGACATATACAGGGTGTGAGGGCTTTTTTTTTTTTTTTTTTGGTCACATTGTTTTCTTTGATTTATACATCTGTGTGCTCTCTCCTTTAGTACACAATGTCAGACACTCATTAGCTAGATTTTTTGCTGCAAATAATAGAATTCTATTCAGATTGACATCATACAAAGTGACAAAGCCCATTGTAAGGACAGAGGGCCATCCACCAGTCTTCAGGAATGCACCAGCACCAGGGACCCTTGCCTCTGCCCACACCTTTATTTATTTATTTATTTATTTATTTATTTATTTATTTATCCATTCATTTATTAACTTATTTATTTATTTGCCTGTTGACCACCAGAGCTGCACGATATAAAAACCTGACTCTAGGCATTCAGACTCATGGCTGCAGAACAAGCTTTCCAAGACCCTTTCCTTGACTTAGGACAAATGTGAGATCAGAAAGTCTGTTCTTCTAACCTGGACTGCTGGAAACCTGTTCTTAACAGAATCATCATGCTTCAGATAGGGTTGGCATTAAAATAAATGGTCCTCTTCATGGTGTTGCTATGGAGATCTGCCATGGAATACACTATACCAAGAAAAACACTGGCTTGGTGTCTTTCTATTATTCAATAATTATTTGCAGAGCTGAGTTATTTGAGGATCTCCAACTTAGCAGTCTGGTTTCCTCTTGTATATACAATTGATTGCCCTCTAATTAATGAAGTCTATCTGATTAGATTTTCACAGGATTTAGCATGGTCTTTTATTGACAAAAACGATTTGCCTTTCTAAGTCTTAGATTTTCTTACTTTCCTCCTTATAACAACCCATTCTAGTGGAAAATTAAGTGGACTCTATGATTTACTAATTTTTATTATTATATTTTATATGTATAAGTGTTTTGCCTGAATGTAGGTCTGTATACCACATATGTGCTTGATGTCCACAGAAACCAGAAAAGAGCATTGGCTATCCTGGAACTGGAGTTACAGATGGTTGTGAGCCACCATGTGGTTACTGGGAACTGAACCTGTGTCCTCTGGGAGGCCAGCCAGTGCCCATAACTGTTGAGCTATCTCTCCAGACCTAAATTATGTTATGTTATGTTATTTATTTATTTTGGTTTTTTGAGACAGGGTTTCTCTGTGTAGCTTTGCGCCTTTCCTGGAACTCACTTTGTAGTCCAGGCTGGCCTTGAACTCACAGAGATCTGCCAGCCTTTGCCTCCCAAGTGCTGGGATTAAAGGCATGCCATGCACCACCAAAGCCCGGCAAATTATGTTATTTTTAATGAATGTAAATTTATACTATGTAAATATCAAAGCAATGTGTCTTTCTCTAATCTTTAGCAATAACACAAATCTCCTTTGCCCCACACAATGACAGCTCTGCTCTTCTTTCTAGTTTGCTAACACAAAGCAGGAAGTATCCTGAGAAGTTTCAAACCTTCTCTCTCTCTCTCTCTCTCTCTCTCTCTCTCTCTCTCTCTCTCTCTCTCTGTGTGTGTGTGTGTGTGTGTGTGTGTGTGTGTGTGTGTGTGTGTATGTGTGTTGTGCTGGGGACCCATGCTAAGGTGGTATGGACATTAGGCAAATGCTCTACCACTGAGTTATATTCCCAGCTCTAGGTCATTCTTTTCAATTAGTCCTCTGCGTATTTCTAAGAGTCTGAATTGACAAAGCTGCAAATGATGTGTGGTGTCTGGGCCATAGCTCTTCTCTCATGGGCATTGCCACTACAGCTGAGATTAGCCTGGATTGCTGGGGTTTTGTGGGAATGAGTGAAGACAAGGCTCAACTTGAGGAGTGAAATGTTACTGATTAGAACTTACACCTCGTGCCTCTGCAGTGCATAGGAAGTGAGATGTCCACAGCTGAGCTCCTGTTTCTTCCATTCTTTTCAAGCAGAGGCAACCTGCCAAGGCTGACGAATCAACTGTTTTCCTGCATGCTTCCTTTATTTTCTGTTAGTCTCTCCTCTGAGAGCATCCAGTGTCCTCTCTAAAAGGAAAGTAACCTCCACCAATCCACACCGGCATGTGAGCTCCTGAAGGCCAAGCACAGGGTCTTTCTTCCAATCAGTTTCCTGGGAAACGAGTAGCTGCTGCATTTACACAAATTGATGTGGGAGTCAGTACATGTCAACGTTTTCAAAATGGACAAATATTTATATTTAGGAATTTAACCTTTATAAATGTGTCCCCCAGGAATGCTTACTTGAGGGTACCAGGATTTTTATTGTAACTCTGTCTTTGAAAGTGAAAAAAAAATCCTTGAAGACAGAGAAAAGTCTATCATTAGGGCCTTAGTTAAAGTATAAGATATTTTTACCAGGGAATACTATGCAGACAATAAAAGCAGTGGGTCATAAGCTGAACACAGGATAATGTCCTTGATGTCTGGTTAAAAGAAAAAGGAGAAACAACATATTTTCTGGTACAATTTTTGTAAACTAAAATATTCCTATGAACTTACAAATACGATATGAATGTTTTTAGGCACCCCCAAAAAATGCCCAGTAGGTACTCAGCAGTTAATAGTTAGAAGTAGATACAGATTAGAACAGAGATTATGCTATTTGTTTTATGTACTTCTTTGAAAATTAAAAACCATCGCACTGCTAGAAGATATCTTTTACTGTCTAAAATACAGGATGGTGGGTCACACAGTTTAATTGGGGAATGATGAAATGTGTTGAAGATGAAGGGCAGTGTTGATAGCACAGCATTTGGAATGTATTTAGTGACACGGAATTACATTCAAAATGGTTAAATGGTAAACTTCATGTCATACTTATTTTATTGCAATAAAAAATGTACAATGCTCTTTATAAGGATATTTCTAGCCCACTTCTATGATGGGACACCTTGCACAGCCTTGAGGCAGGGGGAGGGGCTTGGACCTGCCTCTACTAAATGTACCTTCTCATGGGAGGCCTTACCTTCTTGTAGGAGGGAATGGGAGGTGGGTTGGGAGGGGGAAGCTGAAGGGGAAGGAGGAGGGAAGAAGGGGATCTTTGGTATGTAGCATGAATGAATTTTTTTTCTTAATAAAAATGAAATAAAATAAAAAGACATGGTCAGTGTGTAACTGAAAGGTAAGAGTGGCAGCATAGACTGAGCCACACTGCGAAACCTCAGAATGCAGTTCACATGAAGTCTGTGTGCTAGGGCCTCTAACACATCTGGAGTTACAGATGTGGCCTGAGAGCCACAAAGCTCAGAAAGGCCACTTTCTGCTGTGAGTCTCCCTGGAGGTTTCCTTGTGATCAGAGATTTAAAAGGAGGTCTTCTGTGGGTTCTCAGTCCCTGCAATTTTCACTGCAGCCTCCCACTCAGTAGAGATGAACTTTGTTCCTTGTGAAAGCTGTCTGTCAGCAACAGCATGGGTAGTATATTGGTATCTGTATCCATACTCGCCTCAACCCATTTATCCTAACAGACACGGACTAGAATTCCTTACAAGCCCACGTTACATTTTCTGAAAATTTAATTGTATATAATTATAATGTTCAGGCTTCACATATATTGCATATTTGACACCAGAAACAGTGAATGGCCTCTATTAAATCAGCCTTTTAAAGATTTAAAAAAAAAATATTTTATATGTATGGGTGTTTTGCTTGCATGCATACCACAAGAGTCTCCTGTGCCCTCAGAGGCCAGAAGATGGTGTTGGGTCCCCTGGAATTGGACTTACAGATGGTTGTTATTTACCATGTGAGTGTTGAGAATCAGATCCAGGTCTTCTAGAAGAGAAACAAGTACTCTTAACCACTGGCTATCTCTCCAACCACCTTTGTAAAAGGGGAAAAATAAAGATCAAGGAATGTCTTTAATTTTATGTCAACCAACCATTCGGCATTCATCAAGTGCCCACTATGTAATGGAGGCAGGGCACAATGAAACAAAACGAATGCCCGATCTTGGAGAACTTCACAACCTGTAAAGCAATTAACTAATACATAAGGTATTGAATTGAGTTGTTTTGCACTAGAATAGATTAAACTGGACTGAACTGGATTCTGGGTGATTTGATACAATGAACATTTATCACCCACTAAAATATTTTTCCCACTATGGGCAGTTGAGGTTTGAAGAAGGGAATAAAAATGCAGATAAAACATGTCCTCTTTCTTACAAGAGACAGTAGAGGGGACAGTGGGAATTGATGACTGAAAATGCAGTAATCATGATAGACTAAGGTAGATTCACAAGTTTTTGAGAAGAGTTAGTCTATCTGTTTATTGGAGTAGCCATTCTAGAATAGTTTAACAGACTGAGAAATGAGAGGGGCATTCAGGCTGAGAGGACAGCCTGAACAAAGGCCTGGGGGGGAAACATGTTGGAACATTCAGGGCACAGAGGGCTGTTCTTCACATCTAGAGCATAGCGGGCAGCATGGGGTGCAAGGCTCTCTGCATGAGATCGATTACAAGGGGAGTAAAAGCCAGAGCCATGGTCCACTTGTGAGGATTTGTGAAGCCACCAAGTCCAAGGACTACTGAGGATGAAGAGAATTTGGAACTCAGTGAGGGGAGCTACATGCTCAGGAAGTCATCCTTCTTCTCTAGGGTCATTCCAGGGTCCAGCCTTAACTGTTCTTTCCCTCCCCACCCTGGACCCGTCTCACCCAGTCCCCACACAACAACCAATCAGGCTTTGGGGGGAAATTTCACTACTGTTCTGCTCAGGCTTGCTCTTTATCTTTTAGAAAATGTTCAAAATGGCAACATCCCTGAAGGGTAGGGATCATGTCTCTTGGCCTTACCTTGTACCAAGACACTCCTTTCTCTTGTGATGCTCCAACCTTACTGACATGCTTCTCTTGTTCCTAGAGTTCTGTAATATGTCATGGTGCCAGCTGTAAAGCTGGAACACTATAGGTGCTCAATACCCACCTGTTGGATGCCATAGGGTTACAAGCTGGCAGGCATAAATAAGTGGACCCTCTCTACAAGATCCTTCTCAAGTTCTTTCAGCTTTATCATGGAATGCCTACAAGGGCAAGAAACTGTATTCTTTACTTAGCAGAAAGAAAGAGAAGGGAAGGGAAGAGAAGGGAAGGGAAGGGGAGGGAAGAGAAGGGGAGGGAAGGGGAGAGAGAGGAGGGGAGGGAAGGGAAGAGAAGGGGAGAGGAGGGGAGGGAAGGGAAGAGAAGGGGAGGGGAGGGGAGGGAAGGGGAGGGGAGGGGAGGGGAGGGAAAGGAAGGAAAGGGGTGGGAAAAATATTTAGAGGTAAAGACAAAATAAGGTGATGATGTTCCAGTTTTTAGTATGCTAGGAGTTGATAGAGAAGAAATATTAGGTTCAGAATTTAAAGATTGTAGAGAAAAGCTTAACCGGGACTCATGGAGAATGAAACAGGGAGTGTAGTCTCCCTAAAGGTTTTGTGGAGGAGCTTCTGGAGCCAGTCGGGGAGATACACTGAACACCAAGCCAAAGCTGAGGAAGAGGGAGAATGGTAGGGAAGGCGGGACTTATCGAAACAGGCAGAGAGACAGACCAGGATTTCACAGCAGACAAGAGGCATCAATGACTTGGCCTGCCATGGAGTCTAGAACAGGTGAGAAAGGATCTAGTCTGAGCAGGGGAGAGCTGGCTAGGCTCTAAGGGACTGTGTTCTCAAGGGTGGGGTTGGGGGATTTGAAAGTGTCAGTGGCAGAGAAGGGAAGATATGAACTGCCTGGTGGCTGGAAACGGGAGTTTCAAGGCTCAAGAGAAAGAAGATAAAGGGATAATAGCTAGCCACTGGACTCATCTGTTAGCTAAATAAAATAGCATTCCCTCATTCATTTCTAGGTTACTGTTTTCATCACTCCAAACTAGACTACACCCTTTCCATGGGCAGGAACTATAATGTTCTGTGTGAAATCCATGCCTGTGACAGAGTACCTGAGATGGATGAATGAATGGATGGATGGATGGATGGATGGATGGATGGATGGATGGATGGATGAACGGGTAGATATGTGGCTGCCTCTCACTGTTTCTCATGCGTCTTTTTACACTGGAAGGGGACTCTGCTCACAGTAGTTGTGTCATCCAAGTGAAGAGTCTTGGTGGTGGAGAGTGGCAAAGACAGTTTTCTCATGCTGTTGTGCTCTGGATTGTACACACTTGTTTCCATGTTTCCTTGGCTGTTTAATGTATTCTGTCCACTCTGAAAGAATATATTTCAGGGCTAAGAGCCAAGTTCTCTATATAAAACATATGTAATACTCCCTTGGAGTCCCTGGGGCATCCAGAAAAACAGTGGGAAAGTAATAAACAATGTGTAGCAGCCTCGGGGGCAGTTTTGTGTTTGAACAAACGTTTGTAGTTAGTACCCCACCACACACCACCAATGATCTTCAGTAATGACCTACTCATGTGTGTGATAAGGACAAAAACAAGGACAGAGTGCATAGGGCAGCTGTGAAGCTGAAGTGAGATGATCTATATAGCCATCTGTCAGAGCCAGGGTCACAGTATTTCACACATAGTAACTGGAGAGCAAAACGAAGTTTCATCTGCTCTTTGGACAGGGCAGCCCTCACTTGAACTGACAGCTTGTCATTGCTTTCGGCAGTAACAACGGCACACTTTTCTCGGTATCTTGACTGAAAAGGGCATTTCCCTTTGTGGTTTGCTTAGGTAACAGTGATCTCCACTTGGGCCCCCTCCCCCAGTTTTGCCTCAGAAGTGAGTTGGTCTGCCTGCTCCCCAAGGGTACTAAAGAGCTCTGGTTTGGGGCAAGGAGTGTGTGGCTCCAGGCTGCCCTCTGCTGGTAGTAATTCAGGCTGCCCCTTCCATGCATGGGCCTTTCTGTAGTCCTGACGTTAAGGTACAAAGAACTGATGGAGAAAAAACCCCAGTCAGGGGAGACTGCAGATGACAAAGAAGTTCTCTACTGGCTGGCCTCTGACTCTTGTGTCCTTGTTCCCATGTCCACCTAGGGAATGGCCATTGCCATCAACACAGCTCACTATTCCCAAGGGACCTGGAACTCAGACAAGAGTGGTCAGAGGTTCTCAGAGGGGCAGGTCCAGGCCTGAGATTGCACAATCAAACACCAACTTTGGCTTCATAAGCCTTACGTGATATCCTTACATCCTGAGACCACTTCTTCTCAGTAAGAACAGTCATTGTGCTTGCCGTAAAATACAAATTGTTTTAAGAAGGCACCCTCATTGCTTAGAGCATCACCTGAAAGTAACTCATAATGGTGTCAGGGGCCATCTTCCAATCCCCCCTTGCCTTACATCCGACAAACACTCAGGTTCTTTAGCGCTCTATAGCATGCATCTACTCACCATGCTCCATCTTAACTGCTACTATTGAGCACTGGTACCTATCTTTCTACGGTGACTCACTTGTCTCCTAATAACTGTCCCTGCTTCCTCTCTCCTATGAACATCTTCAATATCTCTCTATTTCCAGCACCAGAATGAGCTGATGGCAGAACAGCCCCAGTTAAAACCTTTCTCATTGTTCTTTCAGTGACCCAATCCCTCTCCGGCCAACACATCTCTGTGTGGCATCAATGTCACTGCAAATCTATGTCTCTGGTTCTCCACAGTTCAACCAATTTGATCCCTCTTCTGTGTCCCCAGCACAGCTGGACTTTGTGTTTGCATGCTCTGCTGTCCATATCTGTAATACTCTTCCTGCATTGCCAGCTTTTCCAGCTTTCATATCAGTAGAGACATCTCAGAATAGCCACCCTATCTAAAATAGCATCATCCACAACGTCATCTGTTCTTCCTTATTCTTCTTTGCATTTTCCCATTAATTTCCTTGGTGGCAGCAATCACTACCATTATCTTGTTTCTTTGTGTGTGAGAATAAATCCTGAGGCAGGGTGGGGATTTGACCTTTCATTATTGTAGTCTTGGTGCCTGGACCCTTATAGATACTCCAAAAATCCTCCATGGGGGAAGAGCATCAGTTTAATGTCTTGTGACATTTGTTAACTTTTCATAACCTAGCCTCATCTGCATCTGTTCTTCCTGCCACTTCTGACTACATGTATCCAGCCGTATGTAGTAGTACTTGGTTGGCTGAGTACTATACCAGAGCATGTGCGCGCGCACAAACACACACACACACACACACACACACACACACACACACACACCACATGTATGTATGTATAAATGTAAGACTTTACATATCTATGTGAAATCTAAGTTCATCCATGGAACTTATAATAGTAAATTTTAATCCCTTTCCTTACCCATTGTAAGTATGTAACAAGACTCATTACTAACTGCCGTCTCATCACATGAACACGAACTTGATATTCTGTTTATTTGCTGATGGTTTCTTCCTGAAACTAGGCACTCGGGAATTATTTCCAAGAAAAATAATTGAATGGGGAAAGAGCTGGCAGTTGCCATTAAAATTAAAACCAGAAATCATTCTCTTTGTGTTATTCGTCTCTGCTTCTACCTCTAGCAATGACTGGAAAGAGGTCCTCAAGGGTGAATTAAAAGAACAGATGTCACAAGAGTCAGAAATAATGAACCGATATCTTGTCAGAATCAGAAATAATGAACCAATATCTTGCACAGTCTCTACAGTAAGAAGGTGAAGGAAAATATGCACACGTAAAAAATAAGCATCTCACTAAAAAGGAAAAAGAGAAAAAAACCATGCGGAGGCGCTCCAGTAGGCACACACAGCACCCTATCTCCTTTTGACTCAGCAGCAATAATCTGATCGCACAGAATGAAGTTTCAGTCATCACTGCCTTTTGATGTGGAAGGTGCTGAATCACTCGCCTGGGGGAAGCGGCTGACATTCAGCACTCTCAAAGGCATCGCTGAGCTAAAAGAATTACAGTCTGGCTCACAGTGAACACTTCACTTGACTGTGCCAGCCAGCTTGTGGAGCAAACCTGCTCTCTCTCAAGCATGTGGCAAATTACCCATCACAGATGATTTTCTGTCTTTCTGTTCACCTTTCTGTACAGTGCGGGAGAAGTGGTCAAAGGCGAGTCCAGAGGCGAGGGAGCATTGACTAAGAAAATCCTCCTAGAGACCTTCATTTATTCTTAGTCTTTTAATTACACTTGGGTTTCATTCTCTAGGCCTTATTTCCTATTCAAATTACAAGCATCTAGGATTATTATGTGACAGTACACGACTCCTTGATGTCTTCAAACAGATTTGACAATTTATGTGAAATGTCTGCTGCTTCATGTGTGAGGAACTCATGCTAATTCAAGAGTTAAATAGTCTATGAAAACTCTTTCAGAAGTGAGCCCGAGAAGAAAGGGAACTAACAATGAAACTTGGAGTTAGTAATGATATGCGACCAAATTTAATGAGTAATTTGAGAGAATTTAAAAAAAAATCAAAAGTCATCCTACATAAGTCAGAATTGCTTATCTAGATGACCCAACTTTCCTCTTCAAGAACAGTGAGTCCCCCAAGACTTTATTTTGCTGTGGTCTAGAAGATGATGGACTTCTGAAATGACCTTCAGTTGATGGATAAAGCCTGTGACCTTTGGCCCTAGCAGATTTCAGCAAATTACTGGATGGGTTTATGCACTATACTCAGAAAAGCAATCAGTTACCAGTGGTTTCTTTTTAAGCTATATACAAATTTGCAAATGTCTCCATTCCACAGCTTAACAAGGCCAAGAATATTGGAAAGAGAAGAGTGTTCTAGAATCTCATTCCATAAGTTCTAAGCACTCTCCTGTAATTTTGGAGAAATAACTTGAACCATCTAAGCTTCTGTTTTCTTGGTTACAAAATATGGGCAAACAATTTCCCGCCTAATGCATCCCACCTTTTCAGTAGTGGTAAAGTGCAAGTAAATTATAGGTCTGTTTGTGTGGAAATGTAGAGAACTAGTCTGTAATATGTCACGTGCACTCTAGGCTCTGCCAAAAAACCACACCAATGTCTGAGGATCCACACACTGCATTCCACTGAAGATTAGGGAAGGGCTTTGGCTAATCATCAAGCCCAAGGGGATGAGGGCCATCCATTTTCAACACACATGGTTCAGAATGTCCTGTAAGTGATATGGCAGATACAGACTTTGAACAGACTGTCATGTCCACTCTGGAGAGTTGCTTGTCCTTGAATAGGTGCCATTCTTACTTAGTAAATTGACTTATAATGAGAGGAACTTCTTTGTTATACAATTCTATGAATTCTCAGACACATATAGATTCATGAATCCATGGCTACAGTTAGGATACAGAATATCTCTATGGTCTTAAGAATGTCTCCCAAGCTCTCTTTGGATAACCATATCTTTTCACCACCCAGAACCCTTGGTGACCACTTGTTACTAAATATTCATCTTTTATAAACCTTCATATACATAGATAGTTGGCAACCCTTTGAAACTGGCTTTTTCCTCTTAGTAAAATGCTCTTAAGGTTCCCCAAGCCTTTGCCTATATTAATATTTTCTCTACTTAAAATAGTTTCTTTTAAATATTTACTTTGAACATATATACCATGTTCTGATTTGCCATGCCATACAGGGTGTTTGGTTTACATGCAGTTTTTAATGGTTATTTGTATGCATTTTTGATGTGTG
The DNA here is from genome assembly GCF_903995425.1 of Onychomys torridus. Lineage (NCBI taxonomy): Eukaryota > Metazoa > Chordata > Mammalia > Rodentia > Cricetidae > Onychomys > Onychomys torridus. Next base: position 29,318,940 of record NC_050455.1, read on the forward strand.
TGTGTGTGTGTGTGTGTGTGTGTGTGTGTGTGTTTCCATTTCTTTAAAGCAAGATGTCAACTTTGTAGCATGTAAGTAGTGACTGTGGAGTGTACAGTCTGTGTTGCTATCACATCTGTTCCTTGCTGCACAATGGAGTTGTTGCTACCAGCACTTGAAGTTCTTTAAAGCTAGAAACGTGTTTGGATTAGTATCTTCTCTGTTGCTTCGTGTGATCAAATACCCCAACAAGAGGCATCTTAAGGCAGGGTGGCTTTATTTTGCAAGACAGTTTGAGGGGACCTTACTGATCTTGGAGGGGAAGGCAAGGCAGCAGGCATGTCCATGGTGGTAGGAGGTTGGAATCTGGACCCTTCCTTATATTTTGGCAGAGCAGTGCAGACAGGAAGTGAGGCCAGTCCCATCTTCTAAAGGTTCTACAACCTCCCAAAACATCAGAGCCAGCTGGGAACTAAGAGTTCAAATACATTAGCCTGTGGGGGAGAGCATTTAATATTCTAACCACAACAGCGTTTACTGCACTTAATTTTCCGAATACCCTAATTTAGCAGTACACTGTACTGTACAGTATTGGTTGTTAACCGGGATGTTAGCCTGAGGCTGCCATTTCAGCCTCAAAGAGCACTTGCTACAAATCAAGAGGCTTGGAAAAGATACAAAATTCATAGTCCCGTATGTGAGTGAGTGAGTGAGTGAGTGAGTGAGTGAGTGAGTGTGTGTGTGTGTGTGTGTGTGTGTGTGTGTGTGTGGTCTTTACCAAAGCTTCTGCAATCATAAAGCCAGTAAGTCATGTTGAACCATTATGAGACAGGGACTACAGCAGTGTGAAAGCAGCATAGGCACCAACAGGTCAAAGTGGGCTATGCAAGACTATACTCCGATAAATGTTTATGTGCAAGAGAGGCAGTAGATTGGACCTGGTCTGTTGGCCATTGTTTGCCGACCTGTAACCCGTAGTAAATACCCAGGAGTGTGATTGCTGGGTCACACACATACATGCATTAATTTTAACTTTGTAAACCGATGAGATTGTCTTTCAGAGTAATACACTGTGTGGTTACACCTCCTCGTTGGCAATTGTGATTATCATTATCTTTAATTTTAGCCACTTTACTAGGTAGCCCATGGCACTGGTTTGCATTCCTCTAATGGCTAGGTGTTTGGAATATCATATTTTCTAAATCTATGCTCTCTTTATGGAACTATCTGAACAGTCCATATTATTTTTTTAAATTTGCATAGTTGGTTTTCTTATTTTAAAAGTTTGAAATTTCTGTTTGTATTTTAGATACGTCCTTGGGGAGGGGGGTACCATTTAAAACATTCCTTCATTTTCTTAGCAATGTCTTTTGCAAATAACTATTTTAATGTTGATGAACTGCAATGTATCAATGTTCTCATTTGCACCAAAGATCATACTACCTAGCCTCAGGACACAAAGATCTGTTTTCTTCAGAGAGTTTGGAGAATTCATAGCTTCCATTCGTATCTATGACCCATGTCAAACTCTCCAAATAAAGTGTGGGTTCCCACTTAGGTCTGATCTTTATGTTTCCAATTGTTTCATTGCCATCTGTGAAGAGAGGGGATCTTAGTTGTTTTCTTTTCTTTTTTTTTTCCATTTAATCCCTTCTGCACCTTGGTCAAAAATTAACGAACCACTTATAATATATTGACTTGGTCCTGGAATAGAAAGTAGATGTTTAAAAAGTGATGAAATATAAATAAGTGAAAATTTAAAGTGTTGTGCCAGTGTGAATTTCCTAGTTTTAACAAATTACCATGGCCATGTAAGATATTAAAACACTGGAGACAAGTGGCTCAGCAGTGCATAGGTGCTGTGTATTATTCTTTGCAACTTTCCTATAATTCTAAAATTATTTCAAAACATAAGTTTTGGTTTAAGAAAAAAAACAGCCATGTTTTGTAGACCCTCTGGTCTCCCCACTTGGCACCTTGGTCTGTGTGTCACTATTTTTTTCCCAAGATCATATTGTTGAGCTTGCCATTCTAGCTGCCTTGTTTGGAGACAGTTTGCAGACTTTGTACACGTCCCCTTCAAAATATGACTTTTCTTATTCATTCTTTCTTCAAAAAATTCATATCTGTTTGTTTTGTTATAGTCTAGGCAAGAAAGTTATAGACCACCAGATACATAAAGCCAAATTAGAGTCCCCCAAACTAGAGTCCTTTATTTAAGCCTACAACCAAGTACAGGCTAGTGCTGCAGAAACACTCTTGGTACTGCATCTCTGGAGAGCAGTATTTCTTTTTTTTCCTTTTCATTCATTCATTCATTCATTCATTCATTCATCCATCCTAGCAGCAATTGTCCCCCCCTTTTTAAAGAAGTCCTCTTTGCTGCACAGAACCCTGCTTTAGGAGGGTTCACAGGTGTGGTGTGTAGTCTTGGTTAGTTGTTCAACCTGACATAAAGGCCATTAGGAAGCAAACTCCCAAGCACCTGTGAGGGGTTTGCTGGGTTAGGTAAGTTGCATTTGCTATATAACATTTCTCCTGCTCTTAATGAGAGCAGCATTTCTAAAGGCGAAAGTATGCAAACCAATAATGGCATGGTTGTTGGGCTTGGGTCTGGGGAACCTGGTATCATTTGTGTTACCTATCCATTTGGCAGATATTTTAGTTATACATCTGGGTCGTGTTTAGGGTCATAGGAAATTCTCAATGTGCTCCCAAGGCAGACATGACTATTTGGGAGATTTGGGTCTGAAAAGCTCCTGAACAAACACAGTATGGGGTCAGCTAAGATCAGGACAAGATGGTGTCACCTCAGTCACTCCAGTTAAACTGTATATATTTTGTCTTATGTGACCCCGCCCCATTTTTCTAGGAACTGAAATACGCCAGAGAGCAGGACAGATGTCCTGCCTCCAAGAGGAAATGCTTTGAGTAAGTAGTCAAATACATTTACTACACACACACACACACACACACACACACACACACCAACACTCAACGCCCATGAGTCCCTCAGTCCACATGGGTGTGCACTTGATCTGGAAGCAGGGCTTTCTCAGTTACAAACAAGCAAACAAAGTTGTCTTTAATTTTGACAATGGTAGATCTACATTAATTTGGTGTCTTTAATACTTGCTTGTGTTTGTACGTGAGAGTTAAAGAAAAGACTAATTATGGAAGACCTGTTGAAGGGACCAAAGAGGAGTGGGTTTTTCAGAGGTCCTCCAGATCCAGGAACTGGTTATGCACAATGATTAAGAGGCAGGCATGTGCACACACACACACACACACACACACACACACACACACACACAATCATCTTTATTTAATGTGATTAATGACTGACTTTTGTCACTGTCTTAAACTCTTAACCATGAAAGGATAGAGTCTACAGGCAAACTCTTAAGATGCAGAGAAAACTGTTTCTAAGACCCTCTTAGGCAGCCTGTGTTCAAAAGTCCCTTCTCTCTGTGTGTAGATTTCTCCCACCATCATTCCATGTACTTTTTAGACTTTATGGTTGTCATCTAACAATCTAAAAAGGGTTTGTAATCCCCTCTGCCTGATGATTTGATCAAGTCTGATTTCTGTCTTGCTATCTCTACATTGACTAAGAAGAGATGAAATAATGGACTGTAGGAAGCTAATTAGCTTCTTTCCTCTTTAAAAAATCTGCCTTTCATCTTAAATACTTTGATCTCACTTACACTGCATCATTAGCTAATTAATAGCAAGACAATTAAGAAGCTGTGTTGATGGTTGAAAATAAAAGCAGTTTCCTGGCATAGCCAATGCATTGCATATGGGCAGTCATGGTCTTTGAAACCAGTTCCTGCAAAGATTAATAATATAAACCACTTTTGACTCTCCGCCTCTGAGATGTCCCTCACTGTTTACATTGACCAGATCTTCCCAGTGGCACAGCCCTCTGATCCTTGTATGTTCATAGCAAACATGACAAGCTGTGGTCATTCTTGGGACTGAGCTCAAAAAAAAAAAAAAAAAAAATCCAGGCTTGTCTCAGCTCCAGAATCACACATCCAGAGAGACTCAATATTATTGTATAATTAGTGTTTCTCATGATTCAAAAAACAATAATGTGTTTTTATTTTCTGAGGCATTTACAGTGAAGCAAAGAAATCTTAGGAGCATTGTGTTAATATTTACCAAAAACTACAGAATCACTTATCAGTTTGAGAGGCATTAATCTGATTTATTTTACCTCTAAGGAAAGCCTAACCTTAAATGGTAACAATTACTTACACATAAATGACAAATTCACTTTGTTCTACTCTGTCTGCAAAAATGTGTTAGCCATACTTGTTTTCTGTTTGGTTTTCATTTCCTTTGTAGGTTAAGGGCAATTATCCACAGATCACAAGTCATATCTGCTTTAGGTGTGAAGAACTCTTTATTACTCAGGGCACCATCACAATGCCAAAAGCACATGAATATCCAGTGAGGAAATTCATGTATGGACGAGGACACCATTAAAGAACAAAGTGTGCTGAACACTATGATTTGTTGCCTGGTTCATTCACGAACAGATTCATTTAGCAACTACCTATTAAATATTGTATGCTACACACTGAGCCAGCTGTTTGTTTGCTATGAAACAGTTGAAGGTAAACCCAAGTGAAAAACATGACCCTTTATCTTGGGATAAAAATCCCACATTTATTCCATGGTGAATAATTCTATTACCATACAGCTAACAACAGACCAAGTGTTGTATTCCCATTCCTTCTTTCAGATTTATGATTCAACACTAGCTGAGGCATATGGTGTTTTTCCTACCTAAGCCAGTCTCTAGCTCATGTAAAGTGAACCCCAGCCTTACTGAAATTGAGTGATTCCTTGGCCCAGTGTGCTAATGAGTAGCTTCACTGCTGAATAGAAGGAAAGCAGTTTCCCGTCAATTAAGCAGCCAATTGGCAGTATTTGTTGAATGATTCCTCTGCGCCTAGTGCTGTGTTTGGCTTTCCTTTTCCCTGGAGAATGGATGGACATTGTGAGAATCTGGGTAATTGCCTGTGAATGTGCAATGTGGGATGGTTAGTGTATAGTAAATATGGGCTGAGCTCAGTGAAATAGAGTGAATGCCTGCTCTCTGGGCACTTATTAGGAAACGGTACAATGGGCACATATGGCCACTATGCCTTATGAAGAAATGGCTTGAGCAAGAGCCCCAATTACATCCAGTGGGTAGTATTTCCTTCCGCTTAAATAGTTTTCATTGGCCTACGATGTTCAACTTACAGTGAAATGGGAGCTTTGAGCTGCCAGAAAATAATATAAAATTTTACCTAGTTTAAGAAAGAATACTTAGGGGATATTAATAAAAAATCTTTGCAATCTACAAATCTACATAGGGCTTTTATTGGACAGAGTTATTTTGATTGGACACAGGGATTTGGTACTTTTTCAAATAATGTCTTTTCTAGGAACTAGAGTACACTGTTGTTGGGCTGATACACTGTTAGACAAACACATAATTACCCATTAATTCCATTTTATTATAGCAGTTGCTGTGTACAACTACTACTTGAAAACCTACTTTCTGCAGTAGAGATCTCAAACATGGTTAATTTTAAGACAAACTACGGTTTGAATGTAGAATGCCCACCAAAGGCTCCCAACTTAAAGGCTTCATCCTCAGTCTTTGCTAGAGGTTGTGGAACCTCTAAGGGGTGGGTCCTGGTAGAAGGTCTTCTGGGTCATTAAAGGCATGCCCTTGAAGAGGATAGTACACCTCTTTCTTTTTTCACGCCCTAGTCATTAGGTAAACAGTTTTTCTATACTGTGTAAACCTGCTGCAATGTGTCACCCCTACACCTCGGTCTGTCTTCAGAAACCTAAAAACAATAGTACTGCCTGATTGACTACAGGCAGATACCTTAAAACTGTGAGTCCAAAGAACCCTTTTCTCTTGGTAGACTGATTATTGTGCTAAATTTCTCATTGCTATAACAAAACTCCTTGCAAGAATAAGTTCAGGAAAGAAGGGATTTATTTTTGTTTGTAACCTGAGAGTATATTCATCATGGTGGGGAAGGCATATAAGGAATATGATGTCACATTGTGTTGGCGGTCAGGAAGCAAAAAATGACAAATGCTGATTCTTAGCTACCTTTCTCATTGTTATTCAGTCTGTAACCTCAGCCCATGACATGGTACCACCCACATTTAGGGTGGTTCTTCCCACCTTGAGTAATCCAGTCTAGAGACTCCCTCACCCACCTGGAGGTTTATTTCCATGGTACTTCTAAGTGCCAACAAACTGGCATTTAAAATTAACCTTCATACTTGTCCCAGGCATTCTTACAGTAACAGAAAGAAAGTATGCTGAGTGTGGGGGAAATGCATTGGAGACAATTTTTAAATGACATGTGAAAGCAGCTGAGGTTCCAGGCACTGGGGGAAGTTATACAGGGCATCTCATACAGCCCTTAGCTCTGGCTTCCTCAATGTTTTCTTTAGCACTGTTTTATTGTCAAAACTTGGTGTGTGTGTGTGTGTGTGTGTGTGTGTGTGTGTGTGTGTGTGTGTGTGTGTGTTTGGGGGGGGTCTGTCTTTTCATTTGCTGTCAAAACCTGTTGGGTTTTTTGTTTGTTTGTATTTTCCTGAACTCTGTGAGGAGGATCTTCTAGAAGCACTATTTATCAGTTCTCCTTGCAAAGTTGGCTCTGGGATACTGAAGCCCAGTCCTTAAGACCAACCATAATGACACTGATGGAGGTGGTAACATAGTGGGGTGGTAATAATAAACTGTCTGTTTACAAGCCCTGTGCTGGAACTTGTAGATGATGGAGAGCAGGCTTGCTTCCTGTGTGGGAACATCTAATAAAATGTTATGAGTTCATCCTCAAAGAGGTGAAGATTGATGGGGTACTGTCAGCCCTCGAGTTTCCCAAGTGCTTCTCTTGATTTTGTGTTGCAAACAGTCAAGTAAATACATTTGTCTTTGGTTGTTTGCTGACTTGCGGTGCAGGAACACAGTTGATATTTTTGCCATGTAGGAAAATAAGATAAAGTCCCTATGACCCAGTTTGGTACTTCACTGGAAATAAATGAATCTTTTGTCTTTGTGTGTAGAGATGAGTCAAACATCATCTTTAGGTCTCAGAAAAACAATTACTATATAACTGTTCTTTGTTGAGGTACTGACCTATAGATGGACTGTCCTTCACATTTCCTGTAGAAATCAGGCATCACACATGTTAGGAACAGCAAATAATATGCTCTTCCACCAAACTGGTCTCGGAAATACAAATATCTGGAAGCATTATGTAGGATGAGAATGGCTTTGGGGTCAGACCTATGTAGACTTGGGGTCCAGCCACTCATTTACCATCGAGTATCCTTTCCTTTAACTTAGGCCACACTGAGGTAGCCTAGTAGTATCTAAACACATTCAGGAGTGTGAACTACACATAGTAAGCCACAAAGCACAGCTGTTATGGGAGCATATACTAAAGACTCTCAGACCCATTTTGATTCTCAGTTATACTACCCCTGATGCCATCACATTGAAGTCACTAATGAATTTCTCTGAGCTTCAGTTGCCTCCTCTAGAAAAGAACTGCCACACTATAACTACCTCCAAAGACTGTTGTAAGAATGAATTATATGATGCTAACTGAAAATGCAATCCATGAGCACCTTTTGGGTCCTCAAAGTACCTCACGCAGTATTAGGCACAGAAAGCACTATTCAGTAACTGGCTGAGCTGCAGTTTCATCAACACTATTTTCGTAAATACTTTGCAAGTGAACTGCAGGACGCTAATGGAAATACATGGTGGGCTGTGCGGGGTGGGGGCAGGAATCAGAAGGCTTTCCTTTCTGGTTGTCATGCTTTTTAGTTTTCACTTCTCTCTCTCTTTTTCCCCTGAGACAGGGTTTCTCTGTGTAGTCTGGCTGTCCTGGAACTTGTTCTGTAGACCAGTCTGGCCTTAAATTCAGAGCTCTTCCTGCCTCTGCCTTCCAAACATTGGAATTAAAGGCATGTGCCACCACCCAGCTTATTCTTTTCTTGAAGATATGATGATTACAAGAGGAAGCTTAAGGCTGTAGCATCACTTGGAGCCTTTAACATTATAGAAATATCAAACCAACAACCCAAGGGCATGGATTTTTCTTTTCTCATTGAGTTCAGTTTGTGTTGCCCAGCTAGTCATGGGATTGGAGCCTGCTGTGGTATGTTGTGAGACGCCAAGGGATTATATTATTTAAAAAGAAAATATCTAACTCTCCTTTTCCCAGAAGCCATCAGTTACTAATAGCTCCTCAGCAAGTGGTGAGATTGTATGTCTACCTTCCAGCCCTCTATCCTGGAGTTTTAGTCTGGATGTAGCTTGTATGTGTCTTGTTAATGCTGTCACAATCACTGTGAGTTTTTCTTATACCTTCTATGCTGTGCCTGGAAATCACTCTTTCCTTGAAGTTATCTGCCACCTCTGGCCTTGGCAATCTTTCTAATTCCTCTTCTGCAGCCTTGGGGTGAGATAGGAATGTCCAGTTTGGGACTGAGCACTCTATAATCTTTTGTTCTCTGTATGTTGACTAGGTTGTGCAGGGGTTCTATATTAATTGCCATATATTGCAAGGGGTAAGTTCTCTAATGAGGCTGCAGGATACTCTGATCTGTGGGTGGAATAACAACTCATTAGGAGTCATTTTAACACTATGTCCATTTAGCATAGGCTCTGTGACCTACCTAGCCACAAGTTCTTGGCCTTTTGATAGTGCCTTGGTTCCAAACTGTTAGAGTAGGCCTTTGATCAGAAAGTGATTGGTTACTTCCATAACATTCATGCCACTCTTGTAAGAGTGGGCCAATATTATCACACCAATCATTGTTGAAACTAGCAGGGTTTACAGCTGGTAGAGACTGAGGCTTACTTTTCTTTTTCAGCTGCACTTTTTAATAAAATTATTTTCTTACTTATAAAAACAAGTTGACTGTAAACAGCATGATCATGATATTATGTTAGCAGCAGCCATACCCATATTAATTTACCATGTCTCTTGATTGGTAAAGAAACAGTGTCCAAAAATTGATCTGTCTCAAATCTGACTGCACTCTATGCTCACTATTTCCAAGCATTCCATTTCTCAGGTCCCAGGGGTTAAGAAAAGATATGCTTGCATGTGTATCTTTCTTAAGAATGGATGTTTGTCAGATAAGCCTACTTGGCTCTCATAAGATGTTCATAAGAACACTGAGGACTTATTGTTTCCTGGATATGTTTGAGCATATTAAAAAAGATATCAACTTCATTCCTACCTCAAAGTGCTCTAGGTAAATGTTTTGCTAAGGAATCAGTGCAGGGCACAGCAATAAAGAGCAAGGATATATTTCCAGGCAAAACTGCTGTCAGTAGAACTGGCTTCTCCACCCCCTGCAGGGCTGCATGTAAAACTCTCTCTTATGAGACCATCTGGTTCTACTCATCTGATTTCCTCTCTGTGGAGCACTCATGTACACGTAAAAGCTGTGCGAATCCATGCGTGCCTAAGGTTCTTTGCATGAGCCTGCCTTATTTTAAGGTCTCTTTCTTCTGTGCACCCCACTGTGATACTGTAAAGAGCAAAAAGGGAAGGCTTGGGAGTCAGACAGTTTATGTGCCAACTCAATCACTTTCCCTTCTTCTAGCTAGATTCCTAAATTTCCTCGAGCTTTTGCTCATTGGTAACATGAGGAGCTAACATGGAATAGGCTTAGTAGAGAGTTGCCACATAATAAACACTCAATAAAACCTATCCTGAGAGTCTAGATCATAGTTTGGTGGGTGAACTAAAAACTGGTCATTAAACATTCCAGGCATTTAGAAAAGCTGTGTCACTTGTGGCAAGATCATTCTTTCTTCTAACATGTAAATCTGGGAGAAAGAATCTGTATATTTTCATGGTCCTTAGATATCTGTTCTCTGTGTTAGCACCTAGTAAGACAATCCCATTCTCAAACTCTAAAACAACTTTAGCTCTTTGGAACAATTTCATAATTTCTTTTTCTTTTTATTCTTTGAAATTTTCATGTTTGTGCAAATGTATCTTGATCATATCCATCTTTCATCTCTCTTAAACTCCTTCCCAAGATCCCCCATCACATCTTCTCACCTTTCTCTCAAATTCATGTCCTCCACGAAAGTAATAGTCCAGTAGGGTCATCTACTGGAGCAGGACAAATCTACCAGTGGCCACAGCCCCAAAGGAAAGTGACTCCCCTTCTCTCAGGAACCATGAACTGCTAATACCTCCTCAGCTATGGGAGTGGGCTTTAAATCCCTCCCCCTCCATGCCACAATTTTTAACTTGTTTGATCTTGTGCAGGTGTTTTGCCAATGACCCACAGTTGCTCTAAGTTCATGTGTATAATAGTCATGACATGTCCCAATGATAGCATTTCATGGCTCTTTAAAAAAAATGGCTAATTTTGACTACATCTGAGATCATCTATAACCCAAGCTGTTGGGTGGGTATGCCTGTGAAGGATTTTCTTGATTAGATTATTTGAGACAGGGAGACCCACTTTAAATCTGGGCTGTACTTTCTAGTAGCAACCCACATAAAGGACCTGGAAGAAGGAAGCTTTTGCTTTTTGCCTGCTTGACCTTGCTTCAGCTAGCAAGTTCATCTATCCTTATGCTGAGATCTTCCTTTATCTGTATTCAAGATTATAACACAGAGAAAAGACCAACAACTTTTCAGGAATCCTCTAAGACTCCAGCACTAGATTGGGATGGGTGAGACCACCCAGCCTCTTAGTCTAAACAACTACCAGATTCTTGGCTTTTCTACATAAGAAAACATTACTTATGGTAATGCTTTCAAGGGTTAACAAAAATAAGGCCAGCTTTTCTAAAGATTTGGTATTATGTTCAAGATTTTTTTTGCTGCAAAATGCTAGTGTATGGTGGACTGTCAGTGTAAAAGCAAATGCACCAATAGCGGCAGTCATTACTTATTGATTTACTCTGTGCAAAGTGGTTTAAGTTATATGACAATTTAATATATCTGATATATTCAGATTACAGTAACTTCTCCATACTTTCTTATCCTCTTCCCATCAACCTCTCTCATTCTTTCTACCAATTTACTTTCACATCTTCTTGTTTTGTTTTTGTTTTTGCTTCATGATCTACTGGATATAAATAAGATAAACTGCCTGGCCATAGACATGAAGTTATCCACTGGAACATGAGTAACTCATTACATTACTGAAGAAAATTACTTCCTCTTGCCCAGTAGACCTTGGCTACCAATAGCCCTCCTGATTGAATGAATGTTTACAGGATCAACCTTATGTGGGCCCTATTCAGGCAACCTAAGATACTGTGTGTTCATGCATCCCATGGCTATGTCATGTTTATAATAGCATGTTTCACATAACCATAAGACAGTGTTTTACAATCCTCCTCCATATTGTGCAGGTCTTATATTTCTTTCTTCTGCCTCTTCCATGATGTTCCCTGAGACTTTCAAGGGTTGTATAGGTATTCTATTTAATGCTGAACACTCAACAGTCACCTTTTCTCAGCTCATTGACCAGTCAAGAGTCTCTATTAACCACCATTTGCTTAAAAGAGGCACTTCTTTGATCAAGGCTGAGGGGAGCATTTGTCTATGGGTATAAACAAATATGTGTAGGAGGAAGTTTGACAACTTGTCCATTTAGAGGATCAAAAGTAGCGCATGCCTTTAATTCCAGCACTTGGGAGGCAGAGCCAGGTGGATCTTCATGAGCTCAAGGCCAAGCCTGGTCTACAGAGTGAGATCCAGGAAAGGTGCAAAGCTACACAGAGAAACCCTGTCTCAAAAAACCAAAAAAAAAAAATGTAGTAAGTTCAGCCCTATGACCCCACCACCACCACCCATAAGTCTTTGACCAGGTCTATTTCACTAGGTATAAGCTCCTTCCTGAAGAGAAAGCCTCAAATCCAAAGAGAAAGCAGTTGGTTAGCCCCATAATACTCATGCCACTATTACACATCTTGCCTGGCAAGTTCATGTTGTAGCAACCAGGATCCAAAGATGGAAAGACCATTGTTGAATTTTCTTTCTCAGCCTCCTGCATAGCAACTTCCAGAACTTGACAGGCTGTCTGTTCTGTGATCATTACCACAATTTTACAAGATCTTGAGAAGTAGGTGAATATTACTGTTATATTTAACAAATATGGGTAAATAGCCTCAGAAATGTTAAATATCTTGCTTTTACTCAATACAATGACTTGTCAACTTTACTAGATTGTAGAATTTCTGGAGAATTGGTAAAATACACTTCCAGGTGTATTTGTGAAGGCATTTCCAGAGATTACTGGCATGTGGATTGAAAACTAAGTTGAGGAGACATGTCTTAAAAAGTGACAGCATCATCCAATAGGCTAGGATATGGATGAAACAAGAAAGTAGAAGTACTTATTCTTTGTACATTGCAACTGTGGCTGCATGTAGTTTTGTGACTTGTATAACCCAGTGACTCTCTAGAGGGCTTTTGGATCTTCATTCTTGGGGTGGGGCTATATGATTCACCCTTCTTTTCTGAAGCTCCTAGCTTCTTAAACTTAGCAGCTACTGGTTTTGAAGACTACTCAACATGAAGATGGTCATTTTGGAAATATTCAGTCTTTGATTTTACAGACCAATCTAATACCCATACACACACTATCCATTCTATTTTGGAAAACCTTGACTAATATAGCCACAAAACCATTATGAGGTAAAAACAAGTTTGAAACCCATATTTTAGATCTTAACTTCATTCTCCAATGCCATCATTTAATATTAAAATATCATTATAAAACATAAAAGAGCACTCTCAGGACATTCTTAAAGAGGCAAAGAGCAAGGCCAGGGCAGTCCTAGGTAGGGAAGGGGGTGGTGGTAACTAATCCTGTTTGGTTTTCTATATCACCCACAAAGGGAGAACTCAATATAACTCTGCCTTGGCAGTATTCTTCCTTCTTTTATAGTTCTGAGCCATGAACTCAGGCCCTATACATGTCAGCAACATCCCACCACTAAATTGCATTTTAAGCCTTCCTCTGTTATCTGGATGTCAAAAATTTAAGGCTGCTCAACTGTCTACTATTGCTTAACTGCCCCCAAATATAGTAGCTTTAAAACAGCCTTTTCAATTTGATCATGATTTTATGGGTCAAGAATTTAGGATAAATGTGGCTGAGTGGTTTGTTTCTGAACTACTGTGTGTCCAATAGGGCAGCTGGGTCTGCAGAACACACTTTAAAGATGGTATCTTTATCCACTTTACTTGAGTTCCTTTGCTCCTTGGGGCATTCTCTTTTTGTATCTGTGCTGGCTTGTTTTATGTCAACCAGACACAATCTAGAGTCATTTGAAAAGAGGGAATCTCAATTAAAAAAAGTTGCACCCACCAGACTGGCCTGTGGGGGCATTTCCTTGACTGCTGATTGATATGTGAGGGATCAGCTCACTGTGGGCTGTTCCACTCCTGACAGGTGGTCCTGAGTGTTATAAGAAAGCAAGCTATGAGGAGGAGCAAGCCAGTAAGCAGCACTAACTCCTTCATGGCCATTGCATCAGTTCCTGCCTTGAGTTCTCAGCCTGACTTCCTTTGATACTCAACTGTGATGTGGAATTGTAAACTTAAATAAACTCTTTCATCCTCATGTTGCTTTTGGACATGGTGTTTTATCACAGAAATAAAAAAAAAACATAACTAAGACAGTATCTTATTGTGTTGTCTTAGCTTCTAGGGATCTCTATATGGATTGAGCCTCTTATAAAAGTGAATATAAAATACACATTTTTGCCAACTTCTCTAATAATGACTGTTCTAAAAGCAAATGTTCCAAGAAACCTGGGAAGAAGCTATGAAGCTTTCTAGGACTTCTCTTCATTGGCCCAAGAGTGTCACTTTTTCTGTATTATTATTTTTTTTTTTTTGGTAATTCATGCCAATCCAGCTTTGGGGGTGGGGGTGAGGAAGGAATGGACTTCATCATAAGATAGTGGAATAGCAGGTGAATACAGCAAAGAACGGATTCTTATAAACCTTATTGGAAATGACTACCATAGACATCTCCTGAAGCCACTCCATGTCAGAGCAAATACATAAATGAACAGTCTGACTTCCTTGCTCATGTTCCTTGTATACCAGCTTACCACAAAGGACTCTAATAATACATAATAACCATTTGCTGAATGTGAGACCCTGGATTAAGTATTCTGCATCACCATTTATTTTAAGCCTTGTAACAAGAACTGAAGTGGTTTAATGATTCACAATATCACAGATGAAGAAATTGTCTGGGGAAGTTTAATTCTTTACTTAAAGATGCATAGTAAGTACACCCTTGGAGGTTTGATCTAGGCTTTGTGAACCATATAGTATATGCCCTCAGCCACTCACTGAGAAGTTGGGTTCATAGATGGGAGAGATTTCAGGCAAATTTGAGGAAGCTGGTGGGCTGGGTATAAAAAGGGAGAGAAGCTAAAATTGGTCTATTGGATGATCGAGGAGTATGAGGATTTCAGGTAGATACCTTGAAGGGAGAAATCCAAGGGGCCATAGAACCCAGGCAGAGAATCATTACTTACTGAAACAGAAAGTGGGGTAGCCTACAAACACCAGTGGAGGCCTCTATAGCCTGAGCTTAACATCTCAGTTGATTGTTCTTTTCTTTAACAATGATTCAGAGTTTACATCAGTCATCTCAGCTCCAAAACTTGTTTTGGAGAAGAACAGCCTTGAATAAGAAAACCTCAGTTCTCCCTTTTCTTAGAATTGGCAGCTTTCAGGAATTCTTACCTGGCAAGATGCTTTCTAAACCAACTCTCTGTTTGATCCAAACAGGATGGAGAATAAACAGTGTCCTGGGTAGACATTTGGGCATCTGGCCTCTTATACATTGCTTTAGTGGAGCAGAACAGTTAAGGACAATGGCTACAGAGGCACATTGACCTGAGGTCAAGCGTAACCCCACAGATCATTCAGTAACCTTGGATGAGTCACATACCTCTTGAACCCTACTTGACTCAACTTTAAAACTGTAAGAACAATGGTCAGAAGAGAAGGCGGGGGTTAAAAGCATTTGTGTAGTGCCTTTGGGACCTAGGGTATAGTGAGTGTTCAGTGCATGTGAGCTATCTACACTGGGCCTTAGATTTTCTGACACCTTATTTGATTCTCAGGGTTAGTGCACAGGGCTAGGACTAATCAGTCAGCAGATGCCACAATTATACATTAGGCATAGATCTCTTTAAGGACTGGGTCTTCTGACTAGTAGTGGGATATAGGAGGAAGTTGAGTCAAAATCTTTTTCTGTCTTGTATTAGCATAATAATTGGAAGTATGGTATACTACCTCTTTCTAGAAGCTGGTACAAAGGTTAATCAATAAATAATTATACAACACTGCAAGTCACTCATATGACTGCCATGTAGTAAACACTCCTTGCATGTTTTCCACTGTTATTGCACACTCAAGTGTTTGTTGAATAGCTTCTGTATTTCAGGCAATGCCTAGGCCTTGGGCCTATGCCCAGAAGATCTACTCCTGGAGGTTGTCCAAGAGTTGTTTCTTGGTTTTTCAGCTCCTGGCTAAAAGTATTGATGAAGTACATGCTGTCTGTCTACACATGTGCTCACCGCAAACTCAGGGCTAAGGAGTCAACTCAACCTGGACCAGGTCAAGATGATGATCCTAGTTAGAGTGAATGTCTGGGAGTGACTTTTTATGCACTACCACCAGTACATGGTGTAAGCTGGGCCATCTGATTTAAAGTTATTGGGTAGGACCAAACCCAAATGATCTGCTTTTCCAATAAGATTTGAGCCTTTTTTGGATGAGGTCGAAGTTCATGAGGCTTTGAAAACAGAAGTTTGAAGAAATAATTGATTACCAAGACATTCTTATTTTCAACTGCTTCCTGCAGGATAACCAGGTTCTAAAATTGTTGACTTTTAGAGAATAAGTGTGGGAGGTGAGTTTCATGCAAAGCAGCAGCCAAATGGCATTAGCATGTTTAATTTAGATCCGAGTGACAGGTGGGCACTGACATTGTCATTGCCTGAACACTGTTTACTGACAGAGACTGAAAATGGGTAAGTGAGGTAAGATGCCCTGGGTATCTGTACAGTGGCTCATGGGAGTTCTTCAGCTTGTTGCCCACACTAAACATTAAACAGAAAGGTGAAAAACTAATGGCATTGGGATTACTTTGAATTTCAGTGCTTTCTATAAGCAAAGGGGGAGTCTGAATTAGGAGACATTGTTCATATATCAACAGTGAAGACTTCACCTTGAAGTGAGTGATGGGAAGCAAATATTGAGTTGTTACAGTGTTGGCAAGGAAGCCCTGGTGTGTTCGGTGGTAAGCAAACAAGCCAAAGGAAACCCCAATGCAGGCACATGGCACAGAACACTCAAACCTAACTGTCTGATGGTTAACCTTTTGGCCTGTCATGCAAACGAGGGCAGAGTCTGCCTATTTCAGACACTCAATAGACTATAATTGAGTTGACTCTATTTCTGTAAAATTTCCCAAAATAGCCTTTCCTAGATTCCTTACAATACACTTAGCTCTACTGCCTCTCATTCACTTCTCTACCTTCTGAAAAAAAACACCAGTTCAGATGAACCTCATCTGCCTTCTCCATGCTTGTTAGTGAGCTGATGTTTGTTACCAGCTAAGCCTGCAAGAGAACATGTCTTCACTTTGACGCCTATTATTCTTCCACTAGGCTCCCAGTGCCCTCCAGCACTCACCGTTTCTCCAGGAGGGTTGATTTCCCCTAAACTGTATGCTCCAAACACTGTGTTGTATCTCCTCCCATCTCCTCACGCCTCACAGGTTCTTATACTACAAAGAGCTCCCTTATGCTGCATTGAAAAGTCAGAAGCCACCAATATCCAAAGGACCAAATTGATCCATACTTGTGATCTGGCATCCTCTCTTAATTCCCCATGGTCACCAAGGGGATTGTGTTTTTCTTCTCAAGCTGACCATTTCTAGTGCTAAAGATTCCATCTCCTCCCTTTCCAGTAGCTTTTCTTTTCTTTTTTTTTTTTCTTCTTCATTTATCTCAGCAATCAAATACATTCCAATATATCCCCCCATAAAATCAACAGAACCAAAACCTTTCCTTGGCCCATGTATTCTATATATGACCCTATCTCTCAACTTTTTAATGCTATACTTCTCAAAAGAATTGTGTACATAATCTAATAACACTTCCTTACTTTCACTTCCCCTTTATTAATGGACAACAGCCATTTAAGCTTGCTGTGGATATTGCTCTGCATAAATAAAATGCTGATTGGCTAGTAGCCAGGCAGGAAATTTAGGTGGGACAAGCAGAGAAGAGAATTCTGGGAAGTGGAAGGCTGAGGCAGAGAGACTCTAGCAGCCACCGCCATGAATAGCAACATGTAAGATACCGGTAAGCCATGAGCCATGTGGCAAGATATAGATTTATAGAAATGGGTTAATTTAAGATAGAAGAACTAGATAACAAGAAGCTTGCCATGGCCGGACAGTTTGTAAACAATATAAGTCTCTGTGTGTTTACTTGGTTGGGTTTGAGCAGCTGTAGGACTGGTGGGTGAGAGAGATTTGTCCTGACAGTGGGCCAGGCAGGAAAACTCTAGCTACATAAGCTGTTTACCAAAAGCTTTGGTGACTTGCATTTGACCAAAGCAATGTGTTTCTCACAGTTGATGTCAGCAGCATTCAGCATGACATTCTTTCCATTTAGACAAGCTTTCTCCTCTTGGCTTTCATGATGTTGTCATTTCCTGGCTTGTCTTCTTCTCCATAAGCTGTTGTTTCTCAGCATTCATTGCAATTGGCTTTTCTGTGTGTATAGCTCATGATCCCTAGGGGTTGGTCCTATATATTCTCTCTCTCTCTCTTTCTCTCTCTCTCTCTCTCTCTCTCTCTCTCTCTGTGTGTGTGTGTATGTCTTTTTCTCTCTGTCTTTCTCTCTCTCTGTCTCTCTCTCTGTCTTTCTCTCTCTGTGTGTCTTTGTTTCCATTGATTCAATTTAAATACCATGTTTATGTAAAGTATATCCAAATGTGTATATCCATTCTAAATACCTCCTTGCAAGTTCTATTTACATAGTCATCTTGGCTTCATCATTTTGGTTCACTTGTGTGTCCCACCGGCATCTTGAACTTAATTAGCATGATGGAATTCGTCATTGTTTCCATTCCAAATTTGTTTCAATCCTCACTTGTCCATCAAAATGTCATCAAACTGTACCATTTTCTACACAATGATTGTAGCCAGTATCCAGATGACCATCTTTCCTTCACATATTAAGCCCATTGGAAGTCTGGACAATTTCATCTCTAAGAAGAACTTCCGTCTGTCCACCATTGCCATCTCAATTAACATTATCCTGTTTAAGAATCATAAACTCTCCCTTGGATAACTTCATTCTTTGGTTCTCTCTTTAATCATTCCCCATGTAGCATAAAAATGGCCCTTAAAATAAAGCCTCCCTGTGGTTCTACTTACATGTAACAGAAGTCACAGATTTTCTTCTCTCCACTCTCTTCTTCCAGACATCATATAAAACTTTCCTCCTTAGCTATGGTGCCATGACCATACTGGTAAACGGATTTCAAAAATGCCAAGCTCTCTACAACCATATGGTTTTGCCTACGCTCTTCCCTAAAGTTTCACTTCACTTAGTCATTTCTTTCCTTTTAGGTTTCAATTTAAATGCTACCTTCACAAAGAAGCCTTTCCAGGCCACACTTCCTCAGACAAAATCCACAGCCACCAGTTCAGCCTCTCCCTTGTGTCCTTCATGGGTCTATGTGAAGTAAAGGAAACCCCACAGCAACAAGGACCACATTTTCTTCTACACCGTTGTGTGTCAGCATTTAGTCAAAGCCAACAACAAAACAAGTGATGAATAATACCATCTTATTGAAACCAAAGGGGAAGCTATTTAGGGATCTAACCTACACTGTCATGAATAGGAATGGAAACTCCCAGTGTTTCTTTGCATCCAGGGCACCACAGCTACAGGGGCAGGCCTGTCCATTCTCCCAACTTCCATTGAGCAAAACACCTGGCCAGCTCATCTCAGTGCTGGTGACAGTGATGCTGAGTAGCATGGCCAGTTGTTCTGAGCTAACAGTTGTAGAGTGTTTACTTCATGATAGAATCTAGGCTCTGTAGTTTACATAGATTTTCTCATTTAAAACTTCAAATAGTCCCACAAAGCAGGTGCTATTGATCACCACCACCACCTGAAGCACACAACCAAGGTCTCTGCATAAAATTTCAGATGGGTTGTTGACTTCCTAAAAGCCTATGAACTCTATGAAGAAGCCTATCACCATAATAGTGTTCTTCAAGCTACCATACTAAATACTGTAAGTACATAAAAAAAAAAACTAGAGTTTCCATCTATTTATAGACAAACAAGACTTGCAGTACACATTAAACACATTGATGTTTCTTGTCATGCATGGATCTTTAGAGATTATGGAAGAAGCTTGGGAGACAGTCCAAACATTAGAGAAAAAAAGGGTTGGGATGTAGCAAAGGGACTCACATGTTTGTTTACCTTCAAAAAATGATGACTGGATTTAATAGATGCCTCTGAGAAGTAGTAAAACAATACTCAATACAAATGCAAGTAAACAGGGAAGCAGTGGTCACTTCTTATCTTAGGGCAAGCTCCTCATCAACATTGTGAATTTGCATCTCTGCTTTGGTCCAAAAGGTATACTCTTGACTTCCTATGATTCAGCTCTAACCCACCATGTGACTGTATTTCAAGGTAGGCTCTTTAGAAGGCAACCATGGTTAAATGAAATTATAACAATAGGAATATAATTAGAAAGGACTGGATCCTTGTCAGAAGCATTCTCTCTCTCTCTCTCTCTCTCTCTCTCTCTTTCTCTCTCTCCCCTTTCCCTCTCCCTCCTCTGTCACAAAAGAACAGAATGAGAAGCCAACCGTCTAGAATCCAGAAAGAATGTCCTTAGCAGGAACTTACCACACCCGGTACCCTGATCTGAGACTTCCAACCTCTTGAATGCCTAGGAAATATATTTCTCTGTGTTTCAATTACCTAGTCTAAAATTATCAGAATGATGTAATCAGCTCTAACATAAAACTCTCCTCTTTTCAAAATTATTGGGAAAACACTTGAAATACAAGTTTGTAGACATTGTTAATTACAACTTTAGTCTTAATGTAGATGAAAATGCGTGAGTGATTAGTTTCAGGTTGTATGAAATTTTTGTCAAATAATTTACTAGAATTCTCAAGACTATGTACTCAAAACATGAAGACAAACTATAACTTCCTTATTATCAAGCTAAGAAGTTAGGGAATTTCACTCAATTTAATCTTCTTTAAGAGTCTTATTTGATGCTCCTTTGTTGATAGCTTAAGCAGAGACTGTTTATATCTATACTCACTTTCCCATTCCATTCTTCTTTTTAATAACAGAACTCTAATACACACCAGAGAAAATTACTGCTTGGATATGGTATATCCTGGACTCCCTTGCAGCTGTGTGTTCTTGTAACTGAGTTCTACCCAATGACACATCTCTATCATTACTCTTTGATTTCTAGAAGGGCCTCTCTGCTGGAGGAAGACATGCTGGCTTCCTCTTTCCATTTTCTGGTGGCTCATGTAATAGTTAACTGTTGTTGCACAAAAAGTGACCCTGAAGATTTAGTGGCTTAAAACAATAACATCTACAATAACATAGTTCCCACAGTTCAGGAATCTGGACATGGCTTAGGAAGTTCTCTTTCTCAGGGACTCTGAGGAGGCGGTAATAAAGATGTTTGTGAGACTATAGACACCCCAAAGTCTCCATTATGGAAGGCTCTGATTCCCAAATTCACTCACATTGACATTAGTGAGACAATTTACTATGTGGACTTAGTCTGGTCCTCATTGGTGCCCTCAACTCTTTGCCACATGAGCCTTACCAGAGGGCAGTTGTTAGCAGGGCAGCTTTCAGAGGCTGGAAAACAAGAGAGGGAAGCACAGCAAGGGAGATAATCTAGCAAGATGGAAACTATAAGCTGTTGTCACCACGTTGTGGTTGTAGTCTATACCCTTTACACTATTGTATTTGCTGAAGCAAGTGTCTGACTGGGTCCAGGCCATACTAGACATGAGCAGCATGGAAATCTGATCATCAAGAGGTGGGGATCATCAGTAAGTGAGAGATTGCTTATCCAAGTTAGAACACAAATGCAAAAGCAGTGACTTGAACAATGCTACTGGGGTTTTGAAGGAAGCTAAATATGACAAAGCTAAAAAGATAGAAAACCATTAGGGCCTTTAGCAACCTGATTTGTCCATTTATTCAGTAGATTAACCTTGAACTTTAGCCATTGTGACTCAGGATTTGACTATTACCTGGTGACTCTACTAATGTCATGGGATATAATCATGAAAAACACAAAAGCCATTTAACATTAGAAAAATGTTTGTCTTACCCAATGTGATCAGTTATGTTTGAAACAGTACTGGATAAACAATACAGTGACAAGCTAGGAAACATTTCTTTATGTCAAAGTATTTCTGTGATATACATTTGAAAAAACTGAACTTGAGAAGAAATAACTTTTAGGACAGATGATATACTCTAGGAATTTTATATGACAGTCAGTTGAAAGTATAAATATTTTTAGCGTGTCTTCATGTGTACTATTTACTAGGCTAGGTTCTGGTAATGAACATGAAGACCTGCATTTATCTGATATGTCAACAAATTCAAGACAACTAAAAAAGGTGTACTTATGAGTGAGTAAGTGCTTTAATCCATTTTTTAAAAATTTAGTATTTATTTATTTGTTATGCTTTTGTGTGTATGTATGTATGTGTCACAGTGAACATGTGGAAATCAGATGACAACTTGTAGAAATCAGTTCTTTCCACCATGTAGACCTAAGGATCAAATTTAGGTCATCAGGCTTGACAGACACATCCTTTCACTCACTGTACCATCTTGCTGGCCCTCTGCCACTGATTTTTTAAGTTTATTTAGCATATACAATTAAGATAGAATGGACATAAACCAAGAAGAAGAAGAAAAAAGCCAGTAGAGAACGTCAGTGCCACTTCATTTTTAGGGAAGAGGTAGAACATGGGATGAAAAGCCAAGAGAACATTCTAGGGCCATCCCAGAGGGTAGAATGTAAGACTTCAAAGCCTCAAATGATGTATTATTCTATTTAATCTAGAAATGAAAAGAAGAGAACCCAAAGTTCCTCCTGCTCAGTGAAAGAACTTTTTTACATTAAACACAGAAAAATCAACTGTTTGTAAAGCGACAGCAGGAGCTCTGAGCTGTGGCTTTGGCTTGATGACTAGAAAGTCAATACTAACCTGCAGTGGAGCTCCCTGTGCCCCTTGAACCTGGGCTCCTGCATCTTGCAGGTAAATGCAGACTAATTTTTGAGTGAATTAAAATGTTTTCTGAGGAGGTATTTAAGTATGAGAGCTGAGGAGGAGTTTTCGGCTTTATTTCTAAAGTTTCTTTAGGAATGTAAGACAAGATAGCATCAATCTTGAATTTTATTTATTGCATTGCTTATGGGGGATCATAACCATGGAAGTACAGATGGCTGAACTGATTTAAAAAATTAAATCTTCACAAATTTTAAAATCAAAACTTTAGAAACTACAGCAGAATCTGTGTAACATTTCATGATGAGATGAAGAAAGACAATGACTGTATTTTTGTCATCATTTAGGAGCTCACTAAAAGACTTTTAGGACCTCAAGATACACACCTTTCTTTCACCAAAACACAAAGGCATTCATTCTTTTGTTGATCTCATCTGTGATGGCAGGGACTAGTTTCAGTTTCTGAGGTAGATTTAGATATAAGTGTATTTAGTCTATTCCTTCATTATACTTCGTATTTTAATAATGTGTGAAGAATAAACTGTTTAGAAAACTTATTATAGATAGAGCATTTACAAAAGAGATGTCTGGAAACTTTCCCATTGACTCCAGAGCTTGCAGCCCAGCATGGTCACATGGCATCTGTATAAACTATGCACACTTACAACTGAGAAGCCGAGCCCCTGAGCCTAATGTAGCTGGGTAACAGACTGGTGTGTGGTGATATATTGTGTGAACCAGCCACTAGATTAGACATAGGGGTCATGCAGTAGTGGCACACACCTTTAATCCCAGCACTTGAGATCTCATGCCTTTGCTTGGGAAGCACACATGCCTTAAATGCCAGGAAGTGATGTCTGGGCAGAGAAAGGTATGTAGGGCTTGAGGAAACAGGAACTCACTCTCTCTGGGGTAAGGATTTTGTAGAGGTAACAACTAGCTGGATGGTCTACTTCTCTGATCTTTCAGCTTTCACCTTGATATCTGGCTCTGGGTTTTTTATTAAAAGACCATCTAAGATTCGAACAACGCTGGTGAACACGGCACACACATTCCTCATCTCAGTGTCCTGGAGCCAGGAGTCAGCAGTGTGGATGGACAGGTTCAGTGGCCACTGCTGAGGCTCTTATGAGGCTGAAATTGGGGTCTCAGAAGAACTGAATTTTTATCTGGAGGCTCCACAGGAAAGTAATAGGCTTCTAAGTTCATTCTGCTGCTGCAAAAATGAAATTTCTTCCGACTGTGTGACTGGGGCCTTAGGCTCTTTGCGGGCTGCCGGCCACCTGCCCCCAGCTTCTTGTGGTCATCTGCATGCTCTGCAGCATCTACAGTCTGCAAACTATTTCCTCTTCTGTGTCTAGAAGTGCCTCTTACTGCAGTGTGCTGGGCCCAGCAACACCCTTGTAATTGAACAGGCTTTTCCAATCACGTTGTTAATCTTTATGATGCAGACTCATATAGACTTTGAATACATACTTTAGAAGAGCAAGAAGAAAACTGCAGTGCCGGGGACGGACAGCAGGGCAGTGGAAATTTACTTGTGGGATCATTACAAAGGCTTTTCTTTTCTTTTTTCTTTTTTAAGAGTGCTAAGTGAGAATATGAATAGCATGATTTCAAGTGCATCCAGTAATGCACTCATTAATTTATGTCACTTTATCTTTGGGAGAGATCTAGTTTTCAGTTGTGACAGACATTAAAACAAGGGCTAGAAATATATGAAAAACAGTGTCAGCACTTCGGTTTGCTTAATTATATGCAAGTGTTAAATCAAGATGTTGAAGGAGAACAGTGCTATTTCATCCCATTGTATTTATTCATAACAGTGAGGGAAGTTTTAAAGTAATCAGTGAGTGAAACGTTCAAGAGATGGATAGATCTTGTTTATTTCTCATCTGGAGCTGTTCCTGTACATTTACACATATATATTTGTAGAATATCCCATGTGCACAGTTTTGAAAGGGGTAAATACGCACATGTAGTGTTGGGATGTAGATGTAGTTTTATTTGCTAATTGGCCTGTGTTTCAGAGTTGGCCTTGACTGAATGCACACTTTTCTCACTCTATCCTGTCTAGTGTCAGAAACACTAGGGACATGCCCGGAAGGGGATGTGGCATCCCTCCAAAACATTCTCTAGACTTACCTGATTCTAAAGAGTGTGAACTAGCACAATAGAGAACGTGCATTGATTGCACATGAAGAGGAAAATATTTTAGATATGCTGAATTAAATGAGATACAATATCAGAACTAGTTTCATCTGTTTCTTTTTTTTTAAGCATCTCAGTGTGGCTACTAAAAATTAAAGTTATTTGTGTGGCTCATATTGTACTTATTATGTGGAGCTGTCCTGGTGGGTTGGCAGGATGTGAGAAAGGAAAAAAAGTAAATTTTTGTACTTTTTTTGTGGACTCACCTGACCTTTGTTTTTTTCCCTCCTACTTTGGCCTTTTAGACTGTTTCTTCCTTTATTCATCAATAGGGAAGGACTATATTTTAAATCTCATAAACAGTTGAAGTAAATGGTTGAGGTTACTTCCTGTTCGATTGTATTTTCTAGTATCCTCACATTGCCAGGCAGCTAATTGTACTTCCTCTGACATGGTAGGATGGTTACTTTTAATTGTCAGTATGACAAAATCTGGAAGCACCTGAGAGATGGAATGTCTTATTGTGTTAATTGATGTAGGAAGACCCATCTTAACTGTGGGCAGGACCTGTGGGATGTAAAAGGAGTTGAGCACTAGCCTTAGCAACAGTTCATGTCTCTCTACTTGACTGTGGATCTGATGTGACCAGCTCCCCCAGTGTGATGGACTATAATCTGGGACTGTGAGATAAACAAACCCATTATCCCTAAGTTGCTTCTGTCAAGGTATATTATCACAGCATTAGGAAAAGAAACTGAAACAGAGATTTTGGATTAACAGAGAAATACCCCAATCACATGTGTGTGTTTCTGGAAATCTATTCATATCAATGCAATGTAATGTGTCTCTTTACTATTAATAAAACTGTACCAAGATAGAGCTCAGTGAAATTGTGCCAAATACTTGAGCTATGTTTTTTTGAAAGCTTGCATTGTAACTCTCTTATTTTAAGCTCTATATAATTCTGTATAGTCCTGTCTTAGCCCTAGTCATTTCCTTTGCAAATTGATTTACTGCCCACTATTTTAAGGAATATATAATTTTCACATTTCTTCCAAGTCTCAGAAAGGACACTTTCTCATAAAGGCCTCTTTCCTTGGCTTGCAGTATCTGCCTTCATCATGTCCCCCATAGCCTTTGCTCTGTATGTGTATATCTTACAGTGATCATCCTATTGAGGCATATTTTGCCTCCATTTTGTTTCCCAGGAGTACTTACATTTAGCTTTTATGAGACCAGACTGCTAGCTGGCTTTTCCCTGCAACTAAGCTCTTTAAGATGCTCTTTAAACTCTAGAGGTTTATAATGTTTATCCTGAAGAAGGACAATAACATTTAGTTGTTAGCTGAAGGTTTTCTTAATTTGTCTGTTCTTGAGTCTTCTAGGGATACACAGAGCACATCTATGCTGCTGACAATTCTAATACTTATTCTACATTCTTTGAAAGCTGGTAGTCCAAGACCATGGTCCCAGAAGGATTAGTTTCTGATCTCAAACCTAAAGAATGCTATCAAGGCAACTGGCCGCTAGTACCTAACTCAATACCATTCATTAGGCTTAACCAACACAAATTTGACAGGATTGCATTTCCTCCTTCCACTAATCCATACCCTATTTACTAAGCCCAAGAAACTACTCACTGGTTAGGATTGTTGACACAAAAGACCCTACTGTTAGGTGTCTCTGCAGAGTCTCTTCTTTCTTGGTACCTGGCATCACTTTTCCATTTCTACCCCAGACTAAGAGCTAAGCAGAACTGAAGGCAAT
The DNA here is from genome assembly GCF_903995425.1 of Onychomys torridus. Classification (NCBI taxonomy): domain Eukaryota; kingdom Metazoa; phylum Chordata; class Mammalia; order Rodentia; family Cricetidae; genus Onychomys; species Onychomys torridus. The sequence continues at coordinate 29,345,226 of NC_050455.1, forward strand.
GCCTTCTATTATAATTCTCATTAATGCTATGCTCTGATAAATACAGTACACTGTACAGAAGAAACATTGCCTGAGGACGGCCTGCTTTGTGTGAAAGTTATCGGTGCACTTGGTGTTTTGCTATGGCCATCCTGAACTTCTCAATCTATATTTTCATTTAGTACCAGATCTCCAAAATTATGTGACTGACTTTTAAAAGGGAACCATTTTATAAAAAAATCAATTGAGCTACATGTCCAGAGACATGTCCTGAGCTTTCCCCAGGGCCTGGCACAGAAAAACAAATAAGAAAAAACAAAACAAAACAAAACAAAATCCAAAACTAAAAATGATGTTTATCACTAGTTTATTCCCCACCTGAGAGACTTCTCTTTCAAAATGTAAACCTGCTTTGGAAAAGGGTTTCCTCTTATAGAAGACATCTGCTGGTGTTGCCTGCCAACATTATCTCCCCAGTTTGCTTCCAGGCTCCTTCTCAGTCCTATTGGTTCCTAGGCTCAGAGACTGGACCTTACTTCACCTTCTGCCCTAATTAAGGGTGTGGGTCAGGCCTGATCTATTGTATATTTTTATCCTTCAACTAGACTGTAACTGACCTAGAAACATGTATGTGGCCCAATGTGGGCTCATGAAATTGGATCACAGGGCTTTCATGGACTTGTGGGGATTATGATTCTGTCCTCTGGCACTGCTGGTGATTACCTGGCCTCCATGAGGTGAAGACAGAGCTAATGGAGAAGAATGTCAACTGTATGGTATGGAAAATCCAAGTCCTGGGGACATTTGTGAATCCCTGAGGCTGAGCAGCTGTATCTGCAATCTATAAGTAAGTAGTATATTGGTGCCTAAGAGCCAGTGACATAGAGGAGTCTACTGGTGTGGGTGGTACTCTCTTCTAATGAAGTGGGGGGACAGGGAGTGTGTACCACTGAATCCGCACTGCAGAGCAGAGTGTCTGCCATGAAGTAGACATTGACTTGGTGAGTGAAAGACAACTCTCATTGAAGTCACTACAAGATGGAAGTGGAGTAATATGATGGGTTTCCAAAAATATGCAAATCTGTCTCTGCTTTCAGATATACTTCAGTCCACCTTTATTTTACCCAGCATGCCATCATGTAAGTTAAAAGGGATTGAAGTCTCAATTATAATCTTTAAAATATCCTTTTAAAATGTGTCACTAGAAATGGACATTTTCTCCCTAGATTTGAGGGTATGTGTTCCTTGGAGGGAACATTAGAAGAAAAGGAGTAATTGGTAAGTGATGGTTTGGCCACTTTAGTTCACAGTCTGATCTATGTGAGTATGAGTGTGTGGTGGCACGTGTTTGAGGGAAATTCCAGCATCTGAGCAGGAATTAGCCCCTACCGAAAACTCTAATTATTGATGCACAAATATCCAGCACTGTGGCCACTTTGGCTTGCCACCTTTTCCAGAGCTAGTGGATCTGTTGGCAAAGGGATCGTGCCATTAGCCCTTAGACAACTGATTAAATTGGGTAGATCAGTGAACAACTCTGTCTGACGTTATGAACTCAAATTTTCTTAAGTTTATTTTGCTCTATACTTTTTCACTTCATAGAGCTGATGATATGACACCTCATGGAGTATCTTTACCAGGTCTTACTGAGCCTGCTCTATGTTATTTTAATTCTTATCCATTTGCATCTTCCCTCCTAAGATGGGTCATGATTTCTTTGATGCTTTCATATGCCTTTCAGTATTCAAGTGTTTAAAAGTTAATGACAGCCATCATGGACCCCACACATACTTGGAACAGATATTGTTTAAATCCTCTTTATAAGGGTTTCTCTGCTCTGCTAAGGATATTACACATTCTCCCTTTACTGCCGAGGATAGCTAGAGTACCCCACATCAATTCCCCTAGTCATTGCGTGGGATTGTTGCTAGCATGATGCTCTTCAAAATCAACACAAGTATAGAAAGAATTTAGGAATGGTTTAAGGTCAAGCCCTTCAGTTTGGCTATGAGAAGCCAAGGCCAACTCCTAATGAGAAACTGTTTGTTCAAGGCTGCTAATAACCTGTAAGAACCCAGAAATCCCCATCCCAGGGACTTTGCTTCTGCAGGAATGCCTAGCCTGTGCATGAAAGTCATATATCTATAATAACCTCACTTTTCATTAACCAGAGTTAAGTTTTTCAATAGTCCTTTTCAAAAGCCCACCTCAGCAAACACAAAAGAGAGTTTGCACTGAGTGTGAAATGCTCAGAGGATTATTGTCCTTTGCCCACAGATCAAATAGATGAAAGGCTGGATGTCAGGACTTGCACAAGCCTTTTCTGAAGGGACTGAAAAGATGGCTTTTCCTCTCTGAAAGGCAGTATTGCATGTCAAAAAGAAAACTGACAAATATTTCTTCTTGTGTTCAAAGGCACCAGCTAATTGTACTCTCACTGTTGAGATCCAGAGATAGACCATGGGTATGTTGTACTACAAATACCATTACTGGCTAGATGCTGAGGCATGTGGGGAATGTAGACGGCCTCCACTCAACACTTGTACTTGACTCCTCAGTTTCTGTCTTGTGATGCCATTAGTCACCCAGGTCACCAGCTCCTGAGAACAGCAATCATGCGGTCTTGCTGATTTTCTAGATATTAAATCATTCTAGATCCCTCTCCTACTGAAAGTCCTCTGGTAGCTTTAATACAAGTTCAAATAAAATTATATTTCTGTATGTCATAGAGTCACATTCATGAGTTCAGTCAACTGTATACTGCAATTACTTGAAAAGAGTTGCACTGGGGACATAAAGACACTTTCTTTTATTATTCTTTAAACAATAGAGCATAACCCTTTGCATGGGTCTTATACTGGTTTAGATATTTTACATAATCTAGAGATGACCTAGGGTAGAAAAGATCATGTATGCAGGTTCCATGCAAACATGATGCTATGTCCTGCAAAAGTTTTGTGCATTCATGTGTTTTGGTATCTGTGTGGGTCCTAAATCCAGACTTGCCTGGCTACCAATGGAAAATCAGGAATGTCAGCTCTTTATCAGTGAGTGATTTGGCCCTGCTCACTCCTTTGCATCGCCTTACATCATGTCCCTACAGTCTCTCCTCCAGTACCATGCCTTCTGCCCAGTCCTCACATATGCACTGCTTGCTCAGAAGCCCCTGCCTGCTGTACCTTCTGTAAGAGTTTGTCCCAGTATCTATAGGTAATGATTTCTTTCTGTTTTTGAGGCATCTGCAAAGCATGCCCTATCATATTCACCATGTTTTATTTATTTTACAGCATATTTCAACAACTGAAATTATCTTGAATATTTACTTTTATGTGATTTGAACTATAGGCTCTCTGAGACTCCAGACCCCATCATGTTCTCTATTGTGCCTCAGCTCCTAGAAGATGAAATAGCACACAGTAGGTATTCCATATAGTCATTTTTTTTTTTTTACAGAGAAAGAGAAAAGGTAGCTGTCTAGTTTCTAAATGAGATTCTGTAACCAGAAAAGCTACCCATACAAGGCTGAGGGAAGTGTGAGCTCTTGGCTAATTACTTGTGTCTTTAAGTCTCATTGCTAGTTTTAAAGTGGTGATTGAAAAACTTTATTCAGAGATTGAAATACATTCCCCTATTTTTGTTGGTTTTTAAGATACAGTCTTCTTGTGTATCCCAGACTGTCCTTGAACCCCAGATCCTCTAGCATCAGCATCCTGAATGCTGAAATTAAGGTGTAGATGGATGAAACAATCTATTTTAAAAAATTATTTTGTTTGGTTTACATTTAGATGCATCAATAAATAGTACACAGTAAAAAAAAAAACAATGAATAGAAATAACAAATGGTTTCATAACACATGGGGGACTTGTGGTGGTGATTGATGGCTGCAGAAAGGTTCTCCTTAGAGGTATTCCAAGAATAAATTCACCATGTCAGTTCTAGCTCTGCTTGGGAGTGGCGATGTGACAATGAGTTCCAGCCCTTTATAATTCTGCAAAAAAAAAAAGTGCTGTAAATTGACACCCTCGAGTGGTTCAGTTGAATATTGTAACCATCTAGCTCAGACAGGACAGCCACTTTCTCCTCTGTATAAAGAGAAACAAATGGAGATGGAGATGGCACTGCTATTTTTTAGCATGTGACTTGGAACAGAGCAGAACATCTCCAGGATTCAGTTCTCTCATCCTTAAAGAAGCGAAACCATTAAATACCACATTATCATGTCTAATCAAAACCCATTTACTTATGCTATACAAGTACATGGTTGTTTGTGGGGGATCTGTCACCTTCCAGAAGATATGAGAATTCTCTGTGAATTCTAAATCTTCTTGGATTTATACTGTGGCAGATTTGGGGTTGTATCCTGTGGACTCTTGGCTCCTTGACAATGACACTCATTGTGAAGTGGACTCAGCTATGAGGAAAGTACAACCCATAGAGGCTGCTCCCTGCAACACAACACACACAGTGGATCCTAGATGTTATTTATCAAATGACTTGCCTTATTCTGGATTTTGCTCTGAAATTGGGTCTTACCTAAAGATTGTAAGCTCATGGGTTGGTAGACATATTAGCTTGATGTGGGGAAGGTAAACAATAATTTCTTGGGGACTGAGGTTTCAGGCTCCAGGCTCTGTTTTGAGGGGACATATGTATTTTTCTATTTTTAAGTTTATGTGCCTTTCATCTTCCGGCCAATGTTCAGATGTGTTGCTGGGTTTTTCATAAAACATTCAAATGCAAAAGAAGGCACCAGGGAAACAAGCTGAGTAAAGTGGTAAGGAATTCTTGAAGAAGTCCAGGGAGGGTGAGGGAACAGGGAAAGGGCTGTGCTGACAGACAAGTGATGGAAAATCACTGAACCATAATAGACCTCACTTGTATTGACATGTGCTAACTGAAGTGAGCAGCTGGGTAAAGCTACTGAGCCTCTTATTTTGGAGTTTGGCACAGGACTGGGCTCTATTTGTGAAGCAGACAGCTATGACAGGATTTTACAGGTCTGACGCTGAGGAAAAATGTAGTTTGTTCAGCCCAAGGGCAGAAGTCTTGCAGTGGACCATTGCTTTGGTTAGACATTGTTGTCATGGAGGGGACAACCATTGACTCTCCTTTCACAGCATGGCACCAGAGACAGTGTGAGCTTGTAGTTGTTCTGTATAGTCAGTCAGACATCTAATTTAGCAGCACGATTGGGCAGGTGCTGTGTTACATCTGGCTATTTACACAAACAATGTAAACAGAAAGAGGGCTCAGGGGAGCTTTACATAGTGGTGCTATTTCTAGCTGAAATGGAGTACTTACTCTATCAATTGTGGTGCTAATCCTTTCATTTGCTCATCTCATGTAATCCTCTCTGGAACCCCCTGTGGCTGGTTCCATGAGCCTCTCTTTCTCTCTTTTGCAGGTGGATAAACTGAGGCTTGGGGATGTGAAGTCATCTGCCCGCAAAGATAATTAGCAAGTAACAGAGCCAACTCGGCAGCATGTGTGCCAGCCTGTCCTCCGCCCAGGTCTACTGTCTGTTAGCCCCATACATCTCAGAAGCTCTGGGATCTTTGGATCCATTTCTGCTCTGGATAGTTTGGCCTTTGGTCTCAGGGACAGATGCTTTGCTCTCATTTGCTGTCAAGTGTTGCACATACTGCTGGGGTTCCAGTTTTTCTCACCAGTAGCTGGGCCACTTAGAGTTCGTTAGTGATTATTTGGATTATTCTTCTTCACTGTAGGAAACTGCTTATGGGAGTAAGAGAATTCACACGAGGAGGCAAAGAAGAATGGCCAATTTCCCCCTCATCATCTTAGGAGGATAACTAGGGTCATGTGTGTGATGGAGAGGATGAAGCCAATGGAAATATCATTCTGCTCCCCTTTCCATAAGCAGGGACCACATGTCCAGCTCTCAATGGGACTCCTGCAAATTTTTTTTATGTGTATTGATTTTCTTCTTGGTCTTGTAAGTAAAGGCAGGAAGAAAAATTAGACCTTGGTTTTCATACAATATTAGTGAATTTCCTCATCTCTGTGATAAAAATAACCTGGCAAAAGAAACTCAAGGAAAGAGAGTTGTAATTTAGAGTTCCAGGTTCCAGTCCGCCATGGCGGTGAAGTCCCGTGGCTGAAGCTATAGATAGCCGTTCATTGCATCTGTAGTCCAAAGCCGAGGCTGATGAGCACTCATGCCCTGTCGGCTTTCTTCTTTTAAATTCAGGCTGGGGACTCAACCCTATGGGACAGGGCCACTCACACTTAAAAGCGGGTGTGCCACCCCAGTAATCTTATTCGTCACAGTCTTGTCCAGAAACTTGTCTCCTCAGTGATTCTAGACCCTATTAAATCAACAGTTACTAGTAACCATCATCACACATGCTCACCTGGTTTAATTTAGCATTCCATTTAATTATAGAAATAGGCCATAAGTTACAGTTTTATGACCAGTGTCTACATCCTTGTCACCAAAGGAATCTCACGCTTTCAGGCCATCTTTAAACTGTTGTAAAAATCTTGGAAATCATTTTGTGCTGTCTGCTACTCAGACATTATAAAAACCATCATCAGAACTGCTGTCAGATTTTATGTGCACAGATCTTATTTGTGTCTGCATGCTATTATCACAGTGAAAACATTTTTATAATTGTGTTTAAATACAATTGATTTCCTTTTAACATTACCCTTAATTTCAACACACACACACGCACACATACACACACACACACACACACACACACACACACACAGACAGAGAGAGAGAGAGAGAGAGAGAGAGAGAGAGAGAGAGAGAGAGAGAGACTTTGCTAAAGAGAGACCAGTAAGTCTTATCAGGGACCCCAAAGAATCCATTGGCATTAAAACAAACCAAAATTTGAAAACCAAAACAAAAATACAAAAGAAGAAAAAGAAATGGAATGAGAAGCTGCATCATTTATAAATTTTTTTTTAAGTATCATCACTTAATTTGTACTCTATCACTTGGGGTAGAGTAAGAGCTAATATTGTTTTCCCTGATTATAATAAGAGGAAAAGGAGACATCATAATTTGAGAGGAGTTTTCAGGGCAAATGTACTATGTATTGAGGGCTCATTGTGTGGATTCTGTGTTGCCAGCTCAGCACCACTTTCCTCCACCTGTACTTTCTGCACCCCTAGGGGATCAGTGGGTTCTTCTGTCCCCTGAAAGCAGGGCTCCAAACAAGGTCCTGCCAAAGAGGAGCACCCTATGAGCTATGGACATAAGTGAGGAGGAATTCCTAGCCCTTCCAGCAATAACAAACAGGCTCATGTGCAGGGAGCTGGCTGGACTTGAGTTTCATGGCACAGGCTTTGGTGAACTTACACATGATTTCTTCACTTAGATGCAGCTGGCTGCTGTTTGTGTCGTTTCTGCAGCTCTCTAATCTTTGGAAAGCCATGGTTTTCTCTGCTCCTCCCCTGGTTTATACAAAGATTTCATAAATGGGTGAGCTAAACCCCTTCCAGTTTACAAAGGGTCTTCCATCCTCAGAGAACTATGTGCTTACGATAAACCAGGAACAAAGCAGAGTTTAATAGCAGACTTGGGGTTCTTATAACAGACAGGTGAGGCTATTTACAAAATTTGAAAATACAGCTAGAAAAATGAATAAGGCATAATGCCCTAGGCTAGGCCCAGTGGGGCAGCCCTTGCCTTCCCAGTAGAGGGAGCTAGAGAGGATCAGTTAAGAATCCAGGGAGAGGTAGTTTCCCTACTAGTATTCCTCTGTGCTGGGGTTGGAACTAGGAATAAACACCCCAGTTCATGTTTCTCTGTTTTCCTTATTTCTTATCTTCTGCTGACAGAGAAAACCATGGCATCATATCATATCATCCTGTCTGCTTTCTTCAAGAAATAATTATGCACTGGCATGATAAGAAGCCTGGCTTAGTGAGCAGGAAAGAATCAAAAAAGGAAGAAGGTCGAAACAGGTTGCTGAGAAGGGAATGCGCTTAACAGAAAAATATTGGCCTGTAAGAACATTTAAATAAAATAAAATGAAAAAAAAGTTTTTCTAATCTAAAGACAGTACAGTAATCCAAAGAAAGCTACAGGTAAGCAAGCCACTTTAAGTATTTGCCATTCTCTTTCCTTTTCCCTACTTTGCAAAGCTAGATGTTCTGTTATGTCCTGTGTGCTCACACCTTTAAAAAAAATCTTCACATAATATGCTCCTTGAATTTAAAATATTTGATATAATTCAACTTAGTGGATGTTGAGCATGGCTTTGATTTTGAAGCCTCTTGGAAAAGAAGAGGAAACACTTTGCACAACCATTAGACCTCAGGTACTTCTGCAGAGATGCCTGATTTGAAACTGCCCAGAGTACAGGAATCCCTGGCAGCTGTATCCTTGATCTCTAGCCCTGAGCATGTGTCAGCCTTTGTGGTGCCTGTACCAACATCAAACCTCGCTTTCAAGGGCAGTTTGAATGAGGTGGATTGGACTGGATGTTTCAGGGCATGGTTTTTAACTTCTAGCATCTGCAATTAAGAACAATAATCACTTACAAGGGAATAAAGATGAGCTCAAGCATTGAACACATGTAGATATTTGGGCTACAGGGAATCAATCTGCCCATTAGAATGCTAATGAATACAGAATATCCCCAATTCTTAATGAATTGGTTAACTAAACAGAGAGACTGGGGTGAGACACAAGCATGGTTATTTAACATAGAAAATCATGAAGGCTGGATGAATAGCAATTACATAATTAAAAAAAATAAACAACATTTGAGTCTCAATTAATCCTTATTGGTAGTTCAGAAACACCCACCAGAATCTATTCCAATCCATTGCAAACTGAGCCTTTCAAGTTAAAACAATTTTAACACTTGCTCTCTGATATAAATATCCTAATTAAAAATGTTCAAGATCAAGATGATCCATTTAACTAGAAGAGCAAGGGCAATTAAAGGCTAATTTGGTCAAGGAAAAGAGTATTACTCTTTGTGTTCAATTATAAAGATTCTATTGCTTGAATTCAGTGTTATTACTCTGCAAAACAAAACAAGTTATTCCATTCTCAAATTATAATGAAGATGTTGGGGGTATCAGGTTAAAAAAAAACCCATAATCCTGATAAAAGTATGGAAGACTGAATATAAAACTGTAATTTGGAGTTAGGAAAACAGAAGCAATAGGTGTGAGTGAGTGTGTGTGTGTGTGTGTGTGTGTGTGTGTGTCTATGTGTCTGTCTGTCTGTCTGTCTATTTGCATATCTATATCTCTGCTGGGAGGTTGATGACCAAAGGCAATTTAAAGGCAAAGTTCCTTCTTTCTCTGGGGACCACCCCATCTTTTCTCATAAAATTGTCAGCTCGAGTGTTTGGGAGATGTTGGTAAAATGTTTGCCACACAGACATACAAACCTGGGTTCGGATCCCTTAATATTGTTGTAAACAGCCAGGCATGACATTGTACATTGTGATGACACTGGGGAGGTGGCTCAGTGGGCAAAAGCATTTCCTGCACAAGTCTGAGGGCCTGAGTTCAAATCTTCCCAGCACCTATTTTAAAATCTGAGCATGGCCCAATATTTCCTGTAACTCCAGTGCTATGGGGCAAGTGGAGAAGGTATTGAACAGTCTGCTGGCTGCCAGCCTTGAGGATGAGAAAGTGGGGACTCCTTTGGACTCCTCTGGCTTCCATGCACATACAGGCTTGGACACCTTCCTGCCCCCAGCACACACCCCTGCTGTCACTGACTGAGTGAGGCCTTCCATATTGTGGAGGGTAATCTGCTTCCACCCTGATTCTGATGTAGTCAGTCTGTGATGCTGAGGAGGCACTAGACATTTTAAACCACCCATTTCAGCTAAGTACCTTCTTAACCCTGCTTCCCATTCTTGCCTGTACGTTTTTCAGTCAGTAGCCATCCTTTATCTGTGGTCTCATATTCTGCTACTCCAGTTACCTATGCTCATCTAGTTCAGAAATATTAAATGGAAATATTCAGAAATATACAATTCACAAATTTTAAACTGTACTCCGTTCTCAGCAGTGTGATGAAGAGCTAGGGGTGCTGTTCTGTGGGGAGGTGAATTATTCCTTTGTTTCATGTGTAGTTGTCTTTTCTTCTTACTCTTTGGTGGTCCACCACCCAGCTCCCAAATAAACACACCAAGGCTTATTCTTCCATATGAATGCCCAGTCTTAGTGTGGCTTGTTTCTAGCCAGCTTTTCATAACTTAAATAATCAAGATACCTTTCCACATATCATTCTTGACTTCTTACTCTGTGGCTTGCTGTGTAGCTGCGTGGCTGTCCTCTGATGTCCTCCTCTCCTCCTTTTTCTTTTTCTTCCATCACTCTTCCCTCCTATTTATTCTCTCTGTCTGCCAGCCCAACCTATCCTTTCTCCTGCCTTGCTATTGACTGTTTAGCTCTTCATTAGACCAATCAGGTGTTTTAGACAGGCACAGTAACACAGCTTCACAGAATTAAACAAATACAACATAAAAGATTGCAGCACATCTTTACATCATTAAACAAGTGTTCCACAGCATAAACAAATGTAACACATCTTCAACATATATTTCACAACAACCATGTATCTACATGGTATACATTGTCAGGCCATACTATTTGTCTTAAGCATCAGATTGGATCAGTGTTGTATTTACGAGCCCTTATCTTATGAACCAATGACCCCAGAGCACAAGAGCAGTGATTCTGGCAATGCAGATGAGCCAGAGAGAAGCTCTGAGGAGCTTCTTTAAGGAAAAAGGTGAAAGTTTTTAACTTAAGCAAAGAAAAAAATCATCTGCTGAAGTGTTTAAGAATAAATATTCTATCTGTGAAATTATAAGGAGGACAAATGAGCTGTGTTAGTCTTGCTGCTGCATCTCAAACTTTAAAAGTTAGGGCTATAGTACAGGATAGGCACTTAAGAAGGAAAAAGCATTAATCATAAGGACCAATAACACCTGTGGCTTCATGCATATGCTGAGGGGGACTCTGGATGTGTTCCTTGAACATTCTAAGATAAGAGAGACCATTTTATGGAGATGTTTGAAAACGGATGCCCAGAAATATGAAGATTATAAATTAGTTCTAAAGCTGGAGAATGGAAAAGGAAATATAATCACAATCAGCATGGATAATTTTAAGGCAAAACAAAAGAAAATCCCCAAATTAAAAGTAAGTGAGGAAAGCAGACAGGTGAGCAGCTGCAGTGCAAGAACAACAATATAATCAAGAAAATGGTGGAATTTGATATTACACCTGGTTCTTTTCTCAATCCTCCTGAGTTCAGCTAGATTTTACATTGTATCATGCCTGAAGATCCCTGCCATTGTCTGTCACCAGGCACCAATAATTACTTTTTAGCAAATCAAACTTTCCAGATACCATTTAGGTTGGTCCAAACTATAGCAGAGAAAGAAGTCTTAGGAAAGGATGACAGTTCTCTAGATATTTGGGATATCTAGGATAGGAGCAATTCTGAGGGGGATTTTTTTGAACAACATTTTTTTCCAGGGTGGGTCTGTAGAACACACACACACCTTGAAATGAATTTTGAAGAGGCTTTGTCTATGTTTTGGAACATGGTTTATAATATTCCCCATCTTTGGAGATTCATTTATTTTAGGAAATCTTGCAATTTAGAAGCCTGTTCAAATGTTTTTAACCTAGTATTTCTCACATCTACTGTGCACTCCTATTTATTCAGGCAATGCATCTCAGCATCCCAGGAAGCATGTTGTAGACAGTTCATTTAAGTGAAGAAACACTGAACATAAAATCTATACAATAAAATAATATAAGCGCATGTTCTGTTCTGAATTTAGTGACCTGGAATACAGTCCTGATCAGTGCTTGCTTAGCTCAAGCTGGTCACATCCCTAACTTCCTTGTCACTGAACTGAGTTCTCAGGCTTGAAGTCACTGCTACTGTGCCCACTGCTGAAGTCACACAAAATTGGCAGAGAACCTCTCAAAAAGAAAACAAATTGTTAGCTGCTTTTGCTAAATTCATTTCTTTATTAAAATTTGCTTCTGGAAGAGAAATGGCAGAGGTGGTTAAGTCTTCATAGGAGAGGCAATAAACTCCTATACCCAAACTTTTTTAAAAAAATGTTTTTGATCATGTTTTTTCCTCCCCTAGCTCTTCCCCAGATCCCCCATTACCAAATTTTGTGCCCACTCTCTCTGTCTCTGTCAAAATAAAAGCAAAACACAAAAGTGAAAATCAACACAAACAAGCTACAGACCAAGAGGACAAAAAACAAAACAAACAAACAAACAAACAAAAGCCCAAATAGAGCAAACCTCAATCTCTAGTGAACCGATTTGATTTAAAGTTGTTCACACAGTGAGATCCTTTTAGTGGCCAATGACATGAATCTTTGGGAGCATTCACATGAGAAATTAGTGTAGAAGAGGCATTTTTAGCTCTCTCCATGACTCAAGGTGAGTCTTAAACTTGGGGTTCAAAAAATAAGTTCACAGATGGCACATGACTGTGGTTAACACCCTGGAGAGTCCTTATGCAAACTGTAAAGAGGCACTTTATCTGGGCACACAAATGACAAAAGTACCTCAACTTCTGTATCTTCTGCAGCATCTGGGTTTTCTGTAGCCTCACACCTGGACCAAGGTTTCAGGCTACATTTCTACATTTTCTGGCTCTCTAGTTGGAGCCTCTGTGTTCAGCAGTTTAAGCAGTGTTATGATGTTAGATGGGACAAAGGTGGGTCCAGGTGGCAAGGGACGACATTCTAGATAGAGCAGAATAGGGGAGCAAGTATAAACTGAGGTGCTCAGTCTTGTTATAAACTTCAGTGTCCCCTGTCCAGCATTAATATACCATAGTCACTGGTAAGTGTTCAAGTTTCTTGTTTCTTTGTGTCTAAGATAATTCTAGACCCAAGTTATTGTTTAAAATGAATATTTTCACATAGTCTTTTAGTAGCAGTATACCTTGGATCCAAATCAATTACTTTACAAGCAAATTTGTTAGTACATTCATTTACTCCTTACTAAACAAACCAATTGAGCAACTTCAAAGAGGATGACACTGCTCTAGACCGAAGGGATAGCATGGAGCACAAGTTCACTATTTATTTTGTCTTTTCTGAGCTCATGTTCTAGCAGAGAAGACATTGGAATGTTGACAACTAATGTAGTGGGAGTCTTAGTGGGTGGGACACATGGGGGACCATGGGAGTAGCTATAGCCTTAAATATGAACCCTAACCCAACTCTAACCTAATCCTGATGCTAACACCATTCCTAACCCTAATCCTCATCTAGCTCTCACCTTAACCCTCGCCATGCCTCCAAAAACAGTCCTGATTTGACTTCCTTCAGGGCCAGTGGAGCTTTCCTGAAGGGATATGTGAGAGAGGCAAGGAAACAGAAAGAAAACAAAACCAGAGAGAGTTTGGAGGATCACAGAGGAGGAAGGACTTGAAGTCTGTATAATTGTTGAACAGAAGAGATGAGTGGTCTGAACCGAGGATGGATTTCCAGACAAAGTACACATTTTTTTCCCACGGGCTTTCTGCTATGTTATGCGGTGCCATGACTACCAAGGAGCAAAACTGAAATTGAATAGAATGCTAGAGTAGTCCAGGAGATATACAGTGGTTGTAAGGATAAAAAAGCGGTTAGATTGGAAACCTATTTACAGGTGGAGGTGGCTTGGTTAGACTAACACCCATTGATAAGGAAGAAGCATTAGGATGGAGGGAGATGAGAGAGAAGGTACCAAGGATGATCCACAGATTTCTGAATAAGGCAGTTTGAGAAATAAACAGCACCATTCAGTGGAGCATGCAAGCAATTCTGCAGGAGAAGTGCATCGGGCTGATGAAATAACAGAGCTATGTTTGGATATAGTGTATTTAAATAGTCTCTGAGATGTTCAAGTGGAGACAGCTACTCATAGGAATACTCAAGTCTGGAATGCTACCCAGAGAAAGGATGCACAAAGAAAAGAGGGGCTGGGATGTCCTTAATGGAAAAGAGATATCTGTATAGGGACTGAGAATTGCAAGAAGAAGAAACAAACAGAGATTCTGATGACACTGAACTCAAAAGAGGGAATGCTGCCAAGAGAGGACATTGCCTGGAGTCTAATGGCAAATGGAATATCAGGAGGGGATGCAAATGCTCACCACACCTGATAATTTGAAGCCTCTGCTGACTTGGGCAGATAGTCTGTTCAATGGTCATTAGGACATGTTTCAGGGATCACCCAGAAAGCAGAAGTCAGCTGGAGAAACGAGAAGGCAAATTGGCAAGAGGCTGTAATGAAAAGGAAGGAAAGGAAGAAAGCCTTGAGCTACAGCATGCAAGCATAGCATGATGTGTGGAGGCATAGCTTTTCCATTATTGGACTGAAGAAAAGAGCTGGAGAGAATGTGGATATGGTAGCATCAAATAGAGAAAAAAAGATTAGGGAGCCTAGGGTATGGAGGGCCAATGCTGTGTAAAATCCTTGAAGAAGCTGGAATGGAATGATTCAAGCTAGTCTTGGGGAGGATGATCTTTTGCCATGGAACAGAAGGTAAGGAGGGGAGGCTGAGTGTGGGTATGAACTGTATAAGTGTGGGTATGAAGTAGTCACTAGCAAAGTTAATGCCATTCTTCCTTAAAACTACATTTTCCTTAGGAAATAGGCCTTAGAGATAGTCAGCTAAGAGGGGTAGCCACTCATCACTCACTGAGTACTGTTCCTCATTGTGCTGACTCTCGCTAGTGTCAATTGGTGCTCGCATGTGTGTATTCACAGGCACTAGAAGTTTTGGCTGAATTATGGAGCTGGTTAGTGATCTGAGGAAGTCTCTCATTGGTTCTTAAATGGATGCATTGTTGCTGTGGCCAGAGAACATTTGGTTTCATATTGCATTGATTGGAAATTCAAAGTAAAGACTTGAAGCATTCCATTAAAAAAAGAAGAAATAAAAAAGTCTACTAATAAGGAGTTGAGCTTCCTCCATCTATCTCTCCCTCTCCTTTCTGCCTCATCCTTTGGTCTCATTTTCATAAAGCATTCAACATTTGCCAAGTTTACAATGCTATCTTTCATTCCTGACCTCAGAATATTTGTTTGTTTGTTTGTTTGTGGTTTTGATTTTTCTTCTTTTTCCTATTCAAGCCAAACACACATACATCCAAGCATTGTGTGTGTGTGTGTGTGTGTGTGTGTGTGTGTGTGTGTGTGTGTGTGTCTCCCCCCACCAGGAGGCTAGCAAAATGCCAGTTGTTTGAAACCATATAAAGACCCTTATAAAACACTGGCTTAAGAGCGCAATTCCTCTCCACTCAGTTTTAGACTTTTCCATTCTAACTGGGTTTACAGATTTGAGAGCCCTCCCCTCAGACAGAGCTAGGTACTTTCAGAGAGGCTGCTGGCCTACCTCCCTGGCAAGCAGTATTCAGCCTTAGGAACATTAAGATTATATTAAAGGCTGCCACAGTAGTGAAAAGCTACCTAGATTAGGATTTCAAAAGTACTTGAAATGACAATTTGGCCTGGAGGAATCTATGAGCAGTAGAAATGCCCAAGAATGGTTTCTCTGAATAGGGTGACAACTTTATTACATCTCTGGTTCCTTTTCTTCTATTTCCTGTTCCCTTTCTGTTGTCAGTGAGAAGCCTTTGGCAAGAGAACAAAGGTGTCAGAAAGAAAAGTCAATCAAGTGCCTGCTGATGCTCATGCCCCTCTTGTTTGGTAGCAAAAGCAAAGCACAGAGTGAGGAGGATGTGTACCAGGCTTTGTTTTTTGGGCCACCTACCAACTCCTGAATCACAACACAGGGACTTCTTATTAGTTATGAATGCTTGGCCTAGCTTAGGTTCATTTCTGGCTAGCTCTTTTAAGTTAAATCAGCCCATTTCTCTTTATCTACTTTTTGCCTCCAGCCTTTTACTTTTCTTTCCCTCTGTATATCTTACTTTCTGGCTGGTGGATGCCTGGCTTCTAGCCCAAGGCATCTCCCTAGTTCTCTCCTTTTTTTTCTTCTTTTGTTCTTTTCTTTCGAACCTAGATTTCTCCTTGTTTTTTTTTTTGTTTTTTGTTTTTTCCCTGTCTGCCAGACCCGCCTAGTCTTTCTCTGTGTAGCTATTGGCCATCCAGTTCCTTGTTAGACCAATCAGGTGCATTAGACAGGCAAGGTGAAACAAATGCAACACATTTTTACATAATTAAACAAATGCAGCGTATACAAGTGTAACAATCCTTACATCATGAAACAAATGAAGCATAAGCAAATGTAACATACCTTTACACAGTTAAAGTAATATTCTGCAGCATAAACCAATATAACACATCTTTGCCTAGTTAAAATAATATTCCACAACAATGATATCTAAAATGACCTCAAAGGTGGAGCCAGATGAATGACTTCCTAATTCAGTCTCCTAAAGGTCAGCAATCCACAATAGAACGATCCAGATCTGTTTCTTTTTATTTACTAAGTCTTGTCTTCTTCCTTTTGGCTTAGTGATACACAGTGATAAAATAGAGCCAATCTTTTTAATTAGTTAATTAATCAAATTTATTTTTGAGATTATAATTTAATGACAACATTTATCCTTTTCCTGTTTCTCCCTCCAAACCCTTCCATATATCCCCCACTCTTCTTCAAATTCACAGCTTTTTTTCACCAATTGTTATTGTATGCATATATGTATTTGTATATGGATATATGTTCCAAATATAATTTGTTGAGTCCATATAATGTTACTTGAATGTATGTTTTCAGTGGTAATAGGAATGCCCTTAGGAAAGACCACATCGTCTGCTCCAAGCTTACCTATGTTGTTCTTTGTGTAGGGTTGTGGCCTCATGAGCTTCTCTCCTGTACAGTTGGATGCAATAATGGTTGATATAAAAACTACAGTTCTAATTTTAAAGGGAGTAAGAGATAGCTTATTCTCAAGCCATTTTGAGTGACTATGACCCAAATTTAGATTGTCCCAAATTCCATCTCCCAACATGGAAGCAGTTTCACAAAGTTTTTATAGTTTTACTGTAAAAATAAAGTCACGAACCAAGGCAAATTCAAAACATGTATTTGTGAGTCTATGAGAGGCAGGTATGGTGAGATGGAGGAAGTCTTTTTTATTGGCCCAACGTGCTATCTGATGGCATTCTTAGCTTTTGGATTTGTAGAAGCTAATGGCTTGCTAAGTTAGTAGATTCTAAATGGTTTATACCTATTAATCACAAGATGTAAGTTCCTACACAGAAGTGGGCAAGGAATGGCTGTTCTAAAGGCTGTACCTAGCCAAGGATAAGGTGACTGGCCTTTGGACCTGCAGTAGTCCAGTCTCTCCACTGCAGGCATAGCTCCTTTCCAGTTGTCACCCACAGCTCCCCCTGGTGGCTAAGCATCACATTCACTCCTGCATCTAAGGCTCAGGAAACACAGTGGAAGAAGGGGTGGAAAGACAGTGAGAGCCAGAGGATGGGGGTGGGTGGGGGACTTGGCTGTGAGATTGTGTCTCCTAGCAGCATCAGGAGCTATATCCAGAAAATCTCACCACAATGACTACCCAAACATAAGTTTAACAAGGACGACACCAATGGCCCAATCTTTTTCTTCTTTTTTGTTAATTAATCAATTAATTATTTTTTCCCAGTCCAATAACACTTTCTCCACCCTCCCTCCTCTTCTCCCAGTTCTTACCCTCATCCTCACTCCTACTCCCTATTCATTCCTTCTCTCTTTGCTTCAGAAAAGTGTAGGCCTTCCATGTATATCAGCCAGCCATGGGATATCAAGTTGTACCTCTTCTCCTATTAAGGCTGCATGAGTCAACCCAGCATGTGGGAAGAGTCCCAAGAGCAGGCAACAGAGTCAGAGACAGCCCCCACTCTTACTGTTAGGAGTCCCACAGCAAGATCAGGACACATGACTGTAACACATGTGCAGAGTACCCATGTCAATCCTATGCAAGCTCTCTGGTTGGGGGTTTAGTCTCCATGAGCATCCAAAAGCCCAGATCAGTTAACTCTATGTGTTTTCTCTTGGTGTCCTTGACCCCTCTTGCTCCTATTTCCTTCCTCTCTCTCTTCCACAGAATTTCCAAAAGTCTGCCTAATGCTTGGCTATGGGTCTGCATCTGTTTCCATCAGTTTCTGGGTGAAGCCTCTCTGATGACAATTGATCCAGGCTATGATCTATGACTATAGCAGAATATCATTAGGAATCATTTCACTGACTTCTTTTTTCTGTTTAGACAGTCATGTTTGGTTCTATCTTAGGTCTTTAGGCTGTCCAGCCTCTGGGTCCTGGCCCTCCAGGCATTGTCAGGTGTGGACTCCCTCTCATAGTGTAGTTCTCAAGCTGGACTAGTCATTGATTGGCCACTCCTATAATTTCTGTACCACCTTTGTTCCAGAATATCTTGTAGGCAGGGCAAATTGTAGGTCAGTGGTTATGTGGGTGGGTTGGGATCCCAATCCTTTCACTGGAAGCCAATGGCCCAATCTTAAAAGATGTTTCTTGTGAAAGGTCAGAAACCCCAAAGACTGGGACAATGATAACATGCACAGAAAGAGGGCTAAAGCTCCCTGTGATGAAGCTTCTCCCTAGGGCACTCAGGAAGCTCCAGGAATGGGGAGCAACCCTCATTCAAACTCAACCACAGATGTATCCCAGACTTAGGAAATGAGGGACTCAAGCCCATTATGCCAGCAAGAGCTAAGGATCAGATGTGGCTAAGCACATGAAAGAAACAACAGAACTCATTGGGCGACTTGCCTTCCCACTGAGTTCAGAACTTCAAGGACAGACAAATACATCAGGAAGTTGGCAGACCAGCATACCAGGTGATGTGTTCCTGCAAGCCACATGAAGGAACAGCATCCACATTTCAGCTCAGTGTCAGATCCCAGTAGGTAATGGTACATCCCTGAATGTTAGAGTTGAATAACAAGTTAGTATTGCACCTAGACTTACAGAGGAAGATGCTTGCCTTAATTGGCAACCCTTCTTGCAGCTGTAGGAAGGAGGGTATTGCAGCCAATCTTTGTCATCTTTGGGTATATTAAGAAGGAAGCTCACAAACCACTTCTTGTGTGACATAGGGAATAAGTCCAATATCTTTTTCTTTTCTGTACACTAAACCCAGAAGTGAGTCTTCACAGAGACAGATAAGTGCAAGTTTCTGCTCTGAGAGAAAGCCCCCATCAGGCAGGTATGACTTGAGTCTTAACTGTCATCTTTCCACTTGCTTCTTCTACTTGGCCTTCCTGTATGACCCAGTTCTCTTTTTCCTCTTCTTTTTATATCTCAGAGTCTTTGCATATGGTTGTCTCTCTGCTGAGAATGCTGGCCCCTCACCTCCCTTCCTATTTCCAATTTACAGGCTAAGGCATATTCTTTTCAGAGACTTGTCACTGAAACATGCCTCCCCATCAAAACCTAGCCCTTCCCCTCTTAGGATATCACCCCATGTGTATCACAAAATACTACCACAGTGAGTTAAAATTACTTGCATTTTCATGTCATGATTATATGCCTAAGAATCTCTAAAGACTTTGCCACAAAGTTCTTAAAACTAATAATTGCTTACAGTAAAATGGCTGGAAACAAAAAATTAATGTACAAAGATCAGTACATACTAAAAACAAACACCCAGAGAAAAAAATAAGGTAACTCTCATTCATAATTGCTTCAGAAAGCAACCTTTGAATTAAACATAATTCTGAAAACTATAAAACACATAAGAAGGAAATTCAAGAAGGTACTAGAAGGTGGAAAGATCATCTATGATCATAGGTGGAAAAATTTAATGTTCTGAAAATGCCTGTACTACCAAAAGCCATCTTTGGATACAATGCCATCCCTTTGAAAAGTCTAATGCCATCTTTCACAGAAATATAGAAAACAATCGTAAAATTCAGGTGGAATCACAAAGTGTCCTAGACAGACAAAGCAATTGTGGACAAGATGAACAGTTCTGGAGGGATCCCCATATCTGACTCCAAGTTATACTACAGAGCCTCAGTAAACAAAGTATTATGACATTGGTACCAAAACAGAAATCAGAGATGGAATAGAATACAGAATCTAGTTACAAACCCACACAGTCAGAATTCCCTAGTTTTTTAGAAAGATGCTAGACTTTGCATTTGGGGAAAAGGCTGCTTCAGTGAATGGTGCTGGGGAAAATGCACATCCATGCCTAGGAGAGCGAAGCCAAATCCCCATTTCTCACCCTGTAGGAAAGTCAAGTCCACGGTTGAGGATTTAGCTCAGTGATAGAGCATTTGCCTAGCAAGCGCAAGGCCCACGTGTTCGATCCTCAGCTCCAAAAATAAGAAAGAAAAAAAGGAAAGTCAAGTCCATGTGAGTCAAAGGCTTTAATGTTAGACCTGAGACTCTAAAATAGTTAAAGGGGAAAGTAAGAAAAGGGTTTTCAGATATAGACATAGGCAAGAGTCTTCTGAGTAAGAAATAATGCTGACATTGGCAGAAAGACTCTCATGAAATTAAGTCACTTGTGCACCTCAAAGGAAACAGTGAGACATCTGCAGAATGGGAAGGAATTGTTTGCCAGATATATATCTGACAAAGGGTTGATATCTTCTAGAATACACAATGTGGGAGAAGGACCTAAGAAATAATTAAAGAAATGGGCAAATGACTAAACAGTTCCCAAAAGATAAAATACAATGGCCAGTAAATATAAAAATCATCAACATTGCTAACAATCAGAAAAATGAAAATTGAAACTACATTGAGATTTCTTTCACCTTGCTCCAGTGAGAATGTCAGTCATTTAGAAGACAAATAACAAATGTTGGCAAAGATGTGAGCAAAAGGAGAGGTACCCTTAATGTACCACCAGTGGGAATGCAAGCAAGCACTGTGGAAACAGCAAGGGGAATTCTCAAAGTGTGACATATAAATCTAAAATATGATCACTTCTAAGTAGTTACCTGAAAGACTCCAGGTGAACTTATTACAGACACACTTACACACTGGTGTTTATACTATTTCACAGGAGCTAAGCACTGGAACCAAATATCAGCAGAGGAGTAGATAAAGAAAATTTAGTGTATATACACAATAGGATTTCAGGCATAAAGAAGAATGATGTCATGTACTCTGCAAGAACATGGATGCAAATAGTACCAATCATATTACACATATGAAGGCAGTCTCAGAAAGACAAATAGCACATATTATCATAGTTGTAGATTCTAGGTTTAGTCAAATACATAGAATCATATGTGTATCTATGATGTATTATAAACAAACCTACTTAGGGAACACAGAAGACCAATGGGAGGAATGAGAATTTTAGAGAGTAGAGGTTATGGGAATATGCTTGAAGAATCTGTGTATAAAATGTCCTTAATTGTAGTGGGTGGCTGTTTGTGCCATGCCCTGAAGCCAAACCCCTAGAAAAGTAGCAGGTAGATGTTAGTTACCTGCCCCTAGGGTGTGGCCACTGGGGAATCCTTAAGACCTAAAATGAACGAATGTGCTGCCCTCTCTTCCTACCTGGTGGTATTGGATGCTGGTGCAGATCAAGGCAGAACTCTCCAGAGAACCACTTTGGACCATGCCCCACACCTCCAGGATTCTACAGCCAACTCCTTTATTCTGGTTTTGTTAACCCCCAAATAAATTCCTTTGACCATCAAATGGACTCCATGGATTTATCCTATTACTTAATAGCCTGGTACCATGTATGATTTATATGCACCAACTTAAAATATTATTTCAGAAATCTGCTTTTTACATTGACCCCAGGCTCCTTGATTCTCATTCAGTTTTGTTTCCTTAGCATTCTTCACTGAGGCTGACCCAAAATACACATTTAGTAGTTTTGAGTAAGTGATTAGAATCATTGAGACTTTCATGGTGAAGGTCGGAATTAAACAAATTCCCCAAACCCTGGAGCCAAGAGGACTAAAGCAGACTGTCATTTTGTTTTCCATGAAAATCTAGAATAGAATTTGTGAAGACTTTCATAATGTAGATACTAACTCACTCCACTTAGATATTTGCTATTTAAAGAACAAAATCTCACCTAACATTAATGGATTAATGTTCACACACACAGTATTTGCACAGCTGCAAAACTGTTCGCAAACAAGATGTTTGAGCTTCACTTTCTTTATGCAGGACATTTGGTGACCAGGTGACAACATGAAAGCTTTCACAGAGAGTGTAGGGAACTGTGGGAAGCAGCATGT
Source organism: Onychomys torridus (assembly GCF_903995425.1). Classification (NCBI taxonomy): domain Eukaryota; kingdom Metazoa; phylum Chordata; class Mammalia; order Rodentia; family Cricetidae; genus Onychomys; species Onychomys torridus. Next base: position 29,367,382 of record NC_050455.1, read on the forward strand.
CCATTAAAAACATTGTTTACAGAAATCCTTTGAAAGGTTGTGTCTTTGGGAGGGAGAGCATGGAAGCACTCTTTGTGGCTTAGAAAGCCCTTTAGCAACTGTCATGAACTAGAGGAAATATCAGCCTGCACAGGCAGGGGTCTAAACAATCAATCATCATTCTGACCACATGATGGACCACGTGAACAATCCCTGAGCTATTAAAACAAAGTCCTGTGGAGGATTTCCTGAAGCCTATTATTTCAGTTCTCCAACATCCTTACTAAACTATGTTGGTAAAATTTGAGAGAACCTATTTTTATCCTGTTGTATGATTTTTATCCTGTTGAACAAAGTAACAATTCTACCAAAGGCCAACTTGGCAGACCAATGGGTTTACTGCAGTTACTGACAAGAGTGTGGCTGTGAGATTACTTCCTTACAGGTACAGGAACAACTCAAGGTCACTGCATCACCAAAAGCCCAGCCCAGCAAGAGTGACAAAAGATGCCATCCTTGGAGACCTCATGCATACCATGTGTGGGCAACTTGAAAGGTCAGATAGTCTATTCCCTGGTAGCTCCACTAGGATGAGAGTATCCTCCCCAGGCTGTGGTGTGCTTTATAGTCCCACACTCTAGAGCTTCCCATGGGGTCCAACATCCTTCTTTTGAACAGTTGTGCTGAGTGAATGCCTTAGCTAGTGTTTCTATTGCTGTGAAGAGACAGCATGATCATAGCAACTTTTATAAAGGAAAACATTTAATTAAGGTGACAGTTTATGATTGCAAAGGTTCAGCCCATTATCATCATGGTAGGCAGACATGGTACTGGTGAAGTAGCTGAGAGTCCTCTATCTTGCAGGCAACAGGAAATGGCCTGAAAGTCACACTGAGGGAAGCTTGAGCAAAAGAGACCTCAAAGCCCGCCCCCACAGTGACACACTTCCTCCAACAAACAAGGCTACCCCTACTTCTACAAGGCCACACCTCTAATAGTACCACTCCCTTGGGGGACCATTTTCTTTCAAACCACCACAATGAAGAACCAAAATAGTTTAATTAAAGATGCTAAGAAGCTGGGCATACAGAGAAATACTGGAATCAGCTTTTAGTCTAGTTTGTTTCCTTTTTCTTTTCTTTTTCTTCTTTTGATGTGAGCTCCATGGAAGCCCAGAATGTAATCTTGAATCTTTAATGTGGGCCCCTGGCCCTGCCTCCCCACCCCAGCACAGATGACCATATTTACAGGATGTGTAGGGACCTACATTTCTTTTTCCTAACTCTTGGGGTCTTGTTGGAGGGACAGTCTTTGTCTCTGTGCAAACATATTTTTGTTCAGTAAGCCATTGCCACTGCTCTTGATAAACCACCAGAGCTAGATGTGAAGGCTCTAAGCTGAAGATATCACACACTTTGGTCACAGGACATGGAGACATCAAGTTGCTACTGACTAGGAGTACCTGCTGGGTAGCTTTCATAGAAGTTGCTATTCAAACCTGTAGGAGGAAAAATCATCAATAGCTCTACCCATCTTTGAACCTGTGAGCTATAATAATATTCCCATAGATGCAAAAGTGGCATGAATATTATGGGAATGGCCAATCATTGGGTGGTTTTGAGGCATGTTTCACAGGAGGAAACACATGTATGGTACTATAAATCTGGTCAAGAACCCGTGCTTGGGAAATTCACAGGTCCCAGGGTGAACCTGACTTCTATTATTTTGCTAAATTGACATAGTAATAAACTGCCTTCTAAATTTCTACTTCTATAACCATAAATTATTCCAACTTCCAGGCTTCATCAAAGGAGTTTGTTCAGTGAACTACAGTTAGTGCAGAAACTCACAGATTATCAATGTACAGAGTGACTACGAAGTGCTTGACCACAAACATGACATCTGTAAGTCATATTCTCTCTACAAGGCAGAGCCAGAGGTCAGGAAAGATTGGATCAAAATATTGTCCTCTGGACACAAAAGGACCACTGTGCTCATGAACTCACAGCAGCTGTCCTTGTCTATGCAAGACCTGTGCAAGATCTGAGGAGCCACTGAAAGTTGATGGCTTCTGGGAGAGTCAATTTTCTTTAACAAGAGTGTGGTACCTTCAGTTGATGGCCACACACCTATGAATGTATGAGAAGCACAAATGGACTCAGTGCATTATATAGGAGAAGGAGAAAGTGAATAAGAAGGAGAAGAAGAAGAGGAGGAGGAAGTGGAAGGGATCTTATGGGAGTTAAAGGTAGACCTAAGGAATGAATATACTCAAACTACATTGAATGCATGTGATGATTTGAATGAGAAGAAATTGTGCTTTCCTAGCTTGCTTTCAGTTCTGCTCTGGTCCAGTAGTTCCTCATTATGCCCAGATTCTCCCCTTTTGGAATGGTAATATATATTATGTGCCATATATTGAAAGCGTGTAATTTGATTTTTGATTTTACAGGAGATTACAGTTAAGAGGTTGACTTGGGTTGCAGAAAGGATTTTGGACTTTTAAACAGTATTGAGACGGTGAAAGACCATGGGGATTTTTGAAATTGAACTAAATGCATTTTGCATATGGGGGACATGGAGTTGAGCATGGTGGTTTGAATTACATTTCCCACACTTGCTTGATCATTTGAACACTTGGGCCCAAATTGCCTCTGTTTGGGAAGGATTAGGGGATGTGGCCTTGCTGGAAGAAGTATGTCACTAGAGGCAAGTTTTGAAAGCTTAATGACTTGCACCATTTTTGCTGGCTTTCTTTGGGTCCTGCTTGTGATTTGAGACAGCTTCAAATCTCAGCTCTCAGCTTCCAGCTCCAGCGGCCATGTCTGCCACCTGCTGTTCCCAACACTGTGGACCATAACTCTTCAGAATCATAGATCCTAAATAAAATTTTCTTCTGAAAGTTGCATTGGCTATAGGGTTTTATCGTAACAATAGAGAAGTAACTAATATAACACATGTATGAAATTCTCTATTATCTAATTATTCTCAATTTTGTGATAAGTATATACATTCCCAACACAAATGTGATAGGTTTTTGAAGGACCAGACAACATGAGAGCTGACTTTAAGAGAAACACCCCTGTTGTCTAGTGAAGCAAGGTTAGGGAGAGCAAGACCTAGCATTCCAGGTCAGTACTAACAGTGCACAGTATCCAAATGCTCCAAAATGAGTTTCCTTCAGTAATACTATCCTAGGAGGTCCGAACCAACATATCTCTAAGTCCCCAATGTGGCATACTGAAAACTTCAAATGTCCCATAGCCTCAGCCATTCTGCCTTCTGTGCAAGTTCATTAATAAATGACAAACTTCTTTGTACTCTAATGAGGAAATGCTATGAAATCAAGGACAAGTAATGGGGGAATGTCTTTCAGTATGCTGCAAATATGTGTGTTCTCTGATTGGTTGATAAATAAAGCTGTTTGGCCTATGGCAAGGCAGCTTAGAGGCAGGCAGGAAATTCAAAGGGAGAACCAGGAAGGAGGAGGAGAGAGTTGCCAGCCAGCCACCCAAGGTGCAAAATGTAATGGGACACAAGTAAAGCCATTGTACATGTGGCGATACACAGATTAATAGTTATGGTATGGGCTAATTTAAGATATAGAGCTAGCTAGCTAAAGGCTTGAGCCATGGCCATGCAGTTATAATTAATATAAGCCTCTGTGTGTTTACTTGGTGGGTGTGAGTGTGAGAGATTTGTCCCAACTGCCAGTAGGCCAGGACATAGGACATCTCCCAGCTACAGAGAAGTACATGAGTATTGAAAGTCTGATACTAATGTGTATATATAAACTTTAAAGTTCAAGATAGTTCAAAACACAGTGAGAACAACTGCAGAGGCCTGGTTGGGTTGGCTTAACTAATTCACTTCAAAGCCTTCATTAGGGAAACACCTATGCTATAGTTTAAATTATGGAAACAGACACTAAGTGGAGAAACTTGGTAAAAATCACCTAGCTAGTCAGTGCCTATTGGCTGCACAACCATTCATTTGTTGGATGGGGTAGAGTAGTACCAGCTTCTCCTATCTTTTCACTTTAGAAATTTGAAGCTCAGTGTCTTCCCCAGTGTTGTCCTTTTTTAAATGGTTGCTGCCTTTTAAACCACAGCAGCCTGAATCAGCAACTGCACCTCCTACACTACCAGAAGCGGTTAGGTATGTAAGGGCTTTAGCCAAAGGAAAATCTGTTCCCTACAGCTCCAACTCTTGCAAAGCTACGAAGCGAACTTAATTAGACCTCTCACCCTCTAAAGAACTCAAGATTCAAAGGTTAAGGTGGAATTCTGCTTTTCAGAGAGGTTGAATAGCAAGTAGCTCACCTTCTCTCCTTGCTCACATCCTTCAAAAAGCCCTCCTGCCTCTCCTCACCCCTCCTTATAAACCCCTTTTCACGTGGCTCCTCCATACCACTTCCTGTCAGCTAGTTGCTGACTCAGCCTCCTGACCTCAGGTGAATTTTATTAAATCAAACACATCTTTGCATCATTAAACAAATGTTTCAGAGCATAAACAAAAGTAATACACCTTGAAATATCATTCTACAATACCTCAGGCTACATGTGGAAGAGCTGAGATGAAATCCAAGGCTACCTGGCCCTAGAGTTCATGCTTACAAATGACTATACCAAAGAGGTGCTTATTAACTGACTGGCACTCATGTTAGAAGTAACAGCCATATCATTTGACCTTTAATTACTATACATGGCTCATTGCTCAAAGGGTATAACAATACTTCCTTTAAAGGATTGTCTTAAGGGCTTCAGACTACATTGTAAAGCTTCAAGTATTTGGCATATATCATAGTAAGTTCCCAACACATGCCAGTTACCATTATTATTTACCTATTTTTGTGCCAAGCATTGCACTAGACTCTTTAGGTATGTTCGCTTATTTAACTCTCATATCATCCTCATTATTTAGACACCTATGCTTATTTTGTGGCTATGGAAACAATATCAGAGAAGCAAAGTAATTTGATAAAAAAAAAAAAAAAACTCACAGCTAGTCAGTGTCCAAGGCGACACAGTTTCATGGACTAGCATGACATCAGTGAGGTTTATTTTTCCTCACTTAGAAAATTCCAGCAAAAGATCAGCGAGCCCAACCATCACATAGAGGATTGACTTCTTCTTGGGTCTGGTGAGCTCCTGCCCTTCCAGAGTTTCTGGCCTCAGCTTTACAGGTAAAAGAGTTTGTACCTCTGCACTTGCAACTGTGAGCAGATAAACTTAAACCCACACCTGAACGAAGAGAGGAAAACACATACTCATGTGCACTTGGTGAGCTCCTGCAGTGTTCTCCAGACAAACATGAAGTAGCCCCATCCGAAGTAGCTTTCCAGCTGGCCTACTGACAGGCTCAGTCAGTGCACAAACACTTTCCTTGTCCCTGTTTTTCCTGATGCTCCTCCCATGGGTGAGTTGGCACATTCAACCAGAACTGACAACAGGCTCATTAGTTTAGGCCTTGTAGATTATTCAGACTGGGTGGTGGTGGGGGTTACATGGAATCTAAAAAATATCTGGACAAACTGACCATACAGGTTAGATAATCCAGATGACTTTCTGAGTTACTATAGGAGAAAAAGAATAAGTGGTTCTATCATAGAGTGAACCAACCCAGAAAGTTTGGAGGACAATAGATTGCTTTACCTGGTGTGACCCATTTCTTCCTGCCTTAGTTTGGCTGGCTTAATTTGCTGTTTCTGTGCCAAATCTCTCCTTCTTCTGGGCTGGAGTCATACTGTTGTCATTCTGTATGGAGGCTAAAACAGCAAGGGTCAAAATTTTAATGGCAGAGGGTAGCATTTGGAAGAAAGGTTCATCAGCTCCGACGCTCTCATTTGGAAGGCAAAATCAAGGCTCTTGTTTTGGGGAACACTGTGGCGTGGGGTAATCTCCACATCCCAGGCTGCTTTTCATTTAAAACCACAGCTGATTTGCTGTGGCAGAGGCTGCTGCAAACTGCTGGCACCATGGCGGCTTACAGAATGCGTCTGCCAAGCTGTTCGGGGTGGGGAGAGTCATACTGTATTCTTTGATGGTGAACTCATCTGGCACAGAGGAAGAGCCTGCATAGAAAAAGCCTCAATTCATCTTCCCTGGCACCTCCATGTGGCCTGAGTGAAGTCAATGCATCAGGCCATCTTAAGAGGAAATGGCCAGAGACATCTCTGCTCTCTACTCTGCCCCAGCTGCTGTTTGTCAGCTGCAGGCTCAGTTCCTGCTCCTTTGTTCTTGGGCATCAGGAACCAAGAAAATGCAGGTAGTCACTTCAGCTACTCTGGGCTGTAGAGACAGGAGTGTCCCTAGGTATCAAAACTGTCAAAGTCATCATTAATTGTGAAACATGTTTGCCAGTCTAGTTCAAACAGAATAAACGTAAAACCAGAGGATCTGGGCAAAGCGATGGAATGTGATTCTCTTTCTGTCCTGGAAAACCTCAAATCATGCATTGTACTGTACTCTATGGAGAATGACTATTCTGCTTTTTTTTTTTTCTTTCCTATCTCCATTCATAGATGTCAATACATGATGAATGAGTTCCAAAAATTTACTTCATTTGCAACTAAAAGGGAGAAGGGAAGAAGGCTCACACCACACTGGCCTGCTGACAGCCCCACACTCTTCAGTAGCATAGTTCTGTGCCCATCAATTCCAGGATGTCAAGGAAGAAAGTAAGGACTTTTGGTGGATAAGGACACAGACTAAAACCAGAATTAATTTGTCACACTATTCTCTCTTAGAGCCCTCTTTGAAAAAAATCAACTCATAGGGTTCAGGGTCAATAGTGAAAAAAGAGAAATATTTCAGTTCACTTTGGGCTGTTTTGGATAATGACTGTGTGTGTGTGTGTGTGTGTGTGTGTGTGTGTGTGTGTGTGTGTGAGAGAGAGAGAGAGAGAGAGAGAGAGAGAGAGAGAGAGAGAGAGAGAGAGAGAGGGAGAAGGGATTGGGAGGGAAACGAAAAATTTCCTTCTTCAAATTAGCCATGAATATTAACATAGTGGTGGACAGGAAGGAAGGAGCTAAGACAATGGGGTAAGTGGCTATAGCTATCATACATCTTCGCTCTCTGTCTGAGTCCCTTAGCTCTCTTCATTCATGCCATGCAGTCAGTGCTAGAACTGATTGTGACCTCAGAATTAAGCAGCCTGGGTAGCTCTCACTGTTCAAATAGCTTTTTCTGTGTTTGTACCTTCAGTCTTTACCAAATCTTAGGAGGAGCTAGTCTTAGCCCCGGTTTCGGTTTCCACAGTAGAAAACAAACACAGGGGTGAAATGACATTCCCTGGATACCAGTTTATCTGTCTCATGTAAAGCGAGGCTGTGAACTGAGGCTGTCTGACTTCATTAGAGCTGTTCTTTGTATGAACCTTCTAGCCACAGCCATGCTGCTGGGGTACTACAAGAGGATAGGCTCTCATCATTTCAGCTTCCAGTGGTTTATTTTTATATTCTCACTGCCTGCTTTACAAGAATGTTTTGGAGACTGAACAAAGGAAGTGTCTTACAGGCAAGAAGAAATAGATGAGTCATGTTGAAGAAGGAAGAAGGAAAAAAATCCTTTCAAGACACACACATACACAAAATCCATTTGGTACACGGGAGGAGGTCCCTGGCTGAATCATAAGGGAGAAATGTATCTAGTGAAGTCACGGATAACAGTCTCACCTTTGACGAAGGTGCTCTGTTGCAAGAAAAATGATCCAAAGACTCCTGGGATTGGATTAGTTATGTTGCAGTGTCTGACAGTGTGTGCCTTGTGAAGTTGACCAGATGTCTTGTTTTTGGTTAGAGCTCAGGTCAGGTAGGTTGCAGTCCAGTGAACTCTTTGAGCAACTGTAGTTCTTTGTTCCTTGGCACATAGGCTTGGGGAGTTATAGAGCAAACAGTTACACCTGTTCTCTTCTCTCTGCTGTTTCATTATCCACAGCCATCTTTCACTTCTGTTTAGCTGCTTGGTGACTGTGTGCTGACCACATAATATATTACATAATCTTCAGATACTGAGAATATAGTAACTTGTTCCATCCTTTTGAGATAATTTCCTGGATGCTGGCTTCATTTTCAACATAGGGAAACTGAAGCAAATCTTTAAACTCAAGTTTTAAAAGATGTGCTTAGGCAAAAGAATAATTAGTTGCAGACAAAGGAGTGGAACCATAGCAGGCTGGCTCCAAAGTGTGTCATTTCAGCTGCTGGCATGCACCCTCCCTGAAAATGTTGCTGCTATGGAAAGAATGTTTTAAGAAGACTAGAGACAGAGCTAGAAATAGGCACCAATGGTCATGTCCAGAGTTCAGTCAGTGTATAATGTTTGTTTCAAATCCTCAGTGCCTCCGTGAGACTGATGCCATAATTCTGATGAGGAAATGACAAGCCAGCTAACCAGTATCTGAATCTAGGTATGTCTGACTCATTTCTTTGTGTTGCTTTCCTTGTGGTAAGTAGAATGGTAGAGAGTGAAAACAAATTTTTCTTTGATAGGAAAACCCTACAGTTGAGATAAAGGAAGGTACAACTATTTAATAAGAATGTTAGCATTAGACAGTCTTCGGGATGACACAGAATGACCTGTCACTGACAGATCAAATCTCCATCCACATCCTCATTAAAAAGCTTGGAGACAAATTTAGGAATTAGAGTGACCCCCAAACACAACAAGAATGAATTTGGCTAAAAAGCCTAAATGTTGACAGAAGCACTGGGCAAACTGAAGACATCATGAGTCTCTTCATTGTCTGGGCCTCTGCAAAGCAAACACCCTCTTTGCCTAGACACTGGTATTTTGCATTGCCACTCCATTTTGATCATAGTCTGTTCATTAGAGGAGTGTGTGTGTGTGTGTGTGTGTGTGTGTGTGTGTGTGTGTTTCTTGCTTTGTGTTATTGTTATTTGTTTGTTGGTTTGTTTTTAAAGAGGAAAAAGAGGATTGGAGTTGGGGAGGTAAAGAGGTAGAGAGAATCTGGGAGGAGCTGGAGGAAGGGAAAAATTTATCAGAATGCGTTATATGAAAAAATGCTTTTCAATTGAAAATACCGATATTAACTGGTTTCACTGTCTGGCATCCAGAGTTAAGCAGTTTATGTGACTTAGTTCGTTTAGTCCACACAACTCCTTAAATGAGACAGCCCTGCATTAGGGTGATGGTTTACATGGACCTATGCTGACAACTTACCTGAAGCATGAAGACTTGGCTAAGACCCAACATGGCCTGTCCCCTGACCCTGAAGCTCGCTGGCTCTGACCCTGTGGCAGCCTCTGTCAAGCTGAGGAAAGATACTCTTGATTTGTATTGATATATTCAGTTTTTGGATAAAGAAAGAAATCCTTATTTTCTGGAATTCTAGAAGAGGGGGTTGCTGGGCTATGCTTTGAGTTTTGCAAGCAACTTAAACATTAAGTTCACAACCTCCTTTCATTTCCTTGACTATTTAATGGGAACTGTATATGTATATATATATGTATGTATGAATGTTGCTTGTTCCTGATAAATGCTCTATCATCAGAACCAAGACATGTGTTTGACATATGGTGACTTGTGAGCCATTATTAATTCAGAATAAATAATAAGTTTAAGGAGAGTCTACATACTGATGTCCTACTTGGCCACATAGATGCCTATTTCCTTGACAAGATTGTGCCAAACCTGTTGATGGGACATCTAGATGCAGACCCCAGAGGCAGAATATTCTGCAATCTAGAGAGAATTTTACATTTGTTGAAAGGGTCCTTCCTAGCTGAAGAATATAGTACCCTATCTTTGTGCTTTTAAGTATCTATGTCTCTATAGCCTCATTAGAAATAACAGAGAAAGGGGGGAGGAGCTGACCAGTCAAGATCATGAAGTATAACTCTATTAAAGCTTAAAGTCATGGTCCATCTGCTCCAGTCCATGAGAAACTTGAACTGTAAACATCATCCTAAAAGGAATTCTAATGAGTTGTGGTATCTTTCAGCAACATATATGACAAAATTATTAAAACCACCTGCTTTCTGCTTTGAACTGGGAAGTTCTTGGAGCCTCACACCATCTCATCCAGTACCATCTCCTTCTTGGGGGTCTATCCCCTTCATCCTCATGCTACTTTCCAACCAAAAGGACTCCCAGGCAGGCAATTGCCCCCTCCTCAGGGTTCTAGAAAGCAAGACTTATTCCTTCATGGCTTCTGTTTGCTCTGTCTCCTGCTTCAGCATCCCCAGTGGAAGAACACTCAACATGGGATAAGGAAGGAGAGAGGCCATCAATCCTTACCTTCTTTATGGACCAGGAACAGGAGAAAAACTGTGGAGACTCATGGGCTGATGCTGCTCACCTTTGTAGTCACAAAATAACTTCTAAGAGAACTAGTTGCCCCTAATTCTGTGGATGCTTTAATCTACTAAAATTCTATTACTTTAAAAAACTGTCTCATTCCCCTAAGAAGTCTTAACTCCCCAGAGAGAATTGACTTTGCCAAGTCCATTGGCCAGACTTAGAGCAAGGATCCTCACAGCTCTTATGTTTCTCATGGTTTTGCATTTTATTTATTGGTTGAAGCTGGCAGTTATTTCGTGCAAAGTAGACCTCAGATCTATTTTTCTCCTTTTCTCAGCACAGCCCACTTGGTTGGTGCCATATTAAACTGAGATGCCAGCGTGCATTAGCCTTCCTCCTGTGCGCATCAAGACTTCACTCCATCACATTTCTGCTCAGATATTAATAAACATGAGTGGGAGGGAGAATAAATGCATGAAGTGCTGATGACTGGTTTTGCTCAGCTTGTGGACTGTCCTCATCTGCTTCAGCGATGGTTGAAGTTGCCCAGAGCCCAGAGGTCTCAGGCATGGGGGAAGGTGGTAGAGGGTCTTCAAGAGGAGATGGCCAATTGAAAAAAAAAATGCATTGGATTCCAATATGGAAACTTACTGAGAGCCAATTTCCATGCTACAACTCTTCCACCATAACAAGGTATGTCAAGATGACAGGAGACAAGTAGCTTTTGGAAAATAAAGATAGCTGCAAGGGCACCGGTCACATCTCCCAAACTCAGGTATTCAATCTTTTTTTTTTTTTTTTTTTTTTTTGGTTTTTCGAGACAGGGTTTCTCTGTGTAGCTTTGCTCCTTCCCTGGATCTTGCTTCGTAGACCAAGCTGGCCGCGAACTCACAAAGATCCGCCTGCCTCTGCCTCCCGAGTGCTGGGATTAAAAGTGTGGGCCACCACCACCCAGGGGTATTCAATCTTTGAAAGCCTGTTTAGTCTTTCCCAATCAAAAGGCAAGTGACTACCAAAGGATATCACATATCCCCTTCTCTTTTTAAATTAATAGCTATATGTGTTGCTGGGTTACATTGTGATTTTTTTTTTATTATATTTGTGTTTTAATTTTACATATCAGCTATGGGTTCCCCTGTCCTCCCCCCCTCCTGCCCCCACCCAACCTTCCCCCCATCCCCTCCCCTCCATTCCCATCTCCTCCAGGGCCAAGACTCCCCTGGGGATTCAGCTCAACCTGGTAGATTCAGTACAGGCAGGTCCAGTCCCCTCCTTCCAGGCTGAGCAAAGTGATTTATAAAATCTTTACATGTATCTCAGGCTGACCTTGAATTTTTTATCATTCTGCCTCCAAAGTGCTAGGTAGGACAAGTGTGTGCCACTACATCCTGCTACAGTAATGGTTTAATACATGCTATACTTGTGTAATGATCAAGTCAAAATAATTTTCATACACATTACCTTGAATATCTATCACTTCTTTATAATCAGAACATCAAAAATGACTTTTCTGGTTAGTTTTTTGTTTCTTTGTTTTGAGAGGGGGTCACTAACCTGGAACCCATTATGTAGTCTAGGTTGGCTTAATTTCCAACCATTTACCAGCTCTTGCTTGTTGAGTGCTGTAGTGACAGATATTTATCATCATGCCTATCTCCAGTCTAGCTATGTTGAAATATACAATATAGTGTTGTAAACTGAGGTCTCCTTCCTATACTGTAGATATCAGAACATATTTTTCCAGTCTAGCTAGACCTTTGTACTCCCTCCTTCTCTTCCTCCCACCTCCTTCCCTGCAATAATTATTCTGCTTTTTATGTCTATGAAAACATTTTAGATTCCACACAAATAAGTGAGATTGTTTATTTGCCTTTTTGTAGTGGGCTTGTTTCACTTAATGTAATGTCCTTCAAGTTCATGTTCATTAACACAAATGACAGGACTGGTTTTCTTTTTGACTGAATAATAATTACTTCATTCATTCATTTCTTGATCTACACCTGATTTGATTACCCATCCCTAGTGTTGTCTCTTTGACTTGGTTATTTTACTTTTTTCCTTCCTATATATCTGGTTGCAAGATTGTTGTTTTGGATGGCACTTTTTTTTGAACTTTTTTTGCATGGTCTTCTATACTGTTCCCCATACTGTCGCTACTGGTCCTTCATACTGTGCCCTGAGCAGCTCTAACTAGCTTACTCTTTCATCACTACTGTATAAAGTTCCCTCCTTCCTTCCATTCTTGGCATTGCTTGGTATATTTTTACAAGTAAGAGTATTTGCTTATTTTATGGTTTTTGACTTAAAACTGTCTTAAACTTCCAGTAGTCCTGCCTCTGTCTCGTAAGTACTGGAAATACTTTGTTTTGTTAGTCATCTTCTGTTTTATTGTCAGCTAGAGTGAGCTATCCCATTATTTTGTTTAGCGTCACCCAATGGTTAGTGATGTGGAACATTTTTTCAAGTGTTTTTTGGCTATTTTTTGGTCTTTGATTTAGAAATGAATATTCAGGTCTATTCTACATTAAAAGGCTGGATAACTTGTTTTTTTTTTAATTGTTATCAAGATGTTTGACTCCTTATGTATTTGATATTGACCCTCGTCTGATATAGAGTTTATAAATATTTTCTTGAATTCTGAGGATGTTTCTTTGATGTGTTTTTACTCATATTCCTTTTACTAAAAGGTTGGACCTTTAACTTTCACAGATGCAAAGATCTATCAGTCTTTGTGTGAGAGCATCAGAGAGTTTCTCCTTGAGAGAAAAAATTCTGGGAATGGTGCTCCATTACTGCAACTGGGACCTGAAACTTGGCCTTTGCCAAATACATGGCTGTCTTGTGTTGCATTTATTTCTATTTTCTGTCCTGAAACCTGTCTTTGAGAACCAAGGAGGAAATGGTAGATAATAGATCTAAGAATGACTGACTTGGGAACAACTGTTCACAGAGGGGACAGTGGCACTCTGTGTGTTGGAGTCTGGCTTCTTGGTAGTATGTGATCACACTGACTCCAGAGGTGTCTATTGGACCCACAAAATGCTTAAAGAAACACATTTGAAGTAAATAGATGCTAACAATTTTTAACTCTGAGAGTCTGAATACAGACCAAGGTCACATAAAAATGACCTTGGTCTATATTCAGACTCAAAATACTATGGCGATTTTGCGTGTGTCTTGGCATCTGCCATGGTCTCTCCTTGCCCATTTTATGCACTTGTGTTAGTAGCTTTACTAATAATGCCATGAACTTTTTGTTCTGATTTCCTCTTTTGGCTTGGCTTTTTACAGGTTGTGAGTCATTGGTCAATGCTCCTTCAAGTCTGTGGGTTTTTCTTTCCTTATTATGATAGAGCTAACACCTCATCATAGCATAGGGTAGATTAATTAGATCACTTGCCAAGTGCCTAGCACATAAATATTTAATATATCATAATTATCATCACCATTAATAGTACTGTTATTATTGAATAAATGTGTTTAGTTTTTCTCACATTTTTCTATATATAAATAAGGAAATGGAAGCAATAGCCACAGATATAAGGCTCCTGTTGGCTCAGTCTTTGGGATCACTAGATGTGCAATTAAGTTTTGTACATTGCCCAAAGCCATGGACAAAATGGGCTACAGTCTATTTCAATACATTTCCATAGGGAGTCAAAGTTGAAAATTTTCAAGGTAGAAATATTGAAATTTTGAATTTCAAAATATTAAAAATTCAAGGTAGCAAATATACAGGTAGAAATACAAAGTATGAGGTAGGATAGCTGTGGCACAGAGGGCAGTGGCCCTGCTGGGCTAGGTAGGTAAAGACAGCACCTAGTCAGCCTCAAGAGGCAGTGGTTTTAAGATGAAGATTTCCTGGCTGGGAGATAGCTGTTCATTTGTCCCTGTTACCTTTGGGCTGCATTGGTCATACAACCTTACCAAGTTTTGTGAATATTTTATAAAATGGAGCAGTTGCTCTTCCATTTTCTATGTATTATATTTTTTAATGCATTAGAAGTAAAATAACAAACAAAGTGATTAACACATAGTAAGTGCTCAATAAGAAGTAATTATAAATCTCAGTCAGAGTAAATTAAAACATATGACCTACTGAAAATAGTTACAATATTTACTGAAAAAATGATCACCTCTAGGAGCTTAAGAAACATAGGCAGTGCACTGCTGATAAACCTGTTGCACAAAATTGTAAATTAGTGTCACATCATCTTTGTCTCACATATAACTATAATTATTTATTAATCACTATTTTCAGCAGTGAATCATTACTCCCAATGATATTTCTCTATGGGTCCAGTGGACTTTGGGATTTTGTTTTTTACTTTGTAATATATGAAGCTTTTCTAATATGAATGGCAGCACACTTCCCTTTAATTTCAACTTGTCTATGAAGACTCTGCTTCAGTTCTCCCCACTTCAATCCAGGCTTGGCTGAGGGGGGAGTCACTCTTGCCTTTTTACACTGTAACTGGAATCCTTTGCCGGTCACCAATGTTTTGAAGTCAGTTGCAATGAGTGTTTCTTTTCTTTCTTTCTTTTCTTTCTTTCTTTTTTTTTTTTTCTTTTTGCAATAAGTGCAAAGTTTCCACCTACCTAGCTCTCTCCTCTCTCTTGAGCAGTCTGGCTCTTCCAGTTCCTACATGGAACTTTTGGATCCTTTGTAGTTAGAGTTTTCCTGCCTGGCCCACAGTCAGGACAAATCTCTCTCTCTCATCCACCAGGCCCATAGACACTCAGACCCAACCAAGTAAACACACAGAAACTTATATTGCTTGGTGGCACCTGGAGAGAAGCTCTCCAACTACAAATGGCACCCAACGTGTTGGCAAGAGTTTCCACCTAAAACCTGAGAAAAAAAGATTCTAAAATGGAGCTAAAAACAGCTTCCTAGTTGTCTCTCTCAAGTTAGTGGCAATCTGCTGGTTTGAGCTACTATGGCAGGTTCCTGGCATGTTTGTCTGACCTGCAGTGTGGTGGGAATGAGGATTCTATAAGAGGCATGGTGGATTTAGCCTTTGCTAGTTTAAAAAAAAAAAAAAAAAAAAAAGGTTTCTGGGCTATGCACTGCTTTGCTAGAACTGCTTCTGACAGTTGATGGTACACATGGTTCCAGACCCAGAGCTCGTGGTAAACTGTACTACTGCCACTTTGGGAAGCTGAGGTGGGTGGAACCAGCAGCCACAGCGGCATTTCAGTCTTACAAAGATGGATATTACACAGAGAATCTGTTTTGTGTTGTCTTTGGGATTTTTAACTACAGAGAAAGATTTGATTGTAAAAGCTGTTGAGTTAAACAAATATGTAAATTTTAAAGGTAACTTGACTTCAAAATTTGAATATAAGGATATGTTGCTTTGGAAAAGAGTCTCTGCTTTTGTTTCCACAGAAAGCCAGAGGCTGTGGATTTGTTCCAGACTAAGATACATCAGGTTTGATCAGCCAAGACCACCTGAAAGGTCTCTGATGACACCATGGCCCAGATGATCCAACATCCAGAATGGTTTCAAGGCAACTGGCTCAGAGGTTTACCCTCAAAGACTACTCCATAATCCTATAATTTTCTTTGTGTCCCCATAAGATACAGCGCCCCCCTCCAGCAGGAAGTAGTAAGAGAAACTACCCCCAAATTCCCAAAATTTTCAAGCTGGCTTTGGAGATGGAATTGGCTCACTCCTTCTATAACCCAGGCATATTGCTAAAAGAAAAGGTTAAGAGATTCTTGTGTCCCAAATCATAAGAGCCTTCTGGTGTGGGGCAGAGAAAAAAAAACAATATTTTTATTTAAATCAGGTTGATTATAAATATGATCTCTTTCTAAAGAAAAAAGGAGATATGATATAGATATAATAGGATAAAAGGGGAGATTAATGAACTTACTTTTAAAGAGCAAAAACTTATTTAAAATGTTTTACATTGGTATAGATTTTAGTCTATTGATACACACTTAAAGTTAATTTTGTTATACCGTATATATATTTCTACTCTAGTTTGAGGTTATATGTTTATGAAACTCATTTAGATTGTAATGAATAATTAAGAAATACAGATCAATCAGTCTTCTATGATAGTCAAACTTACAGTCACGTTAAGTTTTCTAGGTATACATAGATATATTTCAGATAGACAGGTAATCTTCAAACACTTCAAAGGTCTACAGATTATAGCATTTGAAATATTTTTTTCAATTTAGACTTTCTGGACAGTGAGACATGTCTGCTCCTAGCAGTACTGATTTACTTCAGAGAGGAGGATGGACATTGAAGACACTTCATATGGAGTTTATCTTCACCTTGGCAAAAATAGCCATTTGGGCAAGAAACTGTTCTTGCCTGGACTGCTTGATCAACTGGACATGCAGGACCCATAGAAAGGTGACTACTGAACTTTGCTTGACAAAATGGTCCTTCAGCTTCCTGCTTCGCAGAGGAAACTGCCAAACATTCTACAGGACACTGAAAAAAGTGACTGAGAGACTCTAGCCCTATGGGCTGAAGACAGATGCCCCAACTTTACAAAGAAACATTAGGTGACTGTCCATGCTGCCAGCTCTCTCTGTTTACCCTGTAAGACTCCCGAAAGTTGCTTGCATCCTTCTCCTGTTTCTCAGGTAATATTATATCCTTCTGAGGTCTTTGATGTGGTTGAAGACTAGATAGTTATAATTTCCTCAGTTATGATAAAAGATAAGTTAGTTATAAAATGTTAGACTCACAAATATAAGATAGATAGGATATCTTCTTTAATATTGTAACTGTAATTCTTGCTTGATAATTGTTTTGTTGTCTTTAATTTTACTATTTAAAAGTTAAAACCTTGCTTTTCAAAAAAAAAAAAAAGAAAAGAAAAGAAAAGGGTAAATGCTGTGGGATGTTCTGTATGTCAAATGTGTTGCTCTGATTGGGTAAAATAAATAAAGTGCTGATTGGCTAGTAGCCAGGCAGGAAGGATAGGGAAGGCAGGACAAGAAAGAGGAGAATTCTGGGAAGTAAAGGCTGGGAGAGAGACCCACCAGCCACTGCCATGGCAAGAAAGATGTAAGGTGCTGGTAAGCCATGAGCCATGTGGCAACTTATAGACTAACAGGAATGGGTTAATTTAAGATATAAGAACTACATAGCAAGAAGCCTGCCATGGCTATACAGTTTATAAGTAATATAAGCATCTGAGTGATTATTTTATATGTGGGTTGTGGGACTGTGGGGGCTTGGTGGCACCTGGAGAGAAGCTCTCCAACTATAATCCTTTGTTGTCATGGAGGTTTTGCTGAGAATTTTATCTACACACAAAGCTATCTTTGGTGCGTAATTTTTCTTCATTCAACAATCTGCAAACATTTATCAGTACCTGCCATAAACCAATGTGTGCTGTGTCATTAAATGATTAAAAGCACATTTATGTCATTTTATACTTTCTTTAGCAGACTGAATCTCCTTGATTCTCCCTAACTAACTTGTGAGATTGGAACCCACAATGTCCATATGTTGTAAGGGAAAACTAGGGCATACTATTTAATAGTTAAGTGATTATCTAGCTTAATGGACTGAGACAGTTCACACCAAGGCAGAACTTAGACCCATCCCATTGCTGAAACCTAAACCTTCAACTACAGCTGCTAGTTCTCCAAGTGGGATCTTGATCTTGCTACTGCCTACATTCTAAACACTTAGACTGATGTCTAAAATTGCAGCCTGTAGGAATGTATTATATCCATTGAGCCTAAGTTTTCATTTTAAACTATTCTCTGGGGAAGTTTAAGGCACTGTAAAGGCTGAGGGTCACTGGAAAGGGCTTATATGTGAAATCTGAAGAATGAAGCTGAGGTTAATTATTTACTGTGAAGGCAGCTTCCTAAGGGGAGGGGCCATGCTGTCAATCATTGTGAGAGAAACTCCAGCTGCTCTATGTCATTGAAATGTCCTTAAAGTCTTCTTCCCTTTTGAGGACATAGTAACAACAACAACAACAACAACAACAACAACAACAACAACAAAAATGGCTGTAGATAGGGATGTACTGGATAATCTGTAGAATTTTATGGTTGTTTTTTTTTTTTTTTTTTTTTTTTTTTTTTTTTTGTGTGTGTGTGTGTGTGTGTGTGTGTGTGTGTTTTGTTTTGTTTTTAGATATCAAGCTTGTATGTCCAGAGTTTCCAAATGAGAACTTTTAAAGACAGCAATCTGGTTAGAAGGGAGCTTAGAAATTTGACTATTTGGCTGTTTTTGTTTTTGTTTTTTTTTTGCGGGGGGGGGGGATGTTGATAAAGATTGAAAGCCACAGCTCCCATAGTAGTACACATTTGTTGGCTCAGCTTGATCAGATACTGACTTTCCATTATCCTCTGATAGCATCAAGAAGGTAGATGCCTTCTCTCTTTCATCCTCTTTCTTTGCTGTTGCTGATTTCCCAAACTCTCTTCTCTTTCAGGAGTATTGATGTTGGAGTAGGTGGCTACATGTTTTGATTGTCTATCATTTTTTTTCTCAGTGCCTTGTTAGCGTATCTCCTCTTTTTTAATTGATATGGGGTTTAGGGTAGTTCATTAATGAAATGGAAGCTGGACATACAACCCAAGCTAATCAGTCAGCATACTTATATTCCAGATGCAAGGATGTGCTCAGAAGTGGCCAATGACGGATGTAGGATGGACAGAGCCTCCTACGGATGACTAAAGACTCTAGGGAGAGGACTTTTCTCTCATTGGAATCATTGTTATTAAGGGTCATGTGTTTGTTGGGAAGAAGGCTAGCTTCTTTCACTGGAAAGTTGACCTGTAAATGACAACAATGATGACGACCCTAAAGCTGCTGTGGCCATGTTCACTGCCATGCAGACAAAGCCAAAGCCTAGTGGAAGCCTGATATCCTTTGAATTATTCAAAGTCATGTTTGAAAACAACCCCTCATCTTAGCAACCAACAAAATATACTTTAACTTGAACTGACATGGCTTGACTTTCTATTATTTGTGGGTAAAAGAATACCAGTTCTTTTACTGCTTTCTAGAATGTAGTCATCCTGTGAGAAAATCCCCAGCTATTGGAGGAAGGTAGATTATGGTGTGTGTATGGGGTTGGTACCCACAGTCATCACTCAGGAAGCATTAAACAAAGATTGGTGTCCCAGCTGAGAATGGTGACAGAAGAGATAATGGAAAAAGGACTTTGCTACAGAGTGAGCTCTTCTTGGCTGTCAGCAGGTGAGCATCAAGGACATGATATTGACTCAGGCGGGGCACTGTGAGGGAAGATGTGCAATGTTCAAGGTTTGGTGAGTATTCTAATGTGCCTGACCCTCAGATATGTGGGTGTGTCCTGGATCAGGTGGTCAGTGGGTAGGATCAGCTCATGCTGGGTTTTGGAAACCCTTCTATGAAGTAAAGCTATTGTGCTGTCAGCAACAGGAGGGATTGTTCTTTTCCCTGATAGGAATAGTATGATTATGTCTCTGCTCTAAGAATATGATGCCCATTATTTTCCTAAGCTTGATGGTATTTCCTGGTGGATGGCATTTTGGATGCTTTGGTTAATCCATTCTGAAACAATTCTGTGACGTGATGGAGTGAGGTTAGTGAAGACACAGCTGTTAAGCCCAGGCACCAGCCATATGACTTCAGACATGTCTGACTTGTCCCAGGTACCTCACACTAGGCAACTGCGTTGGTGGTGATGGACATCAGTAGCTAGCATCTCACAACTGTTCTATTTCCATTCTGAATTCCATGCCTTGTCTGCAGCCAAAGATGGTCTGACACAGAGAACAACAACAACAAGTAAAGCCCATAAGTAAAGCCTCTGGTGTCAACCATGATCTAGAATTCTCATAGGTTCCCCTAATCACTCTCTTCTTCAATAAATCGCTCACACAAGAAAACTCATCTGAGGCTCTGCTTATAGTGCATTGGACCTAATGCACTTGAGCTTATCTGTGAAGTGGAGCTGCTTTAAGGATCTTATGTTAAACTTACAAATAAAAAATAAGACAAGTAAATAAATAAAATTTGAAAAGTATTAATAAAAGAAAAACACTCAAATAGTGCCTGGCACATAGGAAGTGCTCAATGTAAACACATGTTCTTACTTCTTAAACTATCTTGCGTAGGGTCAGGGCTAGAATTTTCTTGCCTACCTTTTTCCCTTCTTGACATAGTTAAATGTTTATTGCACACAAGACAGCTAATGTAGGGGTGAAATAGGGCAAGTGTCTTGAGTGTCGCTCTCCTCACTGGTCACACAGGTTACTGTTACTCTACACCAGAGGATGGGGATGAACTATGGACAAGCCCACAAGCCCCCTGTAACCTTTCTCCTTTTTCTTTTGTTCATGCCTGCTCATCATTGCCAGGCCTGCAACTGATATTCAAGATTCCCCAAAGGATCTGGTCTACTGGTTTTGGACTCCAAGTAGTGATAAGTTATTGCTGTATTGAAGGACCCTAAAATAAAGCTTTACTATGAACCATGGCCTTGGTTTCTCAATAAAAGCATTTCATTCCCCACAGAGATCATTGAGATGCTCATACTGCACAATAAATCTTATTAAACCAGGAGCTGATACAAAAGTCTATGCCATGAATTTTTAGCACAGAGTCACCTTGAGCAAGCTAGCATCTCCTTTATGTCATAAGCACAGCCCTCCATCCCACATGCACCCTCTCTCATGTATGAGAATGTGGCTGGGGAGGTGAGGCCACATACCGAATGTGAGCAGAGACAACAGAGTGACCTGGAAAATAAAGCCAGCTGAACCCAGTTATGTAAACAATTCTTTCAGTTCTTTTGATCCTTGACAAAAAAAAGTTTATTTTATTACTTCTTTTTCAAAACCTGCCTCTTTCAGTTCAAGTTCAGGGCTTTTATAACTAACTGGGTTCCTTTGAGGCTTGTCATAGTTTAAAACATCAAGGAAGCTGAATTTAGAATTTCTGCAGGATTCCATCAGAAAGCAGGAAAGCTCCATAGTGAATCTGTTGTGTGCTGGGCTTAGAAGCAGATTTTAATCACAGATCCGGGGTAACTGGAGGAATGAGTATGTGTGTGTGTGTGTGTGTGTGTGTGTGTGTGTGTGTGTGTGTGTGTGTGTGTGTGTTTCCAACACATGTATGCATGCATGTGGAGGCTACAAGTCTACTTCAAATGTCTTCTTCAATCTCTCTCTACTTTGCTTTTTGAGACAGGGAATCACACGAAACCTAGACTTTTCTGATTTGACTAGAAAGGTTGGCTAGCCATCCCCAGAGATCACTGTGTCTCTGATCCCAACACTGGATTAAAGACATATGTTGCCATGGTTGGCTTTTACATGGGTACTGGGGATCTGCTCATGTCTTCATGCTCGTTTGGCTGGTAGCACTTAATTAACTGAGCCATCTCTTCGACTCTGAATTCTTCTGTAAAAGTTTTCAAGTTTGATTGACTCTTTCTCCACCTGGCAAAATGGCTAAATAATTTGACTCAGATGGAAAAGGTTGTGTTTGTTTGTTTTTGTAACATATGTGATGGTAGGATAAATGTAGCTGAAAATGTTTCCATATTGATTTTCGCAATGGTTTGCTGAAACTACTCCTATTTCCTTGATTATTTTTTTCAATCCCCTAAATTCTGTATATCAGAACATTTAGTATGGGTGTTTAAATAGTCAGGAAACACTTAGCTTTCAACTTGAACTTTTTTGTTTATTTGTTTGAGACAAGGTCTCCTATGTAGCTCTGGATGTCCTAGAATTGTCTCTATAGACCAGTCTGGCCTGGAACCCAGAGATCTACCTGGCTCTGCTGGGCATGTGCCACCATGACCAACTCAAACTGAACTTCTCTCTGGCTTCTACTGGCTTTGTGACTCATACACATAGATGGCTAAGCTAAGAAAAGAGTTTATCTGGCTGAACCAAAAATAATACAAGACTGATGATTAGGAAGGAATTGAAACAATTAATATTGTTACTTTAAAAAATTACATTCAGGACCAGCCCCCACTCCCATCTGCCCCGGAACTCCCATCTGGACCAGAGGTGAATGCCTGGGGTTATAGTCAGAGAGGCAGCCACCCCTGGGTCCCACCCCTGGACACGGGCCATCCCAGGAGGACCTGCCCAACTTGGCCCCAGTTTCCGGCCATTCAGCGGTGGGCCCTTCAGGAAAGCTCCCCCTTTCCAAGACTGCAGGCAGACCCTGCAGTCTCCACACCCTGCCCCCACACCCATTTGCCCATGACCCCAGCCACTTCCTGAGAATCAGAGAGCAGCCCCAAGATTCCATCCTGCCCTGGAACTCCCACCTGGATCAGAGGTGAGTGCCTGGGATTACACCCAGAGAGGCCTGCACCTGGGTTACAGCCCAGGGCACCAGCCACTCCGGGGAAAACCTGACCAACTGGGCCCCAGATTCTGGCCATAGGGCAGGACCCCCCATCCCCACTGTAAAGGTTCCCTCTCTCCAAGACCCTCTGGTGAACCCTTCAACCTCCACGCCCTGCCCCCACACCCATCTGCCCCAGACCCCAGCCACTTCCTGAGACTTAGAAACCAGCCCCCAGCTTCCATCCTGCCCCAGAACTCCCATCTGGACCAAAGGTGAGTGCCTGGGGTTGTATTCAGAGAGGCAACCACCTCTGGGTCCCACCCCTGGGCACCAGCCATCCCGGGAAGACCTGCCAAACTTGGCCCCAGTTTCCGGCCATTAGTCAGACCCTGCAGGAAGGCTCCCCTTTTCCAAGACTGCAGGCAGACTCTGCAATCTCCACACCCTGCCCCCATACCCATTTGCCCGAGACCCCAGCCACTTCCTGAGACTCAGAGACCAGCCTCCAGCTCCCATCCTGCCCCAGAACTCTCATCTGGACCAGAGAGCCCGCAGCTACCATCCGCCCGGAACTCCCATCTGGACCAGAGCTTACATCCTGTCCCGGAACTCCCATCTGGACAAGAGGAGCTCCCATCTGGACAGGATAAGGAGATTCCAGGGACTTCCTGAGACTCAGAGTCCAGCCTCCCAGCTCCTATCTGGCCAGCACTCTCATCTGGACCAGAGCTCCCATCCAGCCCAGAGCTTCCATCTGGACCAGAGAGAGGCTCCCTAAATCTGTCAGCTCTGTCTGTACCAAGTACACTGATAAGAACAAGAACGAACCCAAGAAGAGATGGGCAGACATCAAGGCAGAAGTACATACAACAAAATAAAGAGCAATACAGCATCACCAGAACCTAGCCCTTCTCCAAAAGCTAGACCTGAATATCATGGAATGGAAGAAGAATTAGAAAACAACCTTATAAGTAACATCATGAAGAGGCTAGACTCTTATATAGAAGAAATCAAAAATAAAGTGGAGGAACAGACAAACAAAAAAAAAATGGGAAGAATGCTATAAAAAACTAGAGGAAAGGACAATTAAAGCAGAAGAAAACAATAAGTCCCTGAAAGAAAATCATGAAAAAGCAAGGGAAACAGTCCAAGACCTGAAGAGGGAAATAGAAAAAATGAAGAAGACACTAGCAGAAGGAATGTTGGAAATAGAAAATCTGAGTAAACAAACAGGAACTTCAGATGTAAGTATAATCAACAGAATGCAAGAGATGGAAGAGAGGATCTCTGGTGTTGAAGATACATTAGAAGAAATAGATTCATCAGTCAAAGAAAACACTAAAACCAACAAAGTCATGACCCAAAATGTCCAAGAAATTTGGGACAACATGAAAACACCAAACCTACTAATAATAGGGGTAGAGGAAGGAGAAGAATACCAACTCAAAGGCACAGAAAATATATTTAACAAGATCATAGAAGAAAACTTTCCCACCTTAAAGAAGGAAATGCTAATGAAGATACAAGAAGCCTATAGAACACAAAACAGACTAGACCCCCCAAAAAAGTCCCCTTGCCCCATAATAATTAAACAACTAAATGTATAGAATAAAGAAAGAATATTAAGGGCAGCAAAGGAAAAAGGCCAAGTGACTTATAAAGGCAAACCCATCAGAATAACACCCAATTTCTCAATGGAGACTTTGAAAGACAAAAGGACCTGGACAGATATAATGCAGACACTAAGAGACCATGGATGCCAGCCTAGATTAATATACCCAGCAAAACTTTCAATCATCATAGATGGAGTGAACAACACCTTCCAAGACAAAACCAGATTTAAGCAATACTTATCCACAAACCCAGCCCTACAGAAAGCACTAGAAGGAAAATTCCAACCTAAGGAAGGCAGATACACCCATGAAAACACAGGCAATAGATAACACCACAGCATTAAAACCCAAAGAAGAGAAGTACACACACACTACCACCAAAAAATAAAAATAACAACAGGAATGAACAATCACTGGTCATTAATATCCCTTAATATCAATGGACTTAATTCACCTATAAAAAGACAGAGACTAACAGAATGGATACAAAAACAGGACACATCTTTCTGCTGCATACAAGAAACACACCTCAAATTCAAAGACAGACACCTCCTAAGAATAAATGGCTGGGAAAAGACTTTCCAATCAAATGGTCTTAAGAAGCAAGCCAGTGTAGCCATCCTAATATTCAGCAAAATAGACTTCAAACTAAAATCAATCAAAAGAGATGATGAAGGACATTACATACTCATTGCAGGGAAGATCCACCAAGATGAAGTCTCAATTCTGAACATTTATACCCCAAACACAAGGGCACCCACATATGTAAAAGAAACATTACTAAAGCTTAAATCACATATAAAACCCCACACATTAATAGTGGGAGACTTCAACACCCCACTTTCACCTCTGGACAGATCGGCCAAATTGAAGCTTAACAGAGACATAATGGTCTTAACTGATGTTATGGTTCAAATGGACTTAATCGATATCTACAGAACATTGCACCCGAACAAAAAAGAATATACCTTCTTCTCAGCACCCCATGGAACCTTCTCTAAAATCGACCACATACTTGGCCACAAATCAAATCTCAACAGATACAAAACAATTGGAATAACCTCCTGTGTTCTATCGGACCCCCATGGATTAAAGTTAGATTTCAAAAACAGAAAAAACTACAGAAATCCTACAATCTCATGGAAACTGAATAATGCTCAACTGAATCACCAATGGGTTAAGGAAGAAATAAAGAAAGAAATTAAAGACTTCCTAGAGATCAATGAAAAAGAATACACCACATATCCAAACTTATGGGACACCATGAAAGCAGTGCTAAGAGGGAAATTCATAGCACTAAATGCCCACATAAAGAAGAAGCTGGAGAAATCTTACACTAGTGACTTGACAGCACACCTGAAAACCCTTGAACAGGAAGAAGCAAAGTCTCCCAGGAGGAACAGACACCAGGAAATTATCAAATTGAGAGCTGAAATCAATAAAATAGAAATAAAGAGAACAATACAAAGGATTAATGAAACAAAGAGTTGGTTCTTGGAGAAGATCAACAAGATAGACACGCCCTTATCCAAACTAACCAAAAGACAGAGAGAGAGCATCCAAATGAACAAAATCAGAAATGAAAAGGGAGACATAACAACAGACAATGAGGAAATCCAGAGAATCATCAGGTCATACTTCAAAAACCTCTACTTCACAAAACTGGAAAATCTAAAAGAAATGGATAATTTTCTGGATAGGTACCACATACCTAAGTTAAATCAAGACCAGATAAACCATTTAAATAGTCCAATAACCCCTAAGGAAATAGAATCAGTCATTAAAAGTCTCCCAACCAAAAAAAGCCCTGGACCTGATGGTTTCACTGCAGAATTCTACCAGATCTTCAAAGAAGACTTAATACCAATACTCTTTAAAAAGTTCCACACAATAGAAGCAGAAGGTATATTACCAAACTCCTTCTATGAGGCTACAATTACCCTGATTCCTAAACCAAACAAAGATGCAACAAAGAAAGAGAACTACAGACTGATCTCCCTCATGAACATTGATGCAAAAATACTCAATAAAATACTGGCAAACAGACTCCAAGAACACATCAAAACAATTATCCACCATGATCAAGTAGGCTTCATCCCAGGGATGCAAGGGTGGTTCAACATACGAAAGATCATCAATGTAATACACCATATAAAAAACTCAGAGAAAAAAAAACCACATGATCATCTCACTAGATTCAGAAAAGGCGTTTGACAAAATCCAACACCCCTTCATGATAAAGGTCTTGGAGAGATCAGGAATACAGGGAACATACCTAAACATAATCAAGGCAATCTACAGCAAGCCACCAGCCAACATCAAATTAAATGGAGAGAAACTCAAAGCAATACCACTAAAATCAGGAACAAGGCAAGGCTGTCCCCTCTCCCCCTACTTATTCAATATAGTACTTGAAGTTCTAGCCAGAGCTATAACACAATACAAAGAGATTAAGGGGATACAAATTGGAAAGGAAGAAGTCAAGCTCTCCCTATTTGCAGATGACATGATAGTATACATGAGTGACCCCAAAATTCAACCAAGGAACTGATACAGCTAATAAAAACCTTCAGCAACATAGCAGTTCAAAGAAATCAGTAGCCCTCCTATATACAATAGACAAACAGGCTGAGAAGGAAATCAGAGATACATTACCCTTTACAATAGCCACAAATGATTTAAAATACCTTGAGGTTACTCTAACTAAGCATGTGAAGGACCTATATGACAAGATCTTTAAGTACCTGAAAAAAGAAATTGAAGAAGATGCCAGAAAATGGAAAGATCTCCCATGCTCATGGATAGGCAGGATTAACATTAAAAATGGCAATCTTACCAAAAGCAATCTACAGATTCAATGCAATCCCCAACAAATTACCAACACAATTCTTCACAGATCTGGAAAGAATAATACTCAACTTCATATGGAAAAACAAAAAACCCAGGATAGCCAAAAGAATCCTACACAATAAAACAACCTCTGGAGGCATCACAATCCCCAACCTCAAGCTCTACTATAGAGCTACCATAATAGAAAACAGCTTGGTACTGGCATAAAAACCAACATGTGGACCAATGGAATCGAATTGAAGACCCTGACATTAACCTGCACACCTATGAACATATAATTTTTGACAAAGAAGCCAAAAATGTACAATGGAAAAAAGAAAGCATCTTCAACAAATGGTGCTGACATAACTGGATGTCAATGTGTAGAAGGCTGCAAATAGATCCATATCTGTCACTGTGCACAAAACATAAGTCCAAGTGGATCAAAGACCTCAACATACATCCAGTTACATTTGTGGCGACTGCCTTGACCAGCAAGGAAGATGCAACACCGAACTCTTCTTTCTGCAGTTTATTCAGGAACTATGAACAAACTTCTGACCCTGTGGGGAGCCCTCCCTCAGCCCTAATAGCCTCTGGGCAGCCAACTCTAAACCGCCATGTGGGCATCGCAGACAGGCACAGGTATACGGAAGCAAGCCAGATCCTAAAGCCAAGCCTAATATGGAATTGTTTACCACCAAGAGCGCTCACCATCAGGAAGGTGGAAGGCAGAAGCCAGCACCATCTCTATGGTGTGGCACGCAGCTCTCTACATACACTGAACCTGATAGAAGAGAAAGTAGGAAGTACTCTTGAATGCGTTGGGACTGGAGATCACTTTCTAAATATAACACCAGTATCACAACACTGAGAGAAACAATCAATCAATGGGACCTGTTGAAACTGAGAAGCTTTTGTAGAGCAAAGGACAAGTTCAACAAGACAAAGCGACAGCCTACAGAATGGGAAAAGGTCTTCACCAACCCCACATCTGACAGAGGGCTGATATCCAGAATATATAAAGAACTCAAGAAATTAGACATCAAAATGCCCAACAGTCCAATTAAGAAATGGGCTATAGAACTAAACAGAGAATTCTCAACAGTGGAAGTTCAAATAGCTGAAAGACATTTAAAGAATTGCTAAACATCCCTAATTATCCAGGAAATGCAAATCAAAATGACTCTGAGATAGCACCTTACACCTGTCAGAATGGCTAAGATAGAAAACACTGGAGACAGATTATGCTGGAGAGGATGCAGAGCAAGGGGAACTCTCCTCCACTGCTGGTGGGAATGCAAGCTTGTACAGCCACTTTGGAAATCAATATGGCACCTCCTTAGAAGATTGGGAATCCATCTCCCCCAAGATCCAGCTATAGCACTCTTGGGCATATACCCAAGGAATGCTCAATCATACCACAAGGGCATTTGCTCAGCTATGTTCATATCAGCATTGTTTGTAATAGCCGGAACCTGGAAACAACCTAGATGTCCTTCAACTGAAGAATGGATAAAGAAAATATGGTACATATACACAATGGAGTACTACTCAGCAGAGAAAAAGAATGACATCATGAGGTTTGCAGGCAAATGGATGGATCTAGAAAAAATCATCCTGAGTGAGGTAACCCAGACTCAGAAGGACAGACACGGTATGTACTCACTCATAGGAGGATACTAGATGTAAAACAAAGATGACTAGATTGCTACACAAATCCTGGGAGGCTACCTAGAAAATGGGACCCTAGGAAAGACATAGGGATCACCCAGTGACAGAGAAAGGATGAGCACAACCTGGATGACAGTGGGAGTAATGAAGGTCAAGATTTGAGGGAAAGAAAGCTTAGGGGAGCAGGAGATCCCAGCTGGATCAAGAACAGAAAGGGAGAACAAGGAATAACAAACCATGATAAATGAAGACCACATGAGAACAGGAATAGGCAGAGTGCTGGAGAGGTCCCCAGAAATCCACAATGATACATCCTCTGTAGACTGCTGACAATGGTCAAGAGAAAGCCTGATCTGACCTAGTCTGGTGATCAGATGGCTAAACACCCTAACAGTCGTGCTGGAACTCTCATCCAATAACTGATGGAAGTGGATGCAGAGATCCTCAGCCAGACCCCAGGTGGAGTTCCAAGTGTCCAACTGTTGAGAAGGAGGAGGGACTATTGGTGAAATTATTAAGGCCACTCCACGTAGTTAAAAGGGAGGTTTATTTTGTGGGGTAACTTACAAATGAAGGGGTAGGTCGCAGAGTCTGGCAAAGGTATAGGGTAGTCCGGCGGCGTTCTCTGGAGAACTCTGCTCGGTCCACCTCTAGCGTCCCGTGTCCCGGAACCAAGCGAGCCACCTCCTCCTGCTCCTTGCTCTTCCGCTCCCTCCTCTGCCCCGCCTTGTGGGCGTGATCATTACTGAAGCCTCAATGGGTGTTGGATCTTCCAGGCCAATGCTGGGATGGCTACCCACTACAAGGGACTGTAAGAGCGTGAATTGTTGAGCCCAAGATTGCAAAAAGCACAGGGACAAATAGCCAAATGAATGGAAGCACATGAATTATGGACCAATGGCTGTGGAGCCCCCAGCTGGATCAGGTCCTCTGGATAAGTGAGACAATTGAATAGCTTGAACTGTTTGGGAGGCATCCAGGCTGTGGGACCTGGACCTGTCCTTAGTGCATGAGCTGGCTGTTTGGAACCTTGGACTTACACAGGGACACTTTGCTCAGCCTGGAAGGAGGGGACTGGACCTGCCTGTACTGAATCCACCAGGTTTAAATGAATCCCCAGGGGAGTCTTGGCCCTGGAGGAGTTGGGAATGGGGGGAGGGGATGGGGGAAGGTGGGGGTGAGGGTGGGAGGGGGGAGGACAGGGGAACCCATGCTGATGTGTAAAATTAAAACACAAATATAATAATAATAATAAAGAAAAAATTACATTCAACAGGATTTAAAGGAAAGATGACAGTATTTATATAAATTGTAACTTTATAAAATTTCCCAAGCCTTAAAAGAGGATCAGAAACATTGTAGCTGAATAAATGAAAGCAAGGGAGTAAGTCGCTGAAGGCTTAACTTGAGAGGGAATTTCATGGGTTAGTGATGGAGAAACAGATCATGAGTAGGCCGGGGTCAGGACAGTAAGTTATTATACTCTTCCCAAGGGAAAAGCTAAGGCAACTGTCTATGCTTCATCATGTTTATCAAACTCTTTAATGCACTAGTAAGTACAGGATTGAACCAGCTGTGATGGAAAAAAAGAGACAAACCATGGACCTTTCATGTGGTATTAGGAAATGAAGATGTTTTCTTCACAGGCATGCTCACTTGTGAAGCCACATCTGGGAAGTTTTGGTGGGGCTCTTATAGGACAGTACCAAACCCACCTGGATATAGTTAGGTTTCCAAATGGCAAGCATGGTACAGGGAGCCCTGGAAGTCAAGAGCATGCCTACTTAGTGAGAGTCTTGTAGGTAGTGCACCTTTTTGCACTCACTGTGCATCTTTTCAGGTCTTCCTTAATCCTTTCATCCTCTCAGGATATTTGTTGAGTGTGGGTGAGAGTCACCTGCAGCTGAGTGTTGAGCCAGTAGGAGCTGCTTTTTCTCTATTCAACTGCATTGCAATATAATTGACAAAATTGCACATGTTGAAGGTATATAGCATTGTTGTTTTAAGTGTGTGTGTGTGTGTGTGTGTGTGTGTGTGTGTGTGTGTGTGTGTGTGTAGGTCAGAAGACAACTTAGTCATTTTTCTCCTTCTAACATAGTTCTTGGGGATCAAACTCAGGTTGTCTGGTTTGGTTCCTAGTACCTTTACCTGCTGAGACCTGATGGCCCAGACATCCCAACATCGTGTTGCTTTTTCAAAAAACTTTTAAATTATAATGAACACATAATAACTGTATATATTTGTGGGGTATCACATTTAAACTGAAATTTCCAGAAAACAAAACCTTGGGTGAAGATTTTTGGACTCACTAATGGAAAGTTTATGATGGTAAAGAGCAGTACTGTTGCAGATCCAAAGTAAACGTTATTTTGTACTATGTATAGTTCCATTAATGAGCATTTATTGTCTGCCTCTGTCTCTGGCCTAGCATCCTTTTGATTATCAGGTAGTTTCCTCCAGTAATAAGCTCATAAACTGGATATCCAATGTCAAGTGGTCAGCCTTGGACACATGTCCAGGACACACATCCCTGGAACTATCTCATTCCCATTGAGGTGAGAGCTGTGTTTGCTTTGGGAAGTGCTAAATTTCAATATATGTATACAAAGTGAAATGATTAAATTAGGTACATGAATTGCCTTAACTATTGCTATTAAACATTTCTTAAATGTTTTTTTGCATTGTATGTACATGTGGTGTCTATGAGCAGTCTCTCTGTGTGTTGTATGTGCATGTGTGATGAGGATATTTGTGCTCCTCTGTATGCATAGAGGGCAGAAGAGGGCATTGGATATCCTGATTTATCAATCTCTGCCTTATTTCTTTGAGATGTTTTCTTTCACTAATCCTGGAATTTGGCTGGTGGCCAAAAGACTACAGTAATCCTCTTGTCTCCACTTCCCATAGAGCTTGGGTGTATGGGCATGCCTAGATTATAGTGTGAGGGGATAGAGGAAGATGAATATTTTAACTTAGATCTTAATGCCTCCACAGAAAGTGCTCCTACCCACTGAGCAGTCTCCCCAACCCTTAGATGTTTTTTTTATATGCACATTTGAGTTACAGAGTTATTTAATTGTATTTGACTTAGATTATGACTAAAATATTTCCATAGTATGTTAGAAGTAGGGGTAGTTCTGTGATAGCCTTAACCAAACACTGAAAACCATTGACATCTATCATATTAATTGAAGAAATGTGTGAATTTAAAATTGTAGAAAATTCCAAATTCCTCAATATTCTCAATAATACTCAAACTTTCATTAAAATTTTAATGTATTATTTTATCCCAGAAATTTTCATTATGTCTGAAAAAAGAAATTCCATGGGTGTAAATAAAGGGCAGGATAAGTATAGGTTTCCTATAAATAAGTATAGAAGGTGTAGGAATAGGATATTTGAAAATTTGTAGAGAGTGAAGGTAATTTAGGCCCTGGGTCAAATCTTAGTAACGACCTGAAACTTGTTTGGAATGCAGGTCAGTGGCAGAGTGCTTGCCTAGTGTGCTGGCTAGTTCTATGGCAATTTGACACAAGCTAGATTCATTTTGGAAGCGGGAACCTCAACTGGGAAAATACCTCTATTAGAATAGCCTATGGTAAGCCTATGGTGCCTTTTCTTGATTGATGATTAATATGAAAGGGCCCAGCCCATTATCTGTGGTGCTACTCCTAGCAGGTGTTCCTGGATAGTACAAGAAAGCAGATGCAGGTGAAGCAATCATTGAGAGCAGACCAATAAGCAGCACTCCTCCATGGCCTCTACTTCCAGGGTCCTATCTTGAGTTCCTGCCCTGACTTCCTTTGATGTTGGGTTGTGATGTGGAAATGTAAGCCAGATAAACATTTCCCTCTCTAAATAGCTTATGGTCATGAATGGTATTTTATCACAACACGAAAATCCCTAGCTAAGATACCTAGTGTGCATACATACTGAGTTTGATCCTCAGTGTTGTGAAAAGAAGGATGATTCAGTGGGTAAAATACCTACTGTGCAAGCAAGAGGACTTGGGCCTGCTTTGCCAGAACCCATGTAAAAGTTAGGTGTTGTAATACCTATCTGCAACTGTTTTTATTAATTGGGTAAAACTAGTCAGATCTCAATGCTCACTGGTCAGCTGCTCCAAACAATTGGTGAGCTTTGGGCTCAAAGAGAGAGCCTGTCTCAAAAAATGTAGTGCTGAAGAGATGGCCCTCAGGTTAAGTGTATTTGCTGCACTTGCACAGAATTCAGTTTCAGTTCTAACACCCAAATCAGGCAGTTTACAGCCACCTATAACTTGAGTTCCAAGGTTTCTGAAGCCAACTACTGCCTCCGTGGGGACTTGAATGTACATAGTCCATATACAATAAACACATACACACAAAAAATGTATATATATATATATATATATATATATATATATATATATATATATATGTTAATATCTATTATTATATACATTAAAGAAAGATTGAGGAAGACACTTGATGTCAACTTCTGGATTGCACATGAATGTGTACACACCCTACATGAACATATACACACACACACATACACACACACACACACACACACACACACACACACACACACACAGACCATGTGAGGGTCAGGTATGCCCATAACAAAGAGGTAGGAGGTGTTTTGTTACTTATGCTATATTGTAAAGATGGCACTTTGTTTTGTTGACCCATTTTATAGATTTTTGTGAGCACCCAGGCTTCTGGAAAAATGCCTTCACATTATGCATCTTGTCACTGATAATTGTCCTTATTTGGTCACAAAAAGTGGTGATTGTGTTAATAGAGCAAGAGTGAGGACCAAGTCTCGTCCTCCGTCCATCTCTGACCAGATGTGGGACCTGGGACAAGTTCTTTGGCCTCCAATGGCAAAATAAACTTATGGTGCATATGACTTCTGAAGTCATTTTCAAAACCAAAGGGGATTTGAACTTGTTCCTTTTTCCATGAAGAAGCTCTTCCTGCCATTCACACGACGTTAGGGTTCTGCTGAGTTAACAGGGCAGTGGGAGCATCGCCTGAACTGCTTTGCTTCCCAGCGCTCTTTGTCCTGTGGACAGCCTGCTCTTTTGTGTTTGTCTCTGTCTCCCTTCTTTTTATGTGGGAGTTAGCGTTGGACAGGGAAGAGCCGCAGCTGCCAGTGAGAGTGACTTGAAGAAAGCAGCAGAGTTAGGGCTGGGAAGGGTGCCATAGTGGAGCTGCGTTGTTTTTAGGTCTTCAGTGAGAGTGATGCTTTGAAGGTGAGGTAACACAAGCTAACCTAAAATATTACTTGGTGAGATCACAGAGTGTGTGCAAAATAAAAGTAGACTAAAAAGCTCTGGGGTACACCTTTGTTCACAATAATTAAGTTTTGAGTGTGGGAAATGAAGGCCATTTGAAAGTTTTAAGGGGAGTGCTTGAAACAGTTTTTTTTTTTAATGACATATCATTTTCATAACCCAGAGGAATTTATAAACACTTTCTCTCTTTGAAAAATTATTTGCAAAAATGATCGTTTAACTTATTAATGTATAGCAGATGCGGATTTGCTGCCTACCAGCATCCTTGACACACAGTGGGGCTTAGACTTTCTTCTATACCGTATTTCCTATTGTTCATTATATCTCAGGCATTATTCTTCAAAAAGTAGACTCCCAGTGCAAAGACTCATTGTTTTCTTTGTTTTTCTGAGCTCTTCATCAAAGGTCATGTTTACAAGTACCACATGGCAATTAAGAACATCAAAAGTGTGCATTCAGTAATGACTGGATTAGTAATTAAGTGTCAGCATTAATTCAGATCACCCAAGATAAGAATATACCACCCATCCAACTGACTGAGCGACATTAGTGTAAAAAGATTTAAATAACCACAAACATAAGGATAATTATGGGGAAAAGCTGTGATTCAAAAGTAAAATATTATTTGAGAAATATAAGAAGGATTCAATTGAACAACAATTATGAATCAGACTTGGCAGTGCAGGCTTCTAATCCCACCTACCCAGGAGGCTATGGCAAGAAAGTTGTAAGTTCCAAGCCTGATAGAGCCACTAACAAGACCCTATTTGAAATTTTTGACAAAGATCAGGAGTGTAGCTCTATGGTAGACTGATGATCGAACATGTTGATCTTGGGTCAAGATCCCTGCACCAAAATTAACCAAAGAACAAACCAATAGTAATGTATCAGAATGGGAAACAGAGAAGGGTATTTTGGTTAGACCAGCAAAAGAGAGTAAAGTAACATCTAATAACAAAGATTCGTTGACACTTGCCAGTCTTTAATTTGGTACTTTGCAACCCAGGGGTTGTGACCCCTTTGGGGATCCAATGACCCTTTCACAGGGGTCACCTAAGATCATCAGAAAACACAGACATTTACATCACAACTTATAACAGTAGCAAAATTACAGTTATGAAGTAGCAACAAAATAATTTTCTAGTTGGGGGTCACTGTAACATGAGGAATTGTATTAAAGGGTCACAACATTGGGAAGATTGAGAACCACTGCTTTAATTGTTGGCCACAAATGATGTATTTTCAACTGTCTGTCTCCTTTGAAGATTCTTCAGTATTGTGTGTATGTATAGTCTAAAAGAGAAGTCAAAGGATTGAGTGTTTACATTAATATAGTGCTTCCTAAAACCCAGATTCAAACAAAAAAAGAGAATTAAAAACAAACAAACAAACAAACAAAAAACAAAACAAATGATGTTTTGACCTAATCACAGCTTGTTAAGACTATGTGCATTCAACAGATAATAGTAAATACTCATTCTGAATCGTGTACCAATCAAGGGTATTCTCAATCATTCTACTTGAAAACCTTAACCATTTAGGTTGAAAGTATCACTTAATTATGACAGATGACTGAATTTTTGTAAACAGTTCATTGGAATTTCATAACATGGATTCAATTTCTTATTGAAAAAAAACTAACATCTATGACATACATAGTTTGTTATTTATTCTCCAATCATTTGTTCTGATCACACATAGTCTGTGGTTGCATCCACACAGGAGAAGTTTAATAGAAGAATTGAAACCACTGAGCTTTTATGAGAAAGAGAAGTCTTTCATAAATATTTATCAAGTACACACGTATGTAGGAGGCCAACTTTCTACAGTAATAGAAAAGAAAGGCTAGGTTGGTGACCAGCTTTGGTGCCTATCATGTTATCACAGTCAGAGAAATGTATACATTTTCTGTTTGTTTTAAATGTATGATCTGGGTTAAGAACTATGTTAAGCATATTGGGAGAAGGGGATAAAAAGGAATTGGTGACATTAAAACTGGAAAGGAGTTAGTACAGTCAGGGTAGGAATTCCCAGGCTCTTCTCAAGAACAGAGACCTGTTCTAAGTTAACCTCCCATTACTTTAATCCTAGGATGAAATATTTAATAATTATCCAAAGAATTACTTGTTGAGAAGACTGAGTTATAGAAGGATTGTATGTGTTCTGTGAAGCTCAAAGGAGCAGAGCCTGGAGTAAGGCTACACTTTGATCAGTCACAGATTCTGTCTTGGTGTAAGGTGGTCTTTCTAATACCGTCTCATAATCATGGCAGCTTCTGTAGTAGCCTTGAATTATTGAAAGTGGAAATGAGTTTCAATCAAATGTGGCATGGTTATTTTGGAGGTAATTTCTTCTCAGGGTGTATAGAATCTGTAATGAAATTAAACCGCCTTAAGTTTTGCATTGCTTTTGTTACTTTTCTGTTCCAGTGATAAAATACAGTGATGACAGTAGCTTTCTAGAACAGTTTTAGTTTTGCTTCACAAGAGGCTTTGTGCTTATCTCACTTTCTCTCTTTTATATAGCCCAGAATCTCAGCCCAGGAAATGGTTCCACCCACAGTGGTTGTGTCTTCTCACTTTTATCACCTAATCAAGAGGACCTTTCATATGCAGAACCAGAGGTTCATTTCCCAGGCTATCTAGACCTGGTCAAGTTGTCAATTGGGATTAACAGTAATTACCTAACATTTATAAGAAACAGTATGTTTACTATTAGTTCAATTTATCTTTGAGAGCAAAGCATGACCATATAGATAAAACATCAGCCCTTGCATATAAAAATTTGGGTTTCAGGTAGTTTTCATTCTTAATGGTAAAAATGTGCTGTTGATTGACCAAGCACAGAAAACCAGATTCTATAGCCAGCTTAGGTT
Organism: Onychomys torridus; assembly: GCF_903995425.1. Taxonomy (NCBI): domain Eukaryota; kingdom Metazoa; phylum Chordata; class Mammalia; order Rodentia; family Cricetidae; genus Onychomys; species Onychomys torridus. Next base: position 29,404,197 of record NC_050455.1, read on the forward strand.
TGGAATGTGTAGTTTCTTGGGTAGAGATATCACTTAACAATTAGATACTTCAGAGAATCTGTAGCCATGTATGTATTTATGTATGTATGTATCTATCTATCTATCTATTTATCTATCTATCTATCTATCTATCTATCATCTATCCATCTATTATCTATCTTCCACACACCATCTCTCTACCCATGTATCTACTCAAAGAGATTGGATATCCAAAACTTGGCACACTTCCCACAGAAGGAGTTGTATCGCACTTTTCTTCAGCTTTATTCATTTACTCAATAATAAATCATGCTTCATGAGTATGTCTGCCTCTTATGTTTATTTATGTATTTATTTATTTCTTTTGTGTTCACATCCCAACTCCAGTTTCCCCTCCCTCCTCTCCTCACAGTCTTCTTCATTCCCTCTCTTCAACCCAGTTCACTCATCTGCCTATTTCTCTTCAGAAAAGGATAGGCTTTCCAGGCATATCAACCAGCCTTGATCTATCAAGCTGCAGTCAGACTAGGCACCTCCTCTCCTAGGAGGGAAGGGTCCCAAAGCAGGTAAGAGTCAGAGACAGCTCCGGCTTCCACTGCTAGGACACCCACAAGAAGACCAAGCTACACAGTTGTAACATATATGCAGAGGGCCTAGGCCAGTCCCGTGCAGGCTCCCTTGTTGTCAGTTCAGTCTCTGTATTACCCTATAAGCCCAGTTATATTTGACTCCTCTGGCTCTTACGATCCTTAATCCCCTTCTCTGGCAGGATTCCAAGAGCTCTGCCTAATGTTGGCTATGGATCTTTGCATCTGTTTCCATCAGTTTGTGAAAGAAGCCTCTTTGATGACAATTGGACTAGGCACCAATCTATGAGTATAGCAGAATATCATTAGGAATCATTTCATTGACTTTTTTTTCCAGTCATGTTTAGTTCTATCTTAGGTCTCTGAGTCCTGGCCCTCCAGACAGTATCAGGGGTGAGCTCCCCATCATGGTATGGGTCTCTAACTGGACAGGTCATTGGTTGGACACTTCCATAATTTCTGCACCACTTTTACCATAGCACATTTTGTAGGCAAGATAAATTGTAGGCCAAATTGTGGCTGAGTTGATGTCTCAATCCCTCTACTGGAAGTCTTGCTTGATTATAGAAGATGACCAGTTCAGGCTCCATATCCTCCACTGCTAGGAGTCTTAGCTAGGATCACCCTCATAAATTCCTGGGAGTTACCATAGTTCTAGGTTTCTAGCTTGTCCTAGAGATGCCCTCCAGTTCCAGCTGGTCTGATTCCTTTTTAAGGACTGCATATATTCCATAGTACAGGTGAGCTGCAATATCTTCAGTGATTCTTTTTTAATGGACACTCAGTTTTTTTATTCTTTGCCATTTGAAGCAACTGCAGCATGCATTCTTGTGTATATGCATATGTGCACATGTGTGTACATGTCTGTAAATTTTTCGTTTACCCATAAGCTGCCAGAGAGGGCAGACCTAAGACGTTTCTGGCATTTTTCATGGCAGTTCTCCATCTGTAGGAGTTTTTTGGGTGTGACAAACTGAGACAACTGCAAAGGGATGAAGCATGTCAACTCAGTTTGCAAGAGGACATGGGACTTTACTGTTATGTAAAATGAAATAAGACTTCTACAAAGTTTCTCATTTCATCTTGTGGTCCTGGGCACACCATCAAAGAAAAGTAATCAAAACAGAAAACAAAAGAATACTGTTCAAGGAAAATATAAATAAAGACCTTGAATGAGTTGGATGGCAACTGCTTCTTGTTAGAAAAATATTATTTTAGTACAAAATAAATGAAACATTTAACATTCCAGTTCCATTTGAAAGTGGTGCATGTCTTAAGGCACAAATTTTCTTAATAATCACAAACTTGGGATCTGTGGTTCTTCACCATATTGGAAGAGAAAGTTCAAATATCCAACTGCCTCCCTCAGAAAAACTGTAATTGGAGTGGAACATGTTGATAATGCATAACTCTTGCCCCATGCAAGTCATTCTCCAAGGCATGCGGGACTATTTGCACTGTATTTAAAATGTTTGTGTGACAGAAGGAATTATGGAAATCAGCATATAAACTAAAATTTGAAGTATAATTTATACTCATGATAAATAATTAGGGGATGGATCCTTTAAATGATATTATAAGATTACACCACACTGTTTCCTCCATATCTTCTACATTTATTATATAAACATCGTAACATTTATCACAATTTTGTATATGAAATATAGCCCTGTTTATAAACACTATCCTATGCAACACCCTAGGATGCAAGGAACAGAATAAAGACAGTCCCTTCATACCTTCATCTCACTGCAACCTACAGCAAGGCATTGATGTGTGGACAACAGCATGGTAAATACAGGGATAGGAATTCTGTGATAGCAGGCCTGGACTTAGGGTTCTTCTGGAGGCCCCCTCAATCTGAGATAAATATCCTACAGTCAGGCATATCTAAACAGAGGGGTAAAGGAGAATTGGGCAAAAAGTATTTCAGGCAAAGGTACATGCTCAAAATTAGAGTAAAACAGAATGCAAATTCATGAAGTCACTGAGATGGTTGAAATAAATATAATATAGATAACAAGTAATGAAGATGGTGAGAGATCAGGGAATGGACACGGAAAGAAAAGACACAATGGAATTTCTGTTTCTGCAAGATCAAGCCGGCTATAGAGTGAGAAACAGCACAGAACAGTTGATATCTAGAGGCTAGCTAAGAAGATGTTGCCAACTTTTCTAGGTGAGATACTAGTGGCCCAAATGTAAAACTGTAGCAGACATGGAGATAAAGAAATGGAACTGATTTTCCAAATCTTCCAGGAATCTTACTAATATGAAAGTAGAACATATGATAGCTCTATGCTTACTTCGTTATACAGTCTTTGTCAAAAGTACAGGAAAAATGAAAATCATCACTTCTTTAATTCTAAACAATGTGGGAGAAACAAATGACAGTATGCTGATTACTCCCAGGGAAAGGTCTAGTGGTTTAGCTGAATAACCAGCCAGCTGTAGATGCTGAGACTCATTATGTAAGTTTAGAAAATGATCCAGGAATATAGAATTCCTTGTGCAATTAAATAACTTTGGTTTTAGAAGTTTTCATGTGTATCTGTTTCTTGTTCTCATGTTCAAAATAATGCTATACAGTGCCTCTTTTGTTTTAGCTCAAAAGTAGGACCTTTGTTTTAATATAAGGAAAATAAAAGATTCCCTATTTGGTAGCGTCATTTAATAAAAGAAAAATTGGTCAGTTGGAGGCACATATCCAGAATGAGGCAACCACAATGACAAAGGGATGGAGAAAAGGTCATGATTAGAATACTTTTGGTCATGGACTATGAACATATAAGAGATGAAGACATACTTGAGAACATGAGAGACCCTGTTCTGTTGTCAAAAAGTTTAGTGGGGACCAACTAAAGCAGTAGTTCTCAACCTTCCTAATGCTGCAACCCTTTAATACAGTTCTTCATGTTGCAATGACCCTCAACCATAAAATTATTTTGTTGTTATTTCATAACTGTAATTTTGCTACTGTAATGCATCATAATATAAATATCTGATATGCACAAGAGCTGATATACAATCCCTGTGGGGGTTGAAACCCACAGGTAGAGAACTGCTGAACTAGTGGAAGAGGGGCTGGAGAGTGAGCAATATAAATCTTGTCATCAAAGAGTGAAACATGTTCATGTAGAAGAGGGATCCAGTTTATTAGAACTACTTTAACAATATTTTATTACTAATTTTTGTGTGTGTTCATGTGTATGCAGGTGTAAGTATATGTGCAGGTGTGCATACACGTGTGAACAGCTGTGTGGAGAACAGAGTAAAACTTTAGTTGTCATTTCTCGGATGCCACCCACCTTGTTCCTGAGGTAAGGGCTCTCATTAGCCTGGTACTCATCAGTTAGCTGGGCTAGCTGGTCAGTTAACCACTGTCTCTGCCTCCTTAACACTGGTATTACAAGTACTCAACACCACACCTGGCTTTAAAGGTTTATTTTTTATTTAGATTTTTTTATGTTTTACAAATTTAGGTTTTATGTTTTGGAAAGATAAATGATCAACCCTAACCTTCATTGCCCTAAATAATTCTTCCTTTACTCCCCTAACCATTAGTATTTCCTCACAACTACACGTGCTATTTTTAAAAATTATTTTTTAAAACACACTGATTTTGCTTAATGGTGCTAGTTTGTGCATGGGCAGATATAGGGCCATCTATTGGAGCATGGGTAATCTCTCAGGGGGTAAAGCCCAGAAGAAAACTGACTTTCTATCCTCTAGAAGCTGTCAATTTCCAATAGTTCTTAAGCTAGGGCCTGGACTTTCTGACTACCTCTCTTCTCTCTTCTAGTATTTTGCCTGGGCATCACCATATACAGGTTTTGTGTGTCCAGTCCCAGCCACCACAAGTTCATGTGTGCAATGGCCCTCTCATATCCAATCAAACACTATTTTGTTTCTGCCATCCACTAATTCTAATTCCTATAATATTCACATAGCCACTTCTGTGATGATTCCTGAGGCCTGGCAGGAAGGGGTATGATGTAGCTGTCACATTTACAGCTGAGCAATCTTCAATCTCTCTCTCTCTTTTTTTAGATTTATTTATTTATTATGTATACAGTATTCTGTCTGCATGTATTCCTGCAGACCAGAAGAGGGCACCAGATATCATTTCAAGTGGTTATCAGCCACCATGTGGTTGCTGGGAATTGAACTCAGAACCTTTGGAAGAACAGCCAGTGCTCTTAACCGCTGAGCCATCTCTCTAGCCCAAATCTCTCTTTTTTAATGTATGTTGTGAAGCTGTGGATCTCTGTATTAATAGCTATCTACTATAAAAATAAGACGGTATTATGAGGCTTGAAAGATGAACTAAATCTATCTGTTTAAAGGTAAGTACTTAGGGAACAGTTTAATATATTGTTAATTTAGCAAACAGTAGTGATTCTCCTCTAGGGCAATGACCTATGCATCCATGGATTCTTAGGCTGGTTTACAGTACCAGGAATGAGTTTAGTTTTTTGGAACAATCCTTAAATCCAATCATATAATGGTTGGTTACTCCCATACCATTCATGCCACTGTAGCACCAGTGGAAATGTCTTAGCACATATCTGGCTTTCTTGATATGGGTTATTAGGATCAATCTTTGGTCTTCCTTTTTATAAGACAAATGCTTTACTAACTTAGCAGTCACCTCAGCCCTTGAAATATTTTTGAAAATAAAATTAGGTTTTGTAGCTGAAGAGCTTCTATCCAGGTGCCACCAAGCCCCCGTGGTCCCACAACCCACATATAAAATAATCACTCAGATGCTTATATTACTTATAAACTGTATGGCAATGGCAGGCTTCTTGTTATCTACTTCTTCTATCTTAAATTAACACATTTCTATTCATCTATAAGTTACCACGTGGCTCATGGCTTACCAATACCTTTCATCTTGGTTGTCATGGCTGGCATGGTCTCTCTGCCTCTGCCTTCTACTTCCCCCAATTCTCTTCTCTTTGTCCCACCTATACGTCCTGCCTGGCTATTGGCCAATCAGTGTTTTATTTATTACCCAATCAGAGCAACACACCACATGTAACATACAGAACATCCCACAGCACTTCCCCTTTTCTTTTTTTTTTTTTTTAAAGGAAGGTTGCAGGGTGCTCCAGAGAACACCGCCGCATTGCGCCATATCTTTGGCAGACCCTGCAACCTACCTATCCCTTCATTTGTAAGTTACCCCACAAAATAAACCTCCCTTTTAACTATGTGGAGTGTCCTTAATAATTTCATCAATAAGGTTTATCTACGAATTTAATTTGGAAGGTGAGTATTTCAACTCTCTAAGGGGAATGGTTTTGCAGAAATTGTTTAGTTGGGGGATCAACTAAATGAGTTGGTATGGTAATGGGTTCTCTGTTTTATGTAACTGAATGTACATTTTTAATGCATTAGTCACTTAAATTGTAAACCATTCTATGAGATGATTGTAATTAATAAGAAAGGTAAGGCTCAGAAATCATACATTTAGAATATACTGATTACTAAAGAATTCCTCTAAATAAAGACAGGATGAACTATTAGGCCCTTCAGGGTCCTCCTAAACTTCACATCCAACTATTTCAATTTCCAGAAGATGAGCACTAAAACCTAAAAGTGTGATTGAAGTAAAACAATGATAGAGATTAAGAATAGATTAGTTTTCATTTCTTCCTATATTTGGGGAATTAGTGTTAGATTGATGTGGCCACAAATATGATTCTTCTGGACATGTAATCCTTCTGTATATTGATGTGCTAAAGCTCATAAGAACTAATATATGTGGTGAGATAGGAGTAGAGTCAACATACAAATTTACATGTAATTTACAAGTTCATGCAAAACTGGAATTTTAAAAAAGTAAAGTTGAAGGTTGTCGCTTCTGATCGTGACATTGTACAATTATGTATGATATTATATACATCCTGTATGTAGGGGAGGCTAAAAAAGAATATACAATGATATCTGTATTATTTATCACAACAACATATGAATCTGTATTTATTGGAGGATAAAGAAACATACCCCAATTCAAGAAGATTAAAAGCACTAGCCAGTTAACCACTAATATGTTCCTTCTCCCATAGGAGAGAGCAAAGAGCTATAAAGAACCCTCCTCTGCTCCAAGAATCAAGTTGGACTTGAGATACAGGATTCATACATTATTCCACTGAGTGCTTTTAGTTATTCCGCCATAACATTTAGGAAAATATTCCTTGGAATGTACATGCCAGAGTTACATGAGGCACAGTAAGTGTTGATTCTAGTAGACAGAACTAATCAAACTGAAATTAAGTACTCCAGCATTTTATTAAAAGCCCTACTGAAATGATGACATGAATCAATTGCAGAAAAGGGTTAACTTGCCGGCAGTGGTGGTGCACGCCTTTAATCCCAGCATTTGGGAGGCAGAGGCAGGTGGATCTCTGTGAGTTCAAGACTAGCCTGGTCTACAAAGTGAGATCCAGGAAAGGCGCAAAGCTACACAGAGAAACTGTGTCTCGAAAAACCAAGAAAAAAAAAAAAGAAAGAAAGAAAAGGGTTAACTCAGTCACCCCACTTTTCAAATAGCATCTAAAAAACATTGTGTTCTCCACTTTATTCCTTTATCAAATTAGTGCATCTGTATTATGTTTGTAAAGTTAAAAATTCGTCTGAGACTCTACTATCCAGGTGTGTGTGTTGGGGGCAGGAGGTGCATACAGATTTTTCCTCGGGCCTCTTATTCTTCTTTAATTGGGACACTTTTTTAATATAAATGGGCCACATTTGTTTAGATCTTGTATGCTTCAGGGACAACTATGCTCAGGAATTAAGACAATGTATTCAAGGCTCATTTTTAGATTCTCTAACATTTAGCTTTGTTGCTTTTGCATTGGTTGGTTTTATTCTTAGGCAGTTCTTCATCTTGGTGGTTAGAATTTTCATGACAGTATTATGTTTTTATCTCATATTTAAGCAATTTTAGATGAAAATAGATATTTTCAGTCCAGACCGGTCACATATAGGTTCTGAATTAAATTTAACTAACTTAGCTGGTGTAAAGAATCAATTTCTGAGCCAATCCCCAACCAGTTCAATTGTAGTCATTTGTCAGGTCTTGGTCTCAGACATTAAGACAGGGTAGGCTACAAGTAGTGAAAAACATGGTGCCCACTTTATATGCAGGGATATGTATGCATGTTTTAGGGAATGCTGTAAGGGTAAAATAAAGTGTATTTCTTCTCTGCCCTAGACTATAATGACATAAAGACAGCATGGGCCTGTGTAACACTGCAAAGAATTTAGCCAAAAATATCCTTGGAAAAGAAGAATATAATTAGAAGATCCATATTTTCTGATTTTGGAACTTGTGTAAGAGACAATAGAATAGGTCAAAGATCCATCCTTTTAACAAATAGGGCTTGAACAACTGAGTATCTGCATGCAAAAAGAAACATTGGGCACTTACTTTGCATCAAATATGAAAGTCAGTTAAAATGGGTCATAGACTTTAATGCAAAAGCTAAGTCTATAAACCTCAAAGAAGGAATTTAAAGAAAAAAAAAAACTTCATGAACTTGGATTTGCTGGAGCTGCCTAAAAATACAAGCAATAAAATAAATAAATGGATAAATCAGACTTCATGAGGATTAAAATTTTTATGCTTCAAAGGATGCTATTTTTAAAATGTGGAAACAGCCCACAGAATGGGAGAAGCCATCTTCAAAGCATGTATAAAAGCACAGTGTTTGGAATATTTAAATAATTTCTTCAAACCAATGCTCAAATGACGAACTTGCTAATTAAGAGCATATAGATACTTTGAGTATACATTACTACAGGCAGATATCTCAGTAGCACATGATCACATGGACCATATTCTAGCTTTCAGTTTAATACTTTTATGGGACTCCTGAGTGTGCAAATGAGTGACACTTTGATTCTGGCTCCTTCTCTTGGGATCTTTTCCTTCTGTTGATTTGCCTTGTCCAACTTTGAGGTGGTGGTTTCTGTTTTATGTTAGTATATTTTAATTTGTTATGTTGTTGTTATCTCTTAGAAACTTGTTCCTTTCTAGTGAGAATCAGAAAGGGTGGATTGGGGTGGGAGGGGGTGGGGAGTAACTGGGAGGGATAGAAGGAAGAAGAACTGTAATTAGGATATATTGTATAAGAAAATAATCTATTTTCAATAAAAAGGAAAAAAGAAAAAAGTCACATGCAAGGGTATTCCAGACAATACACTACTAGGGATGTTAAAATCTCAAGTATACATTATCAGTACATACCCTTTAGGATACCTTTAATCACAAATGCAAGCAATGACAAGTATGGGTAAAGACACAGAAAAATCAGAACTCTATTGCAAGTTCTAACATGATTGTGAAATGCCAACTTAACAGACTGGAAGAACCTTGAAACGTTGAACACAAGGTTTCCATATGAATTGGCAATTCTTTCTCCATCATATACCCAAGAAAAATTAAACTATCTCCACATAAAAATGTGTAGACAAATGCTCACAGTCATATTGTATATAGACACCCCAAAAGCAGAAACAACCCAAAGCCAATCAACAGATGAGTACATTGATAGATAAATAAAATATGGCCTGTGCAGGCATCAAAATATTATTTGAATAAAAGGAGGGAGTAGTGTAGACATATTGGGAAAATATTATGTTAAGGGAAAAAGAGTTCAGTCATGAAAGACCACATATATGCTTTTCTATGACCTGTCCCAAGTAGGCAAACACATAGAGATATACAACAGATTGCTGGCTGCCACTATTTTTCTTCTCCCTTTTAAAATCTACTGCTGATAAGCAATGGATTTCTTTTGTGAGAGATGAAATACTCTAAAATAAAGGAGTAGTGGTGGTTGCATATCTCTATTAACATGAAGGTAAAATGATGAATTTTGTGCTTTGTAAAATGTAACCCCCAATAAAGCTGTTTTTTTAAAGAAAACATATGGTTCCCATAGTGGAGTAAAATTTAAGTATAATTTCTCTGTAGGGGTGTGAAACTAAAATATACCTTTTGTTTAGTAAATCTAAACTGGAAAACAAGAGTCAGACATGTGGCTATACTGAGCTCAGAGTGACCACAGTGATGGCAGGCCCGTCAACCAGCCCACCTCATCGTGGTCCAGATTTTTAATTCTGCATCTGTGCAGATGACTTTTGGTCTGATCAGTAATGACCCCAGGCAGGTTTTACAACATAAAGTAAGACTATATTCATAGTTTGCCATAATACTAAGTTTTCTTTTAATTTAAGAAATACCTTGGTATATGGATAAATTCATAACCCTCAGTGAAGGAAATGTAGACACTTACATGAATATAATAGATTGTTTGGTTGTTATAGAACTTACTTTGCCTTTGAAAAAAACAGAAATATATTTGACAAATGAAAGCAGTAAGTGCAGGAGCTTAAGTAGGAATAAAAAAAAATATAAACCACCTAAAATAGAAACAGTCAAACTTGTTTTATTGATTTAATAGAGCAGAATCTTCCATTCCCAGTTAAACTCTTGAATATGCTAAAAGATGATTTCCCCCAATACATAATCATGGATTTTATATACATACATATCTATATCTATATCTATATCTATCTATCTATCTATCTATCTATCTATCTATCTATCTATCTATCTATGTGTGTGGCATTTAGATGTTATATATTTAGTTCTTTTAATAAAAACATAAAGATGATGCAATCATTCTAAAGAATACAAAGGGAAGATAAACTCATAGATTGGGGATGAATTCAAGTATTTTTAATTCACAAAACTGACTTTAGGGAGGGAAGAGAGTGGAAGATACTTTCTAAATTAGAATCTATGTATAGAAATAAAAATTATTTAATTGCCCTAAGTTGTTTTCATTGCCTGTAGACTTAAAAATGGATTAAAATAATGAACATTTAGGAACAGATACCTGGTAGGGGTACATTCAACATTTCATAGTTTCTACTGAAGATATGCATCACTTCTTACTTATTCAACCTTTGTTTTAAAATGTTTTAGTAATCACAAAGTATCTGTAATTTTTGCATGTTTTAGATTAATTGTGGGAATAATATCATCTTATATGCCATATTTGGTTGATAGCTATAGGAAGCCTGCCTTTTTCTGAAGAGAAACAGAGAAGTGGATGGAGAGGACAAAGAGTAGGTGGGAGACTGGGGGTAGAGGAGGGAGCGGAAACTGTGATTGGGGTGTAAAATAATAGTAGTAGTAGTAGTAGTAGTAGTAGTAGTAATAAGATCATCTTAAATACAGAAAAAATAAAAGATCTTTGCTGCCAAGTTACTAGTACAATGACTTACCACAGGTGTGGGGACACAATAGCTTCTACTAATACTCTGAGTCTAAGGACCAGGGTTGGCTATTAATATGAGACTATGTAAATGTGATCAAAAGGGAACTTTGAAAAATATAATACATAGGAAAGGTTAATGTTTTACACCTTTGAGTCATGATTATTTGTGGGTATCAAGTCAAAAAGTCATGACAAATTTCGGAAAAGGAAATGGAGCAGAAGACCTGAAAGTGCATCTTGTACAGAGAAGGTAAGAACAATGTAGCTAACACCTGTAATTCTAGCGCTTAAGGATGGCATAGGAGAGTTTCTATGAGCCTGAGGTCACCGAGGACTACATAAGTGTTTCCTGGGCCAGCCAGAATTATGTAGTAAGAACTTACTTCAAAAACTAAATCAATCAACCAAACAAATTATGTTCATTATACTTTAATTACAGTTTATATGGGGGAATGCACAGGTATAGACATGCTCTGATTGCATGTAAAATCTCTTTCTGCCATAAGTCAGTATGTGAGTTTGTATCCAGTTGTTATAAGATAACCTGACTAAAAAACAAACAAAAAAAAAAAAAAAACAAAAAAAAAACAAAACAAACAACAACAAAAAAAACAACTTAATGGAGAAAGGGTTGATTTTGGCTTCTAGTTTGAGGAGGCAGGATGTTAGGCTTGGAAAAGTTGGCTGCATTGTATTCATATTAAAGAAGCAGGGAATGGTGAATACTTGTGCTCATCTCACTTCCTCCTGTATGCAGTCCAGAATTTCTGCCCAGGGAATGGTGTTACCCACAGGGTGTGTACCTTTTTAACCTCAATTAATCTAATTAAGATAATTCCCCAACATGTGTGTACAAACACCCAACTTCCCAATGGTTCTAGATCTCATTAGTTTGACATATGAGATTAATAATCAGAGTAATTGGGAAGCCACAGCTGCAGTTGGCTTCTAAACTGGTCAAGAGGAATGTCCGTTGATTCTTCTAAATGGAACATGAGTCGTTCCTGAGCAAAAACCTCTGAGCCCTCCAGTCTGTACAGCTAAGAGGTCAATGCCAGATACTATTTTGGATCTTCTGGTTTAAGTAAACACAGTTCTTCTTGAGCTCTGGCTCCAGCTGAATCTCACAGGCCAATGTGTATTTTTTCTTTTTCTTTTTAATACGGATATTTGTGTTTTAATTTTACATATCAGCAATGGGTTCCCCTGTCCTCCCCACTCCCGCTCCCGCCTTCCCCCCATCCCCTTTCCCCATTCCCATCTCCTCCAGGGCAAAGACTCCCCTGGGGATTCATTTAAACCTGGTGGATTCAGTACAGGCAGGTCCAGTCCCATCCTTCCAGGCTGAGCAAAGTGTCCCCACATAAGCCCCAGGTTCCAAACAGCCAGCTCATGCACTAAGGACAGGTCCCCGTCCCATTGTTGGTGTCTCCCAAACAGTTCAAGCTATTCAATTGTCTCACTTATCTGGAAGGCCTAATCCAGTTGGGGGCTCCACAGCTTTTGGTTCATAATTCATGTGTTTCCATTAGTTTGGCTATTTGTCCCTATGATTTTTCCAATCTTGGTCTCAATAATTCACACTCTTACAATCCCTCCCCTTTCTCGACAATTGGACTCCTGGAGCTCCATCTGGGGCCTGGCCGAGGATTTCTGCATCCACTTCCATCAGTTATTGGATGAGAGTTCTAGCATGACAGTTAGGGTGTTTGGCCATCCAATCACCGGACTAGGTCAGTTCATGCTTTCTCTTGACCATTGCCAGTACTCTACAGTGGGGGTATCATTGTGGATTTCTGGGCCAATGTGTATTTTCATTACTACTTCTTTGCTATATGCTTTTGGTAAGGACAGGAGTCTCTAAGGAACACTGATTAAGGCATATCATAATTTCATTAAAATATGCACAACCCTGAAAAATTCAAATTTTGGACTCATTGAACCACATTTATGAAATATTTCATGTGTTACATGATATCAAATCATAGTCTCATATTTTATTTGGTGAATTGCTGGTTATTTATTTCTTTAGCTTGAAGTAATTTTAACTCTATTTGGGCTGTAGTAGTCTGAAAAAGCACAAGGATGTCCTTCCTGTGGAGTCCACAGGCAGAATGGTGACAGCTCCATGGAAATGCTCAGAAAGGTCTTATTTTCCTTCTTCTGTCTAAAACAAGAAGCATCTCTATTCAGTGTGCTGTAAATTGCCATGTGTGCCAGCTCATCTCTTACTGCACAGTCTGATTTCCTTGTAAAATGGATTGATGCTCCCATGTAGAAATTTGGGGGCTGCCTCTGCCAGTCCTCCAGCCACAGAGAATCACTCCAGGAACCACATCTGCCCTTTCCCAATTTGTGACACTCTTCACCATCTCTTTCAGTTAAGAACTGCAATTGAAATGGGTCCCTATTAATTCCTAGCATCTCCTCCAGGACCATGATTTCAAAACCAGTATGTCCAGGCTTTCAAAGGCCAGGTATGTCCAAGACAGTTCCACTTCAAAGTCCCTTGAACTTAAATCCAAGTTTGACCCTTTTTTCTGTTCCCCAGAATAGATTTCTTCTTACTGACATCCCTGAGGTGGTTAGGATGCCCTGTTTCCCCAGATACTGAATTTAAAACTTGAAGATTATCTTGGACTCCTCCTTTCTACTCACCTCTAATCCATACCAACATTTTCACTATTTGATTAAGCCTTGCCAGGATTGAGAGCTGTTCTACATTCCTATTCTACCCAAGAACATGCCATAATATTGTTGCTGGATCAAAGTGTCATTGAGATAAGAAATACAAGCAGAATGACCACAGGACTATTTCAAGTTTAAAATAAACCTGCAACACAGGAGGGGATTATTAGGAAGAACATCCACATCTGCCATTTCTCAAAAGATTAATCCTCACCATCCAAACATTTGAAAAAGTAGATTCTTTATCCATTTCTGCTTTCTCTTTCATTTCATGTGGAAGTTTCTTCTGTAGATGGAGTGCCACCTTAAACTAAGGATTTTCCTTTCTGCTTCAATGTTGCTGTCATTCATTATTTATTTGTTTGTTTATTTATTTAATATCCCAGCCACAGTTTCCCCTCCATTCTTTCCTTCCATTCCCTATTTCCCTCTCCCCTTCCATCTATTCCTCCTCCCTTTCTGTTCAGAAAAGGGCAGCCCTCTTGCTACCTCGGATATCTACAAAACATGGCAGATCAGGTTTCAGTAAGACTAATCCTTGTATTAAGGCTGGACAAAGCAACCCAGAATAAGGATTAGGTTCCCAAAAGCCAGCCAAAGCCTTAGGGACAGCCCTTACTCCCACTGTTAAGAGCCCCATAAGAAGACTAAGCTACACAACTGTCTCATATATGCAGAGGGCCTAGGCCAATCCCATGCAGGTTCCCTGGATGTCAGTTCAGTCTCTTTGAGCTCCTACAGTTAGTTGATTCTGTGGGTTTTCTTGTGATGGCCTTGATCCGTCTGGTTCCTTCAATCCATTCTTACCCTACTCAGCAGGATTCCCTGAACTTGACCTACTGTTTGGCTGTGGGTCTCTGTATCTGTTTTCATCAGTTGTTGGATGAAGCCTCTCTGATGACAGTTGGTCTAGTTGCCAATCTATGAGTATAGCAGAATATTGTTAGGCAACATTACATTGATATTTTTGTTTCTAGTCATGTTTGGTTGTATCCTACATCTCTGGGCCATTCAGCCTTTGGGTCCTGGTGCTCTAGGCAGTGTCAGGGGTGATGTTACTCTCGAGGTGTGAGTCTCAGGCTTGGCTAGTCATTGGTCTTGCTTTTCAAACCTTTGATCCTAGGATGGTTAGGATCTGACCAATGATTAGAATGACCTCAAGGTGTCTTTGTTGTTCTGATGCAAAGTACTTGGGTTCATTTTTTTTTCCTTTCCTGTATTTTCTTTAAACATTCTGTAACAGGAATTGCTAAACAGTCTTATTAATAAAAAACCCAGAGCCAGATATTGGGGTAAAAGCTGAAAGATCAGAGAGACAGAATAGTAAGCCACTAGTTCTTTCCCCTATGAAATCTTCTGCTGAAAGAGAGCAAGCTCCTCTCTCCACCCCGCCTTGTCATTTCCTCTCTCTACCCAGCTCCATCACTTCCTGTCTGTCTGTACAGATCTTCAGACCTCTATGGTTAACTAGTAGCTAGTTCCTCCGTCTGATTTTCAGACAAGCTTTATTTGTTAGAGCACAAATAAAATCTCACCACAACATGCCACTTTTCTGTTGTCTTTACTACAACTGGAAAATCAACAAGTACATTTTAATCCTCTGAGGATAGGCTTCCATTTCCTTTCTTTTTCCTTTGATTCTTTGATAATTTTCTATATGTACATAGTAGATGTTGGTCATTTTCAACCCTCCCATTGCCCACTCCCACACCTCTTCCTTTCCAGCTGACATCCTTCTTCCCAGCATGCCCCCTTCTTCCTAGCATGCTGCCTTCCTGCTTCTGTGTAGGTATGTTGAGGAAGCACTTGAGATTGCTAAACGCCAGCTTGCCTGGATATAGTTTTGCATCTGTTCAAAGGAAACAGATTTTGAGCCCTCAGATTGGGGTTGTGACAGTAGCAACAGAGATTGATATGATGCCAGCCACGCCTGGGATCCCCAAGTCTCAGCTCTGCTACAAGGAGGATTTTATTTAATTTTCCCCCATTCCATGAGGTGTTCCTTTTATGGTCCTTGCATTATAGCTGGATTCCTTAGTCTGTGTCAAGATACACACTGAGTGAACGACAGAACTAGAGTTTGAACCCAAGTTTGTTTTAGGCCAGTGCTTGTCTCCTCTTCCCCACTTCCCTCTGTCTCCCTCCGGCTCCTTGCTGGGGTCTTTGGTGACTGTTGCATCACCTGTGAGCTCATGCAGGCGACAGGAGTGAGAAGGTTAGAACTCCATTACGGGAAGACACTTTCGACCAATAAGATCCTATGAACAAGTATCCTCATTTCTGTACTTTATAGGGATGTGAAAGTAGAATTCAGAAGCATTCACATCACAGTACTAAGCCTGGACCTTGCAATAGGGGTAAGATATCCTGCAACTTGCTGCTAATATCCTCATTGGCACACGGTACAGAGCATAAACCAAAGGAAACATTTTCTAGTCTGTGTACCTTGTATAAACAGATGTTTAAAACTATACTTGCCTACACTCACCCGGCATAGACATGGGACCCAATTAAGCTGAAATTCCATGGAAAGCCATCCAAAGCCCTGAGTTTACTCATCCAGTATAAACACTGTAAATGAATAAAATGCAGTGTGTTTAAACATGGAGAAATGGTTCCTTAAATTCAAGTAATACAGATTTAAACACTGTAGTGGCCAAAAGTGATAGGCATTTTTTTAATTGGAAGATTAATTAATTTAGAAAAGTACATGGTATGAAAATATCCATAGTTCCTTATCACAGGAACAAAGAATATTGACATTTTGCCATATTTGCTTTAGAACTTAAAAAAAATCAAGTAAAATACAATAGAAAAATGAAGTATCTTCCTCTCCCCAACTATCCTCTAGAGGCAGTTCCCTTAGGAACTTAGGGGCCATCTTTCCAGTCCATGTTTTCATATCTGTCTGATAACCAAAAGTCAAATGTATTACTGTCCTTAATTTAAATTTTATAAAAATGGCTGCTTTCCATAGTGTATTTTGTGATTCATGCCTGTGCTTATTAAATACATCATTTAATTCACACATATATATTTGTGTTATTTCTTTTGTAGTTCTCTGTACCACAAATCTATTGGTGTTTATGTATTTCTATTTCATTAGCATACAGTGCTCCTATCTATAGCCTGATTTTTCCCCCTTATTGCAAGCATGGAGTTACATATGCCCAGGAATGAGATTGCTGAATCATAGGTGTTCACTTCTTCAATGCCACTAAATAACTGTCAAATTGCTGTCCAAAGTGGTTGTGTCATTTTGCACTCCCACCATCAGGGTACTAGTGTTTCCCTTTATAACAGTTTTACAAATACTTCGTATTGTCTGACTTTTGAATTTGGTAGCCCAGATTTCATTTCTAATTTTTCTGGCCTTTAGGTTATATAGAAGGTACACACCAAAGTGGGGTTTAGCATACATTTTTAAATTATTAATAGGAAAAGTACTGGTACATCAGATTATATTTATATCTGATTCATATTGATGAGTGCATTTGGTTATGAGACAATATAATGGGACAAAACAACTCTTTTTTGTTGTAGAGATTTATTGAACCAAGCAATTACTAGGAAATACACACAGACTTGGAAAATAATAATATTTTGCATCATTTCCTTCTTTTGTGCAATATCAACTATGTGTTTTGTTTTTTTTTTTTATCAGCATTTGGCATCATGCTAGCACTGACTGATTCTCTTTCATCTGTATGTATAAAAACTTGCTTGGTACAGAGGCTGATCAACTGCACCTAAGATATGATAGTCATGTTACAGTGGTTACTACACAGTTCTGGAGAAGTGTTTTATATGAAACTAAAATGAGAAGTCCCAAGAAATGAAGAAAAAAGTGAAAGTATGAGGCAGAGCAAAATGATGTTATAAAATAGACTTCCTTCTGGATGTAGCATTTGAAATCAATATTTTCCATTACAACTGGTTGTGATGATAAAATACATAACATCTCAGTTGATAATACCTGAGTGGCTAATCCATAAAACTGTACTTCTGTGGTTTGATATTGATTGTACTTTTTCCCTTTCCTTTAGATGTATGAATGGATACAAGTTCATAAAGTGGGTGAGGTAACTTCATAATGTTTACAGCTGTAGTTCACAAGACAAGTGTGACATTTAGAAGCTTGAAAGAGAATGAAGACATGTAACAGCTTGCTTGACTGCTTCCTTCCTTTTGCCTTTGTGTGGATGCAAGAATGATGGTTTAAAACAGAAAACACATTCCCTGGGAACCAATGGGCCTCTCCTGTCAGGAAAGTAGACAAGCTCACTACAGATTTCCTTCTCTCCTTCCATTCTTCCAAGTCCAGTCCCTCAGGCTCATCCCCAGTTCTGTAGGAAACTTCTGTTGTGGCCTCCTCATACTCTCTGCCCCCATTATCGAGGTGACTAACTAAGCAGATGCTGGAGGAACACCCTGCTTTTCTCTCTCTTGTGAAGTTCCTCCACCTCTCCTAGCCCAGCCCCATACCTAAGATCCCTAAGTCTCAGGTCCTGATACCCAGAAACACATTTTACCTGGTACCCTCAGTACCTACACCTTTTAGGACTCCAGAAGATTTTCCTACCAGACAACACATAGCTATCATGCTCTCCTAAGAACCAGAGAGGGCAACAGAACCAAGAAACATAACACCCATGCAACAAAGACAACAGCAAATATCAGCACCTGGAATTACAGTTGTCCAAAAACTAGATCAATGCTAGCCAAGACAACATGTCGTTACTAGAGCCCAGTCACCCTACCACAGCATTCCCGGAATATTCCAATATAACTAAAGCACAAGCAAAAGATGTTAAAACAGCCTATATGAATATGATAGAGGTGTTTAAAGATGAAATTAATGAAACCCTCAAGGAAATGTAGGCCCAAACAGTGGAAGGAAATGAATAAAACCATTCAAGACCTGCAAATTGAAATAGAATTGATAAAGAAAACCTAAACTGAGGAAAATTTGTAAAGGAACTTGAACAGGTACCACAAAGGTGAACTTCACCAACAAAATACAAGAGATGGAAGAGAGAGTCTCAGGCATTGAAGACATGATTGAAGTTGGATACATCAGTCCAGGAGAAGGTTAAACATAAAAATCTTCTGGTACAAAACATCCAGGAAATCTGTGATGCTATGAAAAGACTAAATCTAAGGAGAAGAAACACGGGTCAAAGGCACAGAAAATTTTAAAAAAAGAAAAGTAGGAGAAAATTTTCCTAACCTGAAGAAGGAGATGCCTACTAAAGTACAAGACTGTAGCAGAAATGAAAGTCCCCTCGGCACATAATAATCAAAACACTAAATGTGCAGAACAAAGAAAGAATATTAAAAGCTGCCAGAGAGAAAGGCCAAGTAACATATAAAGGCAGATTTTGGAGAATCTAATCTGACTTCTTAGTGGAGACTCTAAAAGCCAGAAGGTACTGGACAGATATGCTGTAGACTCTAAGAGACCAAAAATGCCAGCCCAGACTACATATTTAGTAAAACTTTCAATCACCACAGATGGATAAAATAAGTCATTCCATGATAAAACCAAATATAAGCAATATCTATCTATAAATCTAGCCTACAGAAGGTGCTAGAATGTAAACTCCAACCCAAAGAGTTAACTACATTCAAGAAAATATAGGGAATAAACAATCCCAGACCAGCAAAGTCAAAATAGGGAAACACACACACACACACACACACACACACACACACACACACACGCCCCACTACCACCACCAACAACAACTATAACAAAATAACATAACAGGAATCAACAGTCATTGACCGTTGATGTTTCTCACCACCAATGGTCTCAATCCAATAAAACGACACAGACTAGCAGAATGATTGTGAAGACAGGATCCGTCTTTGTGCTGCATCCAAAAGCATCAAGGATAGATATCACTTCAGGACAAGTGTTGGAAAAAGATATTCAAACCAGATGGACCTAAGAAGCAAGATGGTGTAGCTGTTTTAATGTCTGACAAAATAGACTTCAAACAAAAACTAGTAAGAAGAGATAGGGAAGGTCACTACATACTGAGCAAAGGAAAAATTCTTGAAGAGAACACTTAAATTATTGACATCTATGCCCCAAACACAAGGGAACCCAAGTTTGTAAAAGAAACACTGTTACAGCTTAAATCACATACTGGCCCCCACACAACTGATAATAGGAGACTACAATACTTCACTCTCACCAATGGACAGGTCATCTAAGCAAAAACTAAGCAGAAAAATGCTGGAGCTGACTGAAATTATAAGCAAATGGTCCTGACAGATATTTGCAGAACATTTTACCCAAACACAAAAGAATACATCTTCTTCTCAGAACCTCATGAAACTTTCTTCAAAACTGACCACATACTCAGACACAAAACAAGTCTCAACAAATATGAGAAAATTGAAGTAACACCCTGCATCCTATCTGACCACCATGAATTAAAGATGGATATCAACAACAACAGAAAGCTTTAAAACTCATGGAAACTAAGGAAGTCTCTACTGAATGAAAAATGGGTCAGAATAGAAATGAGGAAAGAAATTAAATGTGGGGTGGTAGTGGCAAATGCCTTTAAGCCAGCAATTGGGAGGCAGAGGTAGGTAGATCTCTGAATCTGAGACCAGCATGGTCTATCTACTACAGAGCAAGTTCCAGGAAGTATAGGGCTATATAGGGAAACTATACTTCAAAAATAACAACAACAACAACAACAATAATAGATTTTATTATAAAAATACATTTAAAGTCTTGCTTTTTTAAAGAAAAAAATAAAAGACTTTTGAGAGTTGATGAGAATGAATACACACATATCTAAACTTATGGGACACAAAGAAGGCTACTCCAAGAGGCACGTTCATAGCACTAAGTGCCTACATTAAAGAAAAAATTGGAGAGATGTCATACTAGCAACTTAATAGCATATCTGATATCTCTAGAACAAAAAGAAGAAATCACACCCAAAAGGAGTAGATGGCAAGAAATAATCAAAATATCAAACTCAGGGCTGAATCAACAAAACAGAAACAATAACAACAACAACAACAAAAAAAAAAACACTAAAAAGAATTCATGAACCAAAAAGTTTGTTTTTTGAGAAAATCAATAATATTGACAAGTTCTTAACCAAATTAGCTACAAGGAGAAGAGCAAGTGTCTGGCAAAATTAGAAATGAAAAGGGGGCATCACAACAAACACCAGGGAAATTCAGAGAATCATAAGGACATACTTTAAAATTGTTTATTCTACCAAACTGGAAAATCTAAAATAAATGGATAATTTTCTCCATACATACTTACCAAAATTAAATTAAGATCAGATAGGTGATTTAAATACACCTATGTGAAATAGAAGCAGTCATTAAAAGTTTCCTATTTAAAATTCCTTAGGGTCAGATGGTTTTAGCACAGAATTTTACCAGACTTTTCAAAGATGCTAATACTCCTCAAATTATTCCCCAGAATAGAAAGAGAAGGAACATTGCCCAACTCATTTTATGAAGCCACAGTTACCCTGATACCCAAACCATGTAAAGACAAAACAAAGAAAGAGAATTACATAACAGCCCCCATTATGAACATAAATACAAAATACTTAATAAAATACTTTTAAACCAAATCCAAAAACGCAACAAAAAGATCATCCACCATGATAAAGTGGGTTTCATCCCAGAGATGCAGTAATTCACCATAGAAATACAAATACAGAAAGATAAAAATCACATGATCATCATAAAAATCAGATACACTGAACCTGATAGAAGATAAAATGGGGAATAGCCTTGAACTCCTGGGCATAGGAATTGCTTTCTGAACAGAACACTGTTAGCATGGGCACCAAAATCAGCAATTAATAAATGGAACCTCATGAAACTGAGAAGTTTCTATATAGCAAAGGATATTGTCATTCAGACAAAACAGCAGCCTACAGAATGGGAAAAGATTTTTACCAACAACCTATCAATTAGAGAGCTAATATTCAAAATATTATAAAGAACTCATAAACTAGATATCAAGAAAACAAATAACCCAATTTTAAAATGGGGTAAAGTTGTGTGATATTTTGTGTTCGGACAAATAAAGCTTCCTTGGAGTCAGAGGGCAGAGCTAGTGACTAGTTAAACTAGAAGTCTGGATGTCTGTACAGACAGGAGACAGGAAGTAGTAAAGAGGGGTGGAGACAGGAAGTGATAAGGTGGGGTGGAGACAGGGTCTTGGCCTCTTTTTGGATTGGAAGAATGGAAGAGGAAGTGAGTGGCTATGTCTGCTTTCCTGGTCTTTCAAGTTTTACCCCAATAACTGACTCCTGGGTTTTTTTTTTGATAAGATTAATTATATTTATGCTTCAGGGTACAGATGAAAACAGAGAATTATCAATAGAAGAAACTTAAATGGTTGAGAAACAAAGCAATGTTTAGCATTCTTAGCCATCAGAGAAATGCAAATGAAAACTTACACTGGTCAGAATGGCTAAGATCAATAAAACAAGCGACAGCTCATGCTGGGGAGGATGTGTACTAAGGGGAACACTCACCCATTGCTGGCAAGAGTGTAAACTCATACAGCTTCTAAGGACATCAGTGTGGTAGTTTATCAGGAAGAATGCAATTGATCTACCTCAAGATCCAGGTATGTCTCTCTTGGGCATATACCCAAAGGATACTTCATTCTACCACAGAGACACATTCTCAATCATGTTCATTGATGCTCTATTCATAGTAGCCAGACACTGAAAACAACCTGTGTGTTCCTCAACAGAATAATGGATAAAGAAAATATGGTACATTTACACAATGGAGAACTACTTACCCATTAAAAAATGACATCATGAAATTTGTAGACAAATAGAACTAGAAAAAAGTCATTCTGAGTGAGTTATCCCAGACCCAGAAAGACAAATAGGGTGTATTCACTTCTTTGTGGGTATTGGCTGTTGTCAATAATAATCATGCTAAAATCCATAGAACCACAGAGCTTAGGTGTAGAGTGACTACAGCAAACAGATACTCATTAGGAAAGGGAAAGGAGAGATAGATATGGGTGGATGGGGCAGGAAAATGGAATGGAAGTATCAAGTGGGGGTCGGGGAGAGGGGTTGTGGGATGGAACACAGAGAAAGAGAGCTAAAATTAGGGGGCACTTGATGGGTAGCATTGAAAGCTAATACAGTAGAAACTTCCTAAAACATACACATTTATGAAGGTGATCTAAATGAAATTGCCAAATAATGGGAGAGACAGAGCCCTAACTGACCAGCTCTTTTCACTAAATGAAGCTTCTAGTACCTAGATGGGGTTAATTGAGTTGTTGGCCAAAGGGGCCCCACAGGAATCCCTAAATCAACTACCCAGGCTTTGTCAAGACTGTAAGTTGCTCTCCACAAACTGACAGCAAGTCCCCATTGCTGAAGATAATACCTACATAATTCATTGAACATGGAGATTTGGAGCTGGTGCCTACATAGAACCTCCACCTTTATATTCCAGCATCTTTGGTACAGATTGTCTCCATGCTATCAAAAGGGAAATGGAAGCAGTAAGCCAGACACAAACCCTTTATCTATGATGATGTACTACCTGCAAGATATGTTGGAGCAATGGTGGCACTAGCTTGTCACAGTAACCAACCAATCTGAGTTGACTTAAGGCTCACTTCATGAAATGGAACTTATACCCAGCAATGCTTTGGTGAAAAGAACCTGAGACTAGATAGCTCAGTGACCTAGAGTAAGCTCAAATAATACTATTCTAAAAATACAACAAACAATCGAAAAACTTTAAAACATCATGTAGTGATAAAATGACTCAACAATTTTCTGCTATACTTATAGAGCAAAGCCTTGCTTAATCGTTATCAGAGAAGCTTCCTCCTGCAGCAGACAGGAACAAATATAGGAACAAATAGCCAGATATTATGTGGAGAGTGAGAGACCTTGGAACACTCAGCCTTAAATGGGTTTCTCCACCAAATCTCCCCCCCTCAGAGATTAGGGATCTCCATGGAAGAGGAGGCAGAAAGAGTATAAGAGCTAGCGGGGATGGAGAACACCAAGAAAACATAAGCAAAGCTCATATGAACTCAGAGACTGAAGTAACATGCACAGAACCTGCATGAGTCTGCACCGGGTTCTCTACATATCTATTATAGTTTCCAGGTTAGTGTGTTTACCCGATTCCCAAGTATATGAATGAATGGGTCTCTGAGTCTTTTGCCTTCTCTTGGGCTCTTTTCCTTCTGTTGGTTTGTCTTGCTCAACTTCAGTGTGATCGTTTCATCTTATTCTATTTTATTTTGGTATATTTAAGATAATGAAGGAATGCATGAATGAATGAATGTAAACACAGATACTGGGGTAAAGGTTAACATCTGAACTGTCATTTATACCTGCTGGGAGAGGGTTTTTTTCCCAATGGAATGACACTGGGTATATCATCCTCTTCAGGGCAGACCTCATGTTTTGGAATGGTTAACCAAAACATAATGGACTCATAGGTTTTTTTTTGTTTTTTTTGTTTTTTTTTTTTGTTTTTTTTATGTGTGTACTATTATTTGGTTATAGTTTGTTGTTTGGGTTTGCTTTTTTGTTTCTGTTTTCAGATTTGGGGGTGTTGTTTTATTTGGAAAAGAACTTAAATTTGGCTGGGTAGGGTGGATAAAGAATCTGGAAGGACTTGGAGAGGGGAAGAATATGATCACTATATATTTAAATTTAAAAATTGTTTTAAATAATGTAAAATATAAGAAAAAACAGAAAGCCCAATAGTTCATGAACAGCAGAACTTAGAATTCAGGGGCCATTGATAAACAGCCAATCTAAAGCTGTTGTTTCACATTTGGAACAATGATCCATTAAAATAAAGTGCAAGGTGTGCCATTCCCTTCATCAAGGGCTCTTGCTTCCTCTATGAATTGAGAAGTCACTCTTCTCCTATTGATGTCTTAGCTCTATTGCTTTGACTCTCCAGTCTTTGAGCCTTCCCATTCAGATGCACCACATCACCATCTCACTAACTCCTCCTCTCAAATGGCATTTTTGGTAAAGTCAGTGTGACCCCAGGAAAAGTATTTACTTCTATCTTGAATATATGCATGGATTTTTGTGCTTTATTTCCCAATGATATTAAAAAAAAAACACCAAATATCTGAGTAGAATTAATGTGCCAGAAAGATGTGTCATGCTTATTTTGTTCTTTCATTTAACATGTGTTTATAGTTAACTTTCTATCTTCCAGGAAGCTCACAGAACTTATTCCTTTTCTTGACATTGCCAGTACAGTCACAAAGCACTTCATTAGACATTAATTATGCAAAGAAATGGAAGGTATGATAGTGAGCCTGGAAAGAAGTAAACCAGCATAACTAATTACCAAAATAAAATGTTTAACTAAAAAACAGTAACAACAGTAAGAATAGGAGGTGGCTTTCTATTTCATGTTCACTAAAGTATGAAAAAAACACAAAATAATGTTTCACTTTGGTCTTAGCTAATGGATAAGCTGTTTTAATTTGAAATTTAGTGTTTTCTGCATATAGCTTTAATACAAATCAAAATGATTTTGGCTAATTGTTCTGTATTTCAGTACCTTTTCTTCCCATCAGTTTACTAGTTTCTCATGTGTAATTGAAAGTTTTCCCCTGTCCTGCTGGTTCTGCAGCAGCTCAGACCCAAGTAAACATACAGAGGCTTATATTATTTATAAACTGTATGGCCTAATGGCTTAGGCTTCTTGCTAGCCAGCTCATTTAACTTATATTAACCCATTTCTACTAATCTATGTTTTGCCATGTGTTCTGAGGCTTTACCAGTCGGCTGGCATCTTGCTCCTTGGGTGGCTGACTGGCATCTCTCCACACTCCGTCTTTCTCTTTCCTGTCTCTCTCTTTTCCCACCTGCCTCTAAGCTGCCTTGCCATAGGCCAAAACAATTTATTTATTAACCAGTGGGAACAACATATATTTACAGCATACAGAAAGACATCCCCCAGCACTCATGTGTCAGTTCACATCCTAGTGCAAGCAAATACTGAAGATGACCCTGGCTTCTAAGAGGATAGGGAAATAATCTAGAGCAAAGAATTTCAGAGATGCCCTTGAAAAATATATCTTAGCTACTTTAGCAGCAAGGTCCAACCTGTGGGATACTGACATCCTGTTTTGATTCTTTGAGGTCCTTTAAAGTCTATCCTCCACCTTTTTTTTTTCCTCTTTACAATATAGGGCTGGTTCAATGGAGTTGACTAACAATTTTCTTAGATACAAATTACCTGTGGCTCTTTTGCTTTGTCCCATTCCTTGTTGATGAGATGGCATTTAAAATGATAATGTTTGCCAAAAGTCCCAGCTTTTCATTATAGAGCATGGTAAAGTACATGACATACTTGAAAGATGTGTCCTTACAAAACCCATTACTATACACAATGAATATATAGGAATAAAGGTTTTAAATAATAAAGTATCAGATGGAAACAAAAACCAAGTAGAGAATTATGAATAACATGAATGATAAGTAGCTGATTCTGTTCTGGATCCTCACATGGAAACAGATGGTCTACTGGTGCATGTTAAACAGATAATTCACCTCATTTGGAGATCTGAAAGTAGAATAAAGAATTAGATATTTGTTATAGAGCATGTTTACCAATGTGACATAATTTAATACATTGCTTAAGCAAATTCACAGTTAAGCTGAAGGACTGATTAAGTTTTGAAGCCTCTTCTGGATTCATTATCTGCATTCTCGCTATTATGGCTGGAATATCCGTATTCTTTCAGAATTCACACATCAAATCTCTAAGCCCTCCTGCAATGTCCCTGGGTGAGACCCCTGGAAGGTAATTCTATTTAGCAAGAACTGGAGGGTTCTCTATGATAAGATTAAAGTTCTTATAGTACACTGAGGAGGCAGGTAGGGAGGATGTCTCTCTACAAAGCAGCAAGGATGTCCTTACCAGCAAAGAACCTACTGCCATTTTGATGTTGAACTTTCCGGTCTCCAAAACTGTAAGAAATCTTTCTGTTGTTTAAGCTACCTCCATTATGGCATTTGGTATAGTTGACTGAACCAGATGAATCATTACCTATTCATATTTTTTAAATTTAAAGTTATACTGAATAACTGTATTTAGTAAATGTTTTGTATTTGCCTGTGAAGTGACTTAAATTTCTAAAAAATTTATGTCTAAAACTCAAAAATGTCATGTTATTGTCTTTGATAGAATTATTTTACACTTGATTCAAAGTGTGTGTTTGTTTATCATTGAAATGGCAGTTTTCTGTCCCCATTAAACAGTGAGCAGTGTTCTTGTCTGAACACATTTAATTTTAACACACTTAGTCAATACCTGTTGTATTGGTACACAGTTTTTATTCAGGCAGGAAAAAGGGAGACTATTTAACCACATCCTTCCACAATGAACCAGGCATATGGTTCACTATGACAATTGTATCTGGTATAATCATAAAGAAGAAGAAGAACTCCTTATGAGTAATTCTATAGAAAATATTTATCTAAAGCCTATAAAGACAAAAGGAAAATAGAGATCTGGGGAAATTCCATGTTTCATGGAATAAAGAAATGTTAACATAAAGTTTTTAATATAATAAAAGATGCAATGGTCACAAATAAATAATCATCTTCACTTTCAATTAGCTTTTTCAGGATGGTTCAGTGGTGACAATAATAATATTTGGGGATGCTAAAAAAAAAAAAAGGACAGAGGTGTTGCAGGGTTGCCATTTTGCATATAGGCAAAATTATGAGCCTGATAATGCTACGTCTACATAGGTCCTCCTCTCAAAAATGTATAAAGTTCTTGTTTAGTCATGAAAATCATAATGAAAGAAATAAATACCATAATATGGGCAAAAAGTAAAGGATGGCTTTTATTAAGGGTTTTTGTGTCTGCCTCTCAGAATTCTTTATTGGAGAACACAGAATGTGATGTTGTTAATTTAAACAAAAGTGAGAATTATTAAGAATTATTTGAAGCTCAGATAATTTTGAATAGTTCAGAAAAAGCCTTGTAGCAGTATTCAAGAACAAATCTCAGAGCCATGATTCAGAACTGCCCTGACCATGAGTGAACACCATCTTGAATCAATCTGACTCTTCTACAAGGACGCTGATTTCTTCACAGGTCCCATCCCAGTTCTTGACCCTGGCTAGTACCAAGGGAAATGATACCTCATTTAGTACTTTTTTGATCACAGATTTGTGTAAGTGATTATATCTAGTGCTTTCCCAGTTGAAGAGGACACTGGGAAGTGCAAGTTGTGAGATTTACTTTTAAAACCAGTGATTCAAATATAAAGGGCATCATAACATAAAAAAGATGTCCAAATTTTGAGTGTCTCTAAATTGCTACTCTCCTTAGCAAAAAAATAGATACTAAGACATGAACTGCTGGAAATGTCCACTTAGGAAGAGGTTCTGAAAGATATTTTTTATCAATGAGAATTTTAGAGGCATGTTTACTATGGTCAGCTGTGTCAACCTACACATTTATCATTCAAAAATATTCAGAAACATTTTTTTTGTTTGTTCATTTGTTTTCTTTTTTTTTTTTTCATGGTAAGATTTCTCTGTGTGACACTTCCTGTCCTGGAACTTGCTATGTAGACCAGGCTCTTCTCGAACTCAAAGATATACCTGCCTCTACCTCTAGAGTGCTAAGATTAAAGATGTGTGCCACCACCACCCGGCTCAAGGACAGTTTTATTTTTTTGTGGCATTTTCCTAATTTTTTTCAATGTAGTTTTAAAATCATGTCACATGGTTCAGGAACTTTTCTCAAGTTCGTGAAGAAAAATACCTAAGTCTTAAAGTCCCTGGCCTGTAAGCAATAGTCTTCAGTAGACTACTAAGTCTATTCAAGACAGCATGACCTGGTTTGTGAACAAACCTTGAGGAAGCATCACACAGCTTCTGCCTTTGGTTGCTCAGTGAGCATCTGCCACACTCCAGTTTGGTCCTACTGGTCACTGATGATAAACTCTTATTGGGCTCCCTGGATGAGAACTCCTCAAATGGTGGGGTAATGTGGATGGTGAGGACCTAGATGATGTCACACAATTTCACCTTGACTCACAGAAATCAAGGTCTTCATGAGATGCTTACTCTCATCCCTTTTTATCACTACCTGTTCCATCACTAAGCCAACGTGGTACATTCAATCACTTTGGAACCTTGTTTACAAAAGATTCCTAAAGTTGAATATTCAGAGAGCAGCTCTGAGTAGAACTCATGATTCTGTTATTAATGTCCTTCTATAATTCTGAGCAGACTGCCTCCCCCTCACAAAACCCACAGTGTACACACACTACTTGAAATCTATGAATATGTTTTACATGGAAAGAAGAACTTGGTTTATGGGATTACATTCAGTCTCTTGAATCCCAGTTTATAAAGATGGGATTGATACAAGCACAGGGATCTCAAAAGTACAAAAATGGAAGAAAAAGTGTCCAGGTGGGACAAGGCCTTGTGGTCTGCTTGATTAACTGTTGTTATTTTCAAAGGACAGGGTGGGTTGGGGACAACAAACCAAGACATGCAAGGATCAAGAAGAGTCAGACAACAACAAGCAAACCAAAACAACATCCCTTGGTACCTTCAGAGAGGAGCACAAGGCTGCCTGCATGATGATTTTGGCTTCTGACACACAGCACTGCAGTTATCACTTATGTCAGCTATGGGAGTCTGTGGTCATTGTCACAGCAGCAGTAGGGAATTGGCAAACATGAATCTCTAAGGTAGGTCATTTGTTCCTTCCTTCTTCACTCATTATCTGTTCTGTCAACACACAGCCTTAGGTGCCAGCTTTATGCCAAAGATACTCAGATTGAACCCTTTACAGAACTTCTTTCTTGAACCACTGATCCACATATCCAATCTCCTCCACATCTCCACTTGGAAGCTGTCTTGGTCTTCTTTGCACTCCTACAATAAAATACTTGAGGTAGCTAACTTTATTTAGAAGAAGGTTATTTACCTTATAGTTTTACAGGCTCAAAGTCAAATTGGCCAGGAACAGCTCTATGATGAGGTTTATTCCCTGGCTGAATCATGTTGGGGAATCACAGAAATAGTGGAAACTTTGGGAGAGCAAACAAGTAAGTGCTTACATCTCTAGACAGGAGCAATAAGAGGTGGGATGGGTGTAAATCCTGGAGTTTTATATCAATCCTCTTGGGAGGACCACCAAGGGTTCACATGAAAAGTACCAGGTACCCCCAGTAACCCAAGAACCTTCTAAAAGCCCTTACCTCCCCACGACTCTATCAGCTCTCCACATAAACATCCTTTGAACAAATATTTCAATCTAAATGGGTCTTTGGATAAACAGTGAAAACATAGAAGAGGGCTGGCAGAATACCTACCTAGCATGTGTAGAGCCTTGGTTTATATCTCTGGTACTGGACAAAATCAAGTATGGTGGCACATGACTTTAATCCCAACTCTTGGGAGGTGGGGACAGACAGCAGTATCAGAAATAATACCTCACACAGCCTTGAGGCAGGGGGAGGGGCTTGAACTTGCATCTACTAAATGTACCTCCCCATGGGGGGGGGGGTACCTTCTTGCAGGAGGGAATAGGAAGTGGGTTGGGAAGAGGAGTGTGGAGGGGTGGGAGGAGAGAAGAGGGGGATCTTTGGTATGTAAAATGAATAAAAAAAGTTAATAAAAAAAAAGAAATTCCAGGTCATCTTCAGTTACATAGTGGGTTTGAGGCCAGCCTGGTCACATGAGATCTTGTCTCATAACACAAAATAAAACAAAATACCCATAACACAAATCTAATAGACATTTCAGGCTCCTCTTGTCTCAAATCCAAACTACTAATAAGCATGAAATCTCTTCTATTCACGAATTTTCATGCTCTACCTGAGACTGCCTCAATTCCAACGTGTCAGGATAACCCCATGGAGCTAAGCTTGACACCTTGGAGCTTCCCCTCCTCATTTCACCAACAGTCCGAACTGATCTGCCAGCAAATTTGCACCAGAAATCCATCTGCTTTCCTAGCTCCATCACCATCAGTTAGATTACTGGGTGATTGGAGTGACCTCTGCACTGGTATTTCTGATGCCATATTGCCCTTCCCCATCAACCATTAATGCACAAACCATAGTAATCCTTTAAAAAACAAAAAACATGCCAGAGAGCCTTTTGTTTGAAATCCAGGAGGAGCTTTATTTACCTAGGAAGGTAAGTAATAATGATCTCTGTGATCTGCCCTGACTCCTCAGTGATTTTCCAGACCTGATCACCTCCTGCTTACACTTTGTTCACTCTATTTCCCTCACACTGCTTTTGTGTAAGAGTGGTGATATCTTATTTGTGCAACCCAATAAAGTTTATCTAAGATTGGAGGAAAAAGTCAGCCTCAATATTAAATATAGAAGTCAGGCAATGATAGCACACAGCTTTAATCCTAGCATTCAGGAGGCAGAGATCCATCCAGATCTCTGTGAGTTCAAGGCCACACTAGGAACAAAGCCAGGTATGGTGGCACACACCTTAATCCCAGCACTAACCCTGGAGGTCTGGAGGTCTGTACAGACAGAGAGGAAGTGATGTAGCTGGGAAGAGAGAGGAAGTAAGAGGGCAGGGATAGAAAGACATACATGTGTGTGTATACAGGATGTAGGTTTCTCTTTGGCTGAGGATTTCTAGTGCTAAGAAGATGGCTGGCTTCTTTCTGCTCCCCTGATCTCTGAGTTTTTATTACAATATCTGGCTCCAAGTTTTTTATTAATAAGACCATTTAACAATTTGTCTTACATGTAATGACTATTCTCTTGCCCTAAACTGCTTTTCCTGATGTCCACATCTCTGCCATTACCTGTGTTAGGATGACTCCTTCTCAGCCAAGTCTACATCAAGCAACATTGTAATTGCAGACTTCACCTGCTGCCCCTGGCACTCTGGATTCATCTTTCCTGCTTTATTATTTTTAATATTTATTTATTTTACCTTCCAACTGCTGTTTCCCCTCCATCATCTTCTCTCAGTTCCTTCCACCACCTCCCCTCTGCCCACCCCCATCCACTCCTCCTCCACTTCTTTTTCTTTTTTTAGTTTTTTGAGACAGGGTTTCTCTGTTTAGTTTTGGTGCCTATCCTGGATCTCACTCTGTAGACCAGGCTGGCCTCAAACTCACAAAGATCCACCTGTCTCTGCCTCCCAAGTGCTGGTATTAAAGGCGTGTGCCACCACCGTCCAGCTCCTCCACCATTTCTATTCAGGAAAAGGCAGTCTTCCCATGGAAATCAACAAAGCATGGCATATCAATTTGCAGTATGACTAAGCACCTCCCCTTGTATTAAGGCTAGGCAAGGTGACCCAGTATGGGGAATAGGGTCCCAAAAGCCAGCAAAATAATCAGAGACAGCCCTGCTCCCACTGTGAGTCCCACAAGAAGACCAAGCTACACAACTGTAATTTATATACAGAGGGCCTAGGTTAGTCCTGTGCAAGTTCCCTGGATGTCTGTTCAGGATCTGTAAGTTCCTATGAGCCCAGGTTATTTGATTCTGTGGGTTTTCTTGTGATGTCCTTGACTCCTCTGGCTCCCACAATCCTTCTTCCCTCTCTTCAGCAGTATTCTCCCAGTTCAGCCTGATGTGTGACTGTGGGTCTCTACATGTTTCCACCATTGGCTGGATATTAAACAATGGTTCTTATTTATTTACTTTGTCTTCACCTTATTGATTTCCACTCTTTACTAGAATGATAGTTCCGTGGGAGCAGGCTTATTCTCTGTTTGGTTCACTGCTGCTTCCTCATACTTTCCGTTAAAGTACTTATGGGTATCTCTACAGTGATGGCACAGTGGTCAGCTTTGTTGATGTGAGCACACAAGTCACATAGTAAGGAACAAAATTAGGCATCTCCTGCAAAGTGTATTTATCACATCATCGTGGTGGCATTACAATACAGTTCATATTAACTGGTATTATTGACTTCAGAATTTCATTCTCAGAACAATTTATCTTTCTTTGATTTGTGACTTTGAGATCACCAGTGTCCACTTTTAGTACAAGACATTCTTGCCTCTTTAAAAATCTTTTGATGTTTAGTGAAGTGTTTTACTGCATGGCCCACACAGAGTTCTCTCTGGAATTGTCATCAGTACATTCAGTTACTTGACCCCTCCAATCTAAGTTACGGAGACAGGAGAATATTTCTGTTCACACACACACACACACACACACACACACACACACACACACACACACCTATTCAAGTAGCTGAGTTACTGCTAATAACACAAAGTTTCTGCTGACAGCTGCAGAAAACCACCCAATTGAGAGAAATCATCTTTTGAGATAAGTCATAATGTGTTCCAAATGTATACCTGAATTCATGTCTGCTTCTATCTATTAAGATATATATCTTATCTAATTCCCAAAGTTTCAGAGTTTTCTAGGTGGCCTTTATAGGTAGTCCATCTTGGTTTTCTCAAGAGTACACAAATTGGCAGATATAACCACTCCAGTTACCTTAGTTCAATAGTAAGAACCTGGATCCCTCCAAAGATAGTTTAAAATGTAGCAATTACTAGCTAGAAATACTCTTTCTTCTCTAGAAAAAGGTTTGTAGCTTTGCCAAGTTGCATCCCTGTTCCTAGCACCTGCCACCCATTTGTCAAGGCTCAGCTTTTTATCAACCCATTTCTTTTCATTTTGTCTCTCAAATCTGAGCACAGCAGCCAGGCCCTGTCACCTTCATCCCACGTTCTCTCTGGATTTCTTATTATCCTAAGTTCCATAGCTTCCTCAGCACCCGCATTGTGATCTGCATGTGATCAGCTGTCTCCTTGACTGATCTCTGCTAAGCTGTGCCTTTCTTTTCTCTCCTTGTTCTAGCATGGCCCAGAATCCTAGTTCTAAGCGGATATTTAGTAGTGACTTCTTTGTTTCACTGGAGAGTAGATGGCTAGATGGACAGACAGCCTAAGGTGAGTCGTCAGCAGGTGGAGAAAAAGTTACGGGTCCCACTAATAGCACCTGAGTCCAGACAAACCCATCAGGCACTGTATCTACATTATCTTGCTTCACTTTTTTTCTGACATGTAGAAGTCACTTTTAGTCCCCTGTGGGACTCTGATGAGAGAGACAGTAACACACCAATGTTCAACTGAATACTAAACGGTAGACTTAGAATCCAGCCTCTGATTTCCCTACTGCAGCTAGGAACGGTCCACAACATGGGTACCAACTGAGACATAAGCAGAGCTTATCTGGAAAGCAGCATGATTTGCATCATTAGAACAGAAGGTTTCTATTGCCACAGAAAGGAAAGAATGTGTAGTTATGAAGTCTTAGGCTCATAATATCAGTCAGAAGGCCACTGATGAGTGCAGCTAATAACACACTCAACTTAGCCATAGCAAAGCTTTGCTTTATGGGGAGGGGCTTTCAGCTTATGAGGTCAACTTTCCTTCTAAAGTCATTGCCATTTTTTTTTTGGAGGGGGGTTGTCAGATAGAGTAAAGATCCACTGAAGAAAACAGTAGTGTAACTTTCTCAGCTCTTACTGTGTGCTGATACTGAATGCTTCCCAGCTAGTGTCTGACTCAGTCCGCTCAACAGCTCAAGAAAGTAATTGCCTCCGTTTTGTAGTTAAGAAAATGGAGGTTCAGTCCATTTACTTAAGGTTGCACAGAGTGGGATTTGAATCATTCTCAAAACCATGGTTATGTGTTCCTTCTCCTTGAAGTGGATAGCTAAGTGCAAACAAACAGGCACACAACAGTAGCCAGTTACTCAGTTGGTGTATTTAAACCAGTGTCTATTCTTTGGAAAAGAGGTACAGGCTGTGTGGAGTGTGCAGGGGGAGAGTGCTGGTCTCCATTTCTTCTCATTTCTCTTGAAAAATGACATCTACTCCTCTAGAGGAAGCCATCTTTTAAGGAAAGAAATATTTTAACAGAATTTGGTCCTTAAAAGATGATTTATTTAGGAGCTAGACAAGGAACAGTGGACCACTCCCCTTTCGTATCTTTAATTATCTCCTATCTTTACAGAAACTTGATTCTCTGAGATAACCTGGCCGTTTGAAGAAAAGGGTGAGTTTAGTCCCTAATGCCCATGGATACCATCCATTGTTCCATCACTCACTGAGTTTTACTATGTCCACACCTAGTACTGGGGTTCTCTAAAGAAAGGATGGGAAACCAAATCCCTTGAGTTCTGACATGACACTTTCATTCAGGAGAAAGAGTGTGCAGTTATTGGAAGGATGGCACAGATGTTAACAGACTGCTATTCAGAGCTCTGAAGGGGAGGGCTGGAGCGGCAGGACAGCTGCAGAAACACAAGCAGGCATAGACTATTGGCCAAGGAAACCTTCATGATGAAGTGAAGCCTGAGTTGAGCTGAGCTGTAAGCGGTAAAGGTAATATGGCCCCATGCAGATGATGACATGTGTGAAGGTAACAAATCAGGAAACAGCATGGTATACTGCATACCTAAGGACATCAAGTAAGAGAAGGGCGTGGGGAGATCTGGCAGGACTCAGAACATTCTTAGAGCCCCAGAGCCTGTCTAAACCCTGGAGACTGAACATAGTAGTTAAGCAAGGAACAGCATGTAATCCCCAGGTTCTGTGACCATCCAAGACTTTATGACTAAGATACTCATCATCTCTGGGTTTCAGCTGCGTGGAAAGGGGTCCCACACAAACCTTTCCCTTTGATGTAGCTCTTCCTGTCATTTAGCTCTTTGGAAAGACCCTGCAAACATTTGCTCTTTGGCCACATTTGTTAACATACTTTGGAATTCTAGAAATAAGACAAAGCAACCTTCACAATAACAAAAGTCAAAATTAATACTTATTGGAGCTTTAATGGGTTCTGAGCAGGTACTGCTTCAAAGACTCTGCATGAAATACCTTATTGAATCTGTGAGTCAAATTAATAATATGATACTCCTAAAGGAAGTGTTATTGCAGGATTCAGAAAGCTGGAATTGTGGCTAGTAGAAGCCGACACATGAAATTTTACGTTTTAGAGATCTTCAAAATGTTTGACCAATTACTGCCAGAGGACTGAGCGATGGTTGGCTGTCACTGTTAATTATGTATGTGGAAAGGGCTTCCTGCAGCCATTAGGAACATCCACCCACAGACCTTTATCTTTCTGATGTCAGCAGCAGGCTCATACTTAGAGTGAGTGTTCAGTCGGCACATCAGGTATAATCATAACTCTCAGCATTTGTACAGAACAGGTTGTTTCCAAGAGGCTTTGCATTCAGTGATGAGGTCACCCCAGAGCCTTCCTCTCCTGGGCAGTGTGATTTGCCACCTCCCCATTATTAGCCAGGCCTCTTGATTCAAAGATTTTTTTTTTAAAGCCAGCTCAAACAAGCAAAGGGAAAAAGGGAATTGACTGGCTTACATAACAGAAAAGCTCAGTGGTAGCTGGGCTCTAGGCTCAACCTGTTTTCAGTGCACCTCTCTGCAATGCCACATCCTTCCTTAGCTGAATTGAATGTAACCCTTTCAACAAGACTTACACATGCCTTTACCTTTCAAAATCCCACAGGTACTACTTGTGCCCACACCACTGTCTGATTCTTCTTGTTAAGTACCTATCAGCATGTCTAGTTTCTAAGAATGACAACCAATGAACTCCTCTGATTGTCCTCCCCCACACTGAGGACCAGCCCTGGGACTCAGTTGGACCAACAGGAGACTGCTGTAGTGGCAAGTGCACTCCAGCTTCCCCCCAAGTTTTAGAAGGGCACAGCTGCTTGCACGTCTATACTTCACAATTGTGTAAAAGTGTCAATGACCTTGATGAAAAATCCACACAGAGAGGTCAAACAGAGTTGGGGGCCCCTGAAGTACACAGAAAGGAAAGGAGTGGCTCTTCTCCCAGGAAGCCAAGTCTGCCAGCCATGGGAACTGGCTATCTTTCCTGTCTGCCATCATTCAGGGCTGGAGCCCTGGCTTTCAGCCTGGGAGCTAGATTCCACTTTGCCTTCCATCAGCAACTCTTGTGAGTCAGAAGCACTTCCTGTGAGCAGGCCCCCAAACAGCCATTCCTCTGACCCCTCTCTGCTCTAATAGGAAACTTAATGCAGCCTTGTTAAAGCAGTCTAGCAGCCTGCTTCAGAGACAGTCTTATCAGCCAAGAATACTCACATGTGGCTTTGGGTTAGTGTGGTTGTTAGGTTCAAATACACACACACACACACACATTTACTAGTTGATAGGTCATTAAGCTCATCTACTGTTTACTAAAAGCTAAGCCAGGTCCTTTTCTCGTAGGTGCTTTTAACTGTTGTGGTAGCTAAAGAATTCATAATCTATGTCACATAATCCAATACCATAGAACAAAAATAATAAAATTAACAACATTTCACTTATTAGTAATATGACAGCCATTGTGTGGTATAAGGAGACCCAAATGCAAATGCCGAGCAGAAATTCCAGCCAGCTCTGTCTTGTACTAGCTGATGCATAATATTGGCTGCATTACTTCTTTTTTAGTCTCAGTATCTCCGTGTGCAAAGTGGAGGCAACAATTCCTATTTCATGAAGTCTTTGCAAAGGTAAAGAAGGATGTATTTGCTTGTTAATTAGTCACTCATTCATCAACAGGTTTATCAAGTGTCTACTATTTAATAGTATTATTCTAGTCATAAATCCCTTGAGGGATATCTATGTATGGGGGAAGAAGTATGAATGGATGTGTTGATATGCAAAATAAAGACAGAAAAATTTAAATAGATGTCTTGGTAGAAAACAAGTGGGTCAGTCTAGCAGAATAACTGATTTGAAAGGTGTGTCAAAGCATTAATGTGTTACATAGAATTAAAGAAAATTGATAGCTTATACTGAAGTATCCCAGATCTAGCAACAATGGAGAACTTTCACCACTCTGAGCTTTAAAAATATGGGGAAGAAATTATTCCCTGAAAACTAGTGAGAAAGGGCTGTGGAACTGTGCTACTCAGTAGGGGCTGTAGTCACAGGGAAAGAAACAGTCCATGTCAAAGAGCATCCAGGCACTAAGACATGTGGGGAGTCTGCACTCTGACTCAGCACTCTTCCCATGTTCTTTTCTCCTGCTGATATCAGTCATTGGATGAACCCAGCTTAGTCAAGAGGGCTCAAAGACTGCTCTGTCCATGTGGCATTTGCGTGTGTGTGTGTGTGTGTGTGTGTGTGTGTGTGTGTGTGTGAGAGAGAGAGAGAGAGAGAGAGAGAGAGAGCTTCTGAGGACACAGAAGAATGTGGACAAAGGTGAAGAGTGGATCTGGTAGAACTAAAGAAAAAAATCTATCACTAATTTAACTCAGTGGATTATAAATAAATAAACTAATTAATTAATAAAGAATGTGAGTGAAGTTTGGAGGGAGATGTGCTGGGGAGGACCTGGGGGAATGGGAGTAGTGAAAGACGATATGATCAAGATATATTGCATGCATGTCTGAAATTCTCAAAGCAAAAAAGAAAGAAGAGAAAGGAAGAAAGAGGTAGTTATCAGGAATAAGATGGTGAGATGTGCCATGGAAAAAATAAGACAGCAAGGGAGATGGGAATGACGGCCCAGATAGAACATTGCTATCATACAGAGGATAGTCAAGGAAGTCTTTGAAAAGGAAGCATTTGGATGGAAATTCCTAGGAAATGAGAGATTAAGCCATGTGTTAAACAGAGGAAGACCTCTTTAAACTGGGAGAAGAGCTTGTCCAAACCCCAATGATACATCCATGCTCAATATATTCAAAGAATCACAAGGAGGCTGTGGATGCTGCATGGAGGGAGAGGAGGGCAGGAAAATAGAAGCACAAAAGAGTCCAGGAGGGATCACTTAGAAATCCATGGCAAGAATCCAGCAGGGAGATGATTGTAGTTGGATTACATGGTAGTAGAGGAGACATGAGAAATGATTGGGTTCTAGATATATTTCCATGGAAAATAACTCCGGATTGTCTCATAATTTAACAAGGAAGAGAGGAAGAGGGTATTTAATGATGATGTCAAGACTTTGGACATAGGTTGTTCAAGGCTGCAGTTGCCATTTGCCAAAGTCAGTTTATTAACATCTTAATTTACTGGCACAGGAAAGGAGCAGACATGAGGAATGAGACACAACCCACAAATGGTCACGTTACTGTGGCACTACTTAGTGATGATACTAGATGGAGCACAACTCAGAGATACCTTCAGCATCCCCTACTGCAAGTTCCAATAATTTAGACCTATCTCAGTTTTCCAGCCTAACTTCACCTGCTCATCAAATCTCATGTGTTGCTCTTGTTGAGTGACCTACCTTAGCATTCACATTTGGGTTGACTCTTTTTTTTTCTTACTTTAGCTGCCTCCTCAGCTAGTAACAACCAACTCAGAACCTCTGGAATCCATGGAAATTCCTCTGTCCTCAAAACTTACTACTTAGCCAAGATGAATAAAAGAAATGTTCATGAGTTTAGACATTTATGATGTTTCTTTTCTCAGGGTGAAGTTCTTATTTGCTGGGCTGGGACCAACTATTTCCTTTGGACTTCAGATGTCAAATAATTGGCATAGCAGAAAGAGAAGCGTGGAATCCAGAGGTGCTAAAGCTCTTCATATAATCAAAAGCAGGGGTGTTGGAAGCAGTTGACAGAGTGAAGATAACAAGGTGGAAAAGCATTTTGGGGGAGGATAGAATTAAGTGGAAACACAGTGCCCTCATTTATATTTGCAGAAGAAATTGGAACTGAAAGAGCATGAAAATTAAGGTCCTTGAAGATTGTTCTTGATGTTTAAGGATATGCTTCCCTCTTTTAAAAAAGTTTATTGATATATGTTCATTGTACCTTGTGCTGGGCTTCACATAGACAATTTCTCTCAAATACATCACATACTTTGCCCATGTTACATCTCCACTTCCTCATTTTCTCCCCCTCCCCTATCAGTTTCATTCCATCCCCAATTTCCCTTTTGGTTCCATTGTGTATATAAGCATGGTTTTGTGTAGCTATATAAAAAGAATCTTAGATCTACAAATGAAATAAAACACTATTGTTTGTCTTATTGTTTCACTCAATAAGATGGTCTGTCTTAAAATTTGAAGATACTGAGTAAATATTGAGTAAGGTTCACTTACCATTTTAAGGAGAATAGAAATGTTTCTAAGTCTGCTGTGAGCTTGTAGCTTTTAGCTGTGGCAAGGAAGCCACACCCATGAAACAGCAACAACATAGCTCCCTAAACAAGGCTTCAATAGTTCCAATATCACTTGATATCCCAAAGTAGTGAATGGGTGAAATCTAGATGAGTCTCAACTCCTTGACAGAGAGCCAGAGGAATTAACAGTTGCTGAAGAAAGGAGAACCAGTCACCCCAAGTAATGAACCCCCTGATTGGTGATCCAGTACAGAGTGGTTATCCCTAGACACATTTACTTGCAGGCAATATTTAATAGCCTCAGCAGGTTATATGTATGTGTGATGATATATTGTGTCCTCCAATATATTGTGCATCCTAATAAACTTATCTGTGGTCAGAGGACAGAACAGCCACTAGATAGACAAAGAGGTCAGAAAATGGTAGCACACACGCCTTTAATCCTATCACTTGGGAGGCAGAGATCCATCCAGATCTCTTTGAGTTCAAAGCCACACTGGAAACAGCCAGACATGGTGACTCACACCTTTAATCCCAGGAAGTGATGGCAAGAAGCAGAAAGGTATATAAGGCGTGAGGACTAGGAACTAGAGTTGGTTAAGCTTTTAGGCTTTTGAGCAGCCATTCAGCTGAGATCCATTTGGATGAGGATTCAGAGGCCTTCAGTCTGAGGAAATCAGCTGAGAAGTTGGTGAGGTGAAGTTAGCTATGGCCTGTTCTGTCTCTCTGATCTTTCAGCATTCACCCCAATACCTGGCTCTGGGTTTGTTTTTATTAATAAGAGCTTTTAAGATTTCTGCTATATGTATGTTTATTTATTTATATGTATATGTAGAAACAATGGTTAAAGAAGAGCAGACCAAGAGTTTGGGAGGGAAGTTTCGGACATAGGAGGGGCAAGAGGGAAGAGAGAGGAAGGAAGAATAATAAAATTATATTTTAAATTTTTAAAAAGAAACTAATGTGTGGAGTGGAATGTTTAACAAACCAATTAAAAATTTAGATTTTGTTCTTATGTCTTGATCATTAAATGATGTAACAGAGATAAATGAAAAATTCAGTAGACTACATGGGCTAGGAACATGAAAATGAAACATCATTACCAGCAATTCAAGCAGGAATGCTCAGTTTCTGTCCATTGGAGTCAGGTGTGGAAGCACATAAATCCATAGTCACATTTCTAGGGAAGCTGAGGCTGGAAGATCTAGAATTCAAAGTCAGCATGGACCACATAATGAGATATTGTGGCCCTACAAAAACTCAAAGTTTTTGTAAAGCATCTCCAGTTTGTGTTTCAAGGCAAACTAAATTCTAGTTGACAGGAACTAAACAAGTATTTTTCACAGTGATAAGTGGGTTATATTAGTGGTATATTGAAATTTTATTTGAACCCATGAACTTTGGGGACGTGCTGGAGTTTTAGCAGGACAGTGCCTTTTGATATGAGAACAGCAAGGAAGGCAGAGAGCTGGGCAGTGACTCAGCATGAGCAAGAAATGGAGATAGCACAGAGGAGGAGAAGCATAATGAAGCTTGCCTGCAGGGCACTGCAGAGATTTTTAGCCTTTAGTCTGGATGAGGAGTCATCATGGAATTGAGCAGAGAGGAAATACAGTGTCTCATCCAGATGAAAAGACTGTTGGCTTGGATTCTTTGAGCATCCATCTCAAAGAATTGAGGAGTACTTACCATCTCATGAAAGGAGAGGAGAGTAGCTATAGTAGAAGACTACAGACACTCAGAAATCCAGCTGGTGAGTGCATAGGCATTAGGGATAGAGTATACAAAAGAAAAAGGGGATAAACATCGATGTTGCATAAAGGTATTAAGAGTTATGAAAATATACTTGGAGCAGCTGAAGGAAGGGACAAAATCAAGGACCAATCCAAGGTCTTTGGTCTAAGGAGCTGGAAGTTACCGTTAATTTAGAGCAGTGAGTTGAGAACCATTTGGGGATCTAATGACCCTTTCACATGGGTCAAATATCAGACATCCTGCATTATCAGACACTTACATTAAGATCCATAACAGTAGCAAAATTACAGTTAGGAAGTAGCAATGAAACTAATTTTATGGTGGAGGTCACTATACCATGAGGAACTGTGTTAAAGGTTCACAGAATTAGGAAGGTTGAGAACCACTGCCTTAGAGGAAGAGATTGCCAGTGAAGCCAATTTTTGTTTCAGGTGATAGTCTGAGAAGAAGAGAGGCATTAGTAGTGTAGCTCTGATTCAAATCCATCTCAGATTTGAAAAGTTTACTAAATCTCTTAATGGACATGTCCATTTGGCAGCTGAACTTGATACATCTAGGGTTTAGGGGAGGAATGTCAGTGGAGATATAAGTAATTTGTAGACATTCCAATGGCATTGGTAATGCAAGTCCTGGGACTGACTGTAGATAATGAAGACAGAAAACAAGATGGCTGGCTGAGCTCCAAGGCACACAAACAGAAGAATGAGGTCAAAGAGAAAGAAAAAACTAGCTTGTTCTTCCCTTCTGGTTCCTCAGAGAATTTAGCAGGCTGCTGGACACAGGCTAAATGCCAAATACTATTCACTGCTTGATGTGAACTTGACACAGTAAAGAGTAATTTGCCAGCACATAGGCCAACTAGCCAGAGATTTCCAATGAGTGCCTTCTCCTTTCTGCCTTCTGTTGCTTTACTTTCTTTTTCTCTAACTGCCTCTTAACAGGGAAACTTGTCAAACTGGAGGCAAATGAGGCTGACTTGGATCTCACAACTGTTCTTAAATAATATTTCCTGATGTGAAAACCACCATTGTTTAGGCACTACTTCCTGTTGCCCTTCATTAATAAAAACAAAGATGGTTTGATAAAAGATACCTGACCATAAATCCCTGTGTTGTCCATTTAAGGAAAAGAGTAAAATGAAAAAATGTAGCTATGGTTTAGTGAGGATGTCTCTAGATTCACATCTATTTCCTGTGCATTATCTCAATTAATTCTTACCACTACCAATGTTGTAGCTAATATTAGGACATAATGGACTGCAGGAATGTCTGAGGGAAGGTGGCCTATGCAATATTATGTTAGATATTTATGGACATGCTGGAGGTTGTTTATGTATATTCTTAATATCTAGTAGGATGGAGACACAGCCAGAACAGAAAAATTAAGTGGAAAGATGAAAAAAGATTCATAAAAATAGTAAAAACAAGCTTCAACCTTTGCAAAATTTTCTCACTGTGATAGTAATGTTAGACTTGAGGTAGGGTTTTATCCATTTTTTTTGTCCTAATGAGGACTAGAAGACCTGAGAAGTTTATATCTCCAACTGGGAGCTCACCATCTTGTCTTACTTGGCATATTATGTTCATAATTTTCTTTTTAATTTCCATCAAGATAGTTTATATTCTTTAACTATTTTATGGCACTTATCATCAATCATATAGCCATCTTCATATGACTACCAAGAAGTTTTAACTCTAATTCCTCCATGATAGAGTGGATTATAATATATATGGAGTTTGTCTGAGATCACACAGATAATAAGCAGGGAAGCCATGTTCATTGGAGTTCTGCTTAACTCCAGAACCTAAGGTTTAAATATTTATTTCCCGTTTCTGAACAACAAGCTACATATATGTTTTTAGATCCTGGAGAATTCTTCATTTCTGTCAGTCATTTACCATAATAACATAGAGCCATTTTCTCCTGAAATCTAGAGTGAGTTAACTATTAGGCACCAAAATGGAAGCATTGATCCCAAGGATAAAGTGATGTTGGAAGGAACCTTCCATAAAGTCAGGAATCCTCAAAGTACTCCATAATCTGAGTTGATTCCATTTTCCATAACTTACTACTAGTCTCACAACTCAATATTTCCTGATCACTATAATGGAAATAGCTTAAAATTTTCACTAGTGTTTTTTTTCTGGTTGGTTTTCTTTCTTATATCAGCTGCCTGGCTTCTTCCATTAATATGTACACAAGTCCTCATCCTAACAAAAGAATCTGAAGCAATTCTGGATCAAATATTAATTCTACTACACATATCTTTCATCATAACCTTTATAGCCATTAAACTAATCCTAATTTACAACCTTCCCTAAGCTACACTAATCCTGACTCTAATTATTGCCCAATCAAGCAGAAGGACTAGAAGCAGGCTATATATTTTATTTTATAACTTCATTGGATCTCTTCTAGTATTTACATCATTGATTTATACTAAAAACACTTAGGACCACTGAACTTTCTAATTATACTACACTAACATTAAGCATAAATCCTTTGTGGTCATCTACTTTTTTATGACTAGTATGCATAATAGCTTTTATAGTAAAAATACCATTAGTCAGCCTTAACTACAATTACTTAAAGCAAATGTACCGGCACTGTTGTCAAATCAATGTTCCTAGAAGTTATTCTTCTAAAACTAGACATTTTGTAATAATATGAATTACTCCTATTTAAAATCCTTTACAGAAAGAATGGCATATATTTCTTCCTATTATCTCCATGCAGCATACATATTGAGCTTTCTTTGTTCAAACCACATAGATCTCAAATTGTTAATTGTTCATTCACCTGCTAGCCATAGAGCAGTAGTGATCATAACTATAGTTATTCAAACAGCATGCAGGTATACAGGAGCTACAACTTGGATAATGGCCCATCATCTACATTGTTTTGCCTCACTGATTATAATCATGAAGGAATTCACAGAAGAATTAGACACTGAGTCTGAAGATTACAATTTTAGTCTTAATATCACC
Source organism: Onychomys torridus (assembly GCF_903995425.1). Classification (NCBI taxonomy): domain Eukaryota; kingdom Metazoa; phylum Chordata; class Mammalia; order Rodentia; family Cricetidae; genus Onychomys; species Onychomys torridus. The sequence goes on from NC_050455.1 coordinate 29,448,620, forward strand.
TTTTTGAGTTTCAGTCAGTCTTATACACCTAGCTCCTTCACCTACTATTAACTTAATCAGTGAATTATTGTGACATTTCATCAATCATTCTACATTTTATTCCAATCAAACCTTCATACTCTTGTTACTCCTCTCTATGTTCTTTATACATTAATCACAACAACACAAGGAAAATATATGTATTATGTAAATAATACTAATTCATTATTTATATTTAAAAGTACTTTAATGTTTAGTTCCATTGAGTCTATTGCCCCATAATCCTAAATTCATTAGTATGGTTTCTACACTGTAAATATAGCTTAAATAAAATGCTAAGTTGTAGGCCTAATAATAGAAGTCATGCTTGTTTACCAGGAAGCTGTTAAGAACTGCTAGTATAGTTTACATAACCATCTCCAGGACAGCCAGGGCTACATAAAGAGACCCTGTCTAAACAAAACAAAACAGAGAAACAACTAGTTCATGCAGCCACATATGAAATTGTGGGTTTGTTTGTTCATTTACTTTTACTTTTAAAGGCCATTAGTAATCCATTGATTTCTGGGACCATGAAACTGGTACAACTCCACATCAAGAAACAGATTTGAGCAGCAGAGGAGATGGCTATCATATTCTATGTGAAAACTGGATGTGGTACTATAATCCCTGTACTGGGGAGGTGGAGACAGGAGAATCCCTGGAGCTTGCTGGGCAGGCAGTCTGCACAATCCACAAGTCCAGATTCAGTGAGGAACCCTGTCTCAAAAAACAAGGTGGAGAGAGGTTAAAGGGAATATTCAACATTTACTTCTGGCCTTCACATGGATGTTTACACACATGCACACACACCCCCACAAATATGCACTCACACACAAACATGCACCCCCCCACAAAAATACACAAGCACACAAACATGCCCTTATATACAAATGTGCACTCACACACAAACATGCACACACACACACACACACACACACACACACACAAACATGCACACATGCACAAATATGCACACACATAAACATTCACATGCACACAGAGAAAGTATATTTGGGATCTTCTATTATTTTAACAATACTTAGAATTTTAACATAATTTCTTCTATTCACTTGCCTAGCCACTATATATAAGGACTTCAATTAAATGAGCATTTATCATCAGTATATTTCCTATTTTCATGTTTATCTACTCAGGCCACAAAACAATTATCTCCAACTAGTAGTCAATTACTATCCAAATTATAAGCATTATTCTTAGTGTTAAACTATATTATTCCTCAGAAATATTATACCAGTGTCCTTAATTATTACTTGGTCAATCATAGAATTTAATTTATGGCACAGATGCTAATAACCAATTTTCAAAAACACATTTAAGTATATACTTTGTTTATTTACCTATATATACATAGTTTCTGAGTTGCATGATCTGTATTATTTCATAATAATAGCCTACCCAATGAACTGAAGTTGAGAGAGAAGGCGATTAGAAAGACCAATGAAGGAGCTGATTGACTTGTTAGCTCTTATGGTTTTATGTACTAGGATAAAAGCTTTCATGGTACGTAGCAGGAAGATAACAGTTTAGAGAAAGTGGTATCTTTATGTCTGTAGATGGAAAGGTTCCAAATTTAACATATTATAAGAAAATTATTTTAATTTTCTATAAGGATAATTAATTTGAAATCTATACAACTAAACCTATTTTTGACTATGTCATATTTGTAGAGCTGACTCAGAATCATTCTGGACACGTCACTGGTCTTCCAGGCTGTCATTGTGAAATCTTATCCTACAGGGCTCCGTGTTCCCTGGAGGCTTTAACATTTTCATGGCACAATTAGCGTCAATGTCTCTAAGCTCTTTACACAAATTGGAGATTGCTCCAACATGAATCAATATTTAAAATGTCCCATGGACTGTTTGCACCACAAATTAAAATTAGCATGTTATTGGAGATGTTTATTTTCTGCATTTAATGTGTAGCAGAAAATACACAGGATTAAAAAAAAAAGGTTATAATTTGAAATCTATCATGTAAAGTCTAATTGACATGGAGTGCATTTTCCTCGGGGGAAGGGCACAACAGAAGATAGTACAACTCACATTTGTTTGAGAGGAAAGAGAAGTAAACAAATGAGGCCTGATGGTGCAGAACTCTCAGGTTTAATGCTTTCCATTATGAAGGCTAATTTCCAGCCATCATCATCTGCCTGCATGTAGTGCAGGATGGTGCCTTTGTAACATAGCAACATATCTGTAGAGACAGGTCTTCTGCTATAGAAGCAGATCAAATCTGCCTTCACTTGCAGGATGATGTTTTCAGCAACTAATGAATCTGACAGAAAAGACTGATGGTTTGGGAAATAGAAATTTGAGTATTTAGGTCATGTTAAATAAACGCTTTCAAGCTAAAGGATTTGTGGTGAATATATAAGGAAAAAATTAATATGTCCAACATTTGTTGAAGGACCATACACAGAAGAAAATACAAATTTGTTCTGCCTTTAAAAAAAAAAAGAAAAAAAATGTTCTTCCTAAGCCTAATATTTTATTTCACATTAATGCTGGCATTCTTAGCTATGTTTACTTTATTGACAACTGAGATGAAACCATTGTATATGCACATATTGTTCCCAAATGTGCTCAATCTAGTGCAATAATTTAGTGAATATTCAGTTTTCATTCAAAACAGACTCAATTCCACAGAGCAGTTAAGATAAATGCACATTTCAAGGTTTCTCTTTATCCTTTCAGTGCAGGTGAGTGCAGTACAATAGAGCCCTTCTTTTGAATCCAAACCTCTTGAAGCATGCCTCTGTAGATAATTGTAGCTTTTTTTTTTTTGAAAGGCAGAAGCTTGGAGTCATCTCTTCCTTCTTCAACACTAACATGCACTTGCTCAACTGGGGACCATTCGACGTCAGGAACAAACAACAGTGGTGTTCTACTCAACAACTCTTTCTAGCTTTTCTTCTTTTGTGCCAAGGAAGTTCCATTTTTTGTTCATGGTCCCTGTACTCTGAAAAAGATTGGATATCACTCATCTGTTCTGTGGAAGCATGGGCAGGGGAGAGTTGCCCTTCCCACCCCTCCTACCCACCTCACCCCTGCCCATTAATGACTGAGGCAGGTGTAAGAACTGACCCTGATATCACAAGAGCAGAGAGCTGTCCTTGCCCCCTACCAGCTGTAACACTTGGGAGAGCAGGCCCTGCACCTCACCTACATAACACAATAGTCCCATCCTTGTTGGCAGAGGTGAAGTTGCAAGCCTGGGAGAGCTGTCCCCACTACTGGTTTGTCGTGTGATGGTATAAGAGGGTGAGGCATGATACTCCTTACCCCTTGCTCCTTACTGCCTGCAATATGTGACCTTCCTCCTTAACAGCTGCAGCACTCAGGAAACTGCCCCTCCCCTAGGCAGCACAAATGAGCTGCCCAGTGGTCGGAGGTGAGGGTGACCCAGCCCGGATGTTATGAGCAACAGAGAGCTGTTCCATTACTCATCTGACATGTAGCAGTATGGATGGAGGACAGATGCCGTCCCCCACACGCCTCCCACCCATCAATGCCTGAGACAGGTGGAAGAGCTGGCCCTGGGGTCATAAGAGCAGGAAGACTGTCCATGCCCCTCACCAGCTGCAGCACTCTGTAGAGTGGCCCCTGTGCCTCTCCTGGGCAACACAATAGAGCTGGCCCTAGTGGTGTAGGTGTGGGGAGCTGACCCTAAGAGCATGCATGAAAGCAGGAGAGCCGGCCCTACCCTGCTCATTGCTGGAAGAGGTGGATTAGCCAGGGCAATACTGGCAAACTCTGGTGGTGAGGACAGGAGAGAACTGGAACTGACAGGTGGGCCAACCCTGCAGCTGCCCAGGCCCAGAACCAGGGTTATGATTTGGCCCACCTCAACATCCACCCCATCTATGATCTGCTAGAGCATGTGAAGGGACTTGACCCTCAGATTCAAAGCTGCAGGATCTACACAACACAGGGAGACAACAAGATATCCAAGAAGAGTCCTAGTGAGAGCCCAGTACCAATAGTGTAGTAGAAACCAGAGGCCTCGAACCAGACCAATGACTCTTTGCAGTGAAACAAAAGTAAAAATAAATGGATAAAAGGGTTTCCTGTGTGGCTCACTGTGTCATACTGCAGTCTCCATAATGAGATTTTTAGTTTTTCCCTTTTTCCCCTTAAATTTTGTTTTATTGGGGGTGGGGGCAGAGGGCAGATGTCAAGGGACAGGGAAATGAATAGAATCAAGATACATGATGTAAAAGACACATAGACTAAATTAAAATAAAGAAAGAAAAAAGAAAAAGATTGGATGAATCTTGATTGCAGTCTAAGTAACACTTGTTTACATTCCCCCTTGGGAGCACCTGGTTTAGAAATGGGTGTAGGATACAGCCCTGTCCAATCAAATGAGGAAATGTCTGGAGTATATTCCCATTAAACTATTCTCTACTTTAGATCTGCATTGCTTTGTGAGCACCAGACACTGCATATACAGAGGTCATCCTAGAATTAGGGAGAAAGTAAAGCTGAGAGAAGAAGCAGGCAGAAGGAAAACTTCATGTGATAGTGAAGACACTAATTTAACCAAGCTAAGAAAGTCTATATCACATCCACTTTTTAACCTGATCAGTTTTTGTTTATCGCCTGATCATTTCAGTGAGATCTCTTTTGTGCAATGTAGAGAGCATCTCAAGAAATTCCTGACTGTCTCTCCTCAGGCTTCTCTTGATCTCTCTTATACTGCAACCTTACCTCATTTCACATCCCTCTTTTAGTTTGCTGCACTCTCTTTTTCTTTATCTCTCAGGGTGTTGCTTCTCCCTACTCCTTCCAGCATACAGCACATAGCAACGTGTACCATTTTTCTTCATTTCAAATTTGCCCAGGACTCTGCAGCCTCAGTCTCTTGACCTAGTGTATCCCTTCTTGCGCTGTGACATATGTTCATGAAACTACCCCGGAATCCCTCAAGTGTGCTGTGCAGCCTATCATAGATCCCTGTTGTCTTTTTTGTTGAAACAGCTCATCAGGCCCACGTGGCCATTATCTCTTCTTGCTCTGTGACTCTCCTCTCCTATTAAAGGTAATCATTGCTTCCTTTACATTTCCACTGTACACTGAGCACCCACTCTTGAAATTGTTGTAATTCACTGTGGTATTTTTTTTATCTGCATGGCTGGCAACTGACCTGTGTCTTCTTGAAGAGCAGATGTCAGGTTTTTGTCATACTTGGTGTAGAACTTAGTTAGTTTTTCAACACGTGGCTATGGAGTCAAAGAAAGAGAAGGCATGAAGAAATGAAAAAAAGGGAGACAAGGGGGGAGAAGGAAGGATAGAGAATTTATGTATGAAACCTACTTTCAAGGGGGAAAGTTGGAGCACATTAATGCACTCTAGATGCTGTTATCCAGGACTGGGGAGAATCAGGATGATAGTAACACTGTCCTCTACCAACTGTTAACATTTGTTGAGCATTTATTTTATCAACACCAACCTAAATGTTAACCTATGGAAAACTTCAATTAACTTAAAAAAAATAGGTGTGAGGTATGTGCAGGTGAATAAGGTGCCCATAGAGGCAGAGACTAGAGACAATAGGCCTTTCTGGAGCTGGAGTTATAGTGAGTCATCTGACATGGGTGCTGAGACTCGAACTTGAGTCCTCAGTGAGAGCAACAAGCTCTCTTACTGCTGAAACATCTCTCTAGCCTTCTCACTTGCAGGAAGATGATATTATTGTTCTCATGTTTACAGACAAAACTGAGGCCATTTGATTCTGAAACTTAGAAGCAAGCACACCTTCAGCTATCTATAAACACAGCGGCCAGCTGTTTGACTTAAGGAAGTCAAACAGCTATATTTGAAGTAGGAGGGAAGTATGAACTTGGGGGGTTGGGTTGATGGTTGTCTGTGGCCAACTATCTTCATTAAAATACCCTACGAAGGGACTGACACCTGTGTTCACATAGCAGCTGTGGGTTCCTTATTCTTCTGGATCAGCATTCCATGTACTTTTTCCTCGAAGTTTATGATTTCATTGCCTTCTCCTGCTACTGTCACTATTTATATGTATTTCCCAACTCCAGTCATTCAGTGACTTTCATTTTTGTAGCTCCCTCTTTCCCCTCACTGTTCAGAACACATGAATTCAAAGCACGTTCTTTATGTCTCACTCAATGGAAATTTGAATACAGTAGGGCCGAGAAGGTCTTTACAAAGGCAAGTAAAAGTCAAGGATCCTTTCCAACAGTTTTGAGCAACACGGTCTTTTGGAAAATGGTGACTATACTCCTCTTTACCTGGCATTTTCCATTAGGCACTTTCATCTTGTTGACATCATCAGCATTTTCCCTTGAGGTAATCTTCATGTTTTCCAAATGCCCTGCATTGTCTCCCTTCTTCCTGAGCAGTCCTTACTTTTCCATCAAGGGTTTAACTGATTCGTATGGCTGAGGAGATGTGGTAGATCTCAGGCACTGTCATCAATGGAGCAAACTCAGGAAGTTCCAGGGACCACTCAGGAATTCTTCATCTCACTTCACTGGTTTGAGCCTGCAGGAGTAACTATAGCCAAGCAGATCTCCATGTGCACAAAACCCAAACAGCTCTTGAATTATAGGTAGAGGGACAGACAAAGAATGCTGGCAGTCACTGGGTACAGGTGGCAGCCTCCAGGCTAGTTGGCTTTTAGACCCCATTCCTGTGCTTCCTACTTCATGCCCATTTCCAAGTATGTATGGGAAGGAAAGGGATGTTAAAAGACATATTTCCCAATTGTGTCATAATGGGTGACAAAGCAGTGCCTCAGATAAGGAAGAGACAGAGATCAGCTCTCTCCGGTTTTACCTATTGATTTCAGTGTGATGGTTTATTTAGCTGATTGTTTCAGGCATACAGTTCTCTGAAGTCAAGTGTAAAGCCCGAGGAATTCACCAAAAGAAAGCAGTTACTCCAGGTTTTCTAAACTTTTTCATGAATGATTGACTGAATGGTTAATCAGGGTGGACTCCACTTAACTATAAGCCCTTTAAAGAATATTATGGGGCAGGAAGCTAACCCAGTTTGATGAAGTGATAGCTGAGAATGCGTGCTTAGCATGTGCAAAGTCTCAGATCCAATGCCTAGCACCTTAAAATAAAATTTAATGAGGTTGTAAGTCACTCTCATCATTGGTCCTGGAAGGTGGACCTATGAGGACCATTCCCTTAGCTTCACGAACATTGATACTCTCCTTGTACCTAGAGGTAAGTGGCAATGAAGCAATGTATGTTTTTGTTTTGTTTTCCTGAGAACTCAGCTGTATACTGGAAGCCAGTAGGCCTGAGGCAATAGCTCTTTCACCTAAATTGTCAAATTCAATTGTTTCCTAATTAGAGGAATGTATCCTTGCCTTAGTGAGGCTACCATCTTTATTTCCAGTTGATCAATAGTGACACCTACTGGCTCAGGAAGAGAGACCCTTGCTTGTCAACAGTGACTGTAAAGGCACACTTAATAGGGAGGGATGAAAATGATTGGCTCATCAATCTGGAAAGCAAAAAAATGGAGCAATTTAGCAAGGCAAATACTGTGTAAAAAATTCCCAAGATGTTGGTCAAAGTGAATCATTAATTGTCAACAAGGTAACCATGCAAAAACATGGCCCTAGACTTGGGTCATCACTGGAGAGAAGGCAAATATATCACACTCTGTCTGGACCTCCTCTCCTTATTCCTGGATTAGAATATCCAATTACTAATCTGTATTCCTGCCTTTAATCTCCTTCAGTTCCAATCTATCCTTCAAAACACCTGGAATAATTTGTCATATCGTTCCCAGGCTTATAAAGCTACACATGATTTATGAGGGTGGATGTGAGCATTATGATGCATGGTCTCCTTGTAACACCTACTCAAATCCTGGGGCAGGGCCCCAAATGCCAAATTTAATGAATCACCATCACATAGGTTCTGACAACAGAGAAACAGGTACCAAGTGTCTGAGCTGACATGTTCCATAGTATAACAACTGCCGTGTGTGGTGTGTGAGTGTGCGTGTGCGTGTGTGTGTGTTGTCAGGCATGTGAAGGTGACTCACTTTCAGCCTCCTGGGCTCTTTTGAGTGTCCCCTCTTCACTCTTACTCCGAGAACCCCATCCTGGCCTGATTCCCATGGTTTGCCAACATCCCTGCTTACACTGACTTTATGGTTTGTTGTAGGTAGGAAGGAGACACCCATGCTTCAAAGTTCCTGTTCCTACATCCACCCTCATTTCCCTTCCATTCAATAACTTCTCTCAATGCATCTTTGGGAAAATATCAACCTTAAGCTAAGGGATCAATAGCTCATGAGTAATTTTGCATTTTTAAAGAGAACACCTTGGCCGAGTAATTACTGAACCCAGAGTAATGTATCTTTAATACCCAAATGTGCTCTGTACTAAGAAGCAAGGTGGCATTTGAGGAGAGGTGGGTAAGGCCTCTTGGGTGCACTAGACATGAATTCACACCAATAATACTGAGCCATTGATAACTGTTGGGCACTCAAATGTTTAAGGCATAGTACTATTCATTTTAGTTATAGAGGTTTCACAGCAATCCCCATATGTTAAAAAAAAGATTAAGATGAGTTTCTAGATAAGGATACAATGATTAGGACATAAAAATAACTTTCCTATAATCACTTGGCAAACAACTACTCAGTCTAGAACTTCATCCACGGTCTTTCAAACTAAGAATCTGCCATTCTTTTCTATACATTTGTCTCTAAGGCTGGCCCAGGTCCTCAATGATGCCTAGCTGTTTGAACTAAGACACAAATAAATGCTTTTCACAAACAAACAATAGTCCAAAGGAAAAAAGCTACACAGAAGAGCCAGTTTGAATTCTAAAGCACAGTACAGCTGCCAAGTGCTATTAGAAGAATGTGGCATCACGTTGGAGTTTCCCTACAGTTCTGTATGACAAATGGATGAGAGGTCCAGGACTCGGATGGATTTTCTCCACAAGCCACATGACTTCCTTCTGAATTTGGCTTATGAAAGAGTACTTGTCTCTTGCACCTCTGGAGATCAGTCAAGCACAGCTCCTTGGCATTTGGTGTTACCATCTCTGTGTGAAGTCCTGTATCTTCAGAGTACCACAGTCCTTCTGTGAAACAGAATTTATTAAATGATACACTACCTGCCCACTTCCAACAGCACAGTTGTATCAGAAGTGGTACTTTGAGATAGTCATTCCTGTGCATATCCCTTCTCTCTCCTCTCTCTACTCAACACATTCTCTGTGTTCTTGATTAACGTGCAAATATTTCTTCTGTTTTTACAAGTAAAGTAGTTATAAATATTTCCTTTATTTTGCTACTTCAAGCACAATAGTAGAATACACTGTTCTTAGAAGTGATCTTTTTCACTTAAGTTCATTCCTGTCTATCTGTCTGAATGTCATCAGTGTATTCCATTTTTTAAAATATATCTGGATAACATGCTGAAAATAACAAAGACCAGAACTTCTTTCTGAGTGCTATATATGTGTGACCACACAGAGATGACAAAAGACATGGAAGTCATGGAGAACATACACATCAATCATATTTCTTGGGGGGGGGGCGGGGGCAGGACAACTCTTCCTATGAAGTCAAGAGTAGCTCTTCATGGCTACCTCCTAATCCACAGGCAGGTGAGTTTCTCACTAACACCAATGCAACTTCTATTTGTATTTTCTCAGCTCCCTTGATTTCCACTTAGATTCAAGCCAAGAAACAAACACTGTGTTAATTGATGCATTTTCCTATGGAAACTAATTATAGCCCCATGCTGTCAAAACAAGATAACTTGTTAATGATACTTTATGTGACAAAATAGAAGTAAAGCTACTGTGCTGTGAGGAGATTTTGCAGCAAAAAGAAAAAAAACATTATAACCACAATTATACAAATGAAGGGAACTGCTGGGGAGAATGCCACCTGCTTCACCCTGCCCATCTGGCTCTTTGGAGGTGGAGGTGATGACAGGGTGGCGAGGGAGGATCTTCCTTAGGTTTCCTTATTCTAGATGAGGATGCTGTGAATGACAGGCTCATGGCTGGCTCCTCAGAATGCCTCTGCATTCCATACACATGTATGCAGCCAGAATTATTTGAAGACATTCATTCATTTGCTTATCAGTGTTCACTGCATGTTTATTATGTCCCAGACCACAATTATAGATGCTGGGATCACAGCAAGTGAGAGAGAGGGGAGAGAGAGAGAGAGAGAGAGAGAGAGAGAGAGAGAGAGAGAGAGAGAAGAGAGAGAGAAGCAGGGGGAAACTAAACAAAACAAAAGAATACAGCAACAAAAGCCTTCTCATGAATTTATATTCAATGGAAGTAGATGGGCAATAAATAAGGAAAATATAAGTCAGGTGACAATGTCTAAACAGAAATAGGAGAATTAAATAGAAGATAAGGTGCTAAATATAGTGAGTAGGACAGGGTTCACCGGGAAGGTGGCATCTGGACAAGGACCCAAAGGAGGTGAAGAAATTCTCTAGGTTTGTAGGAAAGGGGGAAACTCAGCTGGGCTGAAGCTGAGATTTATCTAGAAAGCTTTGTGGAACCAAATGAGCTATGAATATACAAGTGTAGTTCCTCATGTCTGATATAGTCCCATTTTGGGGCATCTAACAGATGAACTCTGTGCACAGCAAAAGGCCTTGAGGATTCATTGTGCATTCTGCTTGCTTCATGTCTTAGGAGTGCTGGTGGCTAAATACTACAGTAGCACATTTGCACTAAGAACCAACAAGTGCAAATGAGCTGGGCAGATCATCCTTATATCTGAAATAAGGAGGCAGAAAGGGAGATAGCTGGAGCAGAGAAAAATAGAGATTGCTAGAGGGGAAATGGTTGAGAATTTGGGACCACAGCAGATTTGGGAGAACTAGGTATGATATAATCCTGAGTAATATAAAGAATTAGAGGATCTGAACAAGGGAGGCACATGATTTTATTTAAACTTACTCATGCATTGGAAAGATCCACCAGTTTGCTGTTTGGCGAATACATTAGGAAGCACAGATAGAAGCAATGGTCTAGTTTGGAGGCTGTTGTATTTATGCAGGTGCATAGCAATGGAGACTAGAATAATTGCCTAGGCCTCCATTGCAGATTTCCACAACTGGTGTCTTCAACAACATTTTATCCTTACAGAACTCTGGAGGATAGAATCCCAGATGCAAAGTATGAGCAAAGATATGTTACCCCCAAAGACTCTAGAAAAAAATCCTCCCTTGTTTTTTCCCACTTTTCAGGCATGGTGTACATAAATACCGGTTTTCCCTGTTTGGTGGATTCCTTCATGACCTATACTTTTCTTGCCCTGTCATGTTTTTCTAGCTTCAAATGGGTAATATACCTCCTTCTGCTTCTCCTTCAAACACACAGCACATTTAGAAACAAGGATATATTTGGTAGCTCTGCTTTAAGCCTTTTGAGAAACCTCTATCCTGATCTCCACAGGGGCTGCTCCAGTTCACAATCTCACCATCAGTGAACACGGCTCCTCTTCTCCCACATCCTTGCCAGCACTGGCTGTCATTTATTTTCCTGATGACAGTTTCTGACTGGAGCCAGATAGAACACAGAGTAGTTTAGATTTGCATTTCCCTGGTGGCCAAGGCTGTGGAACATTAAAAAAAAAAAATACCTATTGGCCCTTTATATTTGTTCTTTTGAGAATTTAGTTTGTGCAGAAGTGTATACATGTGGGGCAGTGTCATGAAACTAAAAAGGAGCCCAAGAGAATGGAAGCGACTGTAAGGGGAGAAGTGGTTGCGACAGACTACCCGTGACATAGAGAAAGAAGGAAAACTGTGAGCAGAGGGAGCTCTGATCAGTGAGAGGCTTGCCAGGGGACAAGAGGACAGAGGGAGATGTGTACGAAGAAAGTAAGTATAAAAATGACAAGTTGAAAATCGTGACTTCTCCTAGGACACGCCTTATAGATGGGTTTTGAGGATAAGTGTGAAGACTAGTTTAGATCCCCAGCACCCAGAGAAAAAGACAGACATGGCAGTGCATGCCTGAAATCCCAGCTCTGGAAGGGGCAGCCAGGAGATCCCAGGGCCTTGCTGGCCAGTGTAGACAAGTAAGTGAACAGCAGGTGCAGTGAGAGACTCTGAAAATAAGGGGGACCCTGGAAGAGAAGGATACCCAGTGTTGTCATATGGCTGCTGTAGGCATACACATGGGTTGGGGTATCCCTGTGTATGTGTGCATGCTTACACACACACACACACACACACACACACACACACACACACACAGAGAGAGAGAGAGAGAGAGAGAGAGAGAGAGAGAGAGAGAGAGAGAGAGAGAGAAACATTATAACTTAAAGAATAATTTTTTAAAAAACCTATATTTTCATCTTCTTCCCCTAATACTGTCAGTTATTTATCCCCTTTACTTACTTCATCTTTTCATGAGAAGGAAATCAGTCTACTAAATATTAAATGCAGCAAATTATGGCATCAGAAAAATAGGCAAAACTTTCTAGCAACAACACTTACTTCTGAGTAGGGATGCTTTAAAAACTGCAGGCTATTTTTGGCAACCCACAAATATAGATGCCTTGGGTAGCACCTCAGTCTCTCTTGCAAGTGAATAACATCGCTGCTAAGAAGAGAAAAGAAACGGTCTTAAGGTACTGGGAAGCAAGAAGACAATAGATACATTTAGACAGGCACCTGATTCCCTGTTTTCATTAAGAAGTTGGGAATACAGGGCCAGAGGTCTCTTAACAATGGGTAGCTACATAGAAATAAGTGCATTCTCCTTTATGTGGGCTAACTGTATATGTCCTTTGGTTCCTTCTGACCTGGTATACTTAGAATGAGGTGAGTGGTTATATTTCTTACATTGTTTTGAATTTGGCCATCGATCTCTACGGTGGTTTGAATGAAAATGAGCCCCCCCCCCCCAGGCCCAAAGGGAGTGGTACTATCAGGAGGTGTGGTCTTGTTACAGTAGATACGGCCTTGTTGGAGGAAATGTGTCACTCAAGGTGGGCTTTGAAGTTTCAGAAGCTCCAGCCAGGCCCAGTAGCTCACTCTCTCTTCCTGTTGCCTGTCGATTCATATGTAGAACTCCTTCTCTAGTACCATGTCTCTCTACGTGCCACCATATTTCCTGCCATGATGATAATGGACCAACTCTCTGAATCTATGAGCCAGCATCAATTAACTGTTTTATTTTATAGCCTTGGTGATGGTGTCTCTTCACAGCAATAACAACTCTAACTAAAACAAGCTCTGCATGTTGGTTAGGTAAGCAAAGACAATGGCCTCCCGTCAGAGCCTCTCATGAATGATCTGTTAGCCACTGAAAAGACTGAGTCATCTTGGAATCCTACCTTCGTGTCTTGAGTTGGAGCTCAATGTATATTTTTGCAACTGAACTAGGAGACATGACTTCCAACTTTTCTTTGTGCTGGTACACACTGATCCATAAGGAGCTTTTATGTACCCCTGCCATTTGCTTATCTGCAGAGCTCCAGAACAATGTTTTCAGTAAGGAAGGTCAATGGATATACAGATGATCCAGGCTTGGATCCCACCCATAAGGAATTTGTTATCTGATGGGAAAGAGACAGCATATATTGGAGGAAAGAAAATGGGGTGAGCAGGGTTGTGGTATTGCACACCTTTAATCCCAGCACTTGGGAAGCAGAGGCAGGTGGATCTCTGTAAGTTTAAAGCCAGCCTGGTCTACAAAGCAAGTTCCAGGACAGCCAGGCTATACATAGAAACATGGTCTTGAAAAGCCAGAAGAAGAAGAAGAAGAAGAAGAAGAAGAAGAAGAAGAAGAAGAAGAAGAAGAAGAAGAAGAAGAAGAGGGGGAGGAGGAGGGGGAGGGAGAAAAGAAAAAGAAGAAGAGGAATGTGATCATGAGGCAGGAAAAGGGAAGTTACTTTATTCTGATAATGTTGGTGATTTGTCATATAAATAATAATTTGCCTAGAAGTTAAATAGATAGACTCTCACATAAAGTGTGTGGTCTGGAATTCCTGATGCAACCTGCTTTATGCCCCCACCTCAGCAGTAGCTAAGAAGACAACAAAGGCTCAAAGCTGGCTACAATAGACACCAATATTGAAAGAAAGTTCCTACCATTTCACACTACGCCCAGGTCCATGGAACTGCCCTTGGAAATTCAATCAGGAAAGTCTGGATCTGCCTGTCATCTCTTGAACATGCTTTGCAATCACAAAGTATTGACAGAAATGCTGGTTTCCCACCAATGCCTGCTGCTGCATTCAAACATCCAGGATCCCAACACCAGAGACATTCAATTGGACCTTAGTGCATGGCTCCAACTCTTGAAAATCCTCTTTGCCCTCTTTTCTGCTGGTCAATAATTCCCACAAAACTAGCTGGAGATGATGGCCAGAATTCATTTCATCACACTGTGTCCTGTAAATTATTGTGCCCATGAAGATAGAACCCATTAGAAACAAAACATGTGATGAAGTGTGGTTCTGTAAATACAGTCTTGGGTTATAATATCAAAGCATTGAGCAGTATATGTAGAAGAGTTCTGTGTAGCCAGCAGTTTCTCCAATCTCATCTGGCCTTGTGGTCCTGCAGCTGCTTATAAAATAATCACTCAGAAGCTTAATATTAATTACAAACTGTATGGCCTATGGCTTATTGTTCCTTGCTAGCTAGCTTGTATAACTTAACTCAACTCATTGTTATTAATCTATGTATTGCCATGTGTTTCGTGACTTTACCTGTGTCCCATTACAGGTTGCTCCTTGGACAGCAGGTTGGCGACTCCCCATTCTGCCTTTCTTCTCTCACTGTCTTTTTTGGATTTTCTCACCTGGCTCTATCCTGCCCTGCCATGGACCAGTGAAGCTTTATTTATTATCCAATGGGAACCACACATATTCATAGCATACAGAAAGACATTCCACAGTACTCCCCCTTTTCTGTCTAATCAAAAGGGAAGTTTTTAACTTTAACATAGTAAAATTATATATAACAAAACAGTTATCAAGTGAGAATTATAGTTAAAATATCTAGCCTATTTGTATTTGGCAAAATTAAAGAAAGTATTCTATCACCTATCCTATTTTTGTGAGTCTAAAGTTTCATATCTAATTTATCTTTTATCATGACTAAGGAAAACCATAATTATAACTATCAAGTCTTCAACTCCATCAAAAGCACCTGAAGGATATAATATTACCTAAGTAAACAGGAAGTGCATTGCAAACAACTTCCATAGTTCTAGAAAGGACAAAGTCACCTGGTGCCTGGATAGTCATCCAAAGTTCTACTGTAATGTTGGGGCATCTATCAGTAGCCGACAGGCCTAGAGTCTCTGGCATAGCTTTCAGTGAAGCAGGAAATTTTAAGGACTGTTCCACTCATTCTGGCAAAGTTCATCAGTTGCTTTTCCCCCTGTCCTGTAGAATGTCTGGCAGTTTGTTCTCTGAAGCAGGAACTTGAAGGACCATCTCACCTTGCAAATTTCAGTGGTCATCTTCCTGTGGATCCTGATTGTCCAGTTTATACAGCATCTTGTCAAGCAGTTGAGGCAAAGATACTTTTTTTTTTGCCTGGTGGCTAACTTTTGCCACAAAGAAAGCAAACTCCATAATGAGTTCCTTTAATGCCTGTCACCATCTTTGAAGTAATTGGTGCTGCTGGGAGCAAACATGTCTCACTGTCCAGAAAAGTCTAAGTTCTTAAATTTTAAATGCCATACTGTAGGGCTTTGAAGTGTTGGAAGATTACCTACTTAATTAAAATATATCTATGAATACCTAGAAAACTAACATGACTAGTTTGATTATCATAGATGACTATTAATCTGTATTTCTTAATGATATATTATAATTTTAAATGAGTTGCATAAAACATATCTTAAACAAGAGTAGAAATATATATACAGCATAACAAAATTGACCTTAAATTTGTATTAATAAACCAAAATCTGTACCAATGTAAAGTGTTTTGAGATTAACAGTTGTTTTTTTGGATTAAAGTAGATTCAATAATCTACCTTTTCTCTTATCACTTTTATATCCTATCTTCCTTTCTTCTTTAGAAGCTGAGCTGAGTTAGCATCAATAACCAGAAGAATTCAGAACAGAATTAGATCATTCAAGAGGGTGATCATAGAGACAAGGAAAACCTGTGACACCCATCGGTAGACATACATTAGGTTCCAAATGCTATCCCTTGCTTAAGGGTGGTGCTTCTAAAGAACCCAAAAATCCAATGCTAAAGAGAAGTTGGAGGGGGGTGCCACTGGAGGAAGGATGTGACAAGATAGTGAAAAACAAAAGTAACCTTGATGTTCTGGAAGAAGAGACTTCTGAAAATTATTTGCTCCTAACTCTGAAGAAAATTTCAGAGTAACATTAATAGTTATTAGATAATGTGATCTACATGAAATGAAAACAAGCTTACCAGGAAGATAAGCTCGGGCAGAAACAAAATGAAGCATACATGAACCGGGATGAAAAGGGTGGTGAATGTTATAATTGAGAATGACAAGGAGACTCAAACCATAAAGTCTTCAAGATCTGGACTGGGATAGATTAGGTTTGTTGAAACAGAAACTTGAATCCGCGTTGCTGAGGACACTCTTGTAAACATCCTCTGAAGATACAAGAGGAAAGTATGAAGAGGTCAAAGGACAATAGAGGGAGGGACACTGGGCAAGGAGGAATAGAGCCCTGAGAAGCATAGGAATTCTGAAGCCTCCCTAGAGTTAGCTAGCACCCTGGGAGCCGAAGTCCAGGATGCTTCTATAATGCTTTTCTTGTATACTTGCAAGTATAAACTGGTATCTGAATTGTCTTCTGCCCTGGTGGTACAGAGGTCCTGTGTGCTTACTTATGAACTTTTACTATGGGGTCTGTTTCTTATTGAAAGCTCCATAGTTGGTGACTACATTCTGCTTTTAGATTGTGGATTCCCCCCACCTTATTTTATGAATGTGGGCTGACACAAACCCAATCATACAAAGACTCTTAGGGCAAAGAAAAGGCTTTGCTCCCAAAAGTCACAAACTAGGCTCAGGGTAGGAAATTCCTACCCATTTACTGCCCCAGACAAGATTTTTACCAATTTTATTTTTGAGACAGGCTCTCGTGAATCTCAGGCTAGCCTCAGGTTCTGTATATAGCTGAGGATAACCTTGAACTTCTGATCCTTCTGCCTCCACCTCTGGAGTGCTGGAGTTATGAGTATACATCACTACCATATCTGGTTTATTTGGTGCTGAAGATGAAATGCAGGGCTTCATGCATGCTAGGCACACATTCTACTGATTGAGCTATATATCCTGCCCTGTACCATTTTTTGGAGACCAAAGTTTTGGTGGTGGAAATTATGAGTGAGCTTTTGCTACTCAATGAACTATTAGCTTCCACTGTATGTGTTCTGACATTCACAGAAGTGCCTGTATGCTCTCTTTCTCTCTCTCTCTCTCTCTCTCTCTCTCTCTCTCTCTCTCTCTCTCTCTCTCAATAGTACTGGCCATCTGGATCACAAAAGCCCATTGAAATGTAGAGAATGCTAACCCTCACCCCTGCTTTCTGACTGGGTCCTTAGTGTTAAGCCACACTTGTCAAGGCCTGAAGGGATTTCATGCTTCCTTCTCAATGACCAATTATAACTGCTTACAACAGAAACACCTGAACACTAAAGCATTCAGGGCTGCTCACCGCTGAATTTAGAGCTTCTCACCCCTAAACGTTTCTGTTAGCTACACAACTTCCTATACTCATCTTCAGTCACCAGTGACCTGAGCCCCATCTCCTTCGACCCTGCCTACTCCTGCTATCATGAAACAGGGAATCCTTATCTACCCGAAGAAGAGTCAACATCTTAGTTTCTTAGTTTATATGGTCATTTTTCACCTCATCTGAGCCACCCTTTCACTTCTTGAAGCAGTGTCACTTCTAAAACCTCTTAAAGATTTAAAATGTTCTCCATGATTCCAATGCAAAAGTCCATTTTCAGCAACACCTTGACTTTATTGGGCACCTGCTCCCATTTTACTATGTTTTTTTTTTTTTTTGTACCGTTTCCACCTCTTCCAGCCTAAATTTCCTCTTTACTCATGCAAATCCATTGTTAAGCTCCTTTAAAACACTTTGATTTCTTTGTTCCATATCCCTTAACCCCTTGTGTCATACTTAGCAAAATTCAACCATAATTACATCAACATAAGTCTAAATGTGCACTGATTTTTATGCAGATAAATTTTGGGGGAGAAAATAGGGCACCCATATTAAATGTCATTACAAATTTCACATGGCAAGTCTATTCTAGTCACTTGTCACATGTGTTAACATTCTTATTCCCCAAGGCAACCAGTGTACATTTTCTTTTGTTCCACATATCTCTATGTAGTTGTTATTTTTTTTTTTCCGCTCTTTGGTCTTTGAGGGTCCTGCTACCCAGCTCCCAAATAATCGTATGGAGACTTATTCTTACTTATGAATGCCTGGCCTTAGCTTGGCTTATTTCTAGCCAGCTTTTCTTAAATTATCTCATCTAAGTTTGCCTCTGGGCTTTTACTTTTCTCCATTCTATATACCTTTATTTCCTTCTTACTTCATTGTTGACTCTGTGGTTTGAGAGCTGGCCGCTGGCATCCTCCTCTCCTCCTTTCTTCATTTCTCCTCATTCTTCTTCTATGTATTCTCTCTGCATGCCACCCCCTCCTCTTCTCTCTCTCTCCTGCCTAGCTATTGGCCATTCAGCTCTTTATTAGACTAATCAGGTGCTTTAGGTAGGCAAAGTAACACAGCTTCACAGAGTTAAAACAAATGCACATAAAAAATTGCAACACATCTTTGCCTCATTAAACAAATATTTGGCAGCATAAAAGAATGTAACACATCTTTAACTAATATTCCACAGCATCTTTATTATATTTACTACCCCATTTCCTATTGACTTTTCCTTAGATCTCATGGGGGGTGGTGCAAAGACCAGAGTGATCTCACTCTCCTATTCCCACTTACAACAACATGCCTGCCTCATACACTGTGTGTATTCTTTCCTGTGAAAATGGAAGCAGTGTCAGTATGTTTGAGAACACTTCTTTGGCCCTAGATCTCATTGCATCTTACCTTCCTTCTAAGTACTTCTCAGCTACTGTCTTCTTACATGACCATAAATAAAAATGCCAATTAAAGCTGTGTATCATTTTAAACTGTGTATACATACATATCCATTCATTTGTTAATCACTTGGAGAATGAAGGTTGTAATTTTTATTCATTTTTTTGTATAGAATGTATTGTATCAACTCTGGATTTAGTTTAATATCTTCATAATAGGAACTTAAAATACTTAAGAATAAGAGTAGAAGTTCTAGATTTTACTAATTTTTTTTTTTTACTAATTTACTTTAAAAAATGTGTTTTTTAAATTGTTTTTAATTGTTTAAGATGTTTTTTAAGTAAATTTGAGTTGTTTTGTTCAGAATAATAGTACAAGAATTTTTTTAAAGTAACTGGGTAATGGCCAGACAGTGATGATGCACACCTTTAATCCCAGCACTCGAGAGGCAGAGGCAGGTAGATCTCTGTGAGTTTGAGGTCAACCTGGTCTACCAAGCAAGTACTAGGACCTCCAGGGCTACGCACATCTCAAAAAACAAGCAAACAAACAAAAAAACCAAAAAAACCTGGTTAGAGTCTTCTCAAATATTCTTCTTAGTTTCAATAAAATAGCTCTGTTCTATACCATTATTTGTTTCATGTAATGCTTTATTAAATGACCAATTACAGTAATGAATACAGAGGCTATACTAGGCAGTTATGGCTCCTTTAACAAAGCACAGATACTAGGTAGCTTAAACATCAAAATGTGTTTTTTACAGTTCTGGAGACCTAAAGTTCAAGAGCAGGGTGTTAGCAGGTCTGGCTTCTCATAGGGTACCCTCTGGCTTCTAAGTCACTGCTTTCTTGCTGGGCACTCACATGATGTGATGATCTACACATTTTCCTGATATCTCTTCTCATCAGAACACCACCCAATTTGGCTGGAGTCTCACCTATCTATCTTCCTTCAAACTCACTCAGCATTTTAAAGATCCTGTCTTCAAATACAGTCACATTGAGGGTGAAGGCCTTATACTCAGAATAGAAGATGCTCCTGTGCTGGAGGATGAAGGAAAAGGTGGAGGCCCCAAAGCTTGGACATATGGGCAGATCAATCCTACATTTCTTGCTTGTTTGTGCTGTTCTCATGCTGTTTATGGGCATTCAGTCTTGGTGAGTTGATAATTCATACTTTATATTCTGCTTAATCTCCTAAACTCCATGTCTTTTCACTTGCTCCCTAGAACTCCTTTCTCCTTGATTTCCAGGATCAACTATATAGTCGTCTGCAGAATTCAATGTATAAATATTTGTTCAGAATTATGAAGAATCTCTAGATAGTGACCACAAAGCTCAGAGACAAGGGCAAGCCATCTTCAGTGTGGCTCCTAAGTGACTATAAGGTCACACGATTGTGAAGGAAGTCTTTTAAGCCTCCTTCCTCCAGGTGTATGGACCCAATTATGCTCTAACACATCCTCCAGCATAGCCCAACTCCTCCTCCTTCCTAACTTTTCTCTTTCATCCCTGTTCTAAATGCAACAGGAATCCAGTGTGTGAAAGGAAATAGACCTAGTTGGGGAATAATGTGCAGTGAAATGAGACGTGAAAAAAAAATTTCAATCAAGAGCAGAGCCCAGGACAATCTGGCAAGTAGAAAACAAAAACACTTGGTCAAGCTGCAGCAGGTGACAAACCCCCTGTGGCTTGCGAGACCCTGATTTTTATGGTACCTTCACTAATCTTCCAATTAGCTTTGTTCATAAAGGGATTAGACACACAGGGAGATGTGGTGCTTTGTAATACTTAATGAACTTGACCTTTATTGTGGTCATGAGTTTTCACTCTTTTCCTATTGCCTATGGGGGAAATCCATCTTTTATTCCAGCCTCAATGTATTGACTTTTCTGAATCTGTACAAGAACTGAGCTGTATGTGTTCTCGGTGTTTCTTTGTCCATTTCCTTCCATTGGCTAAGTTCATATGTGAGGACCGGAACAGAGCTCATTGCCAGCAAGTCTGGAATTTGACTTTTTTTAGTGCAAGGAGGACTTGAACAAAGCTTAGTTAAAACAAAAAATAAAGCAAAATATTAAGACCAACAGAGGAAACTGTATGAAACCAGAATCCTTTGCATATGTTGTTCCATCAGTAGCTACCATATTTGACTGGCCAAAAGTATCCCCCTACTTCCCTTCAGGCATTTCTTTCAAATGATATGTTACTGAATGTGAGGCTTTCAATTTTTTTAAAGCTTCTAGTGAGCCACATTTATATATTTATAGACTCTTTTTAGGGCATCATGGCTGCCTTCCTTGTCTTCTCTAACTTCCCAGCAATTTTTTTAAATATAGTCTAGCTCTGACCTATTTTGCTGACTTGGACTACCATGGAGATGCTTGGATTTCTAATTTAAAACATCCTCTCCCCAACTTAATTACCCATTTCATTTAACTATGAAAGATTATTTATGTACTTACTCATGTATTTATTATTTATTTGAGAAGCTAAAAGGCTAGAGTGCAAATGAGTTGAGGTGACATGGAGACTCAGGGGCAACATCTTGGTACCATCTGTTCTTAAGCAAACTTTAGTTCTAAAGTGGAGAAGAACACTTCATCTTATTTTCAACAATGGTCTCCACCCTCTGTGGCTGAGGGGATCCTAAAGCTACCTTCACAGTGGATGGTCAGAGTGTTGGTTCTTTCCTCAGGTGTCTATGTTCAGGAGCTTGTTGGCAGGTCTGTTGTGGGATATTTGTTTACACTGTGTGAAGATGTGTTCTTGTAAATGGTTTAATAAAGAGATGAATGGCCAATAGCTAGGCAGGGGAGAATAGGAGGGACTTCTGGGAAAAGGGAAGAACTGGAGATGAATCTAGACATGCAAGAGACATGAGTGAGACACCGAGGGAGTCAGGCATACAGAATGGAGCAGAGGTAAAGAACCATGTGGCACAATGTAGGTTAATAGAGCCAGGTTAATTTAAGTAGTAAGAGCTAGTTGGGAGAAAGCCTAAGTTAAAGGCCAATTATAATTAATAATAAGTCTCCATGTTATTATCGGGGAGTTAGTAGTCCCAAAGAAAGTCTGACAAGGAAATCCAGCTGCATTTAATGCCCAATGTCTGGCATGTATATGCACATAAGGCCCGAGAAAGCTGGAAAAAGTTCTGAACATGGAGTCAAAAGTGGCTTACTGGCCACACCAGTTTCTCAGGTCAGCCTGGTGCTTGCTGTGTACAGAGGCAAGGCTTTTGCTGCTGCCTGTGGACCCAAAAGGGGTGGATCCAGCCGCCAGTACCATGTGCTACGCAGAGACATGTGGTAGCTGGCATGGCAGCTTAAGGTTTGGTTCACACGGTCAAAGAAGACTGCAGATGTGCAATAAGTCAGGCCCAGACTGAGAAAAATCTCTGAATGGGTATAGTATTTTTGAAAATGTGCTTAGGTGAAGATGGGTATAGTCACAGAAAAAAAAAATAGTTTAAAAATAATAAAGTATTTAAAGAAAGAATAAAGTAGTATAAGGAGAATAAGCCACATAAGGATGGAAAATACATAGGGTGTCTGGATTTATATGGTGTTTTGTTAAGTTTGAATTTTCTGAATGCTAATGAGGAAGGGTAAATGTTACTGAGAGACATATGTATATATGTGGGGGGAGAAGTAAGTTAAATCAGCCTATATATTTTAAGGATGTCTTAACTTCAGAGTGGAAGTCAGGGAATGTGTTGCATTGGGGGAGAGGTCATGCTTTTGTTTCCATAGGAAACGAAAAAACTACAGATTCCTTCAAAATTAATAAAGACCAGATTTGATCACAGGAGACCTCCTGAAAATCTTGGCTGCAGACATGAAAGAAGAAACCAAGAAAAGGTATAAGACATGTGACATATATGCTGATTCCTCTATATAGGAACAGCTCTAAAACTGGATGAGACACGATAAATCTTGTTAGCTACAGAGTCCTCATGACTTATTATTACATGCCATCCTTTTATACGGCATGGGTGGAGATTTATATTACAATTTGGTTATACAGTCCAAATGAATTTATAAAGTTGATAAATCCCCTTTACCTACTCAAGCACAGAGCAGAGAATCATCTTCAGCTGATTTGTGCACACTGAACATTCCATACTTGTGTTAATGCAGGTATGTCTGTTACCTTTAAAAATTTGTATGTTTTTAGAACAAAAGACCAGACATCAATAAAGACAAGACAACTATCCCAGGTGATCTAGCCTCTCAGAATGCCTCTGCTATAGTTTTCTCAAAATTATGCATCCAGAAGCCAAGGGAAATGGCTCAGAGATTAATCGCACTGACTGCTCTTCCAGAGGTCCTGAGTTCAATAACCAGCAACCACATGGTGGCTCACAAACATCTATAATGAGATCTGGTGCCCTCTTCTGACATGCAGGCAGAACACTGTACACATAATAAATAAATAAATCTTTAAAAAATATCTGTATCCAAAACAACTTCAAAGCTGCTCATTAAGATGGTCCAACTTCACAGACTACTCTAGCCAAGACTTGAGATAAGTTATGCACTTTCCCATTATGCAGAGACTGGACAACAAATGATATAGCTATCTATCCCAGGACTTGACCATTTTCTCAATTTTCTCTGGGTCCTCTAAAGATGCTGTAACCCCTGAACAATAGGAATCAGTACAGAGAATATGATGCCCATATTGCAAAGAGATAAAATGGGTGGCTTTTTGTCATTTGGTGGGTTATGGATGTTCATCACCATTTAGGGAGGTTGGTTGCAAGTTGTTATTGGTCATGGGCAGAGAAGAAACAAAGAGAAGGAGATTAGATCCAGGGATCTCATTCTGATAAGAAAAGGGGGAATATAGAAATGATAGGGCAAAAGAGTAGATTATTGAATCTACTTATAAACTAAAAAGCAACTACTATTCTTAAGTATTTTACATTGGTATGGATTTTTCTGTTTAAGGTTACTTTTGTGAGAACATACTGTATATATTTTCCTACTTTTGTTTAAGGTATTGTACCTATGCAGCTCATTTAAAAATGTAAAGTTTTAGTCCTTAAAATCTATTTAGGATAATAAAGAAATGCAAGTTAACAGTCATCTATAACAATCAAATTTGTGGCCATGTTCAGTATGTTTTCAAGTTTAAACAGAAATATATTTTAGATAAATATCATCTTCAAACTTCAGTGATGTACATAATATGGCATTTAAGATATTTTAATAACATTAGACTTTTCATGGCAGTGAGACATGTCTCTTCCCGGAAGCAACCATTTACTTTCAAAAAAAGGATGATGGGCCTCTGATGGGGTTAAATGACTAGATAGTTATACCATTTTTTGTTGTCAAATTCAGTAAAGAAATTTATAAAAAGAGATGTAATGTTTATAAGGCTGAGCATCATAAAAGCTTAAATTGATTATCTAAGAAAATGTTTTGATGTCTAAATAGATATTCTGGATGGTAATACAAGTTATGATAGGCAGTAGTTTAGATATAAAACTTTGGACTCATCATCTATAGGATGGATAATAGAGTAACTTCTCTAAATTTGCCAAATACAATTGGACTGGACATTGTGAATGTAACCCTGACTTGACAATTGTTCTTATTGTATATAGTTTTACTGTGTTAAAAGTTAAAAACCTTTCCTTTTTATTTAGACAAAAAGGGGGAAAATTTGCAGGATATGTGTTTATACTGTGTGAAGATGTGTCCTTGTGATTGGTTGAATAAAGAGCTAAGTGACCAATAGCTAGGCAGGAGAGAGTATGTGGGACTTCTGGAGACAGAGAGGAACTGGAGATGAATCTAGGTATGCAAGAGATACCAGTGAGGCACTGAGGGAGTCATACATACAGAATGGAGGAGAAGTAAAGAACCACATGGCAGAACATAGATTAATAGAAACAGGTAAACTTAAGTTATAAGAGCTAGTTGGGAGTAAGTCTAAGCTAAAAGCAAAGCATTAATAGTTAACAATAAGTCTCTGGGTCATTTCTGGGGAGATGGCAGTCCCAAAGAAAATCAGACAAGAAGTCCAACTACACAGATCCACTGGCCCCTCAGGAGCTGTGAACTGCAGTTTTTTGAGAGAAAAAGTATGGTGTCCCCTCAATTCTCATCTCTTTTTCCCTAATCAAAAAACTAAGTTACAGCTGAGCAGATAAGAATGAGTCATTCAGGTCTGTGGATTCAACTCCATAGGTAGATGCCTTGGGTTTATTCCTCAGCATTGAATACATCACATGTGAGGGTGCATGACTGTCATCCCAGCGTTTGGGAGGCAGAGGCAGGAGGATCAGAAGTTCAATGTCATCTTCACCTACATAGCAAGTTCCAGGCCAGCCTGGGCTACATGGGACTCTACCACCAAACAACTAAGCAAACAAACAAAACATTAGAATAATTTGTACAGTAGAAGAACATGTCCAGTAATGGATGAGCTTATGAGGTGGAAGTGGACCTGCAGCCAGACATTGGCTACTGCCTCCCATTCTTTCTCTTTCATCCTCTGTCCCTCTCTCACTTACTCCTCCATTCCATAGCAATATGTGTAATAGGCAAGAGTGTGCATTATGCAAACAGAATTCTGAAATTGACTTTTAACCATCCTATATCTTAATTTTATGTAAAAGTGGTACAAAATACCAATCTCTCATTACATGTTACCTTGAGGATCATCTGTGATTAAACATTTCCAGAACAAGCTACCTTTGATGGCTTATTAATGTCCTTGCCTCAGATATGGTGACCTCTGTTTTTTATGTTATTTTAGGTATAGAGTAATTTGTTAATTATCTTTGATACACTTAATATTATTTTGCTATTCTTAGGTCAGTTAGTTATTCTTTGTCTAGTCCTTGGTAGCTTTAGGGGATAGTGTTGGGGTCATATTATCAGAGACCAATATTGTCTGAAAGAACATGCACTATCATACCCTGATATCTATTAATCAATAACTATCCCTAAGTAGTAGCTATCATTAACAGTACTTGCAAAATGAGAGCCCACAAGATAAAATAAGGAAGACAGTAAAGATGACTCAGAATCTGAGCTCAGGATCCACAACCAATTCACTGTAGTCTTAATCTCAGAAAGAGGCCAAGACAAGTTCAGTGTAAGGGTCTATAGACAGGAAAAAGCCACTACCCTTGCTTGTATACAAGTAACCTGAGGTCATCCTTTGTGTAAGATGGCAGTCTTCTGTCTATGAACACTGTTGTTAAATCCTGATTTGGCCCCAAACCTAAGAAACAGAACTATTTGACTCATAAGTCTCCGTAGCCTTTGCATGAACTATTAAAATTATAGGGAGATGCAATAGTACTGAGTCACATTTATAAAATTTCCATTGGAGCTCCTATATATAGTTATCTATAGGCATGTGTTAAGGCTCCCTAAATATACATGCATGCATTTGTATGAGCACATTTTTAGGAATGGATATATTGAGAACTTCTTATGCATTTATCAATATAAGTGCTTTAGTCTGTGAGTTCTGTGAATGTATATAGGATTTGGAATTCTTAAATTCAAGTATCATAAAAAGGTCGAATTTAAAAATTCTAATTCATTGATCCAAAGGCCAGTAAAGATAAAAAAAGTAATCTTGAGTCATAGGTTTATAGTCTCTGCCTTGCCAGGGCAGGTTATCCCATTGGCTCTGATAGGAATAGAAAGCGATCACCAACTCCTTATAGGGTAACACATTTCTCTTTTTCTCCTTGGATCCCTAGCCATCTTTCTTTTTTCCTTTCCCTAAAAAAAGAAATCTCATTCTAATTCCTGTTCCTAACACTCCTTATCCCTACTAACCAAAAAAAAAAGAAAATCTACTACTTCTCAAGTCTGCTTTGTTACAAATACAAATCCCATCACACTAACAACGGAAGACTGAACGCCCTGTGCAGTGCCTCCTATTCCAAGTGGAAGACTCCAACCCTTGGAGTACAATCAAGCCATCCCCCAGCATCACAGGGCTCTAATGTTAAGAATAATCCATAGTGAGTAAAGTGGGTTTTTTTTAATGCTTCAGTTCTATCGTTAAGATTCTTGCTTAAGAGGATTCAGATTCATTTGTTCTAAAAATATTTGACTTCCATTCATGTTCAAATGGCATTTGGTGAGGAAGGCAGAAGCAATATGAGTGAATCATGAATCTGTCCTTAAGGATATTAAACTTCAGAAGCGGAAGTAAGGCCTAAACACAAATTGCAGTTTGAGAGAGAATGTGTCAAGGAGAAACTACTGTTTTTCGGTCATGACATATATTTGAAGACTAAGAATTTTCATGGAGTGCTGAAAAGTTTGGAGATAACCCTTCAGTAAGTTCAGTCATTACAACAGCTGCACTGCACTGAGAAAAGTGTCTGCCATGCAGGGAACCACACAGGACTGGCACCCTTTTTTGACCAACATTCAGCTCTCTTGATATCCTCAGACCAGACACAGAGGTTATGTGAGGTTATATGGTGCAGGATTTTTCACTCCAGCTTCCTTTCCCTCCCTCCTTCTTGCTGAGATTGGCTTTGATTTCAAATGTCACATTTCTCCCTGTAAGTTGAGTGCCTGTGTACTCCTGGTGTCTAGAGTAGAAGATAGCACTGATCTTCTAGTTCTGTTTATAGTGGTTGAACAAGGGCCCAGTCCAAAACTCATCCACTGGAATCAACTTCCTGTCCCGGAAGATAAAGCTAAATAAATGCTGCTTGCTTAGACTACAGTTGCATGCATCAAGTGTTGGAGCCAGGAACACCCAAGCTTCAGGAAGTAAGAAGAAATGAGGTTCTCCGCAGGAAACCCCAAAATAGAAAAAAAAAATGTGGATACTTGGAGGTCAGCCTATCCTCTCCCAAATCCATCTAACAAAATTTAATGATGTCCCTATGAAATGTATGCAATCACAGGATGGGGAGCAAACCAGATGAGAGCCATTGACTTACTAATGGCTTTCAGTTAATTGACAGGAGTGGGTGATGCAAAGCTAGCCAAGCTGACTGCATAGTGGGTAGTATAGATAGAGTGATGTTTATTTATTTATCTATTTGCTCTATGTGTTTTTCATGTCATGTATCTTAAACCCATTCATTCCCTGTCCCTTTGCATCTGTCCTCTGCTCCTGTACTCCCCTCTGAATAAAACAAAATTCAAGAGAAAAAAAAAAGGAAGAAAATAAAATGAGAAAAATTAAAATAAATAAATAAATAAAAAGGGAAGAAATTAAAAATCTCATCATAGAGGCTGCAGTGTGATTCAGCAAGTCACACCATACACACCCCTTGGTTCATACATCTCTACTTGTAAGTGTTTATTGCAAAGAGTCATTGGTCTGGTTCGAGGCCCCTGGTCTCCACTATATGTTTGATGCTGGTCCCCACTAGGACACTTCCTGGACATTCTGCTGCCTCCCTGTGTTGTAGAGATCCTACAGCTTTGGGTCTGCAGGTCAGGTCTCTTCTTGTGTTCCAACAGATGGGGTAGATGATGGGGCAGGCCAAGTCACAACCCTGGGTCTGGGCCTGTGCAGCTATAGGGTTGGTCCACCAGAAGGGAGATGGGTACATCTCTCCAATGGTCATAATTCTGGGGCTGGCTTACCTATACCCGCACTAATGGGGTAGGCTCTATTGGCCTGCTTTCCTGAGTGTTGCAGCTGGTGGGGGTCAGGGCTGGCTCTCTCACTCTTATGATCATAGGGCCAGCTCTCCCACCTGCCTCAGGTGTTGATGGGCAGGGGTACAATTCTCCTCTGCCAATGCTGCCACAAGGCAGATGGGTAATGGGGGCAGCTGTCCTATGCTCATGATTTCAGGGATGACTCATTTATACCTCCACTAATAGGGTTGGATTTCTTGTGCCACCCTGCTGGGTTACAGGGCCTGCTCTCTCACTCTGATGACCACCAGGTCAGCTCTCCCACTTGCCCTAGGCATGGTGGGCTGCTGGGAGGGTAGCTTTCTCTCATCCATGCCACCACAGGACAGATGGATAATGGGGTACAGATCTTCTAAGGCTCACAGTTTCAGGGCTGGCTCACCACACCTGTGCCAACAGGGTTCGCTCTATTGTGCTGTCCTAGCAAGGTGAAAGGCCTGCTCTCCTGAGTATTGCAGCTGGTGGGTGTCAGGGATAGCTCTCCTATGACAGAGTGATTTTTTTTAAA
Organism: Onychomys torridus; assembly: GCF_903995425.1. Taxonomy (NCBI): domain Eukaryota; kingdom Metazoa; phylum Chordata; class Mammalia; order Rodentia; family Cricetidae; genus Onychomys; species Onychomys torridus. Next base: position 29,477,889 of record NC_050455.1, read on the forward strand.
AAAGATCTTCTACAGCTTTTGCTACATGTCAAAGAAACGTGTGAGCTTAAAATTCTGTTATTGCTCATTCATGTTCCTACACAAAGGCATTGTGGGTACATAGGTCACAGATATGGAAAGAGCCATGAAAGGAAATGTGGGTTGGACTGGAGGCCTATGCATATCTACCCAGGGTACATCTGATTTTGACTGAAGAGGGACAGTGACTGGGCTTTGTCATATAGTCTTAGTTCATTTCATTTTGGCCTTAAAGGAAGCCAGTCAAGACCAGAATTTAACAACTTTCAATAAAAATAAAATTTTGATGAAAAATAAGGAAAAATTAGCTTAAGTCATATTCTTTGATTTGATGGGGTTTAGAGCGTTAATTGTTCTGTTTTGTTAAAAGCAGGTGTTGGTGAGAACATACCTAAGTCATGGGTTAAAAACAATAACATGGAAATGATTTTAAAATTCCCTGGCCTTCCCTGGAAGGCCCATTCATCCTGAGATTTCTTGGGGATAAACAACATTTCAAGGATAGATATGGTGGTAAATGGCTATAATCCAAACCCTGTGCATATAGAATCAGGGGGATTGCCATGAGTTCAAGGCCAGCCTGGTCTACATAAACAAATTCTAGGCCATTTGGGGTTATAATGTGAAAGCCTTTCTCAAAAATAATTTTTTTCTTCCTTCTTTCCTTCCTCCCTTCCTTCCTTCCTTCCTTCCTTCCTTCCTTCCTTCCTTCCTTCCTCCCTCCCTCCCTCCCTCCTTCCCTCCCTCCCTTCCTTCCTTCCTTCCTCTGGTTTAGTATATAGCACCTTGGAAATAGGACAAATACTTAAAATATTTGGTGATATTAAATTATTGATTCAGTTGGGTAACTAACTCCATGCTGTTGTATTATTTTGTCAGTCCTAAAATTGCAAATTAAGACTTTGGCTTTTGCTTTCTTTCAGTGATGACTAAGTACCTATTTTGTGCCAGCTGCCAAGGTATGCCCATGGTTGTAAACCCTTGAGATACTACAACCTCAAGAAAAGACTGCTGAGTGAAAGGTACAGAATGGATGTGTTATAGAAAAGATGCTAAATTCGGGGCTTTCAGGACATCTTCCCAGAGCAAAAGGGGTTTAATCTTAGAGATGAGTAGGATTTAACGGGTCAGAGAGAGGGGTAAGGGGATCCAGGAATATGGGGAGGTGTTGATGCTAGCAAAGGAATGCTGCTGGGGAAGACAAACAACAAACAAACAAACAAACAAAAGTAGAGTAAGGGTTCAAGGGAAGTCAAGGCTATGGTCTAGGAGGACTTTGAAGTTACCAGTAAGATTTTAGGCTCTGAGGCTGGGGAGAAGCTTTGGTCAGTAAAGTGGTTGCTATGCAAGTGTGAAAACTTGATTGCAAATGCTAAGGTAAAGAGCCAGGCTTGGTGCTGTGTTCCTGGGAATCCCAGCACCAGAGAGGCTGAGACAGGAAGATTTTTCAGAGCTTGCTAGCCAGCAGTGTAGAAAAATTATTTGAGTTCTGGGTTCAGTGAGACCCTGTCTCAAAACTCAAAGCTGAGAAGTTGGAAGACACTTGACAATCTCTGGCCTACACACACACACACACACACACACACACACACACACATACACAGACACCACACCATACAAACACACACACACACACACACACACACACACACACACCACACACATCACACTTTCACACAAACATATGCTCACACACACAGACACCACACCACACAGACACAGACACATCACACCACACACACACACACAAACACACACACACACCACACATACATATATACACACACAAACACACATTCATACCCACATATACACACATATACACATACACACAAATATTTCTGGTTTCTTTTTTTTTTGGAGGGGGGTTATTTGAAAAGTTCTGTGTGTGCCTCAGTGGGCGGCAGATGGCCAAGGGCTTTTTTGAGCCACCTACAACCAAGGAAGACAGTTAACTACCAGCAAACAGAAATTTCTAGGGTATATGTGTGTGTGTGTGTGTGTGTGTGTGTGTGTGTATTCAGGTAATCACTGGGCATTCTGAAGTATTCTTTACAGAAATATTTATAATTAAAAGGAGAAATAAAAAAATCCTGGGGGACAGAGAGCAAGGTCTGTTGCTGGCAGGTAGGTAGGAGGAATTAAATGATTACTCAGTGTATGAATGCCAAGTGCCTTCTAAGTGACCATGAATATTCAGGTAAATGTGTCTGGCTGGACGATTAGGGAAACAGCATGCACCCAGTGGACAAAATGTACTCAAGTAAATCTTTAATTAACAGACAACATGGTATTGACTGATGCCCTGTTATGTCTAAGCCTGGGTGTACAGATGGCCGACCATATCCAGGCAAAAGATTAAGCATTCAGTAACCATCTGGCTAGGACTTGCCATCACATCAGAAGTCATCACTGGAAACATCTGGAATATTGAGCTAATCTGTTTCTTCTGCGGAAATAATACTGCTGCAAGTCTAGTCATGGAGGTTTGCAACTACTTACCAGATGGGGTGGGAACCCAGCGACGTGGGTGGATTTCCACCTAGGCTTGATATTTCTGTAGACAAGAATCTAGTTTTTTCCACTTCATTTAATAAGAAAAAAAGACTTGTCATTGCAGCATTATTCTAAATGATTGAAGGCTCTTCATATCTATTGTCATTCTAAAGTCCGTTTGCTTGTCTATTTTTAAATTTATTCTTTGACAATTTCATGCATGATGTTATGTAACAGTTTCTTCTGACACTGAAACATTACATCCTGCAGGGAGGGTCCTTGAATAGGAAGGTAAACAACTCAAAATAGCTTCAGGAAGTCCTTGAAACTAACCAGATTCACTATGCCCTTACCTGGCTGGAGTAAGCAATAAAAGCTGAGAGTCTTCCTCAGACAAGCCAAGCTATGAAGTCTCTGAGACAAGACTAATTGCCTGGCAGAAGCAGGAAACCAGCCCAACTTTTGGAGGGGAGGCTTAGATCAATTGAATCACTTAGAAGGGACATCCTCCAACCTGTTGAGTACCATGAAGACTGTGCAGTATACCCCAGGTTTTCCAGCAATCGTGAACTGTCACCTGTGCTGGGGTGGGGTGATGCAGCTGTCTTTGAGTCATTTCTGTTCTTTTAAGTAACCTCTCACCCATATTCCTGTAGGTAACGCCAATACAATTTAATAGTTCTTCAAGTTGAACTTTGATCTGTCATGGGCTACCTATCTGGGATATGTATTATAGCATCTCCCCAGGAAAAGGTTTGTCACATAACAGATGCGTATAATACATTCTGGTCACACTTATCCCCTCACCCTCTCTGAGGCTCTGAGGATCACACTCAGGGCCTTATGCATGTTAAACAAGCACTTTGCCATTGAGTTACATCCCAACCCCATTAAGTACTTTAAAATTTGGATGTCTTTAAACATGTTCAGCAAACCTGATGTCTTGCAATATGAAATGCCAGTGATCACCAAAAGTCTCTCATTTTGAACTGAAGGATGGAGGTCAGAAACATCAGAAACATCATTGCTGATGGTGGCAGGGACTTCCCACAGCACGTGAGAGTTGGCTTCCGATTTTGTAAGCTAGCACTTCCTGCCTGGCTCTTTTCAATTTGAAAATTGAACTGCAACTATAATTTTAAGAATAGCTAAGGTTTGCTTGCAAAAATTTTATGAGCACCACAAACTAAGCTGAGGAAGAACAAAAACAGCAGAAGATCACAAAGCCTCCGAGTGTCACTGTGGATGCTGGCTCTGTTTCCATATGCACTGCATCTACAGAGTACAGCCTTTGGCTTTTTAAAGTGAATTGAGTAAGTGAAACCAAACCAGAAGAATGTGTTTATCCTCTTCCAGGAATGCCTGTACATTTACCTATGTCACTTCTCAGTTTGTTAAGTGTTGCTCTCTGTTCAGATTTAAAGTATGCTATTCTTTTCAAAGTATTTGGGGCTGTCACTCTGTTTATATTGGCTTAGGAAAGTAAGATACATGAATTCAAGTCCTGAATCCACTGCTTCTTAGCCATGGGATCTTATTAGATCATAATTTCCTCATCTGTAAACTAGAGTTAATAGAGTATATACCTCAAGGTAGTTCTTTGCGAATTGATTGTGGTAGTTAGTACAAACACTGGCATACAGCCCCCTTACCATTCAAGGAAAATAGCCAAGTTTTAAAGGATAAACTTTGATGAATCCTTCTGAAACTGGAGTACCACTTCTGCTTTATTATCTGTATAGATAGTATTGTAATCACATATTAAAGTATCAAATATACATACATAATCTACCATACTTGTTCTTGAATGTATTGTGAATGCTTTGTCTTATTTCCTGTGTAGAGCAGTGACATTTCTCTACATCCTTTAAGAAGACTCTCAAGACAATATAAATACTTGTCAAAATTTATGATGAAAAAAATTAACTTTGTCAAAATAAGTTTAAAAAAAGTCTAGCCATGTAACTGTAACCATACTCCAACCCTTGTTAAAGAACAGAGTCCCTGTAAATTATTAGAGGAATATAAATAGAGAAGGCATACAGAATAAACATAAGTGTACAGAGACAACCTGCTGGTAGAAAAATGCCAATAAAATTTAGGTATATTTATCTTCATCTTTTATTCTTCTTTGTATGTATACATATGTGTTCATCTGAACATTAGTTTTTAGCAATATTAGTCTCACTGCATATTGTTTTGGTCATCCTAATTATTTAATTTTTATGCTTTGAAAATTTCATGATTGTATACAATGTATCTTGATCATATCACACCTCATTCTTTGCTACAACTCCTCCTCCAAGATTTCCATCTCATCTCCCTTCCAATTTTATGTCTTCTGTATATATTTAATTCATGCAATATATCTATTTAACCCGTGGAATCCAACTAAGGCTGCCCATATGCACATGGGCACAGAGTCATCCATAGAGGCATGGACAACCATTTAGTAGTCACACTCCTAAAGGAAAACGACCCTCCCTCATCAGGTTCAACAGCTTTTCATCTAGGGATGAGGCCTCAGCAGCCCTGCCCTCTCTATGCTGGAATTTTTAATTAGCTTGATCCTGTGTGGGTGGTTACACAATTTACAAGATTAAGATTTTTTTTCCTCGTGTTACTTATTGAGTGAATGAGTTTTTAAGGCTGCTTACAGCTTTTGGTGGGGATGAGCTCTTAGGAATTTAGGCACTGTGACTTACCTGTGGGAATTGAGTGGCACTTCAGAGTTCCCAGTGCATTAAGCTAGGGACTCCTACTCTGCTACTGAAGGCAAAGAGAAAAAAGAAAAAAAATTTGAGGCCTTGTCAGAAGGCTATTGTCAAAGTGGAATAAATGTAGATCAGATTACACAGACTATCCCAAATATGACTGACTTGAGTCTTCTGCTACTTTATCCTGACTGAAGTGATACAATTAGTTTGTTTTCAATTTTAGAAAAGCATTACAAAATAAAAGGAACCACTGATGTGACTTCTTTCAGTAAATAGTAAATGTAAAATAGATTGTTTCTATTTCCTTATACCCTCAGTTGAGTGTGGCCACCAGCCCCCATTTTCTCTTTACAGCACACAGAGACCATCACAGAAAGCCACATCTGGGTACATTGCAGACATCAGCAGGTCATGGAGAGTCTGTCCCCAGTAGATACATAGACATCATAGATTTTGCATATATGACACAGGAAACAATGCAGAAGAGGAGGCAGAAAGAATATAAGAGCCAGAATACAAGGAAGTCTGCTGTGCAACAGTTTCTTCAAAATGACTGCATAAATAAGCCTGAACGATGCCAAAACCAATGAACAGGGTAATATAGAAAGGGGAAGTTTTGGGGGACTCCCACCCCTAGACAAAGAACTATAAGCAACTAATGGCTGTTGGGAGGAGAATTAACCTCTCCTAGAGATCAGTCCCTCATTGGTTGTTCAATGCATAGTGACCAAGCCCTGAAATTATGTGTATATAAACAGCAAAATGGACTCAGCAGGTTATATGTGTGTGTGCGTGCTTGCGTGCGTGTGTGTGTGTGTGTGTGTGTGTGTGTGTGTGTCTGTATTTAACAATGATAATCAAAGAATAAGAGACTATCAACTTGAAAGTGGAGGGACATGGGAGGGGTTCAGGGAAGCCAAGGAAGTGTAGCTAGTGGGCCTAGGGGGAGGAAACGGGGGGGGGGAGTGATATAATTCTATTTTGATTAAAAATAAATCAAAACAAAGTAAGTAGCTTGAGTCCATTTGTGTTGTCTCTCTGCTCCTGACTGTAGATGAGTTGCTCTGAGTCCCTACCTTGGCTTCCCCACAACAATGTGCTGTAATCTAGAACTGTGAGCCAATAATCCGCCCTCCTGTGCTGCTTTTGTCCGGGTATTTATCATAGCCACAGAAATGAAACCAGAGCAGCAGCTAATCCTACTCATGAGGCTTTACTCTCATAACCCAAAGCCAAAGACTATGTCCCTGAGTCGTACTGTGGAACACAAGTATTTGGGCTTCAGAATAGGAATTCCAGGAAATCAGACATTCAGTCCACTGCAAGAAGATAAGTAAATAGGAAATTGCAGCGTTGTAGCCTCGGTGTTTAGAGAAAGTAGAGGGAAGGGCAGCATTAGGGACTGGCAGGAGGGTACACCCTTGGAGAGGCAGGATGGGGGATGTATGCATATACGACTCATAGTAACTCTGCGGAATAATTTTTGGATAATAGTTAATGAATGGGTTGGTAGGGTGTAGCTCAATAGTGCATTGCTGCCCTGCATGTATGAAGCTCTGGGTTCCACCCCCAACGCCATCAAAGCACAATACATAATAGTGGAAAAATAGAGGCAAAAAAGTGGGACTAGAGGCCAAATAACAGAGAAGACAGGAGAGTTAGATCCAGTAAGAAGAGATAGAAGCAAAGGCCAAGATACTAGAAATAATCAAATACATGATCATTTCTTACTGTGTTCATCAGTTTTCCATTAATGAAGCTCTTAACTTTATAAAAACAAAGAGGATTATGTGATTCACAATTCTGGAGGTTCAAAGGCATAGTTTTTGTCTGGCTCTGGGAAGAAGTCTTATGGCTGATGGTATGAGAGTGGTAAGAACACTTTGGAGAAGGAGAAATCTAGTCACCAAGCATAGGACCAGCAGGAGGGGACAGCCGTGTTTGCTCCTTTGATAAAAAACTCTCTTCCAACAACATGGTCCCTTGAGAATTGTTTTAATTCTTTCTGCATGCAAGATCCATGGTGACTGGCTTCAAGTCTCCACCTCTTAAGGTTCCCACCCCTGATACAAGACCAGACCTACCACACAGGCACCGTTAAGGACACAGTAGCACCATATCCAAGACATGGCCCTTGCACCTCAACTGATAGTCACTCAAACTTCAGTGAGTGAAAGAATCAGTGGGGATGAGTCCTGAGAGGAGTCCCAGACAGAAGGACAAGCAGCACCTGAGTGAGTGTGGGTCGACACCAGGAAACTGGAGAGGAGATCCTGGGGGTGGGGCACACACTTTAAGGGAGGGAGTGCTAAGGCTAACAGAAGTCATGAGACATGAAAGTAGGAAGAGATACTTGGGGGTGGCTGGGTGCAAGTGGGAAGGGACTATGGGATGGAGGAGGGGGAAATAAAACAAAATGAAGTTTCTAGGAAATGTCAGCATGAAGCCTGTTGCATTGTGTGTTATTTAAAAACCAACTTTAAAAAAATAAAAGTGTTCTAATACAGAAAACCAGTCTTTAAAATGCAGGCTTCTAGTCCCGCTTTCCTTGAATAGCATCACCATCAGCTGTTCCCTTGTCCTGTATCGTCACACCATGAGCAATTCCAGCCAAAAAGTAGTGACAAAGCCAGTTTTACATCACACAGCACCTGGCAAAATAAGAGGTGCACTTACAAAATAATCCGTGAACTGTACAAGTTAAGGTTTTGTTGTTGTTGTTGTTTTTGCCAATAGCAAGTGTGCTTTGATAAGTGAAGCATGACCAGACTAGGTTTGGGGAACTAAAGGCATAATTAAGAATTTGGATGGTGCGCAGCTGTTTCTGCTATTTGGCCAGACCCATGTAACCTATTTAAAATGTTTCCCCTTATTTCAGATGGTTTTTAGAAGAAATTTATCTTAGTAAAAGAAATGTTTTCCATTATGCATTATTGTAAATAAAGTTGTGAGTCCCCTTTGGGGTGGTAACATCAACTAAAGTGTACACAGAGCCAAGCAATTGTCAGGAACCTCTATGAATCTTCCCCCCATTGAATCTGGATATACAAACTGTTTTTATTCTCAACACAGATTCCTGTGTTCAGATCCAGCACATAATGATGTTGTAAGTCTTTATTCTTGTCCTTATGACAAAAAAAAAATTACAAATTGAGTGACATTTTTAAGATTCATCAGAGAACTCATTCGTTGAAGGACAGTCACCCTGAGATAAAGAGCAACAGGTTTATCCCAAGAGCCACAGCCCAACTTCTTCAGCCATCTAAAACCTTGCAGAACTCTTAATGATGATTTTGATGGGTTAACAAAGGTTGACTGAATTGGGGGAGGGGAAACTGTAGTCAGGATATATTATATGAAAAAGGAACTATTTTTAAGAAAAGGAAAATAAACCAGGCGATGGTGGTGCACGCCTTTAATCCCAGCACTCGGGAGGCAGAGGCAGGCGGATCTCTGTGAGTTCGAGGCCAGCCTGGTCTCCAAAGCAAGTTCCAGGAAAGGCACAAAGCTACACAGAGAAACCTTGTCTCAAAAAAACAAGAAAAAAAAAGAAAGAAAGAAAGAAAAAAGAAAAGGCTGACTATAACTAGCATGAGAATGCGAGATGTCCAAAGGCCTGCAATGTCTGACCATCCACTAACCTCCCCCTGAACTCCAACTATGGAAACCCCATCAAATTCTCAGAGTGAGGATTCAAGAAAGATTTTTCTTCTGACTTTAGCAAGAGAAGACTAATCTTAGGAGAGAATGAGAGAGCAAGAGAAATCAAGAGATAGAAAGGGAGGGAGGGATGAAGGGAGAGAGGGAAGGGAGAGGGGGAAGGGAGTAAAAGAGACTCTTTTCCAAGACTCATGCCTCTCCAGGAACAGGACCTTGGCAGCCTTTTTTTCATTTAGAGGAAGCATCCCTCCGACTCCAGCCCCCTCAAGCTTTTCTGTCTCATTTATGAGATGACAGAAGGAAGGAACCCTCATCAACAGAAGCCAGCGCTGCAGGACTGGTAATGCTACAGCCAGGAAAGGGTATAGGGCATGCGGGCAGATGGCAAAGATATGTTCCTCTGAAGACAGACTTGAGAAGATCTTAGTCTAGTGGGACTAGTCCGTCCAGTAAGCAAGCAAAACTATTGAGTCCAAACCAACCAACAAACCAACCAAACAAGCAAAAGCTACTTAGGCGTACCATAGCCAAGCTTCTAGAAAGTCACTGCAGAGAGAAAGCCTGGGAAGAAACCTGTAGGTGGTAGGAGACTTCAAGCAGAAAAGTCAGTCCATGGAACACTCATCAGAAACCGTGCAAGCATACGGGAGCAGAGTAGAAATAAAGTGTTGAGAGATGGCAAAAATCTTGGAATTCTGGGTCCTGCAGAATTGTCCTTAGCAAATGAAGGGGGCTGGTGGCTGGTGGCTGGTTAGGCTGTGCCTGTATCTAGGTAGGGTGTACATGGGACACCTTTGTACCCTTGGTTCAGTTCCACTTTAAAATATAAAGTCCCTTTGAAAAGTGGAGTAGAAATGGCCCCAATTTGAAGATACTGATATTAGGCTCTAATTTACTGGAGGGCAGGAAGTCCATGGGAGGTCAAGGAGGGTTTAAGCCCAAACCCATCTCCGTCAAAAGCCTGTGCTCTGCAGACAGCAGTAAGTCCTCTCAGACCATCTCATCTAAATTACAGCGTTTAGTTAAATGTGTTCCAAAGAAATCTCCACAATGGCTTTTCCTTTTCAAAAGAATTGTGTGTGAGCGCCAAGTAAAATGAATTCACTAAAAATGAGTTTTTAATAGTCCTGAATAGTGAAGCCAGAAAAGTCTGACCAAAAATATTCTAAGCACTGAAAGAAAGAAATGCTTCAGGTAAACTTATCAATGCTTGCCTGGAACCTTTATTATCTTTATCACTGTAGGATAACAGGATTTTCATGAAAGCCTGCCAGCTCCTTGGTTGAATCATCACTACTTAAGACCAATGAAGTAAACAAGCAAATGCGGATTACGCCACTTGGTTTTCAGCTTTTCATAAATTTGACTGCTTTGAAAGTCAGAAATGGCCACTGTGAAAAGAAATACATCAAGGTTGTCTCTTCTACTGCTAAACTCTCCCTATTCCAGATAGTTCCCTCACCACAATGAAAAGAGCTTAGCTCCAGGCTGGCTCAGGTGTCCTAACAGCATGAATCTCCTAGCCTGGCTGCCCTACTGCCTGAGTACAAAGTCCCCCAATCCTTTGGTCAGAAGGACACAGTTCTTTTCTCTGTATAACCTTGAGTCTTGAGTTCAGCCTTTGTCAACACAATCACAGGGATGTGTCCGTTAGTCTCTTCCATAATTTGTACTGCACTCCAATCTTCAGCTGTCTGTTTTCTTCACTGAACTGGGAGTTCCTTGACAGTTGTGTGTATGGCTCAGTACCCAGCAGGGCTTGGTACATGGAAAGTGCTCATGCCACTGTGAAGGACAGTGGCTACAATAATAGCAACCCTTTATCCTGCACTTTCTTCTGTGCCAAGTTTTCTACAAAGAACATTATCTAATGGAATGCTCTCAATAGTTTTATCAGGTAGGTATTGTGATAACTGATGTTTGTATAGACCAATAAATAACTCAAGGCTTAAAGACGCAAAGTATTATTCATGGTCTGCCAGCCAGTTCCGGAACCTAGTTCCTAATACTGTTTGTGGACCTGTTATGAACGTCTTACTATAAGGTGTAGATGTAACTTCTAAGAGAAAAATGACTGTGTCTTTATTGTCAGAGTGAGACAGTACTCCAGAAGAAATGTTTCAGAACATGTTTTTGGGTGTCCTTAGCAATCCTTTAGGGGAGTTGTTTCCCTCCAACGCTGTGAAGACAGAACCCCTTCAAAGAGTAGGCTTGTCCAGAGGATGGACAGAGGTTTCTACTGCTGAGGAAAGAGGTGCATTGAGTCATTGATATTTGGGGTTCAAAAAAGAGATTCTGTTCAGTTTCTCGGGAAGGGACTAACTAGAAGAAACATCAGAGCTATTGCTTAGGCTGCACTGGAATAGTGAACTAGTTTACCTGAACTGAAAATCTGGGAGCTATTTGGCAGTGTGGTGAAAAGAGGTTTTTACATGCTAGAAACAGGATTCATTGTGGTCTGCAGTAGAAGACAGAGCAGGGGATATGCACAGCCCACTCCTCCTCCAGACCCAGTCACTCAGTACTTATGCACAGCCCTGCTCCTCCTCCAGACCCAGCCACTCAGTGCTTATGCACAGCATATTCCTCCTTCAGACCCAGCCACTCAGTGCTGTTCATCTGCCAGCATTTCTCATGGTCACAGCTGAAGATGACCTATCCTTGTCCCCTTTCCAGCTACTTGAGCTGAGGGGAATCTAACTGCAGCAGTTGATTGAAACAGCTCTGAAGCAATCATCATAAATTGCTTTGCTTCATAATCAGCCTTTGTGGCTACATTGGGCTAATGTTTGTTTAATCCTTTGACTGACTGACTGATTGTTGTTTAACCACAGTGGTGCATAATGCGGCATATAATTTAGACACAATCAAAGTCACCTATGAAGAGCTACTGGAGTAACTCTCATCTACATGCAATACCATCTTACTTAAGGCAACAGGCTTCAAGGCCAGAGGGAAAACAGCCTAAAATACAATGAAATTCCTCCTCTGTCTGTCTGTTCTGTCTGTCTGTCTGTCTGTCTCTCTTTCTGTCTCTCTGTCTCTCTCTGTCACACACACACACACACACACACACACACACACACACACACCCCACATGCGCATACACACATACTTGATACAATGATAAAGAAGAAGTAGAAAATCTGCAAAAAACAAACCACTAATGTTCATTCTCTTCCAGATTCTCTTCACACCATATCCCACTACTGAGTGACTGCTGATCTATTTTTGATTGAATTGGATTCAATGTCTTAATTAGTAACCTGCCTTGAACAGTACTTCTGCTTCTAGGTGAGTTTTATCTTGAACACACAGCCTTGGCTTTGAATGTTCATTCAAAATTGCACCACAAACAAAATGTTAAAGAGAGTATTTCTAAGCTGGCCACAGCAAGACTGGTGAGTGAAATCACATGTGTCCTCTTCCGTTGAGCAAAACATCTTTCCAAAATGAGTTACCTGTTTTACACATATGCGCTGATTGCTTTCATCCCTTTCAGGGTTACTAAGAAAGTTTCAGTGCCCCCTGCATGTATCAAAATTTCAAGACTGAACCATAAATTAAAAAAAAAAAAACAAAACACCAAACAGCATGCATTTGCCTTGACACATATTGTTACTTTGAAGTTCTATGCCTCTTGGAACATCTGGGTTCCTAAGGTGGCCCTATACATAATGCAGTTTGGAAGTAATAGAAATGATAACAGATGGGCTGTTTTTGTCATTTCAGTTCTAGATACTTAACTCTCCCCAGATAGGCTAAGAGGCTTTTCAAAGCAGATCAGGGTTGCTTTCCGGGTTAGAAACAACGGTTCCACAGAAAACATTCACCTCAGGACTCCACACATTATCAATGGCCCATCATAAAGTACAGTATTCTAGATAATTCTGAAGTATACAAGATATGCCTGGATCCTTTCAGACTCCAGAATCCACAACAGCAACAACAACAAAACTGGCTTTTGATTCACTGGAGACTAGTTTCCTAGCAACAAGGCCACAGACAGCCGAGCCCCATTTGGATGGAGGAAGACTCACAAGGCTTGTATTGCTGTGAAGCATTGGAATACCTCTTTAGACAGCCACACTTTCAATTAGTTTGTTTTGCTAATAAATCGCTGCTTTCACGGCAACTGCCTAGATAAGAAATAAGAAAGAAATAACAGTGCTCTGTCACAAAGCTGCCACACTGCAGACTGAACTACTGTCTTCCTCTAGACTGAAGACTTTTGAGAGTCATCTGCATGGATTTAAATATCTTTTTGACAGGGGCAGACTTTCCTTTGAGTCAACAATTTAAATGATTCTTTCCTATAAAAATGAGAACTTTTTTTAGCATATCTAATTTTTTCATGAATATCAAATTAACAAATAAGGTATTTGGGTGTTCAGTTTCTAGTCTGCATATAAGAATGCCCTCAAAATAAAATCATCTGGAGATCAGCCCCCAGCTCCCTTCTGCCCAGAAACTCCCATCTGGACCAGAGGTGAGTGCCTGGGTTATAGTCAGGGAGGCAACTGCGCCTGGGTCCCACCGCTGGACCCAGGCCACCCCAGGAGGACCTGGCCAACTTGGCCCCAGTTGCCTGCCAATCGGCAGGCCCTGCGGGAAGGCTCCCCTTTTCGGAGACTGCAGGCAGACCATACAGTCTCCACACCATGCCCCCACACCCATCTGCTGGAGACCCCAGCCACTTCCTGAGAATCAGAGACCAGCCCCAAGCTTCCATCCTGCCCTGGAACTCCCATCGGGACCAGAGACCAGGGGAACTCCCATCTGGACAAGAGGAGCTCCCATCTGGACAAAATAAGGAGACCCCAGGGACTTCCTGAGACTCAGAGTCCAGCCCCCCAGCTTCTATCCGGCCAGCACTCTCATCTGGACCAGCACTCCCATCTGGCCCAGAGATTCCATCTGGACCAGAAAGAGGCTCCCTAAATCTGTCAACTCTCTCTGGACCAAGTACACTGATAAGACCAAGAACGAACCCAAGAGGAGATGGGCAGACGTCAAGGCAGAAGTACATACAACAAAATAAAGAGCAATACAGCATCACCAGAACCTAGCCCTTCTCCAAAAGCTAGCCCTGAACATCACGGAATGGAAGAAGAAGAAAAGAACCTTATAAGTAACATCATGAAGAGGCTAGAGCCTTATATAGAGGAAATAAAAAATGAAGTAGAGGAACAGACAAACAAAAAATGGGAAGAACGCTATAAAAAACTAGAGGAAAGGACAATTAAAGCAGAAGAAAACAATAAATCCTTGAATGAAAATAATGAAAAAGCAAGGAGATAATCCGAGACCTGAAGAGGGAAATAGAAAAAATGAAGAAGACACTAGCAGAAGGAATGTTGGAAATAGAAAATCCGAGTAAACAAACAGGAACTTCAGAGGCAAGTATAATCAACAGAATGCAAGAGATGGAAGAGAAGATCTCTGGTGTTGAAGATATGTTAGAAGAAATAGATTCATCAGTCAAAGAAAACACTAAAACCAACAAAGTCATGACCCAAAATGTCCAAGAAATTTGGGATACCATGAAAAGACCAAACCTACGAATAATAGGGATAGAGGAAGGAGAAGAATACCAACTCAAAGGCACAGAAAAGATATTTAACAAGATCATAGAAGAAAACTTTCCCACCTTAAAGAAGGAAATGCCTATGAAGATACAAGAAGCCTATAGAACACAAAAGAGACTAGACCCCCAAAAAAAAGTCCCCTCACCACATAATAATTAAACAACTAAACATACAGAATAAAGAAAGAATATTAAGAGCAGCAAAGGAAAAATGCCAAGTGACTTATAAAGGCAAACCCATCAAAATAACACCCGATTTCTCAATGGAGACTTTGAAAGCCAGAAGGACCTGGACAGATATAATGAAGACACTAAGAGACCATGGATGCCAGCCTAGACTAATATACCCAGCAAAACTTTCAATCATCATAGATGGAGTGAACAAGACCTTCCAAGACAAAACCAGTTTTAAACAATACTTATCCACAAACCCAGCCCTACAGAAAGCACTAGAAGGAAAATTCCAACCTAAGGAAAGCAGATACACCCATGAAAACACAGGCAATAGATAACACCACAGCAGTAAACCCCAAAGAAGAGAAGAAGTACATACACACTACCTCCAAAAAATAAAAATAACAACAGGAACGAACAATCACTGGTCATTAATACCCCTTAATATCAATGGACTTAATTCACCTATAAAAAGACACAGACTAACAGAATGGATACGAAAACAGGACCCACCTTTCTGCTGCATGCAAGAAACACACCTCAAAATCAAAGACAGACACATCCTAAGAATAAAAGGCTGGGAAAAGACTTTCCAATCAAATGGTCTTAAGAAGCAAGCTGGTGTAGCCATCCTAATATCCAGCAAAATAGACTTCAAACTAAAATCAATCAAAAGAGATGATGAAGGACATTACATACTCATTACAGGAAAGATCCACCAAGATGAAGTTTCAATTCTGAACATTAATGCCCCAAACTCGAGGGCACCCACATATGTAAAAGAAACATTACTAAAGCTTAAATCACATATAAAACCCCACACATTAATAGTGGGAGACTTCAACACCCCACTTTCACCTCTGGACAGATCGGCCAAATTGAAACTTAACAGAGACATAATGGACTTAACTGATATTATGGCTCAAATGGACTTAATCGATATCTACAGAACATTCCACCCTAACAAAAAAGAATATACCTTCTTTTCAGCACCCCATGGAACCTTCTCTAAAATCTACCACATACTTGGCCACAAATCAAATCTCAACAGATACAAAACAATTGGAATAACCTCCTGTGTTCTATCAGACCACCATGGTTTAAAGTTAGATTTCAACAACAGAAAAACTACAGAAATTCCTACAATCTCGTGGAAACTGAATAATGCTCAACTGAATCACCAAAGGGTTAAGGAAGAAATAAGGAAAGAAATTAAGGACTTCCTAGAGATCAATGAAAATAAATACACCACATACCCAAACTTATGGGATACTATGAAAGTAGTGCTAAGAGGGAAATTCATAGCACTGAATGCCCACATAAATAAGCTGGAGGAATCTCACGCTAGTTACTTGACAGCACACCTGAAAACCCTTGAACAGGAAGAAGCAAAGTCTCCCAGGAGGAATAGATGCCAGGATATTATCAAATTGAAAGCTCAAATCAATAAAATAGAAATAAAGAGAAAAATACAAAGGATTAATGAAACAAAGAGTTGGTTCTTGGAGAAGATCAACAAGATAGACAAGCCCTTATCCAAACTAACCAAAAGACAGAGAGAGCATCCAAATTAACAAAATCAGAAATGAAAAGGGGGACATAACAACAGACAATGAGGAAATCCAGAGAATCATCAGGTCATACTTCAAAAATCTCTACTCCACAAAACTGGAAAATCTAAAAGAAATGGATAATTTTCTGGATAGGTACCACATACCTAAGTTAAATCAAGACCAGATAAACCATTTAAATAGTCCAATAACCCATAAGGAAATAGAATCAGTTATTAAAAGTCTCCCAACCAAAAAAAGCTCTGGACCTGATGGTTTCACTGCAGAATTCTACCAGATCTTCAAAGAAGACTTAATACCAATACTCTTTAAATTGTTCTACACAATAGAAGCAGAAGGTATATTACCAAACTCCTTCTATGAGGCTACAATTACCCTGATTCCTAAACCAAACAAAGATGCAACAAAGAAAGAGAACTACAGACTGATCTCCCTCATGAACATTGATGCAAAAATACTCAATAAAATACTGGCAAACAGACTCCAAGAACACATCAAAACAATTATCCACCATGATCAAGTAGGCTTCATCCCAGGGATGCAAGGGTGGTTCAACATATGAAAGTCTGTCAATGTAATACACCAAATAAACAAACTCAAAGAAAAAAACCACATGATCATCTCACTAGATGCAGAAAAGGCATTTGACAAAATCCAACACCCATTCATGATAAAGGTCTTGGAGAGATCAGGAATACAGGGAACATACCTAAACATAATCAAGGCAATCTACAGCAAGCCACCAGCCAACATCAAATTAAATGGAGAGAAACTCAAAGCAATACCACTAAAATCAGGAACAAGGCAAGGCTGTCCCCTCTCCCCCTACTTATTCAATATAGTACTTGAAGTTCTAGCCAGAGCTATAAGACAACATAAAGAGATTAAGGGTATACAAATTGGAAAGGAAGAAGTCAAGCTCTCCCTATTTGCAGATGACATGATAGTATACATGAGTGACCCCAAACATTCAACCAAGGAACTGATACAGCTAATAAAAACCTTCAGCAACATAGCAGGATACAAGATCAACTCAAAAAAATCAGTAGCCCTCCTATACACAGTAGACAAACAGGCTGAGAAGGAAATCAGAGATATGTCACCCTTCACAATAGCCACAAATGATATAAAATACCTTGGGGTTACTCTAACGAAGCATGTGAAGGATGTACATGACAAGAACTTTAAGTCCCTGAAAAAAGAAATTGAAGATGTCAGAAAATGGAAAGATCTCCATGCTCATGGATAGGCAGGATTAACAGAGTAAAAATGGTGATCTTACCAAAAGCAATCTACAGATTCAATGCAATCCCCATCAAATTACCAACACAATTCTTCACAGATCTGGAAAGAATAATACTCAACTTCATATGGAAAACCAAAAAACCCAGGATAGCCAAAAGAATCCTGTACAATAAAACAACATCTGGAGGCATCACAATACCCGACCTCAAGCTCTACTATAGAGCTACTGTAATAAAAACAGCTTGGTACTGGCATAAAAACCGACATGTGGACCAATGGACTCGAATTGAAGACCCTGACATTAGCTCACACACCTATGAACATATAATTTTTGACAAAAATGTACAATGGAAAAAAGAAAGCATCTTCAACAAATGGTGCTGGCATAACCGTATGTCAATGTGTAGAAGGCTGCAAATAGATCCATATCTGTCACTGTGCACAAAACTTAAGTCCAAGTGGATCAAAGACCTCAACATAAGTCCAGCTACTCTGAACCTGATAGTAGAGAAAGTAGGAAGTACTCTTGAACACATTGGCACCAGAGATCACTTTCTAAATATAACACCAGTAGCACAGACACTGAGAGAAACAATCAATCAATGGGACCTGCTGAAACTGAGAAGATTTTGTAGAGCAAAGGACACGGTCAACAAGACAAAGTGACAGCCTACAGAATGAGAAAAGGTCTTCACCAACCCCACATCTGACAGAGGGCTGATATCCAGAATATATAAAGAACTCAAGAAATTAGACATCAAAATGCCCAACAGTCCAATTAAGAAATGGGCTATAGAACTAAACAGAGAATTCTCCACAGAGGAAGTTCAAATGGCTGAAAGACATTTAAGGAATTGCTCAACATCCCTAATTATCCAGGAAATGCAAATCAAAATGACTCTGAGATACCACCTTACACCTGTCAGAATGGCTAAGATCAAAATCACAGAAGACAGCTTATGCTGGAGAGAATGTGGAGCAAGGGGAACTCTCCTTCACTACTGGTGGGAATGCAAGCTTGTACAGCCACTTTGGAAATCAATATGGAGCTTCCTTAGAAAATTGGGAATCCATCTCCCACAAGACCCAGCTATAGCACTCTTGGGCATTTACCCAAGGAATGCTCAATCACACCACAAGGGCATTTGCTCAGCTATGTTCGTATCAGCTTTGTTTGTAATAGCCAGAACCTGGAAACAACCTAGATGCCCTTCAACTGAAGAGTGGATAAAGAAAATATGGTACATATACACAATGGAGTACTACTCAGCAGAGAAAAACAATGACATCATGAGGTTTGTAGGCAAATGGATGGATCTAGAAAAAAATCATCCTAAGTTAGGTAACCCAGACTCAGAAGGACAAACACAGTATGTACTCACTCATAGGAGGATACTAGATGTAAAACAAAGATGACTAGACTGCTACTCAACTCCAGGGAGGCTACCTAGAAAATGGGACCCTGGGAAAGACCCAAGGATCACCCAATGACAGAGAAATGGATGAGATCTACATGAACAACATGGACGACAGTGGAAGTAATGAAGGGCAAGATTTGAGGGAAAGAAAGCTTAGGGGAGCAGGACATCCCATCTGGATCAAGAACAGAAAGGGAGAACGAGGAATAACAGACCATGATAAATGAAGACTACATGAGAACAGGAATAGGCAGAGTGCTGGAGAGGTCCCCAAAAATCCACAATGATACATCCTCTTTAGACTGCTGGCAATGGTCGAGAGAAAGCCTGATCTGACCTAGTCCGGTGATCAGATGGCTAAACACCCTAACTATCATGCTGGAACTCTCGTTCAATAACTGATGGAAGTGGATGCAGAGATCCTCAGCCAGGCCCCAGGTGGAGCTCCAGGTGTCCAACTGTTGAGAAAGAGGAGGGTCTGCAAGAGCGTGAATTGTTGAATCCAAGATTGCAAAAAGCACAGGGACAAATAGCCAAATGAATGGAAGCACATGAATTATGAACCAAAGGCTGTGGAGCCTCCAACTGGATCAGGCCCTCTGGATAAGTGAGACAATTGAATAGCTTGATCTGCTTGGGAGGCACCCAGTCTGTGGGACCAGGATCTGTCCTTAGTGCATGAGCTGGCTGTTTGAAACCTTGGGCTTACACAGAGACACTTTGCTCTGTCTGGAAGTAGGTGAGAGGACCTGCCTGTACTGAATCCACCAGGTTTAAATGAATCCCCAGGCGTGCCTTAATCCTGGAGGACATTGGAATGGAGGGGAGGGGCTGGGGGGAAGGTGGGAGTGGGGGTGGGAGGGGGGAGGACAGGGGAACCCATGGCTGATGTATAAAATTTAAAACACATAATAATAAAGAAAAAAATCATCTGTCTTGTATTCTTAGTGGAAAGCCATCTTATACAAATTTTAGAGGAAATTAATGCTTTGTATCAAGAAGGCCATTATTTACCTCCAAGTTTTTCCAGAACTGAGAGTAACAGCTTGCCACGCCTTTTCAGCCCAGAGCTTTGTCAATAAAATTTTAGAAAGGGTGTGGAAATCTTTCTTTTTCATCCGTAGCATAGAAACAGGCAGGCTCTCAAGGACTTTGCCAACAGCTCAATTCAAGTCATGTTGCAGGAAGAAGGGGGAGAATCTAAAAGAGTAACAGAGAAGGGAAGAGACAGGAAGAGAGGAGGCTTCTGTCTCAGTCTGAGTCAGACTACTTGTGCACTTGTGGATGCAAAAGACACAGCATCATGTTGATCTACAACACTAGGAGCTTCCTGGGTGCTGGTTACATGGACATCTTGAGCTAAGCGCTTTCTCCTCATCATCTGACTTAATACAACACATAGGAAAGCTATTATGATCCCTGTTTTCTAAGTGATAAAACAAATGCTCAAGATGAAATGACATGATTTACACTGCTAAGTACAAGAGTCTATCTTGCACCAGGCAGTAAGATGCCTGAGTTTCTACCTAACCAATAATTTAGAAAATGTGTCCTACCCTCTGTCACCATTTGCTGATCCCACTGAGTGCCTTATTGATCTTGTACCTGGAAGCAGCAAACAGAATTGTCCTTCCTGTGCTGGCTCAGGATCTTTCTACCATCTTACCATCCTCTCCCGGTTCTCCTCCCCAAAACATTTTTCAATTTCAACACATGATGCCCTGTTGTCTCAAAAGAAGATGGTGTAGGACTTTATAGTGGTCTATTTATAGCCAGTGAAAATTCTATGATCCCTAAAGATTCCATTTGGTTTGGTTCAATTTAAATATTAAGATTCCACGTCAGATTTTGTTTGAAAAAGGAAAAATATGGAGCTGCATACAATACTAAGATGTAACCAGATGGTTCTTTTTAATTTGCTTCTGTTTGGAGGGGGATTAAGAAAGAGTCCTCAACTGCAGCCTTCCTTTCTAAATGACTTAACATCCCTAAACAATAAAGCAAAAAGAAAGCCTACCTTGAGGGCCTGACTGGGCAAGAGAGTCACTTGAAGCAGGGAACTAATTATGTGGTGGTCTTGTTTTCCATTTAGTCTTCACACTATCGTCATTGGCAAGCTCACTCAGAAGATCTGGGTAATCTCATTCCTTCCTGGGCCTCCAGAATACCAACCATCTACCATCCAGACATTTGGGGACATAACATATTAGGATATAAATTTGCAACCAATAAATTTTGTACCAGAAAACTTATCTATATATCTTTGTTTGTATGTATATATGTATGTATGTATGTATGTATGTATGTATCTATGTATGTATGTATGTATGTATGTATCTATCTATCTATCTATCTATCTATCTATCTATCTATCTATCTATCTTTCTATTTATCTATCTATCCTCTTTCCTATGTTCTGTATGATTCTACAAAACTCTTAGAGTCTTGCAGCTATCAAAGCATCAGAGATTCCTCCAGACATCTGCTCATCCAGGATACCAATATGCCATGGGTGTGGTGGTGGTGCTCTTTTAAGCACTCTTGGGGTGTAAGTCATTGGTCATCACAGGGAGTAAGAGTCCTATGCCTATGGTCCTGTTTTCTTTGTATCTAGAATCAAGCTGTACTCTGAGGCTACCTACAAGTAAGGAACCAAATGATTGGGCTTTAAGCTAGACATCGTTTCAGTCTGCAGGGGAAAAGGGGCCCAAGGGAGAGGACAGAATTGAAGTTCAGAAAATGGTATCCCCCCCAATGCACCAAGAGCACCAGGACAGCTTCAAGCATGCAGGGCAGCCTTTCTCTGCAGGTTCTCATCTACCCAAAGTCCATATGCACAATGGAGCACCACAGTTGCCTTCAATGTTTCTCCCTGTTATTATTTTAGTCAAGGAAGATAAAAGTCTTATTTACCACAGAGGATGAAACTGTAAAGCACTTCACCCACAGCCCAGAGGAACTTTGTCCCGGGCCATCGTCTGGCGAACTCTCTAGGTAATAGTTACTCCTCCACTGTCCTTCTCTATGAAGAAGGAATTGGAGCCTCAACTATGTAGCCCTTCTTTGGGTTTCCTATTCTGTGTGGTTCTCATAGCACACGAGTGCATAAACAAATTCATATGCCTCTTTACCAACCTCTGTTCCCCTTAATAGATTGCCAATTTGTTTTAGCAGAATCATGTAGAAAAATATTTGTGAACTTTTCTGCAAAATACCGCATCTGTCTTTGTGATCCAGAGAGGTCAGTTCTTGCTTTTGGCCCTGCCACATACCTTCTGTTGCACATAGAGCCTGTTACCTGCTGGAGTGGAGGAGAGGTGGTAGGATGAGAGGCCATCCAAACCAAAAACTCTGCCTTCTTACATGCAGAACTCAAGAAGGGCCCCTATTTTTTAGTCTTCTATGGATACAGGAAGTGTCCATGGTCACTGTCCTTCAGAGTTTGTGGGTTTGGTTTAGCAAAGCAGCTCTTCTACTGGGGAAAGTTTAAAGACACAGCCCATTTGTTTAAAAAGAAATGAAAAAGAAGAAAAAGATCAATTTGGCTGTCCTGGAGATTTTACCACTACCACTACCACCATCACCACCCTCCAAGGGACCCTGGAGATTGCAGGTCACAGTAAACCTGGAATCCTTAGTCAAGGTGTTTGACTTTATTGGTCTGTGGCATCACCACAGTACCTGTTATAAGCACAGAATAGCCTGGCAATAATACTCAATTAAAAGTACATGACTGTATTGCACTGAGTTGATAACATATCAATTATATTATATACCACTCTACTGTGAGTCATGGGGAAATTTAATAACTACAAATAACATATGATATGCCATTGGTTATAAAACATGTGTTAGATTTGGGTTGCCAAAAAATGTCAAAAATGTGCGTTAGAATGAAAAAAGCTCACTCAATGAGCAGTCTTTTGAAGCAGTGAAGGAAAATGTGGTCCAGAATAAAGAACTTATGGGAACATTGTTCAGATTATTCTGCTGTAATTAACAATTCATCATTGCTTTTCCTTTTAAAAATGAAGATATTAATTTTATAGCTCTTCAGAAATGAGATTTTGAAGAGCATGGAGAAGAATGAGACCACCAGAAGGTGGAAAAGTGCACTTGGTTTCAGCAGGTAGATGGTCCATTTAAGTGTTCTGTGTATGACAATTCAGGGCAAGGACAATGAAATTATTTTAGATTGCTAAGTTCCTTGTACTATATCAAATTATATCTAAGTAAGTAGAGAAAAATTTAAATACAACTATAGGAAACGACAGACTATGTCCCCTTGACATCTCATGAGTTCCTATGCATACATAGCGATCAAAATCACGGATGTTGTTTTCATACTAGAGCTCATGAAAACACCCTTTTAAAGAACTAACTTGAAAGCTGAGACAATGCCACATGCCCTGCACAGCTCATTAAACACAGCATTAAAACCACAGGATTAGTTACAGTTATGTTTTTTTCTATTTTGCTGCTTTATATAATACTCGCTTTTTATGACCTTAAAGCATAATAACTCTTCAGAATCCAGATTTAGGGACTGTGAAATTAGACCTGGCAGAGGAATGCACACAAGTACCAGCTGCTTCTTTCTGAATATCTACCTTGTCTGTCCTTTTCTACTGGCAAGGTCAGGGCACAATGGGCCCTGTTTAGGACTGGGGCTCACTTGGAGGAGTGGAAGGAATAAAAAAAAAAATGGAGGTATTGAAGAATGCAGTGAATGCAGTTCTGTTCAGGATAATATCTACAGCATCAAACTATGGCCACTGCAAGACCTGCACTAAGTGAGACTAGATGAAGAAACCCAAATTAAGACAAACCAAGCCTGTTTGTTTAGGGCTTTCTATATGAAGAGAATCAACTACCATCACTAGTGTATTGCAGAGCCCAAAGGCAGGTAGTGCTTTGGGAGGCCAAGACAGTGGACAAAAGAGAAAGATTCATCAAAGCCATGACTGGAAGCCGTTGGCATGGATAGCTTGCAGGCCAGCTAGGCTGACTAGTAAGGAGCTCTAAGCAGTTGTGTATGGAAATATATTTGGCCTCTTCTTGTCATTCCTAAGATGGAAATGGAATCAGAAATGATACAAGCTCTCAGATAATGATCAAGTTGTGTTCATTTGGGGGGTAATGACTAATGGGTTTATTGCTTGAATTCCTGATCTATTGTCTATAGACTGTGGGTCACAGTTATATTTTTATATATGTTCTGGTCATTATCTGCCTGTGCATCCAGTCTCCCATCAGGTAGCCAGATGGCCTAATAGGAAAAGTTATTCTTGGATATAACTTAAACTTTTCACATTTTTAAGATTTTTAAACAACAACAAATATATATATATATATATATATATATATATATATATATATATATCAAAAGCAGTAAAGAATAGACATTAAAAAAACTCTTGTATAATTCTATTTCCCAGTGGTCATCACTATTGACAGAGTAGGAATTCAAAATAAAGCATCTATTTGTATGAGGCTAGCCTGAAGCAGGTGGGAGAGAATCCTTTTTATCAGCCAGTTTTAATACCAAGCATCAGAAGGTAACCCTAGTAAAGTGCTTACTGAGGATCTCTTAGTATTGTTGGAAGGGCGGGGGCCCAGGCTTGAGATAAGCTTCTGCAAACCCTCCAAGTATTGTAATTGAAATGTGTCTTCCAGGATGTATGTGCTGAAACTGGATGGCCAATATAAGAGCATTTGGAAGTGGAGTTGATATGAAGTGATGTTAAATCATGAAAGTAGAGATCTCCTATCCCTGGATGCATTTAAGTCCCTGTTTCGAAACCCCTATCTCATTGACAATGGAGGTAAGGGTTCCAAATTCTTAAGGGAGCACTCAGAAGAATTTACAAAAAGGAAGCACTGAAAAAGATGATTCTCTTTTCTGATGTGAAGACACAACAAGGTTCTCTACCCACTTTGTCTTCCATCCTTTATGCCATGAAAGGATCCCAAGACAATACTCATTTATAAAGACAGGCCTAAACTAGATGCCAAAATTTTCTTGCCCGGACCTCAGACTTCTAAGCCTCCAGAACTGGAGCAATACAGCATGTAAACAATGCATTGCCTCAGGTACTTTGTAACAGTATCACAAACAGACAAAGATAACCATTCAGAAGAGTTAACTGGTTTGACGGGAAAACTGGCCCCATGGCTCTTATGTTCCAGTTACACATTACTACTTCTTTCCCTTGTGCTGTGGACAAGATGTACCTGCTCCTCCCTGCAGTACCAAGGCTACCTCTGCCCCAGTCACCCCACACTTTCACAGGCTCAGCTTCAT
The DNA here is from genome assembly GCF_903995425.1 of Onychomys torridus. Classification (NCBI taxonomy): domain Eukaryota; kingdom Metazoa; phylum Chordata; class Mammalia; order Rodentia; family Cricetidae; genus Onychomys; species Onychomys torridus. Next base: position 29,503,079 of record NC_050455.1, read on the forward strand.
TCCTTGCCAAGATAGACTGGGTTCTGGATGGTTTGCATCTCCTACCATTGGTGCTTCTGAGTCCAAGCCTTGCATGGGTCTATCTGACTGTGTAGCTTGGGTCAGATGAGCTATGAAGGATGCAGGAAAACTATGCTTTCTGCTCTGAAATATTGGGGTTTTAAAAAGAACTAAATACTCAAAAAGTTCAGAAGAGTCACAAAAACAGAAAATGACCACTACTGAGAAATACCTTGTATTCTAGTCCTTTGGTGCACTGTTGTCCTGTGGGCTGGCAAGGAAATTATCTGGGTCTTTTAAGGTTCCTGATGTTAGAAGGTATTTTTTGAGCATTTTTTAAAGATGCACATAATTATTCTTCTCCAGAAGCCTTTTCTTTCTTTCCCACACAGTCTCACATTGACTGGGGAACAAACTAAAGATTTAATGTCCTTCTCTCTTTCCAGATTGAGATGTGCAGACTGGTATCCATTCTTTAGGTCTAAGCACAGATGAAACGCATCATATGACAGATGTTTAGAACTGTATTCCAAGATTTTCTATGTGCCATATACTATACATTTTGATTTCCTACCTTTTATTCTTTCCTTTTAAATTTATTTTTCATATCAAAATTTATATTCTGCTGCATTTATCTTGGCTTGGGTTATTTCAAGTCCCATAGAATAAGAAGCTCCTGTGGCATAAACAGATGTACACCTGGTTGGATTGGTTCAAAAATTCTCTTTGTAGACATAGCTTGAAAACTTCAAGTATGAGACAGAGAATAAAAGCTCCTGATAGTCATTGCATTGGTCTCTTTACAGATAATCTGATCATCTTTATTATACCTAGGGGTGATGTGTCTCTTATAACTGCCAATTAAAGAATGCATTCCATGCCAGGCATGGTGCCAACTGCTTAATGGAAGTGACCTTAGTTAATCTTCACTACTATTCCAGGAGGTATTAGCTCCAGAGTGTGGATGAGAAAGTGGTAGTTTCAGAGATGATAAAGAACACAGTAGCAGTAAACTAAGCTCAAGCACTAACAGTCACAGCAGGAACACAGTGCTGAGATGGCCCAGGTAAGGAGGAAGAGTCGGGGTCCAGGGCCTCTGTATCTAAGCAATACCTTTTAGCTGCCAAGGGTATTGCACAGATTGATAGCTACACTCTGTCTTGCACACATCTCTTGAGTGTTTTATGGAGTCATAAACTTTCAGGCAGTAAAGGGATATGCTTTGATGCTTCAAAGAGAATTTAAAAGCAAATCTCTATCCCAGCCAGGAAACAGCATGACTCACATTATTCCAGACACCAGAGGATGGCCATTGCACCAAGATGGTCATAGAAGAGAAGGACCTGAAGAACAGAAGGCTGGGGTCTTGACTCCTCTACCATGTTGCCTGATAACTCGGCCTTCCCACACAGCCATGCATTTTAACAACTTTTTCTATGTCACATCTTTAAGCCTCTCAAGTGTCTGCACTGTGAAAATTAAAACAAAATAAAACAAAATCTCAAAAACCATCAAACTCTGTCTCTTTATTTTGAAGATTAACATAAGAAACAGTATTGCAGATTTTCCTTAGCTGAATTTGCTTTTGGTCATGACAGTGCAGTTTCTACCAGGCTAAACTTCTTGGGAAGAAATAACTCTAGAAACTGTCTAAAATGCACAATATCTAAAACAGATCCTGTGTTTAATGCCAAGGAGTGTGAACAAGCACCCAAGACACGAAGGTGAAGATCCTGGAGAAGGGAGATATGCACAGAATGGAGTCTTTTTTTACAGTGATTATCCGCCTTAATGTATTTGTTGACGACAGGTATGGGGTACACACTCTGAAGGCAAAGGACCTAGAGCTTGTAGGAGGCTCTCTAGAACAGTGAGATTAAAAAGTAGAGATACAGGATAGAAAGATGGAAGACGTTGAGGAGTCAGGGTCTGGGGAAAAGGAGAAACGTAGAGAAGACATTGCATGCTCTACATCCCCTTGAAGTAGTCACCTACCCCACCTTGTATGCACACAGGAAGGAGGAACCCCAACTAAAACTCAGCACACCTTAGTAAGCTAGAACTTCAGCTAAACCAGAAAGAACACTTCAGTATAGCTATGCACATGCATAAGTTATAAGATGAAGAATTTTATCAGGATGCTGGCACCTGTAAGAATCAATCAAATGAAAGTTCTAGAACTGAAAATAGAATGACTGCAATAAAGAACTCAACAGATGGTTAGGCAGCTTAGGTAGAGAAGAAGAAGAATTAGTGAAATGGAGGAGGACAATAAACAGATGTTCATACTGAATCCAGAGAAGAAGCTGTAGGACACAATGAGAGGTGATGAATAGACGTGGAATTGAAAGACAGAGAAGATGATGGAGGGTGAGAATAGCAACATGTAAAGCGAGGCTGGCACACAAATACACACACAAAGTGGGGGCGAGTATTGAACAATCTTAACACAGTGCAGCGCAGTGTTCCAGATGTGGACTCATTATCTCTAAGGAAGTCATTAAAAGAATAATAAAAATATTTTACTGTGAAACTAACAGCAAGTAACATGGAATAATAGCACTTTAATTAATTCAAATAAAGGCTAGAAATGAGAATAAACTAAACCGAGAATTTCTAGGGGTGAGTAGAAAACATACAGATGGCAGATATAAACTTATGTCTGTGGTTAATTTCATTTTAATATAAATAGACTCAATAATTAATTTCAAAAGGCAAAGATTTTTCACATCGAATTTTAAAAAATCTGAGAATATACAGCTTAAAAGAGACACATCTTACACATGAAAATGATATGGATTAAACCTATTTTGAGACAGGGTCTCCCTCTGCAGTCTAGAACTCAACTGTGTGGACCAGGCTGGAGAGCCATCTTCTCTGCCTCCCAACTGCCTAGCTAGATGAAGTATTGTAACATGAAAAAATTAAAAACATACTGTGAAATGCACTTAGATGAGAGATTACATCACCTTGTGTGTTAACATAGTTTGTGTTGATGTTAATGAAATATCACAAACTGGGTAATTTATTAATATCACTTATTTCTTACAGTTCTGGGAACCCCCAGCATGATAGTGTTTTTATGTGGAAGGCACTTAGGTCTGTAGGTTGAGCCCTTGTAAATGGGATTGGTGTCTTTTCAGAGGCCATGGAGAGCTACCTTGCCCTTCTTGCCATATGAGCACATTGAAAAAAGCCCTCTGAACCAGGGGTGGTGCCTCTGTTAGACTCTGGATCTACCACTGTCTGCATCTCAGTTTGCAAGCACCCTGGAATGAGAGGAAGAATTCCCACTGCTTGTCAGTCACCCAGTCTATAGTAGCCTGTAAGAACAGCATGAATCAGAGGAGACATGACAGCTTCTTCTTGAGCTATGTTTAATCTGAACTTTAGCCTATTGACCAAATCTAATTTATTATTACTTTAAAATTATTTCTTAAAAATATGTCTAGACTAAATTTGCCTTTTTATGCTTATGTTTTACCTTTTATAATACTTATTTCATAGACCATTATGTATATACAGATTCCCATGACAGAGTACAAGCTGACCTTGAACTTCAAGAACTGGGATTATAAGTATGTGTCATCAGGCTCAGCTCTATTATTTTTTAAGAAATATCAATTTTTTTTTATTTTATGATCCACATCTGACAGTTCCTGTAGTTTTAGTCTCTGGGGGTCTGATTCTCTGATTTTCTTTAACACCACTCATACAATGGCTCTTCTTTCTGTACATTTCATTGTTTTGTCTGTATGCTTATGTGAGCTTAAATTTCTCGGAATTATCTTTCAGAAATTTTTAGACAAACACTAGAAATGAATTCTCTGAAAATGATTCCATTTGCCTGTCACTGACATCTGAGGATGTTTTCTACCTAGGACAACTTTAAACAAAGTTTTTAGCTTGGTTTGGGGAACAGTATAAAGGCATTTTGGTTTCTCACTCCATCTTAATTTGAAGGCTAAGATCATTCCACAAAAGGGAATATTAATTGCTTATTCCACAGAGCCAAACTATTTTGTTTTGTAAGATTTTGTTTTTTCTTTTGTTCACCCAGGTTACCATTTCTGAGGAGTTCCTACAATACAGGAGTGACCTTCCAGTCTGTGCAGGTGGAATGATGCTATGCATGGATGGTCTTAGTCAGTTGGGAACTATAATCCCCACCTGCTGGGCAAGGTGTGCGCATTGATGCGCATGGGGTATGAGGGTAGCCAACTACTCCCTGATTGGATTGGAGGCCTGTTTCACAAGAGAGAATCCATGCCTAGCACTATAAATATGGAAACCAAAATTAAAAAGAAAAACAAACAAAAAAACCCCAAATACATGACTGAGGAGGTCTTAGACCATGGAGGGTGGGAAACCTACTACTACTTCTTATCTGTATTGACATAGAACCGCACTACCTTCTAATCATTTGTGTTTATAACTACAAACAGAGACTACTCTCAGTCTTAATTGGAAATGCTTCTCTTTGCAAGGAATGGTGGTGAATTTAGAGATACATGGCTGCATAAAATGCTAAGAATAAAGGACAGTGCATGGCTCAGCCCTAAATAAGACGTTTACACTTCTCTTTCAATGCTCAGGGGAAACTTCAGAAGAGAGGTCAGAAAAATATAGGAGTCATAAAATAGGAATGATAGCAATGAAATACATCTTCTGAGTAGGACACAGCAATGATAATCATGAAATTTCAGCATGGTACTCACTGGAACTGGGCCCAACACAAGTTGAGCCACCCAACAATCAGTTGAGGTAGGCGGGGAAGAGCTCACAGGCTCTACTACTTATGGCTTAACTATTGACAGCTAATAGATTCTAGGAGACAAGGAGGCAAAGCATTCAGTTGCATATTTGGTGAGCCCACCAGATTCTAATGGCTAGTACCAAAGTAGTAGTACCACAGACAATCCTAGATAAGTACTGCGGGACACAGAATGAAACAAAAAGTCATGAATATCAAACAAAAGATTTATAGGGAAGAAAGGGGTTTGTGAAGGGTAGGCTGGAAATAGGAATGGAGAATAATCAGAAGTCATTATATAAATGTATGAAATTATCAAAGAACATTAATTAATTAATTAATTGAAACTATAAAATATTTAATTAGACTTCCTACATATTCAAATGTCTTACCTTGTTTTCGTAAGTGTTCATTTTATTTTCAATTAATCTCTTAACTATTCTCAAAAGATTCTTACATGTGAAACAAAAAAAGTAGGTTACAATTAAAATGTCTAAGGGTATGTGATCTGTGTTAACATTTGTCTCAGGTACAGGTGACTATAACTTCAAAGGATGCATGGAGCTAAGTAGAAAACCCTCCTTTTTTATTTTCTACTTCAATCAAATGACAACTGCTTTTGATTATGAAGTCGAATGAATGACCTAATGGATTCCAGTCACATGTCAGGTTCTCATTCAATTGCATTTATCCCCAGCAGTGTTTCAGAAAAACATTCCGGAAGGCATGCTGCTTCTTGAGTCTAAGACTCAGTCCACGCTAGGATAAAAGCAGCTTTGCTACACAGTTCTATTGGCTCTTCAAGGCATGGTGCCAATTTCCCTGTCAACACTCAAGCAATCATTATCCAAATTTACATGTGGTCTGAGTGTGAGCCCTATTTAAGGAAAGTCTCCTTAGAAATAATGAAGACATATTTTTGAGTCAATGTATAGAAGCATAACTTTAGAATCTAAAACGTCAAGACCAACATTTCCATATTTTCTCAAGTCCTCACACCCAGTAAGAGGTTATTCAACACAAAATTGAGGACTTCTAGGGTAGCTGCACACCATTGTCTTTTCATTGACCAACAGTCTCTTTGAAATCACATGTACTAATGTGGAATGGGTTGGAACTTCATGTGCTCAGAAAGTTCTTGGCATTTGAGGCTTTAAATTATTTGTACCTGGTGCCAACAATCACCCCATGTCCATTTGGGTACATAGCATTTTCCCAAAGCAGAGAACATCTTCATAATGTCTTATTCTTTAAGAACACAGGCTCTCCCTGTTCCTTTGTTCAATACCACACAGAGCCACAGGTGTCCAAACTGGATCTTTGTACTCTTTATGACATGTACTCTGTGAAGACAAAATAATCCGTTGGCCAAATGATCTTGTGAATGTGATAGTCAGGGAAAGCCATTCAGGCACTTGAAACTTCTCTTGAACCAAGGCCAAGAGCAATATTCTCATCTTTCTCTTCCAGTAGTGAGCTGCTATGGATGGCTGTGCTACAAGATATGATGGAAAGCAGAGGCAAAATCACAACCTCTTTTGGTGAAGTTGTCAGAAGGGAAGTGGGCAGGTAGGTCAGTTTAAACTGGAGAAAGATTAGCGTGAATGATCTCTGATCAATCTAGGAATCAGAGTCTTCCAAAAATGGCCAATGGATATTTTGACAGTTTTAAATGTGCTCACTTGTTGAATGGCAGTTTTTTGTCACAAACAAATCCTCTGACAATATAGGCAATAGCTTATTTTCATCATAAACTGCCTCCAACCTTTGTAAATTGTACACTCTATTTGTGAGAAGTTATTGATCACCTATTTGCAGTACAGAAATGTTTATTTATAAGTTTCCTGAAAGTTCACCAATACTACTACAGTTCTGTCCTATAAAATATTCAAAAAATTAAATGGAGCTGGGATACCCCAAAATTATTATCAATTGTACTTCTAATATCTAAATTCTCATGACATAAAATGACAAAATTATAACTCATTTGTACAAAACATGTGCTTTTATACATGTGTTTCTTCAACTCATATGTTCAGAATAAAAGATATAAATTGTCATGATATTCATTACATGAAGCTAAATATTTACAATGTTGCAAACATGTAACTAACCCCTTTGAAGTGTTTCAGATGGTATCCAGAAAGCTCAAGATCATATGGTTGGTGTGGTAAGGTATTTCAAAGTAAAAAATTAAATAAGCTTTGTTAAAAGTTAAGAAGAAAGCAAGAAGACATACATTACAAAACACAAATTTATAAGGTAAAATAAGACATTATTCAAAATAATACAAATATTAAATATAAAGTAATAAAATTTAGTCTGAACACTCAAGATGGAATGCTTTTCCCCAGACTTTTGCCCTGGATTGTTATAATTCTTATTAGCATAGGCTTTCTCTAGTTTCTGTAACAATGCTTTATGATTTTTGAGAAAGTGTGAGGAGAACACTGTAAGCAAACTATAAGGATTTTGCTTTGTCTCTGTCTTCCTCCAATAATACGATTGTTTTGGGTTTTTGTTTTGTTTTTTACTTTAAAAACATAGAACACTTTTCTAGAAACTATAATTTTTCAAGTGATGGCAAGGTGTGTCTCACATCTCTGGTCCATGTGAGATTAGTTTCATAATATTCTCATGGATGGAAAGTCACCAGCACTGGCTTCAGATGTTTATTCATTTTCTACTTGTTTAAAAGTCTTTGGACTTTAACAAGAATTATTCTTTTACCTGAAAGGGTATTTTCATCAGCTGCCAGTTCCTTCTTGAGGATTTTAGACAGACCAAGGAAACTTTCTGAACAGTTGGGTTCATTTTTGTTTTTGCTTGAAAGTTTAACTCTCTAAATAAAGCATCTCAAGACATAAATAATACAGGTTTTGTTTTTCTAAAATTAAAAGTATTTTTATCAGCTATATTCATACCTATATTTCAGTACTTAGTTGGAAGTCATTCTATACTACTACTTTGTGGCAGTATACCTAAGGCCAAATTCACCATCAAGGAATACAAAATCTATAGTTGTACAAGAAACATGATTAGTTCTTTCAGCCAATGTGGGAGAGGAACTCCAAAGTACTTAAGATCATGAATAAAAATTGGGGCATATGGGATGGGTTTTGTTCAATCATCCACTTTGGGGGTAATAATTTTAACATGACATTTCTTTCCAGGAGAAATCTTTGCAAGTCAGTATTCTATATACTTGGGGACAATTGAGTTAAGTCCAGATAACATTATCCCAAATTCACCAAACTGGCACAGTTTAAGGCATCAGTCAGCTTCCTCCTAGGTCAAAATTACCCTTTTCTCCTTAGGATCCCTTGAGCCAAGTGACATTTTACTGTGAACCCTAGCCAATTGTGGTGATGTGTTTCTGCTAAAATTTCATTTCCATTTTTCCATTAGATTAAAAGCAAACATATGTTACATTTTGACTACTTTCCTCCTCCTCCTTCAAGATTATTTTACACATCTTGTGAAGTGTGATTTTCCTGCTGATGCTGAAGGTCAATGTGATTCTGGAGTCATCTTTGATCTAGACCAGTAATTCTCAACCTTCCTAATGCTGCAATACTTTAATACAGTTCCTCATGTTGTAGTGATCCCCAACTCTAAAATGATTTCATTGCTACTTCATAGCTGTAATTTTGCTGCTGTTATGAATCGTGATATAAATATCTGACACACAGAATATCTCATATGTGACCCCAAAGAAGCTATGACCCACAGGTTGAGAATGGCTGCTCTGGAAAATAGGCCATGGATATGAAGAAACAGCCAAATTGTGTGGGTGTGTTGGATGGGATGGACACTGGGAAGAAAAGCTAGGTTGATTGGGAAAAGTAGCTCAAACATTTCTCCTTGGCACCCCTGCTGGGGCAGTTAACTTCACTTTTATGAATGCAAAGGTCCATAGGCCAGCATAGCACTTGGACATTCAAGAATTATTAAATTTAATTGAATTAAAAGAGTTGAAACCATTACATGACTAATTTATGGCCCCAGACTGAGTACATTTACAGTCAGCCAACATTTGGCAAGGGCTCCCTCACTCCTGCAGAGGCAGAGTACTGCCCTGGCCTCAGGGAGTCAGAGTTCCACATTATTTAACTGGAATGTGTGGGAAGGCATGGGAGGAACTGCTTCAATGAAGACTTAGATGTTAAAATGGAGCTTAAGGATGCACACTGTGTTTTTGTTTCTTTCCTTTCCTTTTAAATGGTCTTATTTTTAAATATAAGGACAATGCAAATACATCATCACAAATTAAGTAAATGCAGACATGTTTTCCCAAAAAGAACAAGAAAAGATAATAAAGGAATGAAATGAAAAATATGTTCTTAATCTTACTAATAAAAGACTATTGTTAACTTTTGTCCAAATTTTACCCAACAGTGTGTGTGTGTGTGTGTGTTCATACAAACACATTCCACACTACTTTGGAGGATAAAACCCTTATACCTTCAGAATCCTTTTGATTGGCAGCAGCATCACAGTCAACATAAAGTCTAATTATCAAAGATAACTTGAAGAGTGTGGGGGAGGGGAAATTGATTGAACGTGTTAGAACAGAAGTAAACCGCTCTGTGCAGCAAGTTATAGGGTGAAATTGTTTCCATTATGGCTTCCTGGAAGACACAAGTTTTATCCCCATGGCCTCTGGGGAAAAAGATCTCTGCCTTATGGAACTCCATCAGTAAGGATTTGGGACATATTTTTCAGTGGTCCAAATGTAATAGAGACATCAGCTCTGTGTTGACCGACTTTATGTCAAGTGAGTACTAGAACACCCAATGTTTTATATAGTTTTCTCACAGCTGTTCATACTTTTAACAGACTCCCATCAACCCAGCATAGGTGGAATGTGGTGGTATTGTGTTCCCCAAAATATTGTACACCCCAATAAACTTATCTGGGGTCAAAGAACAGAACAGCCACTAGATACAGAGGCTAGAAAATGGTGGCACTCACACCTTTAATCCTAGTATTCCAGAGGCAGAAATCCCTCTGGATTGTAGATGTATCTGGCTTGTTAAATAAGAAACACAGAACCAATTGCAGAGTTAAAAACCACAAGGTCAGAGCAAGAGCGGAAAACCTTACCCTTCACTGCTTCTGTGGTTCTTCCTCTCCACAAGAGACCTACTTCTCTGAGTCCTGTCTATTTAAAAACTTTCTGTTCTCCTCTCTCATTGGTTGTAAACCCAGCCACATGACCTCCTCGTCACTGCCTGTTTGTACAGACCTCCAGGTCTTCTATGGTTTGTATTGAGATTAAAGGCGTGTGTCTGCCATGCTGGCTGTGTCCTTGAACACACAGAGATCCGCCTAGCTCTGCCTCCCAAGTGCTGGGATTAAAGGTGTGCCCCACTACTGCTCAGCTTCTGCTCTGGCTTGCTCTGACCTCAAGGCAACTTTATTGACATAGAAATAAAATCACATTTCAATACAAATAAAATATCACTATATTTCCCCTTTTCTATTTTAATAAAAAGAAAAAAAGTAAAAAGTTATAACTAATATAAAAAACTATATACAAAAGTACAATAAGTGTATATACCATATATACAAATAAATACCTAAACAATGTCTAGTCCATTTGTATTTGACAAATTCAGAGAAAATAATTCCATTATCTATCCTATTTTGGTAAGTCCAGAATGTGCCTGATTCACTTTTTATCCTAACTTATATAGCTAACAGAACTGTCTTATAACGTCTTTCAAATTTATACACTTACAGCTCTTAGTGAGTTTTTCTGAAATCCTTAACAAAGATAATTATAACTATAACTAACTGATCTTCAACTCCCTCAGCGAACCAAGAAGGAAATAATACTACCTAATAAAAATAAAAACAAGAAGTGCATGCAAGCAGCTTCCAAAAAAAAAATGTGAGTTGACAGAAACAACCAGCTGCCTGGACAGTCACCTGAGGTTTCTCCACAGTGTTGGGGCATCATCTTCAGCCTACAGGCTTAGCGTATCTGACAGACTCTTTTGTGAACTAGGATGTATACAAGGTCAACAGTTTGACCTCACATTTGGTGAGAGCAGTCCATGTACCAGAAACACCTGAATTCCATTAGTGTCATGTAATGATTCAGGATTTTAAATTCTGGAAATTATTGATGTCTTTTCAATTCAGCTGTCCATTTTTCTTGGCTGTGTATATGTGGCTTCATCTCGGTATCCCGTTCTTCTCCACATCCCTCTATTAAACGCCAGTCTACTATTGAGATGGGTGAGCTTAGTTATTCTTCAAGAATAACTGTTACATCTGCTGTTCCATTACACATCAGAAGCCATTGGCCCACTCCCTGTTCAGCTGCTTTCGAAGAAAAGGGCACGGTACCTTTTACAGATTGCAAAGGTCACTCACTTCAGGGATGATGCCATATTGTCCTGGCTTCAGAAGATGCCTTTTGTTAAAGCCACAACCACACTTGTTTTGGCAAGAATTGGTAGTCCTTGGTTTAATGTCCTGTCTGTTCTGTTTGTCAGCAGTTGATTAGAGGATACTTTGTTGTCCAGTGGCTAACTTTTGCCACAATGAAAGTTAACTCCATATGCAGTTTCTTCAATGCCTATATTTTCTCTGAAGTAGATTGGTACTGCCAGGAGCCGTCATGTCTCATAGTCATAGCAAAAAAGAAAAATTCTTAAGTTATTAAAACATTTTAAATGCCATATTCTATAGATCTCTGAAGGGTTTGAAGATGACCTGTCTATCTAAAATATATCTGTTTGATCTTGAAAACACACCTAATATGACTACAAGTTCAATTGTAATGTCTAACCACTAATTTTCATTTCTATATATCCTAATAGTTGGTAATACTAACATTCAAGGATTAGCAAATTGCATTACATTGTTAAATGAATGGTATAAATACAATATCTCGAACAAGATTAGAAATACGTGTATGGTATATTCTAACAATCTCAATCTCAATAATAATAATTTGTATACAATATAAAATAATCCAATTGAATGTAAAGTATTTAAAACTAGTAATTGTCTTTTTCTTTTTTTTCTTTCTTTTTTTTTTTAAACAAGCACCTTTTGCCTAGCCCTTTTGCTAACCCTTAACAACAACTTGTAACAAACCCTCCTAAACAATGAAAACTATCCCAGACCCAATACCCATAAAAAGACCAAAAAACCACCCACCCCACACCACCCCTTTGGGAATGTGGGCGTTGAATTCTTAAAATTGCTTCCTGCTGGGTATAAGCGAAGTTATCTTTATTCTGAAAAGAAAAATTTTGGGTTAATTGACAAATTCTAGGAAAGATAACTATATTCTTTGTTATCCATAATGCCAAAGTTCAGGGTTTATCTCAAGTCCTTATTCAAGAAGTCTTTGAAACTGGATCATCTCAGCTAGCCATCTCAGAATTGCTCTAAGCACTTTGTAGTCCAAAGCTGATCTGTAGATGATGTTTGTCAGCTTAGTGATATTATTTTCCACGTGGAATTGTCATTGTGGGGCCCCATCTTCTTCCTGGAGATTTCAGTTGAAGTTAGGCCTGGCCGTGAATTCCTGCAGAAAACTGAAAAGAGACTCAAACACAAAGACATGTATAGGCAGCTAATCGAAGCCTTTTCTCTAGAATTAATTAGTACTCATATGGCCATTATTATCTTAACAAAGTTTAAAATATATATATATATATATATATATATATAGTAAATTTTGATATAAAATTCATACTTTAAGAAAAGTTTAAAGAATCAGAATAGAATCAAAGAATTGAGATTAGTAATAGAATAGTCCCTTAATTAATTTGGTTTTTCTCCTGTCCCATGTCAGAAGATGGCTCTTTCTTCTGGTATGATACAGGGAGTTTTCATTTTCCTTTTAACAACATGCTTGAGTTTAAAGGAGGAGAGAGCCATTCTCCAACTCCAAAATCAGCTTGAAGCTTTAATTGAACTGGGACTACAAGAAGACTAAGAGTATTAATTTTTTAGAGAAGAGCAGAAACAAACATTTAGGAAGATTTATGAAATTTTGTAGATGATATACCAATAGGCCATTTTACTCTTTTTTCCTGGGACAGATGATTTGTCCGTTTTCTTCAGTTGTCTCATTTGTCCAGTGTTCTTCAGATTCCTTAGCCTTCATTCTCCTAAAAGACAAAAACAAAAACCCTTCCCCAAGACTAATTTTGGGGAGGTCCCCTTTTGGCAAGTTACATCTGATTAAATGAAAAGGCATGTATTAATGGTATGAGTGAGTTTAAGCTGGATGGTCATGTTGGTTGATGAACTATCACCTCTTCTAATTAAGAGGTCTCTCTTGTTCAAATCGAACCTTTATCAGTTTTGATGGTAACCACAGCTTATCTTCTCCTGCAGAAGCAAAAGCAAAACCTCGTCCCCAATGTAACACATACCCTGGTTTCCATTCTGAGGTCAGCACATCCTTGAAGTATATAGGCTGATTTAATTCTGTTGTTTTTTCTATTAACCAATGTCTCTCTGCAGCTGTTGTTCCTTTCTCATTAGCACTGAGAAAATTCAAAGTTAATAGAGCATTGTGCAGTCTATTTCTGGGGGTTTTTGTTACCCCTTTCTGTTTATTTATCATGTCCTTCAGAGTTCTGTTGGATCTTTCTATAACTGCTTGGCCTGTAGGATTATGTGGTATAGCTGTAATATGCTTTATATTATAATAAGCAAAAAACTGTTTCATTTTAATAGAGACATATGCTGGAGCATTGTCAATTAGTTTTAATTTGTGCAGGTATACCCATGATGGCCATAACTTCTAGCAAATGAGTGATTACAGAATCAGCTTTTTCAGAACTCAAAGCAGTTGCCCATTGAAATCCTGAATAAGTATCGATAGTATGGTGTACATATTTCAATTTTCCAAATTCTGCAAAGTGAAACACATCCATCTGCCAGATTTCATTCCTCTGAGTACCCTTTGGGTTACATCCTGCTGGTAATGGTGTCTGATTGTAGAAGAAACAAGTAGGACATTTCTTTACAATTTCCTTGGCTTGTTGCCAGGTTATGGAAAAATCCTTTTTTAAACCTTTACTATTGACATGATGTTTCTTATGAAATTCTGAAGCCTCCAGTACATTTCCTATCAATAATTTATCAATCTCATCATTACCTTGTGCTAGAGGGCCTGGCAGACCAGTATGGGATCGGATGTGAGTTATATACAAAGGATGACTTCCTTCTCTGATTGTATCTTGTAATTGAATAAATACTGAAGTTAATTCTGAAGCATCAGGAATGAATTCTGCAGTCTCAATATGTAATACCACTCTTTCAGCATACTGAGAGTCAGTAACTATATTGAGAGGTTCTGAAAAATCCATTAATACCAACAGAATAGCATACAATTCCAATTTTTGAATTGAATTATAAGGACTTTGAACCACTTTACTTAAATTTTCTGATTTGTAACCTGCCTTTCCTTGTTTGTTGGCATCTGTATAAAATGTCCGAACTCCAGATATGGGTTTTTCACATACAATTCGAGGCAAGATCCAATCAGCTCTCTTTATAAGATCAATTCTATTGCTTTTAGGATATTTGCTGTTAATTTCTCCCAAAAAATTACTGCAAGCTCTTTGCCAAAGTTCACTTTCTGTCCATAATTTTTCAATGTCCTCTTTAGTTAAAGGTACAACAATTTCTGCTGGGTCTATTCCTGCTAATTGACGAAGTCTCAATTTTCCTTTCAAAATTAAGTCAGAGATTTTTTCCACATAAGTTTTTAATTTTTTATTTGGTTTATTTGGTAAAAATATCCATTCCAATATAATATCTTCTCTCTGCATTAATATTCCTGTAGGAGAATGCCTAGAAGGTAAAATAACCAAAATGCAATCCAGCTTTGGATCAATATGATCTACATGTCCTTCATGTACTTTTTTTTCTACCAAGGCCAATTCTTTCTCAGCTTCAGGTGATAATTCTCTTGGACTATTTAAGTCCTTGTCACCTTCTAAGGTTTTGAACAAATTATTCAGTTCATCATTTTTTACCCCAACAATAGTTCGTAGATGAGAAATGTCCCCAAATAATCTTTGAAAGTCATTGAGAGTCTGTAGGAGATCTCTCCTAATTTGTACCTTTTGAGGTCTAATTTTTTGTAGCTCTATTTTATATCCTAAATAATTAATAGAATCTCCTCTTTGTATCTTTTCAGGAGCAATTTGTAATCCCCAGCAAGGTAATATTTTCTTTACTTCTTCAAACATTCTTTCTAAAGTATCTGCATTTGAGTCAGCTAGTAAAATATCATCCATATAATGATAAATTATAGATTTAGGAAATTTTTTACGTATCACTTCCAAGGGCTGTTGTACAAAATATTGGCACAGGGTTGGACTGACTATTCAACATTCCCTGTGGGAGGACTCTCCATTGAAATCTTCTAACCGGTTGAGAATTATTGTAAGTAGGCACCGTGAAAGCAAATCTTTCTCTGTCTTTTTCTTGTAGGGGTATTGAAAAGAAACAGTCTTTTAAATCAATAACTATGAGAGGCCATCCTTTAGGTAACAGAGTAGGCAAAGGAATTCCAGATTGTAGAGAGCCCATTGGCTGAATTACTTTGTTAATCGCTCTAAGGTCTGTTACCATTCTCCATTTACCAGATTTCTTTTTAATAACAAATACAGGAGAATTCCATGGGCTAGTAGATTCTTCAATATGCTGAGCATTTAACTGTTCTTCTACCAGCTCTTCTAAAGCCTGGAGTTTCTCTGTTGTTAAAGGCCATTGATGAACCCATACAGGCTTGTCTGTTAACCATTTAAAGGTAGAGCTGTTGGTGTCTTTGGAAGATCATCAGTTTTTCTGCCCTGTTTTTGTATAATATGGATGGCTGGTGACCACTCATTAGAATAATACCTTCTAATATTTCTCTCAGAAACATGTGCTAGTTTATGATTTATTTCTGAGGTTGGAGGGATGTTAATCTGAGTATTCCATTGTTGTAACAGGTCTCGACCCCACAGGTTCATGGCTATGTTAGCCACATATGGTTTTAATCTGCCTCTCTGTCCTTCTGGGCCTATACATTCGAGCCATCTTGCACTCTGTTTAACTTGAGATAATGTTCCAATTCCTAACAGTTGAACATTTACCTCCTGAAGAGGCCAAGATGGATGCCAAAATTCTGGTGCAATTATGGTAACATCAGCACCTGTGTCTACCAGACCAGACAACAAAACACCATTTATTTTTATTGTTAATTTTGGTCTTTGTTCATTTATAGAAGTTTGCCAAAAAATTTTCTTTATGGTTTCTCCTGAATTTTCTGTTCTCTCTGTCTCAGTTGTTCCATTACTCTGAGTAGCCTGGTTTATTCCAATAGGCATTTGGTCATTTAACTGCTCTGAGTAGGGGTCTCCTCTACAATTGCAGGAAAGGTCTGAACTGGATTCACTGTAGGGGCCTGCCTGAGGCCCCTCTGGGAGTTTCCCAAAGACTGAAGCAAAATATTACCTTGTCTGTCCCTTGTTGATCTACATTCATTGGTCCAATGTCTTCCCTTACCACACCTTCTACATACTCCTGAAGGAAGGGGCATTCTGTTGCCATTGTTCCTTGAAGAAACATTGTTTCTAGAAGTGCCCTGTTTACAGTCCTTTTTCAAATGTCCTTGCTTTCCACATCCAAAACATCTAATATTCCTCAAACCTCTTGAAATTGCTTCTCCTACCCACATAGTATCATGATCATGAGCCTCAACATTAACCGTGTCTCTAATCCAATCTTCCAAGGGTGCAGATCTCGCCTTTAACGGCCTGATTATTCTCTTGCATGCTTCATTTGCGTTCTCAAAAGCCAAAGATTCAGTTATTATCTGGCTAGCTTCTGAATTTGGGACCATTCTCTTTACTGCTGAAGTCAGTCTTTGTAAGAAATCTGTGAAAGATTCTTTTGGGCCCTGTATAACCTTTGTAAATGACTCAGTTTTCTTCCCTGGTTAATCAACTCTGTCCCATGCATTCAAGGCTGCCATTCGACATAGAATTAGAGTTTGCATATCATATAAACATTGTGTTTGTACTGCAGCATATTGGCCTTCTCCAACAAGCTGATCCTGGAAGATTTGTATACCTCTATCCCTACATTGTTTTGCTATGTTTTTAGCTTCCTGTTTGAACCACATTTGCCACTGGAGCTGCTGTCTGGGTTCCAGAACCGCCTGTGCCAGCTCCCACCAGTCCTGTGGTATAATTCTATTATAAGTTGACCAGGAATTTAACATTTGTTTTACATATGGAGAATGCATGCCATAAGATACTATTGCTTCCTTAAACCTTCGTAAGTCTAACATTTCAACTGGAGTCCAAATATTTTGTGTAGTCACTTGACCAGATTGCTGTTGTATGGTTAATGGATAAATTAAGGGTGATTGTGTGAAAACAGGCTTTCTTTCTGTAACCTTATAATCCAATCCTGAAACAACTTCACTGTTAATTTCTTCTGTCTGAATCTGAATTTCTCTATAATTCATTTTAACAGGTTTAACAAGTTTTTCTAAAATTTTTATCCTGGCACTTAAATTGACTGTCTCTTTAAAGTGTAAAATATGGATAAGAAGAATAACAATGTACATAATTCGATCAACATTAATCTTCTCATATAGTTGTTCCATTACCATACTGCCTAAAATTTCAAACAAAGCCCAATTTTCTTCCAATGTACACATAAAACCCATTTTTTTTTAATGTGGAAAAAAATCTCTTTTAAATAATTTCCTTTAAAATATCTGATATAAATGACTTACCAATTATGCGTAGAACAGTAGAAATCCGAGGGAATTTCCAAACAGCTACCTAGCGTCCGAGGTGAGAATCCAGAGAGAGAGAGAGAGAGAGAGAGAGAGAGAGAGAGCGAGCAAGAAAACAAGAAAGCGTAGCCATGTTCTGGCTAAAAGCTTGAGTCCAACCACTTCAATGTTCCCGCTTGAGCCTAGTCAAGCCTGGGCTCCGGCTTCCTTAAGCTCCGACCGAGCACGTGCGCTGGTGTTTCAGCCAGAAGCAGCCTATCTGCAGTTGTGTGTAGCTACTGCAATTAGCGGTAGCTCCCGAAGGCCTGAGTTGTTTGTAGCACCGGCTTTTTAAGCAAGTAACTCCAGCTGCGGCTGTAACTGCCTGTAGCTAAGGTAGCTTGGGCCTGAGTCTTAAGCTGAGCTAGGCCCGGGTTAGGCCGGGGCGAAGCCGGAGCTAGGGAGCCAGGCCCGCCCAGGCGGGAAGCTGGACCCACTGCCAGGGCAAACGTTTTTTTAATAAATTCACCCCACGTTGGGCGCCAAATGTAGATGTATCCGGCTTGTTAAATAAGAAACACAGAACCGATTGCAGAGTTAAAAACCACAAGGTCAGAGCAAGAGTGGAAAACCTTACCCTTCACTGCTTCTGCGGTTCTTCCTCTCCACAAGAGACCTACTTCTCTGAGTCCTGTCTATTTAAAAACTTTCTGTTCTCCTCTCTCATTGGTTGTAAACCTAGCCACATGACCTCCTCGTCACTGCCTGTTTGTACAGACCTCCAGGTCTTCTATGGTTTGTATTGAGATTAAAGGCGTGTGTCTGCCATGCTGGCTGTGTCCTTGAACACACAGAGATCCGCCTAGCTCTGCCTCCCAAGTGCTGGGATTAAAGGTGTGCCCCACTACTGCTCAGCTTCTGCTCTGGCTTGCTCTGACCTCAAGGCAACTTTATTGACAAACAAATAAAGTCACATTTCAATCAAATAAAATATCACTATACTGGATCTCTGTGAGTTCAAGGCCACATTGGAAACAACCAGGCAAGGTGACACACACCTTTAATCCCGAGAAGTGAGCCTTTAATCCCAGGGAGTGATGGCAGAAAGCAGAAAGATACATAAGGCATGAAGACCAGAAACTAGAAACATTTGGCTGGTTACGCTTTCAGGCTTTTGAGCAACAGTTCAGCTGAGAGGCATCCAGTCTGAGGAAACAGGTTCACCTGAGGAACTGGCGAGGTGAGGAAGCTGTGGCTTGTTCTGCTTCTGTGATCCTCTAGCATTCACCCCAATAACTGGCCTTGGGTTTGATTTTATTAATAAGACCATTTAAGATTCATGCTACAGTGGAACAGGAGGATAAATATGAGAGGCAGATTCCACTCTACAATTTCCTGTCTAAGTAGAGTTCTGAGTTTTGGCTCCAGATGCTATGCTGAGGTTCTTTCTTTAAGAGCAGAAACTCTTTGCAGAAAAAAAGAATCCTCAGCCCTGTGCATATTCTCAAAACTAACTCTAGATATGTATTTACTCAGCAGAACTTGAAAATTTGAGAGGTAATTTTGTTGTTGGTAATGGTGATAATGATGATGTTTTTTTTTCTTCTTCCCAAGAAAGACTTTAGCATCTATGAAAATAGACTGCTACTACTCCTTCCATACTTATGGTGCCAAATTTTCCAGATATATAAAAAAATCTCATGGTCTGATTGATTGACTTCTGATCAGGGTTCATAAAAGTTGTAAGCCTTAAGACTGTAAAGTACAATGGGATTCAATGCCTACATATAAAAACTGTGTGTTGTATATTGTATTTACTATAGTCTATATGCCATAGATTACAGCATCTTGGGAAAACCCAGCAGGGCTGTATCATGATAAACAGACATAATTACATAGATAGAAAAAGCCTTAGGGTGTGTACATGTGTGCATGTGTGTGCAGGTATGTGCACACAGATATCTCTTCGAAGCAAAACAAAGTCCCTTGTCCTTAGGAGTTTGTATTTTAATAGTCTGTTTTGTATATCTTGTAATATATAAATATCCACCCTCAGATTTATTCATAAGGCTAAAATAACCACTGGCTGGATGAAAAATAATCTTGAACAAAACCAGAACCCTTCTATATAAGATTGCATCCTTGCCTGAACAACACTTAATCTCCTCAGGGAACCGATCATTTCCTTGTCTTTAAGGGTAAAGGGCTGGTTCAGTTCTCTCATCCTGGCTCCCATTTCATTCATAGCATGCCCAAGCCATGCAAATCTGATCTGAAACAAAAATAAACAGATCAATAAATCAGAACTAGAACCATCCTGGAAGACCCCCTCCCTTGCTCTGAATTCAAAGCTTAAAGCTGTTGCAGTCATGAAATGATGGACCATCCTTCACCATCCTAAAGGGAGAGCCTTCTGAGATACAGACCAAGCCAAGAAAAACTGAGCTGAGAACTTCAGAGAGAAGTTCAGATGATATTTCTTGAGCTCCTGGTAACCTGGCTTTGCAGTAGCATTGGCGAATTGTGGTGATATATTGTGTACCCTAGTAAACTTGCCTGAGCATCAGAGGACAGAGCCAGCCACTAGATTAGAAATACAGGTCAGGCAGTGGTGGTGCACATCTTTAATCCCAGCACTTCAGATCTCATGCCTTTGCTTTGGAAGCACACAAACCTTTCATCCCAGGAAGTAATATGGTAGGGCAGAGAAAGGTATATAAGGCATGAGGAAACAGGAAGTAGTAGCTGACTGTTCTGCTCTGATCTTTCAGCTTTCAATCTGATATCTAGCTCTGGGTATATTATTGAAAGACCATCTAAGATTCAAAACAATCACAAACAATACTTTTTTTTTTTTCTCACACTCTGTACATACTCCTGTTTAGGTTGGCATTTCACAAATACAGTACACAATACTAAATGAACTCTGTAGGCAAAACCAAAATTAATAAATTGATTTAAAAGTATTGAAAGAGGGCTAGTGATATATTTTAATGGCAGAGAGTTTGCCTAGCATGTGCAAGGCCCTGGGTTCAGTTCCCAGGAACACACACACACACACACACAAACAGTATTGCAAGAGAGCTATGAATAGATGGGTAGAAGCACATCTCTGTAATCTCAGTATTTGAGAGGCCAAGTCAGGAGATTTGAGAGTTTAAAGCCAGCTTAAACAACATAGAATCTCAGGGTATCTGCTCCCTTTAATCCTTATCATTCTGGCAAAGGACTCAAATACAGGGATAGAATCTGGATTCCTCTCCAAAGCCTGTTCCTTCTTCACCAGAGAGGAAATGGTATCTATTCTAGAGATAGATTTTGATACAAGGTGAGAATAAATTATGCATGAAGCTTTCTAGTAGTAATAATTCATCACAAATCATGATTTGATGTTTTGGTCAATGTTGATAAACCCAGTCTTTCAATTTCCCTAGCCTCAAATTCTATTAGCACTTGCTGACTGCTGACTGGCTGGCTGAGTTCTTGCTCTCTTGTCTTCTCCAGCTCCTGCCAAGGGCATCTTTTCACCTCCAGGACACCCATTCTTTACTTTTTTCTCCCTGTCCAGTTCCAGTGTTTTCTGGTTTAATTCATCAAATGCTTGTTGGAGACTTATCACCTGCAAGATCCATACCAAACAGACAAGCCATTTGAGGACTGGATTGTGCCTTCTCTTTCTGAGAAGATAAGATGTTTCCTTCCTCTGGTACATGGGAGATGAGAATTTCTGCTGATTCAGGGAAGTTGCTTTTGAAGGTCTAGGCAGAGACTACCTTCATGAGCTGAACTATGTTCCTCCAAAACTGTGACCTTGTGTAGAATCAGAGGCGCTGCAGATGACATTAGTAAAATTAAGATGAGGTCATTCTGATTGGCCCTCATCCAGTTGGTGTCCTGACAGAAGAGGAAACTGGGGCACAGCCATAAACAAGAGAGTAGGGGAAACCGAAGATCCAGGGAGCTTGATCATGAACATAGCCATTTGTAAGCCAGAGAGAGAAAGTAGAGCAAATCCTTTCCTCATAGACCTCGTGGGGAATCAACTCCACCCACACCCTCAACTTCGGACCCCAGCATTGTGAGACAATATATTTCTGTTGTCTAAAGCCACCCAACCATGGCAACTAATGGCAGCCCTTACAAATAATGTGACCATCAGCAGGCTCCCTTCAGATGATTTCAAAAAGAATGGGAGTTTGGAATAAATGATCCTTGAAAAGAGGCAGGGCAGTGATAGAGAGGTTGCCAGGCCTGGCATTGTGTTGTAGTCTATATGTTGATTTTATTTATGTTTATCCACACTGGCTTTCTACTTTTCCTGAAATACTGAAAAAAAAAAAATGAAGTTCTGGACTTTAATTCCCGTATGATACAGATCTGGTAGAACTGAACAGCAACTTCACCCTTGTATGGTGGGCATGTGTCCACTGGTTTTTCCTTACTCTTTGTCATATTGCACCCTAAACTCCAGGAGACACAGTGGCTATTGCCATTAGCTCCCATAGTCAAGTGTGTTCTGATGCCTGGCCTCAGCCCACTGAAAGATAGAGTAGAATTGGCCACTAAAGGAATTGGAATATTAAGTGGTGTGGCCAGAAGATGGAGGTTGAATTCCCCAAGTTCTGGATAGGTAGGAGACAGGGAGTAATGGGTTTCCTGAGTGACAGGAATCTAGAATAGAATCTCCATGAGAAAAGGCAGTGTGACTACGGAAATCTGGCTGTCCTGGTCCTGGCTTCAGGGTGTATAGTATGAAGCACTATGCCATGGGCGCCATAAGCCAACCTCATCACAGAGCAGAGAAGCCACCTACATTAGAATAGTCTATTTGGCCAATAAGCACCCCAGTGAACACAATAATGTACTGAATGAGAATTCCTTCACCAGTTTTCTATAAAGTTGGTCTAGTGAGGCTGTTCCATATCAGTCATACATATATCTCATAATAATAACCAAAACTGATTTTATTTTTTTTGTCAACCCTGAAAAAAAAAATGGGCTAATTTAAAGCTAGAAAAATAATAGAGAAAAATTTCCTTACACTTTAATAGTTTAGACTAATTTTTTTAGAAGACTGCTTTTCTTTCTTATATACTTCAACCAGAGGTGTCAGAGAGGTAGATTTCCCAAAAGCAAACAGTCTGTAGCTGTTTTTAAAAGAAAGCATATGACCTCTCTTTTTTGTGATGCAGGTCATAGGCAGCAGAAAACTGGCATCTCTGTGATCCCTTTACCCACCTTTTGCTCAAGAATGCAGCAAGTTGTCCTCATATTCAGTGAACACATGCCCTTTCAAGTGTGTCCCACAGGGTTGGGGATTTAGTTCAGTGGTAGAGCACTGAGTTCGGTCCTCAGCTCTGAAAAAAAAAAAAAAAGACAAAATCAATTGTGTTCCCAAGGAACTTCACTGAACAAACATGAACACTGGGTTAAAGAGAAGCGCAAATTACCTCAGATGCCAGGGTCCTCACCCGCAAAGCTTTCCCACAGCTATTGTGGACATGTATCATCACCGTGTTTCAGCTAAAATTTTACCCAGCGAGGCTTGCTGAGGTCTAATCATCGCCAAACTTGATTTCATAATGTGTGGAGGGATAACACAAAGTAGCAAGATACAGACATTAGTAATCTTATATTCGCCTTAATTCTCTGCTAATTCTGGAAGTAGTTTTTTACCTGGTTCAGATTGATGAGAAGCTAACTTAATGGATGTTGGCAAATCCTTGGAAAGTAGTCCTTTTGGCAGAGAGATTACTTTGTCATCCACTAGGGCTTCTGTATCTCCCATAGCCCTTAGAAGTAGGAGCTAACAGGAAAGGATCTACCACTAGCAACAGTGAATGAAGTCCTGGTCCCACCCCTGTGCCCTAGGCTAATTCTTACTAGCTTCTTTCTGCCTGGAAAGACACAGAACTGCTTCTCTGATGTCAACAGTCTTCTCTCTCCTTTCACTTAAAACCCTTCAAAAGAGGAGAGTAGGGAGTTCATGGGATCCTAGACAGACTGTGTTTGCTGAAAATGAGATCTGTAAAAATGAAAGGATGCTCAAGAGACACCTTGGCTGCTTTTAGGACTAAGAATTAGGATTAGAACTAGGAATATCACCCTGCTTTGGGTATGGATTTTTCCTTCTTTAATAGGCTAACAATTGAAGATTTGGGGCTCTCTTTGCAAGATAAAAATGCCATAATAGGCACCTAGCTATATCAATCAACAAGTTCGGTCTCTATGGCAACATACAAACTGTTTAATATTTTCTCCTTTTGAGTGATTTGCTATTTGTGTATTTTTAACTTCTAATTTTACAAAAGATACTCAGAAAATTGAAATGCTTATTGGGAGTAAATTTACTTACTGAGCACTTAACAATGCACTAAGCCAAGTGTTCTAGAATGTTCTCCCAGGTGAAACCCTCAATAACTTCATTAGGTGGCCTGTATTTCTATGCTCATTTTGTTGAAAAGAAGTAGAAGGGGCATTTTCCTAGATCTTACAGATAGTTGAGTGGCAGCTCCTGGATCCAGACCCACAATTGTCTGAGTCAACGATGTTGATGTATTCATTTCTCATTGTTCCATAATAAGTTACCACAGCTTTAGCAACTAAAAAACAAACAAACAAACAAAAACTAATATCCATTCACTAATGTGTGGTTCTATTGGCCTAGAAACTTGGTGGGGTTGTGTGGATTTTGCTTAAGGCTGCCTATCATAAAGCCAGAGTCAAGGACAGGCTGATAGGACCACTGTCTAGAGATCCTGGAAAGCATCCCTTTCTGAGGTCATTCAGGCTATCCAGATAGTTTTAGGATGGAAGTCCCTGTTTTCCTACTGTTATCACCAAGGTCTGGCCTCTATTTCTGGAGGAGCCTTGTTTTCCTTCCCTTTGTGCTGTCTGTCCCCAAGACACAAGAACACTTCATGTTCATGCTTAGAGGAGGCCTACCTAGGTAACTTCTCCATTTCAATGTAGCCGTTGTGGAACCGTACTTGTACCTGCAAGGTCCCCTCACTGAAACCCACAGACTGATGTTTTATTGATGAAAACCAAGGCAAGGATTTTAAGAGGTTTGGGGATGATACAGAGTAAGCAAAAGGCAATAACGAGGGTGAGCCCAGGACATGACAGGGATCAGAGAAAGACACTCATGACGTCAGTGAGGAAGACTACCCCACAGCTCACCTAGACTACCGCTATGTGGGAAAATAAGAGGAACATTGGCAGGTCTTCCAGTTTTTTAAGATCAGAGATTTGGACTGTTATAAAAAATTACTGTATTAGAAAAGCTTACATTTAACTTAAAGCATTCATCTTCACATAAGGCAGGACATTCAGGCTACTAGTTGGGAACTATTTTTTTAAAAATCTGGATACTACCACTGACTTCTCAATCATGCATTTGGAGTGTGCTCCCCCCCCCACCCTCTGATTACAGTTCTGTCTTTGTCTAGCACTCTCGGCTTGCCATCTTGAACACCATGCATCAGAGCAGATCACCAACTCCAAAGGGCTCTCTAAAGACAGCTCCTCTTTGGAGACTGATAAAATCTTTCTTGAACACCTGTTTGGGGGCTTCTCCAGATGGTCCCCATGATGTTGCTTCTCTGTTCCCTTACGAAGAGAATCTGCATAAACTGTGCCCACAAAAGCTATTTCCAGACGATTGCTTTTTGGCTG
Organism: Onychomys torridus; assembly: GCF_903995425.1. Classification (NCBI taxonomy): domain Eukaryota; kingdom Metazoa; phylum Chordata; class Mammalia; order Rodentia; family Cricetidae; genus Onychomys; species Onychomys torridus. The sequence continues at coordinate 29,528,269 of NC_050455.1, forward strand.
GTTCTGTCAGATAACAAACAATGAGGAGAGGAACCAATCATGCCTTATTTGGATTAATACCCTTTCATTTGAATTAATTGCCTGGACAAGCTGGGCAATTATTTCTTGAATGAACAGAGAGCACTACTCAGCATTGTGAGCTCTCTGTGCACTTCTAAAAGTACATTGCACACCCTGGTCAACCTGGGCCTCCTTTCAAATGTCTCTGACACCATGGGGGGGGATCATTTGCTTGAGTATCTAACTGTGGAAATTTATCAAATAATAGAACTATTCTTAAAAGGTTTTAGAATGGATAGTTCTTAAAGACTCGAGTAAGCAAATGGCTCCCCAGCTTAAGACACTGGCCTGGAAGCCTGACAATCTGAGTTCAATCCCCAGAACACATGATGGAGGGAAATAGCAACCCCTATAGATTGTCCTCTGTCCTCTGGGATACACATATACATACACACAGTGTAGTGTTTAAAACATAATTATCTCCATCATAATTGAAAAACAGCCCCCTCTTGATAGGGCACAGTGAAGGTTGATTCTGTTGCTTTACAAAAGAGCTGCTAGCCTTGTAGCACAGTCTGGTCAATGGACTGCCAGGGTAGATGAAGTAGTAGAGTGGATGGAGGAAGATGCATGGATTAGGTTTAGGGGAATATGGTAGACTGTAGAAGAAACTGAAGGATAATGTGGCAGCTCTTATCATTTCTGCTTATTTTATATTTCAACAGATAAAAAGAATTGAAATACCCTGACTATTATGTACACAGACGTTCTCATCCTATCTCTTAATCCTCGCAATAGAAGGAAGCCCTAAGGGAATGTATGGAGAACAAAGTGGGGGCTAGACCATCTGTTTCCCATCACCTTGTGCCTTTGGAGTTAATTCCAGTATTATTGTTAATCCAAAACAGAGCAGACCCTGGACACCACAGGAAAACAAAATACTAAATAAAGTTCCTTGTCTGTGTTTTGGGATGTTATCTTGTGCCATATGCATGGACCAGCTCTCCTGCTGTTATCACTTCCATGGAAACGTTTCTTAGCATGACTGATAGCATACATCTGTCCCTGGATTGGCCCTGCCAGAGACAGTCCACTGTGTCTGACCTAAATACCCATTCAGGCTTTCGTGTCAATCCTAAATGCAGCTGACATTTATAGTCTGCCGAAATAAACATGACTAGAGCATCATGGCAGAAAGTCTGCTGACCTTGTAGTCATGAGACCTTATCCAGTGCCTTTATCATACCCTATGAACTTGAAGTGATTAGCCAAGCCTCGTGCTTTCTTTGTATTATACAGTAAGGTTCCTTTTGATTATGAAATGAATGAATCACATACTTTGTACTGATAAGGAATAGCCTTCCCTGGTCTGGTTTAGCAACATAAATTTATACTGAGAAGGAATGATATATCTTAGATTGTTGGCACAGACTGTTGAGGTGCAAAATCATCTTTGTAAAGAGTCAGATTAGAATATAGAATCCACGACTCTCCAATGACCAAATGAACCACCGTAGAGGGATATAGCCTCAGAAGTACAGTACACTGCCAAGAACAGTGTCATTGGCATGTGGGATTTGTTTCTCATGTCCACCCATCTTTAAGAAAAAGCTGCACATCTCTATAATGAAGAAATCCACTGTTTATGAACTTTTTGCCTGGGGAAGAGTTTTCCTTCTTCTTCTTCTTTTGTATTTCCCCTCCTTAAAGAAAGATGATAAAATCTTACTAGTGATATGCATCAAAGAGATATGGTATCAAATCCTGCCATTCATACTTCCCAGCCTCATCAGCCTCATTCAACCCTCTGATCCCCTCAGTATTGGTGGGAGCTCAAGTCTCTCCTTTGCTGAAATTTTTACATTATATGTAAGACAGGAAAATTAAAATAGCATTGCAAAGTCAATTCCATGGAGTGAGAATCTCCCATATGAAAGCAAGAGTTTGTAGAAAATAAATGGAAAATCCTGACATGGTGGTGAACAACCTACAATCCCAGCACTTCGGAGGCTGAGGAAAGACAATTGCAAATTCCAGTCAAGTCTGGGCTACATTGCAACCAGAGTAAGACTGTATCTCAGAAAAAGAAGGATAGAGCAATCTTAGTGACTTAATGGAGGCAGCCATGCAGGGTTCAGCATCCATTAAGATCTGAAAACGCAGAGTGCTCTCTCAGTAGAACAGTAATCTCTAGCAGTCCCAACTGAAGAATGAACAGCTTCGTAGGAGGTAAAGTATCATCCAACAGGTGGACTAGTAAAATTCTATCAAATAGTAGAACTTTTGTTTATGTTCATTTTTACATATAGAGAAAGGAATTAAGTCTTTTAAATATTTGTCATTCAGATTAACACCAGCACCTCATTTAGATAGTATTAAGGTTCGAATATAGTGTTCTTGCTAGTCTGGCCTACTGGATTCATGGATCATAGTAAGTATTTGAACTCAACTTATGCTCAGAGATAGATGAGTAATCATCTTAAAAGATTTTTCAAAAAGAATATCAATAACTCAGTATAATAAACAACAATGCTGAAATTTTCCTCAGAGTCATCTTCCCAGTATATTCTTCTAATATGTATTTTGTTTGCTAAATATGTGATTTATTAGTGTCAACACAATAAAAAATACACATTACTATGAGGTAGTATATTAAATAACTACAATCGATCAATAAGCATACGTATAATGATTATGACCTATTTTTTTCAATTGATGGATGCACATCAAAGGTATTTGGAGCCTCAAGCTCTTAATGATGAGAGTGGGATGCATGCTCTCAGCCACTCTCTTGTGTTTGAAAGGTGGAAACTGTCTCATACAATACACCAAGTCCTAAAATTGTAACATTGTAATGGTACCTTCTCTGATGAGCTGGATATTGATGACTTTTGAAATATCCTTAGATATCAACCATCCAGGCAATAAATGGTTAGCAAGGAAAGTTCCCTGTAGGCATTCATTACTCTCCAAACATCTTGCTCCTGTATTAAGTTTGAGAAGTTGCAGGCAATACTGAAGAAATTTGTATCTAGGCTCTCAGACAAAATGAACTCAGAGCAGCTGTGCCTACTGGCATCAGGCCCATGCATGTCAGACCCTCTTAACAGTCAGCTACGGATGGAGAAAGGACTCATGGGGCCCTACCACTAGCACTTACTCTTGATTTATTGGCAACCAACAGATTGGGGGTGGGGTGGGGGGAGGCACAGGATCCAGTTGTGCATCTGCTTGTGAGCAACATAGGCTTCAATTGAGAGTTCCAAACCCATGGTCATACAGACAATTCTAGTAGAACGCTGAAAGACACAAAACCAATCCAAAAGTAGTGGGCATGGGAAAGATGTTTGTAATGAAGACGAGGGGGCTGTAAGGGAGGAGGCAAATAAGAAAGGATGGGGAGAGAGTAACCAGAAAGCATGCTGTCCATGTACATGTATGGATTACAGTACCAGGCATGAAATTCCCTCAAATCCAATCAGAAAACAGTTTCCCCTTTCTTTTGTAGGCTTTATTTGTGTTCTGGTTCTCTTTCACCTCAACATTTTATTAGAGATGGCAGTTGACTCTCCATGCAGTAGAGTACAGCAGCATTCCTGCATACTCACACATTGATCTTCTTCTTCTGTGCCCATTGCCACTAACTTCATATTGTTACTGTTTCATTCTGTGTACCTTTATTGAGATGAAGAGCAATCAAGACCTGGTAGGATGTGTCTAATGATTGAGGTCAGACAGTGTCCTGCATCATGAAAAATGGGCCCAGAGTACCATTCTGGGATTTTAACTTGTGTGCACTTCCTACTGCTCTCTGAGGTCTGGGATTATAATATCCACCCTTATAGTTTCTTAGGGGGCATCTACCTGGTTGCTAAGAACTTACCATGAGTTTTCTCATAGTAACCTTATTGTTATTATAACCTTAACCTTATTAACATATTTTTATAATTTCCATCTTAAAATCAGGACATTGAGGACCAGGGAGGCTAAGGAATTAGCTGAAATCACACACGTAAGTTAGGAGGGCTGTGATTCAGTATAAGTGTGATGACAAGTGGGCTCCACTATCTTTCCCACCCTTTGCTTTCCTGCGTGACTGGTGATATAAGTGGTGCTATTTCTTTAGGGCTGCTGCAGTTGCCCTATCTAGGCACTCCTTGCAGGAGGGGGTGAGAAGGCAAGGCATCAACAACACAGGTGAGAAGCAAGCAGAGGACTTGTTTATTGTGGATATGGCACAAACCTATATACCCCCACCCGATTTCCCATTGGCAGCCAGAGACTCTCTTAGCTGTGTTGTCTCTTTCTCATTGGCCCCCAGCATTCTGATGGTCATGTGTCACCAATCACCATGTGCATGCAACCACAGACTCCAGGTTGGCTCAGTGGTAAGTAGCTACCATGCATGCCTATGCACACTATGCCCTGAACAGGGCAACTATGGTTTTATCAGGCTAGCTGGCTACACTCCTCTTGTATAGGGCCAGCCACTTCTGTCACCTTCTCCACTTCATAAAATGACAATTTTTTAAAAGTATTCAGATAATATCAATATTATCAGCAAATCTTCCATTAAAAAGAATAATTAGAAGAGCACCAAGGTGAATTTCTAACTCAAAGTGAGAAAATGTATTTCAAACAGAGATTATGGCCTTGCATGATTCTAAGAATGTGATCTCTGCAAAACCAAGGCAGTGAAGACTTTCAAAAGACTGAGGGACAAGGGGTGGGATTTTAGCAGAAGAAAATCTAAAACTATGAAATTATTCTGTATGGTATTACAGCCATGGATGTTCTTCATCATACATTTATCAAAATCCATAGATGGCAAAACACAAGAGTGGACACTAAGGGCTTGCTCTAAAAACACTATTGAAAAAATTAATCAAGCAAGTCGAATTATAGAAGGAATACAACAAATATCTTTGACAATGGAATTCTGTTCAAAATATATGAAGAACTTCTATAATTCACAATTAGGCAAAATGTAATAAAAATCGAACAAAAGTTCAGATGATTCACAAATGAAAACTTGCAAATGGCCAATCAGCATATTAAAAAGTGTTCCCATTCCTACAGATATGTTCAAAAAGTGTCCACATCATAAATCTTTCTGGAAAAGTGATGCAAACCACAATGACCTGAAGAAAGACTGAAATGGGTAAGATAGAAAACATTGACATCAAGCACAAATCAACTGGTATTCTCTTGTGCTGCTCATGGGACTATCAAATAAAACATTTCAGAAAAACAGTTGCTTAAACATTTAACGTACATTTACTCTAGGACCTGTAGTGTTGTTTTTAGAATTTATTCAAGGGAAACACAAATATATCTATACTAACATCCATAGGTAACTCTTTAAGGTAACATATTTCACATTGGTCCCAAAATAAAATACTGAGAATGGATAGGCAAAATATGTACATTCCTATAATGGAATAAAAAGAACACATAACTGATAGCTACAATAATATGAGCCATTTTCAAAAATATTTTCTCAGTTAAAGAAGGGGTTACAAATACATTGTATGGTTCTATTTATAGGAAACTTTAGAAAATAAGAACCATGGTGCAGTGATAAATAGTGAAGTTAGCAATTAATTCTCCAAAGGGACTGCCTGGGTGCAGATATGAATCTCTTTCTGGGTTGATAGAATGTGTTTTGGTATGGGCATGGTCTACACAGATGTTCATGTTTATCAGATTGATTTCATAGTTCACTCAAAAGTTAAGTATTTCACTGTTTTAAAGTTATAGACCAACAAATAAAACTGCAATAGTGTAATACTTTATGTAATAAGTGACTTGATTATGTAAGAAAGTAGTTATGGTAGTGGTATTGAGGGTAAAAGCCATGAAGATGGAGCTATGGATATGTTAATCCACTTTTTAAAATACCTATTTTTATAATTTTAAATTATGTGTAGGTGTATGTGTCTGCCTGTGTGTATGTGCATATGAATGCAGGTGCTGTCAGAGGCCAGGTACATTGGATCCTCTGGAACTGAGGTTGTAGACAGTTGTGAACTGCCTGATATGGGTGCTAGGAATTGAACTCAGGTCCTTTGGAAGAACTGAAAGTGTTTTTAACCAATTATCTCTGTTTTTTTTGTCCTTATGTTAATTCTCTTTATTGTGTCCTCTTGACATGATTTTTAAAACCACTTTATTGAGATATAATTGATAGGCAACAGTCCTTATATACTTAATATGAGTAATTCAATAAGCTCAGGGCAAGTGTGTCTCTGTGAAACTATAGCCATTATCAAGTCTACAGACCTGTGTATCATCTCAACAAGCTTCCAATGGCCTTTCTTTTATGAATTATTGTATTTATTATTATTAATCTGTTTGGTAAAAACACAATGTATCATCTGCTTTTTTATCAAATGTTGATTTTTAAATACAGCGATTTAAATACAGGCCTTACTCTCTATGGGGGCTCTCAACAATTGCTTCCAGGATCTGTCGAAAGAGCCAATATCTCACCCTGGGTAGACAGGACACTAGCAGTTGACTTATTGGTTTTCAATTTCATTCCCTGCTGTTATTTAATGTTGCACTGTAAATTTGTGCTTTAACAAATAGCAACATAATAGGTAGACATTACCACCAAGACAAAGGACTCTAGATACAAATGGCTATAATAACAATAAATTAGAGGGACATTAATGTCTAGTTGCAGTTTACATGTCCCAGGTCTTTGAGGAATTATTAGACATAAATAATGCAGAACCATAAAACTTCCACCTCCATCCTCGGGGTCTTGGTTACTTAGAGTATTAAACTGACCTAAGATAGATTAACAGCTCAAAAGTATGACAAGGGCTCAAAAGTATCACATGGCCCAGGAGTGAAAAAAAAAAGATCCAAATCCAAGGAAGCAGTTATGGGCAGGTACTTATATGCTAGTTTGGACAAAGAACAGTCAGTGTGAAGAAGCAACAGAGTTATGTGAGCTGCTTAGAAGATGAGAGTGAGTTTAACAAGGTCCATGCAGAGTTCCTTCTCCCAAATCCTTACTTTGCCTTGTCTTCCAGCACAGGACGACTGCTTTTCCCACAGAGATTTTCATCATCTGAGTGATCAGAGTGACCCTTATACTTCTTGATTTTCAACAATATTTTACCTCAAATGGTAAATGTGTCACAATAGTACAATTAGCCTCTTCTATAATTATTCTAATACAGTGGTTCTCAACCTTCCTAATGCCGCCACCCTTTAATACAGTTCCTCATGTCATGGTAACCCCAAGCATAAAATTATTTTCGTTGCTGATTCATAACTGTAATTTTGCTACTGTTAGGAATTGTGATGTAAGCGTCTGATATGCTAGTTATCTGATATTTGACCCCTGTGAAAGGGTCAAATGACACCCCCCAAAGGGGTCTTTACACACAGGTCGAGAACTGATGTTCCTTCCAATATATCATAAAATACCTGGGGAACTGGGGAGTGGTGTGTCTGCAACCCCAGGTGAGAAAAAGTACTATGTTAGAGCAGTGTTAGTAGCTTATTACTGAGACACATGACCTGAGCTATAAGTAGAGACTGAGCCTATTCTGTATCCAACAACCAGCTGAAAAATAAAATCAATCTCACTGACGGCAAAATGAGGGGCCCTGTATTTATCACCACATAAACAAGGCAGTGAAAGCTTTTTAGGTTAAAAAAAAGAAAAAGGTACTTCACTATTAATTCAGAAAAAAGAAGAGGTGCATTCTCTTAAAATGTGCCTTTGCTCGTGGTCAGCCAGTCCATTTCTTATTTAACAAGGAGTAACACGATGTTTATTTTAGAGAGTGCTCAAACATGTATGAACCACTTCATTATTAAGTCTGGACTGCTGATTGCCTATATTTTTCTACCATATCAATCTTTTAATATCATCACAGCACTTTTGTATGGCCAGAACTGAAGCAAAAGTAATCATGAAAACTGAATTATAGAAGCTAATTTTACTGTTTATAGATCACAAAACTTTCTCGAGTCTAGGTTGTCATTGATTCATTCACACCTTCCAAGGAAATAAAAGGAAAACAAAATCTACATTTATATTAACTGTAAAATAAATTCTAATTTCAGATTGTGAAGATGTGTCTTAAAATCAAGAAAACACAGTGAATGACCTGCATGAAAGAGTGGTTGGGTTAATCATTCCTCATAATCATTTGAAATTGAGGTCATCTTTCTTATTTTGTAATTATCCTATGAGAATAACTGACTTGACCGGGATCCTAGGCTATCTCATGCTGGGCCTGGTCTGGAACATCAGTCCTCCTGGCCCCAGGTGCCTGCACTATAGAAGCTGAGCTTAGCCTAGTCATCATTAATGACCTTTGGTCCTGGGCCATAAGAAGAAAAGATTTTACTTTTCTTGGTATTCTTTCTTCTATTGTTTTTCAGTCTCTCTCATGGTTCATTTAATCCAAATGTGCCAGACCTAGACCAAGATTTAAATCTGAGAAGGTACTAGTGTATAAGAAACCACTGGCAGACTATGGAGAGCAGAAAGAATGGCTAATCCTTACTCACCACTTTAAGCCCTCTTGTGCCAGCTGAAGCAGTGCCAAGAATCACCATGGTGAAGTGACCACGCTGCTCATCTCTTCCAGCTCTAGCCCTCCTGTAGGATGACAGGGGCTTCTGTGGAAATCACGCTAGAACCTACACTGATGTCAGAGCCTGACAGGTCCTCATTATACAGAAGATTCTCTGGGAAAGTGACTCATCCAAGGTTAGGATGGAGGTCTAGCAGCAGTATTCAAATTTTCTAATCAGTACTCATAATCATGACAGCAATCAATGCTAGTTGTTGCACATTGATTGTGCACAAGGGCTTATATTAACACCTTCACATATACTTTCAATGACAACTCCCTAAGGTTGATCACATTAACACCCCTGCTTTAAAGATGGGAGCCTGAGGCTATAAGAGTTTACTCATTCATCCAAGGTTACTCTGCCCATAATTAAGGCAACTGGAGTAGATCTAGATTTGTCTGATTTTATGGTTCATGTCTTCTACTTTTTCCATTTGAAACATGCTTGATTGTATCAGCTTTCTATTGGTTTTGCCCATAAGGTGTGTGTGCCAGAACACCAAGGTAGTTAGTTATACACAAGGATGTGCTGCTATTAACACCTATGGTGTCGTGTATCCTGTTCCTGTTTCCTTAGCCAAATAGACTTTCCTACAGAAAATAAATAAAATTGAGGTTTTATCCTTTGTTCATATTATGTATCTCTTTGCTAATGAGAGTATATTGAAATGTTAGATTTTCTTCCTCCCTTTGTCCTTCCCTCCTCTTCTTCCTCTTCTTCTTTCTGTCTCTCTTCTAACAGGTCTTTATCACCATGATGAAAATGTGTTTCCCTTTTATATTAAATATCAACAACTTAAGATAAGTACTGTCAACTCTTAGTGGGGAGTGAGGATGTTTGTTCCTCCTTAGCCCATTCCCTATTCAGTGTTAATTTTATTAGTTGGAGAAAAACCATTCCATGAGCTGTTGATTTAAGCCAATTGATTTCTCCAGACAGCATTAGGTAATTTTCTTTGAAGTCCTGAAATCTCATAGGTATACATTCACCTCAAATAAAATTTGCAATGGGCAGTATTACTATGATATTATGATTTATAATATTAAGTATATAGTTGCTTACATTTTTTTTCCTAGAACATATCTGAAACTTCTGGAATTTTTGGAGAAATAAGAGTACTGATTTGATGTTAATGAGATGACTTGCAGGAGGAGAGCACACATGGGGTCTATTTACCAGAAAGATGAGATATGCATAGAACTTTGATATTTCAACTGCACTTCTCTGGGGAGAGGGAGATGGCCAAGTTGATCACTGTATTGATTTCTCATGGCTGGATGCAAATGCCTGACCAGACAACTGGAAACAGGAAGACTTTCTTTGGGCTCAGCTACCAGAAGCTTCAGTCCATGGCAGATCAGCTTCTTCACTGCGGGCCTGAAGGAAGACAGAACACCACATAGTCCTAGCCTGCATTCACCTTCTGGCTACTAAGAAGCCAAGAGTCAGGAAGTGGCCAGGAAAAAAAATCTAGATCCCAAGGACATAACCCTAGTTACACAGTTCCTTCAGCTAGGCCCATATCCTAAAATTTCCAGCATACACAAAACTTGTCCTGACTATGGTCTAACTTTTCATCATGTGAGCCTGAAGTGGGTACATTCATGTTTAAACCACAATAATCACTAATGGCCAGTCATACCATCAATCAGGCCTGTACAATAAAGTCTCCATAAAATCACAAAAGAACAGGGTTTGTAGAGCTTTTAAGTAACCAGGTACTAGGAGGGTGGTGTACTTCAACTCCGCAGGGAACAAGGATCACTCTTGGGGCCTTTCCAGACATTGCCCTCCAGTAGGCCTTCATCTGACTATTCATAAATATCTTTCATTACACCCCTCTAAAACCACTGGTAAAGATAAGCAAAGTGTTACCTGGAGTTTTGTGGCCAACCCTAACAACTTAATTGAACCTCGGTAGGGCTGGTGGAAACACAGAGTTTTAGCCCATTCTTCAGAAATGCAGGCTACCTTATGCTTCTGATTGGTAGCTGGTGTGGGATATTTCAGGCTGTATCAACTACAAAGGATAGCAATTGAGAAAGGATTTCTATGGACTGCTTCCTACTGGGACTTCCAGCTGAGGGGTATGTAGCTGACAGCAGACTGATTACCCTGCAACTGTAAACCCTGATGATTGAATGCTTAGAAACGTCCCCCTTATAATGGACAGCACATAAAAGCAGCATGCTGTTGAAGAAAATCCATTCAGTGACAATTTTAAAGCACAGTCAGAGGAGACATCATTCAGGAAAATCACAATAAGTATAAGAACCAGGGCAACGGGAATTTGCAGTGATGGAGAGATTGTGTTCGTCTCTGAATCAGCAAGAGCCAGTGGGAATCTGAAGCCAAGGAGCAGAGCCAGGGTCAATGGATGGGGAGTTGTTATGAAAACACTTCCAGAGTACTGGACTACTGGAGAGAGCAATCTAGAATTCCTGTCTCAATGAAGATAAATTAGAGTGGTTGGCCAGCACTTAGAGTAGTGGGTCTCAACCTGTGGGGTGCGACCCCATTGGGGTCACATATCGTGTATATCAGACGTTTATATTATGACTCAGAACAGTAGCAAAACTACAATTGTGAAGGAGTGACAAAATAACTTTATGGTTGGAGGGTCACCACAACATGAGGAACTGTATTAAAGGGCCACAGCATCAGGAAGGTTAAGAACCACTGACTTAGAGGGATGGTAGAGGGTGAAGAATATGATCAGATATTAAGATTATGAGAATGGATGGATGGATAAATGGAGGAAGGGAGAAAGAGGAAGAAAGGAGAGAGGGAGGGAGAGAGAGAGAGAGAGAGAGAGAGAGAGAGAGAGAGAGAGAGAGAGTCTAAGATTCTTGAATTAGCAGGACTGTTTCCTAAAACTAGGGTTGATAGGCAAGTGTACAGTTGGCCCTTGGGTGAAGTTTCTGACTAACGTATGGGCATGCACAATACCTATGTCTGTTTCCAACTTGCCAGAGGGTACTGTGTGCAGATATAGTTGCCTTTGATGTTGTGTACGGAAGGAATTTTTAAACTAGAGAGGGAATGGATAGTAGTGAGGTCAAAGCAGTGGACATCACGTGGTAGACCTGAAACACGGGAAGATGAGAAGAGCTGTGACACACCGATGCTACGTTACAATTTCCACAGGCACCACTTACCTAACCCAACATGGGGTGTCCAACTCTTTTGTGAGAAAACCCTGTGTCCTAACAGCATGGACCCCTTAACACATGATGAAAACAGGACAGATGGTAGGTTGAACAACATTGTCTCACAAGACAAAACAGGACCTTAAGAACAATGAATGCTTGTCTGGGAGTCCTAGGACAAGCTGAGTTTGGTCATGATAAGGAGTGGCATTCCCAATAAATGCATTTATTTAGAGTAGGCTGACTAGATGAAATACTATTCAGGAAGAAAGCTAAGGACAGAAATCAGTCTGAACACATAATGGTACTTGAGGAAATGGAAATGGGAAACTCAACCAACAACGCAGGCCGGTGCTAACCGCAGCACAAGAATGGGCCATTTACAATTTGAATGTGTCCCTCAAAGATTGCATACTTGAAACATGCTTCCCTCTGTCACTTAATAAATGATTAGGCCATGATTAGGCTCTTTGATCATGCCCAGATGAGTGTTATTAACTCGGAAAGAATGTGTTTCTAATAAAGGAAATGTTCTCTGCCCACCCTCCAAGGCTTTCTTGCTCTTCTGCCCTCTACTTGTTAATGCAGCAAGACGTTCTTGCCAAAAGCGACCATCTTGAAAATGGACTTCTCAGTCTCTGGAATAGTACAAGATAAATTTCTTGTCTTTATAGATTCCATACTTTGTGCTGTTCTACTATGGCAACATGGTATAGATTAGCAGAGGCCTGTATCCTAATTCAGCAAAGTCCTATTAACTGTTCTACTATAAATGGAGGTTCAAATGGCTATTGGAACCATGGTCCATATTCTAGTTTTGGGGTTTAGTGAGCATCCTTATGGGTAACTCATAAGTAAAAAATCTTGGAAGTTGTATAAGGACACTTTAAATTAACATTGTGCTCTTTGCTCTTGTAAATACACAAAATAGACTTGAAATGCAGACAACAGGAAGAGCGACTGGTTAAATACCAGCCATCTCCTCTGCATGGGAGGCAGAAGCCCTGCTATATAATCACAAATAATAGGAATCAGTTTCAACTCAAGCTTGTGAAGTGACACAGACTGATTAACTCTATGGCCTTTTAACTTGGAACAACAACAAAATGAAGCTGTGACTCACTGTAACCATGTCTACCTTGAATGTGTCTGCCATCTGTTCAGAAAACACCATAACTCTTACTAATCTGGAGAATAATGAAAAGGAATTATAAGATTTGCATTTTAATATGGTATACTATTGATGGCATTGGCAACTTCTTAATACTCAGGTAAATAAGTATTTTAAGATAATTCTGGTATATACCTACCTAAGGAAAAACTGGATGTAGCTAAACAATGGCTGATTTCTGTGATAAATGTTTCTGTACACATTTATTGGAAGACAAAAATAATAGTAGATCAAGGATAAAAAAGAATGGGCAACTTGGTAGACTATGGAGATCTATACAATGGCTTTGCATGACAAACTCTATGTTTCTTTTTATCTAGCTGTGTCACACTCTGGAATCTGTAAACACCAAGAAGAGTTGGGCTGCTTCTCTTGTTTTAGCCATTCCTGTTATTCTAAATTTGCGTGTGGTGGCTCACAGCTGCCCTAGCACTTGGGAGGCAGAGGCAGGAGGACCTAAATCTAAAGATCTGGACATAATATAATTTTGCAATGAAGGATCTAAGGCAGAGATAAGGGTAGGCTGTTAAGTAGTATATAAATACATACATGTGCACATGCACAATCTTACATTGGTAAGGTCCAATTACTCACATAAATAAACATTTTGATAATAATTGGATTGATCACCAAGTATATTGGGAAACTCAACTAGACATATCTACAATCATATATATGTGTGTATACACACACACACACACACACACACACACACACACAAATGCCTCCACATGCACGTATAGTACATACATTTAGTATATATTTGTATGCATATATTTTGACCCCCCAGTTCTCAGCTGTAGCAGGAATCTTAACAGGTCTTATTAACAAAATCAAACCTGAAGCCAGGTATTGGAGTGAATGCTGGAAGATCAGAGAAGCAGAACAAGCCACAGCTTCCTCACCTTGCCAGTTCCTCAGCTGATCCTGTTTCCTCAGACTGGAAGCCTCTGAGTCATATCCGAATGGATCTCAGCTGAACTGCTGCAAGAAGCATAAAAGTTTAACCAACCAAATGCTTCTAGTTTCTGGTTTTCACACCTTAAATATCTTTCTGCTTTCTACCATCACTCCCTGGGATTAAAGGCTCACTTCTCGGGATTAAAGGCAAGTGTCACCAGGCTTGGCTGTATCCTTGAACACACAGAGATCCAGGTAGATCTCTGTCTCTGGAATGCTAGGATTAAAGGTGTGTGCTACTACTGCCTAACCTCTATGTTTAATATTGTGGCTATTCTGTCTCTGACCCCAGATAAGTTTATTAGAGTGCACAATATTTTGGGGAACACAATACCACCACATTCCCCCTTTTTAGTCCATTCTTGCCACAGAGCTCCTAAGATCACTGTAATGCCCTGGCTAATGGGAGCAGCAGCTCCTAGATGTCCACTCTCAACAAGAATACTAAACTATGATTTTGTATGTGTGGCTACCTCATCCCAACTTCCTTTCCTCCAGAGAGGAGAGAAGGCCTGGGAGTGGAGGCCATCATTCCATTTGATAAAACTTTGGCACAAAGCCCCATATGTAGGTTTGGCAATCAACATGGCCACTGGGTACATAGAGGTGCTGGGAGCATGGAGCACCTAGGAAGTCCATGAAAGCAACACCTCTCAGGCCACATTCCTTACCCTTTGTCCCTCTTCCATCTGCTCAGTTACCCATGTTCTTTGCAATATCCTTCATAGCCAGTGTGATAAAAGTTAAGTGTGGTGTTTCCTCCCAATTCTGTTAGCCAGCCCGGCAAAAAGGCATTGGAAGGAAGCCTAGCACAGAGCCAGTCAGAAGCCCAGGTTATTCCTACCACTTGTGATTTCCAAATAGGACACATCTTACAGAGCTGAGCTTGTAACCTGTGGGATATGGCTCTAACTTTGGTGTCAAAATTAGTGTTAGCATTGTGATACCCAGCTGGTGTCAACTGGGCAGTAACTTGGTATGCAAAGAAAGTATGCCCTCAAGGCACATTTTCTGGACTGAGGGGACAATTCTTCTTTGAATGGTGTTAGAGAATATAAAACACAATTTTCTCTTGTCCTTCTCTGTCATACACCCTACTCTTGCATGTGATTTTGAAATTGTCTTAGGTTGTACCACAAGGCTGGCTTTAAGACCTTTACTTAAAGATTATCACTGTGTTGGCCTATCTGAAAGAATGTCTAAGGTAGAGTTGGGTCTATTACAGCTCAATGCAGGGATCAGAAAACTATGTAGTCCCACCCCAAGCCAATTCTTGCTTTCCATTTTTATTGTTGTTGTTTCATGTAGCTCAGGCTGGTCTAAAATTTGCTATGTATCAGAAGTTGGCTTTGAACTTCTGATCCTTCTACCGATACCTCCCAAGTTCTGGGATCATAGGTATGCACTACCACTTGTAGCTCACCACTTGGATTTATAAGTAAAGGTTTAGCCAGGCACAGCTACACCCATTTGTAGTGGTGATTGAAACTGTATACTTCATGAAATACCACTACTACAAATGCTTGTGTCAGTTAACTTGTAAAGAGAAAAAGTTTTGATTTTGGCTCTCAGTTTGGAGAGTCTATGAGCAATTGACTTTATTACTTTAGGTTTGGGGCAGCACACAGTGGCAGAAACATATTACAGAAGAAAATTTACTAACTTTAGCACCAGGAAGTGAAAAACAGAGGAAGACCCACAATACACTCCGATCTCATCCAAGTACCTCACTACATCTTAAAGTTTTCATACCTCCCTATAGCACCAAACTGAGGACCAAGCCTTTAAAACACAGGCTTTTGAAGAACATTGCAGACCCAAATTTTAGCACATTGGCCCCTGAACCTGTGGATTTCACATTGAACTTACAACACAATGGATGCTCTGTGCACAGAAATTCCCCTAAACGTGAACAAAGTAGAGTAGTCACTTTACTGGGGATCAACAAGCAAATGAAGACATAGCAAACAGCATGGATCCTCTGAACACTGTGGTCAAGGACATGACTGATCACCGTGTGAGAAATTTTCACCAAGCTCCTTTAGCCAGTAGTCAGATTTCTTAAATGTAGGATTCACCATTTTTCTATCATCTGAAGCTACATCAAACTCACAGGTGCCATCATGTTTGGGATATCTCAGGTGTAATTTATCATTCCTTTTTTTAGAAGGCCTTCAGGGAACAGGCAACATCTTGATGAATTATAATCTCCATCTTGTCCCAGCAATATATGTGGCATTGCCCAGCAATGATGAAACAACAAATCGAGTCAGAGTCTGTCGTGAGGATGCTTGTTCACCACTGAGTAGATGCAGATGTGGATGTTTCTTACTGAATTAATAAGGTTTTCTTAACGTTTAAAAATCATACAAATATTCATTCAAGAACTGAGATTTCACACATGTTATACACCCTTTATCTCCTGTTAAAAGTGAGAGTCGCTTCCTCACGGTGTCAACCTCTAAGTCTCACTCATCTGCATTTTAGATCACTTAATGAACTAATAGACGATGTAGTTTACAATGATAACACAGTAAAAATGCTATGGGGTTGCCAAAATGAGAGGTGGAGAAAAGGTTCTAGCTAAAGAGATTTATGAGAAACTGTTCTCCTGATCTCTCGTCTTAGAGGATGCAGAGCACGCTGCAGAAAGTGGACATGATTTATCGTGTTTCCCGGCCTGGCTGCACTCTTGTGTTGCTGTGATTAATTCTGTGGAGGAGGGAAGTTCTGACATCTCACAGTGTGACCTGACTTCTCAAGTGCAAAGTAGAGTGTGCTTTCTTGTTTAAAATGAAGATTTAAAAATATGTTTTATAAGAATGATGCATACAGCTTTGCTTATTATCTAGACTTCATATTAAAGGCACTTTTACATTTCAGATTTTAGAACAGACTATATGTATATGAAAATTTAAATGTTTACTTTATACATAAAATACAGTTTTTTTCTAAAAAATACACACAATTTACATATAGTTGTAATGATAATCTTACACTTCAATTTTAGTAGGACAATATGCTTTTTTACATTTCTAGATGTCCAATTTGTCACATATATAACCCTTATTTCTTTTCCCAAACGGGACTCCTGATTCTGTTGGATAGTTACTCCCTTCAGTAACCTTCAAGGCAGATTGGGAGATGATCAGTTAAAATCCATTATGTGATGAATTTGGGGCATTATGTAAGGCATCAGCAAAACATTGCTAGAACCATCTATGAGATAGGTCTTTGCTACTTAAAAACTTTTAAAGAAAGAGCTGATAATTGGACATGTTCAGAATAACACAGATAAAACCAGGGCTGGTATTGAGATCACCAACAAAGAATTGGGAAAATACAAAGTCAGCAAGCTAGGGATGGCTTGGGAGGAAGAAATGGCAACACTATTGTGGGTCACAGGCTATATCAGCTCCAGAGTAAAAGTTCCTAAGCAATTCCTGTACCTGGGTCATATTATTAGAGATTTATTAGAGATGTTTTATAACTTGCAGCCTACAGCAGTCTAGCTGATGCACACCTGAGGATCAAACCACCATTTAGCAATTTAGAAGATTATTCTCAAAGCAATAATACCAAAGCAAAGCAATTTTGACTACGCCATCATCAACCATTCAATGAATATTCTCTAGTTCACTTTTTTTTTCCTTTGGGAGAGTACCTAATTGTGTCCTGGGTGCCATGTCCTTTAAGTTGTTTGTTCTTAACTAATGTGATTATCCAAAGAAAAAGTAGCCCTTACTGTGGGCAGATGAAGCAGCTGGCAGCCCTTTGCCAGAAGAACTCACATTTGGTTAAGAAATGAACTAGAATGCAGCAATGATGAAACAACAAATCGAGTCAGAGTCTGTCGTGAGGATGCTTGTTCACCACTGAGTAGATACAGATGTGGATGTTTCTTACTTAACTAATAAGGTTTTCTTAATGTTTAAAAATCATACAAATATTCATTCAAGAACTGAGATTTCACACATGCTATACACACATATATCCAAGTTTACATAACAAATATTTATGCTTGCTGTGAATGATACAGTTGAATATAATGATGTTTTCTCTCACAAACATATGCAACAAGTATTAGATACATATAGACATATTTATATAAATGCATGAAGAAAGTATGGGACAATGTAAACTCTGAATTCTTCTCTGGAGTCACAGAGGGTGGCTGATGAAGCAGGTAAGAGGACATGAAAGAAGATTAAATGTATTAGTAATCTGACTTTATAATACTAGAAAAAAACATACATTTCTATATTTATAGTACTATATATTATCAAATCATTTTTGGCTCATATGTCTGATGTATCAGTAAAGGAACATTAAAATATTCATACATTTTTTTGCCCTCTTTTACTAAATTATAAAAGTATTATCAAATCTGTTCAGGCAGTGGTGGCTCATGCCTTTAATCCCAGCATTTGGGAGGCAGAGCCAGGCAGATCTCTGTGAGTTCGAGGACAGCCTGGTCTACAGAGTGAGATCCAGGACAGGCACCAAAACTACACAGAAAAACTCTGTCTCCAAAAACCAAGAAAACAACAACAACAACAACAACAACAACAACAACAACAACAAAAAAAGGAATATCAAATCTGGAGAATATTTATATGTAATTATTTTTATATAGAATTATTCAGAATATAAAATATATAAAATTCTTTACAATCATAGTAAAGTCTTATTATGAAATATTAAGCTATTAAAATTGCTTGACATGTGTATACAAATATTCAGATTAATTAAGGAAAGATTCAGAATGCAATTTTAAATATATCCACTTATACATTCTATCTCTCTGTCTGTCTATCTATCTAATATTATCTCAATCACACATATACACCACACACACACCCCTCCATATACAGCATATACTTACTTATACTCATAATTACTGTTAACATTTTGTATGTATCCTTTTTTTACTTTCTTTCTTTACTTTTCTCTGCAACTATGGTTCATGTGTGCTTTTAATTTTCAAGGACAAGTGTATGCTAAGTTTTAAAAATCTATAATGACACAGACAAAGACATTCTATGTCAACTTCACAAATACACCTTTTTTAAAACCTATAAGTGAAGGACTGGAGAGATGACCTAGTGGTTAAGGGTGATTCCTGCTCTACCAAAAGATCCAAATTCAGTTTCCTGTACCCATGTTGGGTGGCTCACAACCTCATGTAACTCCAGCTCCAGGGGATATTGTGGTCCTTTCTTGTCTCTGCCACCACAGGCAATTGTATACATGTTGCATACACAGACAGACATGAACACATACACATAAGTAAAAATAAATCTTAAAAACTGTAATTGAGATATTACCAATTTACTCAAATTAAGAAAAGCACAAAAGAAAAGCTTTATCATTGGCATGTTGCCTCTATTCCAAGATGAATCATTTCAAGATTGATTTAGTCTAAGAAATAAAACAACCCATCATTTATAGAACAAAACTTACTAGAAACTTTAAACATAGTTATCTTATTTAATCATGGAGTAGTAAAGTTATTTCCTATATAAAGCAAACAAAAGGATGCTTATTATTATCATGGTTCAATACTGGACTTGAGATCATAGCCAGTATAATGAAACAATTTTCTGTAAGAACCAGTACTATTAATTAATCCTAGACATCTTTTACATTGACCTACAAATGAAAGATGGTTATAAACTCCCTTTTTTATATTTAATAAGAAGCTTCTCAGGTTTGTGCTAGATTCATACATATTGTGCAGAGTTATACCCACTCTCTATGTCCTCTGTTCTAATGGCGGCTGTTTTTGAATTGAGTAAAAATTACTCTGCCCATATACTCTGCAGTCTCTTCCTATATCATCACTCAAGAACTTCATTTATGTGACATTTTTATCCTTCTCCCTGTATCTTCAATTCCTTCTTTTCTGTTGGATTATTACCCATGATGACCAGAGCCCTCTAATAGCTAAAATCTTTTGACTAATAGAAACTCATCCTTAATAATTTTTTTCAGTTACCAATCTATTTAGTCTCATTGCAGTCAAACTTCCTGAAGTTTATGATTCTAGCTTCCTCCACTTCTAAAACTTCTGTTATGACTCAACTGATCCCAGTCTAGCTTTTGCTCCAAGATTCCACTGAGGCTACTTTTCTTTAGACCATTAACTCCAGCTCTCTCCCAATATCTCAGGAAAGCTTTCCTTGAAATAGGGTCTTACTATGTTGTCAGTGCTGGTGTTCAAGTGATCCTCCTTCCTTGGCATCCTGATAATCTAGACCACAGGTATGCAACCCTATCCAGTTCTCAATCATAGCATCTCCCAACATGCTTCTTGTGAAGCATCTTCCGGATCCCTCTGAGACATTGCTGTTTCCTGATGTTCTTCCATCTTCTCAGGATCCTATGTCAATGTTCTATCTTTCTACATCTGACACTGAACTGCACACTTACAAACTGGTTGGGGGATTTCACTCCTTGAATTGTATTGCTTTCCTACATCACCTCCTCTAGTCTTACAGTTAGGTATTCTCTGCATGTACATGAGTTCCAAGCATGGATCTCAAAGGATGATTGTTCTCCTGATCTCTGGACCTGGTGTGCAGCTATGCATTTGGTATATCCACTTACCTACCAACTGGGAATGTTTGCATGGGTGTTTCCCATATAGAATCCTTGCTCTTCTCTCTTCTTTGACAAACTACCATTCTCCAATGTTTGTCATAATAAGTGGTGCCACAGTCTACTCAAGCTATCCAAATCTAAAAGCAAATCTGAGGCATTTCACCTTAGTGTATCTTTTTCCTACATCCATTTTTCTTCATCTTGTCAAGTCACCATTGTCTCTCACCAGCTGTAATCTAGACTTTCCCAATTGTATTCACGTTTACCTAAAGCCTTGGTCTACTCACCCTAGAAATTTTTGTTCTTTTACTCTGACTTTTCCAAAGCTCACAAACGACATTGAGATTCTCTTTGTGTCCTTTATCCAGGCCTAACCAGCCATATGTTATCCGAGCTCCCAATATACTACGTCTCTGAACCCTCTCCCCTGCCACTCAGATCTGATTTCTGTTCTTAACTGCCAGATTACCTTTCCAGCTTCCAGCTATCCGTCCAGCAGAAAGCCCTTGAAATGGCTGAACCCTCCTTGCCCTCAGTGGCAGCCTCTCCTTACACGGGCTTCCTTGGCTGAACTTATGGAATGGTTCTCTGTCATACCACATCCTTGTACTTCCTTCACTATGGCACTGGCACCCCAGGGCTTCTCTACAGTTCCTTGTTTATGGGTCATGTGCCTTCACTGGATCCAGTTTCTGCAGGACAGGCCCTGTGCTGTTTTCCACATCTAACACATGACAAGAGCTGAAGAAGAGCTTAATACAAATCAATGTGGAAACTAGCTAACAATTTTTCTCTTGCTTTCTCTGTATATATCTTTTTCAAAATTCACATAAACACACACACACACATACACACACACACACACACACACACACACACACACACACACACACACACACACAGGGAACAAGAAGGAAATTGGTCCTAGATGTTCTACTATGGTATTGAGATTGCCCAGGGAAAAGGTAAAGAGTCAGTTTCAATTCTGCCTTTCTCTTTGTGTGTCTTTTCTTTTCCTGGCGCCCTATGTCATTGGGATCCTGTACACTTATTCTGAGTCTCCTGGCACTGGAGAAAGTAAAACATTAAAAGTATCCTCCCAGCCTCCACAGGCTTCTCTTATAGGAAGCTTGTTGGCATATTCTTTTACTTGCTGTGTGCTGGGTGGAGCAGCCCAGGTGTTATGTGTGTTTGGAAACTAATGAAGCAGGTCTATACAATAGCATCCCTGACTGCAACTCACATAGAAGGTACAGCAGAAGGATTCTTTTGGCAACCACACCTTGGATGATTGGAACTAGCATTGGAAACCAACCTGGCTTTAATGCACCACTTTACAATTAAAAAAAAAAATGCACTCAACACAAGCCCGCTCAGTCCCACTCAGCCTAAGTCACACCCTGGATCTGGCTTGTCCTTGTCCTTGAGGGTGTGATTTAAAATACATTTTTTCTTTTCCAAACATGCTTAAGGCAGGATCAGCAGGCAATGTGAGTTCCCCCCACCTTTTCCTGCAAAGCTTCCTGTTGGTGAATTTTCCACAGATGTTTTCTGTTTACAGCCGTGCAGCAGCAACTCACTTCTAACAGCAAGGCCAACAGCTTGCCTGATGGCCAGGCAGTGTTGGTGGAAGCTCTCCAGCTAGTCAAAGAGGGAAGGTGGCTATTGTGAACATTTATTCATCAGGCAGTAGGTTTCTTTAATCCCCCTCTACCCAACTTCAGTACACCTCTCTCCCTGGCCTCTGACCAACCTGCTAGGACTTGAGAAGCAGCATACTGGTAACACATCTGGCCTCTGGAGGACACAGCCCCATTCTGTGGCTGAAGAACAGGTCTGCCACTGTCACTGTGCATGCAGAGGAGGGCCATAAACCAAACTGCTGGGTGAAGGGATCTTCACAATGGAGCAGGTATGGAATGCTCTTCACAATGGTCCAAGCTGCCTGCTAGATTATAAATAAAGTATGGAGCATCCAGTTACAGTCAAGTTTTTAAGAGGTAATTTTTTTGAAGTGGAAAATTGTCCTTGCAATATTGGAGATGTACTTATACTACAAAAAAAACAAACAAACAAAAAAACAAACAAACAAACAAACAAAAAAACAAACCTCAATTCAACCAACCAAGCAAAAACAATGCACTGTTTAATCAGGACTTGTGTCTAACAGGGTCCTGGATTTTTCTTCTCTCTGCCCCTGAGGTCTCTGACAGCCGCAGCCTCTCTAGGTTCTGGCAAAGATGATTGTTTTTCCTAACTTGTTGGGATATGTATGCTCTTGGAAGCTCTGAGAATGAGATATCTCTTCCTTAGAGTTCCTTTCTCCCCAGGGTTTCCAGGTGTGTGGGTCCAGTGGAGTCTCATTTCCCTTTCTGGCAGTGACTTCTCAGCAGGGAGCCAGATTCTCTGCAGATGTGGTCCTCTGTGTGTGGGGGGCTGGGGGGTAGGCAAGGCGGTTCTGAGGCTTTAACTCTTTCAGACCCTCAGGATTCTGGTCTATACATACAATTATCTCCTGTAAACAATATCTACACAGACTCTCAGCCTAGCCACTGACTGTTCAGGTGTGAATGTCTTGTTTCTGTACAAATCAAACAAGTGCTAGAGTTGTATCAAAGCCACTGTTGGAGTTACCTTGTTACTAAAAATAATACCAATATGGCTGCTGGTCATTCAATACATCAGTCAGGGAACAGGGTTCAAGTATCCTGTCTGTAAGCTCAGACCACCCACATGGAGGCTAAGTCGGAGTTGTGTTGCATAGAAGCCCGAGTGTAGCCCCTGCCAGTCAGACTGATTCTGTCCTTAAGGCCTATGTATTTGAGAGAAGTGTTCAAAAGTAAACTCAGTAACAACTGAGCTCGATTGGGCTCTGGCTTCCCTGTTGGTGATGTCTGTATTTCCAACAGTGCTCTTCCAAACTCTTGCCCTTCAAGCCTTCCAGTCATTGATGCCATTCCTTGAATCCTCTTTTCCACCTCTGCATGAAGGCTTCTACTTACAATGGGACCAATATCTCACAACCCTCAACTCCTCTAATTCTCTGCTAAGGTCCTAGAGAATAGGAAACTGTTCCTCACAAAACCCAGCTTATGGTATTGACTTTAGCTTTTCTTGATGGAAATTCACTCTGCCTAAGCTTCAACTCTTACTAGCCGCTGATGATGATCTCCTCCCCTTCAGGACATGGATGGAAAGCGGCTTCCTCCAAAAAGCTTTTCCTGATTTTCTCTATGTCCCCCCTCCCTCCCCATAGCACACTGATATTATCATATCTCATTTGTCATCATTTGTTCAGATGCCTTCCCACAGTCCCCCCAAAGTGTGATTTTTGAGGACATTAACCACCCTTCATCTTGGCAACAAAGCCCAATATCTCATAGAGAACTGGTAACCTTCCCTCCCAGAAGACTAGTGTAGAACTGGGAGATACAGGTCAACAGAATCACGCAGCAAGACCCTGCCAGAAGACTCTGGTTGCTTACATTCGAATCACACAGTGGCATGATTAGGAGATATGTAAATGGACAAATCAACATGTTGTGTCTCATTCTTATCCTTCTGTAAAATGGGGATACTTGTCTCATTCTCCTCATAGGATCCAAGCAGAGATGTGGTGCCTTCTACAGCAATGGACACTCTTTATCCATTAGCCTTCAGAAACATGTCACTTTACCTCTTTATAGCAGGCCTTGTCTGATAGCAGAGGGTCTAAGCTGTTGAGTCTGAATTTCATCAAGCTTTGGTGGACTGTGGCACCTTTGAACAGAAGTTTCTATTTTGTAACCTATATTCTGTTTTCTAATATGGAAAAGGATCCCCAGAAGTTAATGCATCCACCTTGCCTAATAACCATCCCTATCTAGGGCACTTCTGGGGGCTCCTGGGAACATGGTTTGCCAAACTCAAGCCCTACTTTGCTCTGGCATGCTCAGACTATTGAGCACTAGCCAGGCACAGGAGCAGAAACAGGGATGAGCAAGAGCAGGGCCCAAAGGCAGATCCTGAGTAGTGGTAAGAGTGAGTACCATGGGGGAAAAATTCCAGGGGACTGTGACAATGGACAACTTGTTTATTCTGAGGGGGCAAGGGAGCCTAGGAAGAATAGGCCACTTGGATTAACCTGGTAGTATGTCATTGATGGGGCAAAAACATCCATTGAGGGCACATCATTTGCATACTCAGAGTAACCTTATAAGGACCCTTATAAGGTCATATAGGAAATCCAGCCCGGGATGTTTCAGTGGTCAGATATGTAACAACATGTCCCTATAGCCTTGGAGATGCAAAATCCTTGGTTTTAAGACTTGCTTCCCTTCTCCAGGCAGTGGTGGCACACGCCTTTAATCTCAGTACTCAAGAGGCAGAGGCAGGTGGATCTCTGTGAGTTCAAGACCAGTCTGGTCTACAAAGCAAGTTCCAGGAAAGACTCTAAGCTACACAGAGAAACCCTATCTTTAAAAACCAAAAAAAAAAAAAAAAAAAAAGACATGCTTTCACTCCTTCATAGCTTCAGGCCACCCCTTCAATGCTTGTAGCTAGAGAAGATGGGTGAAGAAAGGCAAGACAAAACAAAAGGAGATACAATCCACCTGGGGATGTCTATAGATTTCACATCTCACAGCTATCAGTTGCTTATCCTATCTCAGAGTCCAGGGCCATCAATGGTTGCTCTCCTCCTAGGAAGCAGCCAAAGGTATGGATTGTGCAGTTCACTGAGGTCTGTAATGTGGTTAAAATAAAATATGTGGAGCTGAACTTTCCATGAGTTCCATCAATATGGAAAGTATTTGGCATGAGCTAAGGAAATAAGATTAACTTACTTTTATCCTATGTGGTTACTGATTACCTCTAGACCCAAAGAGTAGAGTGGGATTTGGGGAATATGAATTATTTTTCTTATTTTGGCATTGGACCCTGTGGTACAGCACTAAGGGAGAGCCCTAGGTGGGGTCTCAGACACTGCAACTTGATGTGAGTTTAAAGCTTATGCTGCTTAATGCTCTGGTCCAATGGGAAGGTTCTTTGGAGCATTTTAAGTACAGATTACTGGCCAAGGTATCTCCCCCTTCATTTACAACGAGCTTCCCAGGTGGCTGTGATGCTGGCCATCCTCAGGTCATGTTTTGATCTCCATTTTCAGTTCCACAATCCTTTGACAATTAAGTTCCATGACTCAGTGGTCCTCACTGATAGCAGAGCAGCGAGTGACTATTTTAAGGATTAGGTAGGTACCCATATGGTTATAAGATGCCAGCTGTCATTCATCCTGAAGTGGATGACTTCTTCAAGAATTATTTCTGCTTTAAAGCCATACATTTTTTAATCTTTTCTCTCCAAGTGCACGTTTGGCTTCTAGTAAAAGGTGGACAGTGGTAAGCAGAACAAAGTTGGGAGGTGAGTATGTCAACTCAGTGAGTGGACAGTTGAGGTGGAAAGGCAACCCTAGGGAGACCTAGACTTGGGTTGGGCCAGATAAAATGGCAGACACAGAGATAGTTATAGACCTATTTCCTCCAAGTTCTCAACAAGGTTACCTCAAAGGAGTCAGTACAGTAAGTCCACATGACCTGCCTAGGACTTTTCATTTGGTTTGGAAATCACTATTATGAGGAAATGCAAGGAGATGCAACCCATCCTTTCACCCCATATTCCTAAGCTCTACTGTAATCATGATACATAATAGATGCTCACTAAATTTTTATGGAAAAATAATATTATTTAAATTAGTAACTATGGAGTAATAAAGAAACAATTAAAATTTTTTTTAATTTTTATATAATTTTTATGTTTGGAAAAGTAAATTATCAAATCACTTCCCTTTCCTCCACTCCTTCCTTTCTAAATCCTCTCCTATACCCCCACCACTATTCCTTCTCAAGTTCATGTCATCTTTTTTTCTTAAGATCACTTAGCACTTATATGAGCATAGAGCTTTCTACTGAAGCGTGGCTAGCCTCTCAGGGCCTCATCCCTGAAGAAAGGAACTCTTCCTCCCCAGCAGCCATGAGTTGACAGTAGCTTGTGAGCTAGGGGTGGGATTTCATGACTACCCTATCCATGACTGGATGTTGTTTGGATTTATTTTCTGCGGGTCTTATGTATACTGCCGCAGCTGCTGTGCATTTGTGTGTATAATAGCACTGTTTAGTAAATGTGGCTTCACAGCAGCCCCTCTTTTGTGATAAACCTTGGGCCTTGGGGAGAGGAAGCATGATACAGAAGTCTGATTTAGAGCTGAGCATTTCATGGTTTCTGATTCTTTTCATGTTGATCAGGTGTGGACCTCTATGTTAATGTCCACTTACTGCAAAAAGAATCGTCTCTGATGAAGGTTGAGAGATGCATTAATTTATGGGATAAGAACTTAAGATGCAGTTTATTACTATGTCCATTTAGCAGAATAATAGTATTAGGTTCTCCACTAGCACCTATCACTTATCCAGCCATGGGTTTTGGCCCATGTGGGCTGGTATAAGTTCTGTCTTGTGGAGTAGGCTATAAGTCCAATCAGAAAGCATTTGGTTACTCCCATAATACTCATGCCGCCAGTGGGCACATCTTTCCAAGCCAGTCATTACTGTAGCTACATCTTCTAGAGTTCACAGCTGAGTAAGACTGTTGATTACCTTCATCCTCTGGTAGCATGAGGGATGATGCTTCTAGGTCAATTCCTTCTTAGTTCCTCCATGTTCTCTGGCTCAAGTATGTGATGTCTTCAGCAATGGGATCTTACCATCAAGTTCCTGAAAATAATCAAGAGCAATGGCAGTGATGTGTAATGTCTGAAGGTGTGTATGGAAGCCCACTGACAAGCAAGTAGAAAACAAGTAGCCCATACCTGACACTCGGCTTTTTATTTGATAGCCTATGTTGTCTGGGAGAGACATTGTTTCCCAATTATAGGGTAACTTCATTTAAACTCTTGTTTTTATACATGTATATTTTAGGAAGCGTCTACAAAAGCAGATTTCCCTGGGGCTTTTTCAAGGTCTTTAGTATTATTTCTCTCCATGCTCCCTCCTGCATCCTACCCTATCCTCTCACATACCCCTCACTTAATCTTTCTTGTCCTGTTAGTCCCCTTTCCCACTTTTGAACACCTATGTTGTATCACCCCCACTCCCACATCTGACTTCTATATGGGTACTCTAAGCTAAACACACATACCTAAAGACTCAAAGACAGCAACTACCCATAAAAGAGAACATGTGGCATTTGTGTTTTTAGAGCTGGGATATCTCACAAAGAATGATTATTTCTAATGGCATGCACTTGCCAGAAAATTTCTGAATAATATTCCATTGTGCAAATGTGCCATATTTTCATTATCCATTCATCATTTGATGGATATCTAGGCTGCTTCTATGTCTTGGCTATTGTGAATACAGCAGCAAAAAACACAGATACAAGTATCTCTGTAGGAGAATGTAGAGTTTCCCATTTTCCTCTAGGCAGTAATTTCAGAAAATGTCCTTTGTCTTCCAGTTACCATGTAAGGTAAGGTTCACACACACACACACACACACACACACACACACACACACTGTTTGTAACTTAAGAAAGTAAATTGTTCGTTCCTTACATATTGAACAAACTGTATCCAGATATCAAAGAGCCACAGAGATGAAAGAATAGCGCACTCAGGAAGATGAGCTATGGTACACAATGGTAGCATATAGAAGATCTGAGAGACTCGAGAAACATTTGGCAAAGGTGACATTTTGTTTTATTTAGAACTATCTAACAGAACTTCTCAGATTTGATCCCCATTCCCTCTGAAGAAAAAAAAAATGTGAAATTTCTTCTGAATACTTGTAATCCAACACAGCAACCTTATTTCTTATAAATCACCTGGAAGCTTGGGAGTCACATGCCAGAAAGTACCTCAGTTTCCCTTCCTGCCTCTGTTCCTCCTTGCTGACCTCTGCCACCAGATCTCCTTCATCAAATGTTTAATCTTCCTAGGGCTCAGACTCCCTAAGTTGAAGCAGTTTCTAACTACTGTTTATCATAGTATGAGGGAAAATCCCAACTCAAAGTATCTGAGAAATAAACAGCAAATTTTCCAGACGCTTAAGGACTGATAACATTTCTTATGATAAATGTTGAGAATCTGACTTAGAGGCAGCTGACCGGATGTAAGACAATCTCCCTCACCTGTCTCCTCCCCATTATAAGCCTCAGGATCCTGTGAGAAAGAACTATTCATTTTATCACTGGGCTTGGCTAGTAGCTATCTATTTTTGTTGTCATATTGTGTTCCATTGTATGAATTTATTATAACTTGTCTATCAATGGGACTATGGATGGACTGTTCACAAATTTGTATAAATAATTAAGACATTGCTGTAAACATTTCCATACATCCCTTTAGTATGTGTGTACTTGACCACCATTTCCATTCTGTTCCCTTCCTTCCCCTCCCCCCCTCCACTCCCCTTCCCTTCCCTTCCTGCAGGTTAGTATTAACTGCCAACTTGACAGAGCCCAGAATCATCTAGGAAGAAAGTCATAATGAGGACTTGTGTAGGTATTTCTATACAGTGATTGTCTTGATTGTTAATTGCTATAGGAAGACTCTGCCTTCTGTGGTAGCACCATTCATGAGCTGGGCCCTAAACTGGGTAAGAGTAAAGAAGGCTGTGTGAGTATAAGCAAGCTCTTTACTGCTCTTGACTATGATGTAATGTTTAAGTTCCTGCCTTGATGTCCCTGAAACAATGAGCTGTTATCTGAAATTGCAAACAAAATAAATCCTCTCTTCTCTACATTGCTTTTGCCAGGATATTTTAATCACAATAGAAGAAATGGGACAAGAATATCTTCCCTCTCTGTCTTCCATTCTTCCATTCCTTCTCTCTCTCACTCTGTTTTGGTAGTGCCAAGGAGTCTCACACATGCAAGTGAAGCTCATCACACTGAGCTTCTGCCCTAGTCCAACCTGTTTGCATTTCTGTGGGGTGTATTTTGTTTTCCAGATAAAATGCAAGACCTATAGTTAAATGTGAGTTTCAAGTAAACAATAGCTAACTCATTGCTATAAATGTACCCAAAATATTGTATGAAACATTCTTATACTAAAGATTTGTTTTTTTATTAGACTAGCTTAATATGAATTTAAAGGGCTTTCTAGATTTGACAATACTACACATAAACTTGGGAGTGGAAATTACTGTGTAATAGGACACGTGGAACTTTAACTTTAATAGACAATGCTAAGCTTCTTTGTTCACTAGCTGAACTCAATTACACTTTCTCCAGTAGTGTATGAGAACATTAGAGGTTTTTTTCCCCTACACAAGTTACATATCTAGGTATTTGTAAGTTTCTTTTCTAGACTTTGTTCTGCTGGTGACTTAATCAATTTTGGTTTAATGATAATTACATGACAATGCATCTTGAGGGCTGGGAGATTGCTCAGTGGATAAAGTACTTTCTGCATTTACTCTAGGTTCTAAATTGACATCCCTAGCATCCATGTAAAAGCCAGGGGTGATGACATGTGTCTATAACCCCAAGGCTAGTTAGATGGAGACAAACAGATCCCAAGAGTATGCTGGCCTGCTAGCCTAGCCAATGGGCAAATGCCAAGTTCAATGAGAATCCTTATATCAAAAAATAAGACAAAGAACAACAGAGAAAGATTCCTGACCTTGTCTAATGGCCTCCACATGCAAAAATACATGGCACACACAAAAATGAACATGTACATATACTGAATCCACACCAACACCACCAACAATAACAATAATAATAACATCTCTCTGATAAAGTCAGTTCTCTCATCTGTATTCTTTGAAAGTATTCCATCTATTCTTGCTCTCTTGAGTACCTAAACAAATAATGTTTTAAGTTGTTTTTGTACCAAAGCTACTGAATAACTTGGAGGGATTTCCATCATTATAACGTTTCATCTTCAAATCCATAAGCCTTTTGCATAGCTCTGCTGATGCAGCACTTCTTTAATAAGAGTATTTTATCCTTCAACATACACATCACAGCTGTTTCTCAGTTCCACTTTGGTATTTCCAACACTGTAACCATCTCTATTCCTGATACTGTTGTCTGTTTCCCTTTTGATCCTGGGGCAGTTGCCATTGTTTTTGTGTGTCTCAACATTTTCTAAGATAAAAGATAGTAGAAGTGAATAATCTCAATCTCTAGGAAATGTCACACTACTTCTTCCAACAGCCTGCCCATAAGGAGTACCAAAGAGTCCAGTGCATAGTTAAATGGATCCCCATGTTCCAATGGAGAAAAGATTTGGAACTGGCCCACAGCAGCTTCCTAAGGCTTCTTCAAGCTTTACAACTGAGCCACAGTGTTTTGACCTAGGGGGGATCTTACTGTGCATTGCAGTCAGCTCTCCTGTTTTCTGGTCCCTGGGAAATTCTCCACCTCTCACTTACAAAGTCAGCTTTCTGCACAGCTTAGATATGTCTGTCTACCTTCTGTGTTAATCTTGTGTTTTGAAGAACTGCAGTAAAGTCAGTATAGGCCACATGAACCTCTGCAGGGTCTTTCTTAGCTGCTTGATGCACTTGGTAGCAGCCTTTCAAAAACTTCTAGGTGCTATTTGTTGCTGTAATATAGCAATACGATTATAGGTTGAATCTCCCTTATTAGGAATGGTTGGGAACAGGAGTGTTTCTGCTCGGATTTTCTTTCAGGTTTTGTAGTATTCACATATACATAATGAGATATCTTGGGAATGAGATCCAATCCTAATACAAATTCCTTTATGTTTCATATCTACCTCATACATGGAGTATAGAAGAGTTTTACCCAGTATTTTTAGCATGCCTATACTTTGATCATGGACTGTGCCATGAGATCAGTCAAGTTTAGAATTATCACTGACATGTTGTTGGGACTGGGAAAGTTTAGTTTGAGAGCACTTCACTTAGGGATATGTGGTTTATGTTAGCTATGTTGACTCCCAGTCCAATAGCAGTGCTAAATATAATTACTAACTCTAATAGGTTTTTTGAAAAGGGAGTCTTTTAAGAAAAAAAATTAGGAAATGATAAAAGAACCTCAAAAAATTAACGTGAGCTCTGGCCACTGGTTATAAAGAGTACCAATTCCTGTTCAAAGCCAAATGCTGCCATTTGTTAACTGTGTGCTATCAGAAACTCTTACTTTACTACACATTTGTCTCTTGTCACACTCCTGTAAAACACAAATACTAATAGGACCCACTGTTCGATGCCAGCTGTCTGCTTCCACCCTCTCTCCGTATCTTTCCGGGCTACTCACACATTGCTCACTATGCTCTAACTTTAGCAAAAACAAAAAACAACAAACAAACAAAAAACACCAAAAAGTTTATCACTGCCAGAAGCAAATGTACCTTTCTTTTCTGAATATCTATTGCCTTCAGAGAAAGGCCTTCCTCAAGACATAGATAAGTTTGTATGGTGTTCTGTGCACATTAGACAATGCACCTTTACCTTCAGACATTTCCCTTTGCTTGTAGGAAAGCTGTTGCAATGAATATGCATAGCCAGTGTCTCCTTCATGAAGGAGCATGATGTAGCAAGTGGTATGTGACAGTCTCGCCTTCTTGTGCCAATCCCCTAACCAGGTCAGGTACCCAGCAGTCTACACTCACAAAAGACCCTATACTACCTCTCCATAGAAGTTGCCACATGAAAATAGTGATTTTCACTGTTGATACGTAAGTATTTTGAGCGCTTGAATGCACACATGAATTTTGAATCTCGTAAGGAAAGGATGGGGTGGGATAGAGTGACTTCCCTGGTATCCGAGGACAGCTGCAGCACTCTATCATGGAAAGCCACTGGAAGATCAGCAGTGGTCAGGAGGAATCAAGGAAGTTTCCTTTCCTTAAGCATCTCCACTGCCTCTCTGCTCCCTGGGTGTCCAGCAGAACTGACACGATGCTTCGGGACATGTGTTCCTTCACAGAGTCCTGTATCTGCAGCTGATATTGCTGTTGACTCCCCCAAGTCTTGGGAAAATGTGCGTGGCAAACATCCAGGATCAGGTGGGATGGATTCCTGGGATGAGTAGCTGACCTAGAAAAATTAATGTCAGGCACTCTCATTTACAAAGTCAAAATAAGTAAAGCAGAGATTGAGAGTTGAGAGCATGCTGTCTGCTTTTCTGAAAATGGACAGAGGCACCTTCCTCTTTAGATAAATCAAGTATGTTTCCATCCTCCCATCCCTCCCTGCTGGTATGGAGTGGTAAGAGAAAATGTGAGTTGAGTTTATGGCAGAACAGCCAGCCTAGGAATGAACAATCTCATTAATTTTGATTAGCCGGGGTTAGGAAGTCAGATTGTCACATGATTTTTCAAGGGTGAGCCATATTGCCACTTCACCTGTGCTACCTCTCTGCTCCAGGCCAGGAGCTGGGGAAGTACGTGTGGACATTAATTCACCTATTTTATTAGCACAAAACCCTAGTGGGGTGACTAAGAGCCCCCTCATTGGTGGGTAGAAATGACAAGGCAAAGGATAATTGGGGCTGAGTTTCCTCAGGTGATGTAACTTCAAAACATGGTGCATAGAGATTTGAATGTGAGGCTCCACCCGAAATGCGTGAGTAACAAAATAAAGTTGGTCAAGTTCCTTATAGCTATCAGCATGTGTGGACAAGGGCTGCATTTGTGACAACCATGCCAACTGGTAGGTGATCAAATTCATGACTTTAAGGGTCACCATTGCTGTATGTATCGTGCCTGGGGCTAGCACTATTGTTGACACAGATTTAAAAGGCTGCGTAGGCAATAATAAGGAAGGGTCTGTTTAACAGTAGTATCTGTAGAGGCAAGAAGGGAAGGAAGGGAGATATGGAGGGAGAGAGAGAGATAGGGAAAGAGACGAATGCACCATCTATTTCTGTTGGTAGAGGACAGCTGCAGTCCAGGAGGTCCTCACACTTCCCACAGATAAGGAACTCCTAAGCCAATCACATGACACCCCTATGAACAGGCCTCTGTGATCTGGCCTTTCTCATTTTTGTATACAGAGCAGCAGCTACCTACCACTTACAAAGACTTTAGACAGGCAGACTACAATGCTGGGTACCTCACAGATGTCACCTAGACAGACCCTCAGCATCCCTAAGATATTAGGTTTAGCTTATGTTGCACATGATTTGGGTCACTAAACTCCCTTACTCCCCTTGTTACCTCCCAGCTTCTCCTTTCCTTCAAAAGTTACCAGTCTTTCCTGATGTTAGGTAAGATCATGTAACTGAGCTCTGATCAAAAGAATGCAGGTGGGGAGTCCCTTGTCTCCACACATTGGGATGACTTCCTGCCACTGGCTGCGCACCTGAGTTGGTGATTATTGTGACTCTGGATTGGAGCTGAAGTTGGCC
Source organism: Onychomys torridus (assembly GCF_903995425.1). Lineage (NCBI taxonomy): Eukaryota > Metazoa > Chordata > Mammalia > Rodentia > Cricetidae > Onychomys > Onychomys torridus. Next base: position 29,562,115 of record NC_050455.1, read on the forward strand.
TGAGACTTTGATCCTCTTGGGTGCCTGACTCTAGGCTTCCCCTCCCACCTTAGAAACATAAATCCCAATTTGCTGTTTTCAAAAGTAGAATCAGGGCCACCACCATCTAGGAGCACCACAGACATAGACCCTCATAGTCCTAATATAGAAGAAAAGCATAAAATAGCACCTTTTCCTATACATATCCCCAATTCTGACTTTATCTGGAAGAGTCTTTCAATCTGTTCCAACATTTGTACTGAGTTAAGTTATTACAACTCATTAGACTCTATCTTTGGTTAATTCCAAATATTGTCAGAGAAAGATTCTTTCCATATTAAAAAGTATTTCATATTTTTTATAAAACTTGTATGCGCTGTCATGAAATGCAGCTGGAGTTTATTTGCATAATATCAGGTTTCTCAAAGTTAAGTGCAATAATTAGATACTGCTGTCATGAAAGTTTGTAGCTATGCCAAACATGTTTCTAGAATGCCTTGCCATCCCCAGCTTTTCAGCTTCTCTAAAGATGCTCCGTAGATTCCCCCTGGTGCCAGTGTCAAATGCTATGGAAAAAATGTAATTATTCTCCAGATTCAGGGAAAAGATCTGCATTGAGATATATTGAAACTGTTCAGAAATCCATGTGTTGTAGCAGTTGAAGTGATTTGCCTGGAGAAAGGGGATGCCTGACTCCTTTCCCATCTTCTCAGTTCTGGGATGTTGAGATATTAGGGTCAGTGCCTATGGACCACTTCCCCTTCCCTGTTTCCGCCAACTCGTTTAGAGATGTCAAAAACTTTCCCCAGTCTTCGGAGCTTTCAATGCACGTCTGTGAGAGTTGACCATAGTGATCAAGTCTCGCCTGTAGACTAAAAACAGTCTTAGTGAATAAGAAACACAGAGCCAAATACAGAGGAAATAGCCAAAGAGATCAGAGCAATAGCCACGACTAGCTTTAGCTTACCACCAGCAGTGGCTTCCCCAGAGAGAGAGACCTTTTTCTGCCTAACCTGCACTTTTATTGCTTTCCTGTTCTGCCTTCTTCAGCAAATCCTACAGGCATGTACCACCACAACTGGCCGAGTGTAGCTCGGGCCTGAGCTGGGGCCAGGAAGGCCACAGGCAAGTGGCTTTTTTTGTGAATTTGTACCATGAACTTTGAATGCCCGATGTAGCTTGAATCTTAAAAGGTCTTATTAATAAAATTAAACCTGAAGCCAGGTATTGGGATGAATGCTAGAAGATCAGAGAAGCAGAACCAGCCACAGCTTCCTCAGCTGATTCTGTTTCCTCAGACTGGAAGCCTCTGAGTCCTCATCCAAATGGATCTCAGCTGAACTGCTGCTCAAAAGCCTAAAAGCTTAACCAGACCAAAAGCTTCTAGTTTCTGGTCCTCAAGCCTTATATACCTTTCTGCTTCCTGCCATCACTTCCCAGGGTTAAAGGCCTGAGTCACCATGCTTGGCTGTTCCCAGTGTGGCTTTTTAAGAGATTTGGATGGATCTTTGCCTCCAGAATGCTAGGATTAAAGGTGTGTGTGCCACCATTTTCTTGCCTTTATGTTTATCTAGAGGCTGTTCTGTTCTCTGACCCCAGACAAATTTATTAGGGTACACAATATATTGGGGAATACAATATCACCACATTTCAAAAACAGCTTATAACTAATAGAAACACTATATCCAATAAGTATATACAATATATACAGTCAAGAATTACATTAACAATGTCTAGTCCATTAACATTTGACAGATTCAGATAAAAATTGTCATTACTTATCCTATTAAAAACAAGTCATTCTTTTTAAAAAGTAGATACAATAATCTCCCTTTTTATCTCACCAATAAAGGGCAGCTAGTAAAATTACTCACATCTTTGAGGGTCATAGGTTTCTGAAGCTGTTGTTCAATGGCTGTTTAACAAAAAAGGCACAAACAATATCAATATATTAATGAATCTGAATTGCGCTTCATTGAAAATTTAATTTCAAAAGCCAGTAGCAGACTGATGGGTCCACAGCTTTTGACCTCTTCTAGATGTGGTCACCTAAAGAATATCATTTGTTGATTTAAAAAAAATTGATTCATTCAATAATATTTATTGACAGTTATTATTTCAGTCATATATTTCATCTCTGTGACTAATAATCAAGAGGAACTATTTCAAAGGAGGAATGTTTTATAGTGACCCATGGTTTCAGGGCTTTCTGACCATTCTTAGCTGTTTCTGTTGATTCTGAGGCATGGTGAGGCAGAACTTTGTGGTAGAAAGGTGTGTTGGAATAAAATTGCTTTCCTCATGGCATCCAGGAAGGTGAAAAGTGGAGAGGGGGCAGGACCAAGGTACCCTTCAAGGATACTCCCCAGCATCCTACTTCATCCAGTGGGGCTCCAACTCCTAAAAGTTCCACTTCCTCCTGGAACAGCACCATCACCAAGGGACCAAGCCTTCATCAGAGAACCTCAGAGAGGACATTTCACAATAAGACCACCACAGATAGACTCTGTGCAAGGCACAGACAAGGAACAACTTGCTCCCCAGAAATCGATTTCTCAAAAAATAGGTGAGGGAAAATCGGGGTATTCTGAATATATTAAATACAGCCTATGATACGAAATGCCTAGGAAAATGAGGTATTGTTTGAGATGAGTCCATGAAAGCAACATAGCAGAGAAGCTTTACATCTGCAGAGACTGATGTCTTCTCAAACATTGACTTTATTATATCACCCTAAGTCAGTGGTTCTCAACTTTCCTAATGCTGAGATCCTTTTAATATAGTTCCTCATGTTGTGGTGACCCTCAACCACAAACTTATTTTGTCACTACTTCATAATTGGAATTTTGCAACTGTTGTAAATCATAATGTAAAAAACTGTGTTTTCCTGTGGTCTTAAATGACCCCTGTGAAAGGGTCATTCTACCCCTAAGGAGGTTGTGACCCGTAGGTGGAGAACCACTGTCCTAAGTCATATTGCTAATGCTTCTTTTCACAGAAGGAGGAACCACAGCTCAGAGACTAAGAG